>NC_068940.1:39633139-40243876 GCF_026419915.1 Harpia harpyja | reverse complement strand
TGAGGGAAGAGCCCGTGCCACTGGCACAGCCCTCCCGGGACAGGGGTGCCCCAGCAGCCTCGGTGACGCAGCAGGCAGGAGGAAAGGGCTCAGGGGGTCATTTTCTGTGGTGTGCTTCGTTTAGTCATTAACTTCGTATTTAGAGAGACTTTAGGGGGGACTTGGAGAGGAATCTCCTGTTATCTCTGAGCATTTAACCACCAGGACTCCTTGGTCCCCAAATGGGTGGGCCAGTGTTGCAAATCCTGGTGGGTTAAGTGTGATCCTACTCTCCTGAGGG
The DNA here is from genome assembly GCF_026419915.1 of Harpia harpyja. Lineage (NCBI taxonomy): Eukaryota > Metazoa > Chordata > Aves > Accipitriformes > Accipitridae > Harpia > Harpia harpyja. The sequence goes on along the minus strand of NC_068940.1, from coordinate 40,243,596 downwards.
GATGGGAATGTTCGTCTATCCTTGCCGGGTTCCCTTGCCCCTCTTCCCGGGGGCTGAGCCTCCTGGCCCTGCAGCACTCGCAGGGAAGGCGATGCCACCCCACACCCCAGCGCTGCACGGGGAAGAGCTGTGGGCTCAGTGCAGCTGCGGGGGCAGTGCCTGAATTGCTTTTTGCAGCGATTTCTGCCCTTGACAGGTGCTAAATGGCTTTCTTCTCTGGGAAAACCTAGCTCCAGCTGCTGCTGGGTGGGACTGGCTCTCTGCTCTGGAGCCACAGGGTCAGTCATCTGCCTGGTGAGCCACCAGCAGCATTTCACTCGGAAACTTTTGGCTGGTCTTTTCTCTTGGCTGGAGTCTGAGGAAGGTGAGACCCCCCTGTGTTCAGCCCCAGTCCCGGTCCCTGGGCTGAATGTCTGGTGGGGACCTCTCATTGCACCCAGCTCCTGGCGTGTGCCCGTCCCCAAGGTGTCTGGGCTGCAGGGAACCATCCCACCTGCACTGAGCACAGCATTGTTCCGCCACCTCAATTTCTCCCCGTGGGAAGCAGAAACCCCGCTGTGAGCTGCTGGGAGCCCCACAGCTGACACCCCCGCCATGCCCCAGCCCGCCCCAGGAGCATTTCAGCGGCTGCTCCGGGGACTTGTCGTCCTGCAGTCCCTGGCTTGTCCCACCGCTGCGGAGGGGAGAAGATGGAGGGGACTTACCGTTGCCCATAGCCAGCACCTGCATGTTCTCAAACTCCAGAGTGGTATACGCCGGGTCTAGCACTGCGCTATAATCTGCCATCTCCATGTCTATTAGGGCTTTGGAAAGGCGCATTATCATCAGCAAACACGGGCCAGATTGTACCGATTCCCTTGTCCGAGGCTATTGGCCCTTCTGCCTCCCTCTGCCTTCACTGCGTCCCCTATCTGTTGTCTTTTATTTCAAATATTTCTCTGAAAGGATTTGCTGAGCCTCAAGGCCTATACTCCCCAGAGGGGTGGAGGCAGGAGGCAGGGGGTTAATCTTTAATCATCTCGCCCACTGCGGATCGCTGCTAAGCTTTTTTTTTTTGGTGGAGCAGCAGTGATTCTTGTTGACTGTTATTGAGTCTCGAGGTGCTTTGCCAATCCCGGCTCCCAGGCGCAGGCAGGACCGCGGGAGCAGGCACTCGCCGCCCAGGGAACACCTTCCCGGGCTATTGACCTTGATACTGAGCTGCCGGCGTTGGTCTTAATTGTACCTGGGGTGGAAAACTTGGAAAAAACCCCTCCGGGAGAACAAGGTTGCTCCTCACTTCAGTCATTGCCTTCCCCTCTCCACAGTTGGTTGCCTTCTCCCCCTGATTTTCCCTTCTCTCACTCCCTCCATCCCTCCCACACCTTTTCCTTTTTCTCCCTCCCTGTCAGAGAAGGTCAGCGCCTGCCTGGCAATTTACATGTTGCTATGCAAAGTAACGACGTATGGCTCCTTTTACTTCCCTATAAACTGAGTTTCACAGGGGCTGGATGCCCTATAAACAGATCCCACCCTGCAGCCGTGCCCAAATGGCGAGCAGGGCCAGGGGGTGGCACGGGTGCCCTGGGCATTGCCGAGGCTGCTCCTGTCCCACCACCGGAGCCACCCTGTGCTGGACACCCCCAGGCCTCGGTTTTGACGGACACATCTTAAAATTTTCATTAGGCGTTTTACAATGCAGCAGAGCTTTACGCTGCAGTGGGATTTTTTACTTCTGCAAACGCAACCACTGCCAGCTCTCTGCTGCCAGCACTGGCAGTGGTTCTGCCACCTCACCCAGACCTGGGGTCCGACCCTGCTGGTACTGGGCGGCAGGGGGGACCGGAGCAAGTGGCAGAGCTGCCTGTGCTCTCCTCCTAGCTAACCTGGGTGCTCTCCTCTGCAGCTGACCCTGGGCACATCACTCCTCCGCTTTAGACAGGACAGAGACTTTTCAGTGTAACAGCAAGATCAATGAGTGGGAATTCAGTTGATTGCTGAATGGCATCGGCTGAATGGCACAGGAGAACCAGGAGTTAATGGTTCAGTATCAGCTCGTTCTGCAGTGAAAAATTCCCCCTGATTTTGCAACCAGCAGTGGGTGACTGAGTCCACACGCTGCAGATTCGGGCTCCCAACTGGCTCATATTTGTGCTTCCCAGGCACCCCAATGCAGCCCTGGCTACGCTGGCACCCTGAGCTGCCCTGGCCACGGTGGCATCACTATCACAACGTGACACCAAGGTCTCTGGCTCCACAGCAGCACATGCCTTTGAGCAGTGATGCTAGCGATGATTTGCTATTCACCTTTTAGGAGCACAAGGGATTGTTCAAGCAGTCCTTGCCCCCCAAAACTATGACCTATGTAGCACTTCCAACCAGCTCTTCTACCCTAAGGCTACAGGTCTGCAGGAGTGAAGCTGAGCACAGGGGAGAGCCCCTGCTTTCTCACTTGGGACTGGTGATAAAGGATCCTTTGCTGCAGGGAAAACAGTCATCCCATCTGTGCTCCCAAGAGAGAGGCCAGACCTCTCTGCACTCACATGCCAGTGGCTCTTCCCTTCAGCAGGAACAGTCCTGAGCCAAAAATTGGTTTTACTATGTGGACACTGGGATGGGGATGCTAAGGTAGAGCAGAGCATAGCCCCCTCCATGGCCTCATCCCAGGGACCTCCAGCCCACTCCTGGCCAAGCCATGGTGATCCCTTTGATTAGATAAATGCTACAGACACTAGGTCAAATATGTGCAGGATTTGCCACAGCGTCTAGTAAAATATCGTAAAAGCATGGCCCATTTTGCTCTGCTCAGCAAAACAAACCTTTTGCTTAAATAGCCTGCTGAGCAAGGAAGGCTGCAAAGGCCATTTGCTCCCTGGGCAGGAAGGATTAAGAGGGCCAGGAATAGACATTGGAGGGGCAGCATGTGCGGGAAAGCGGCAGATAAGGAGTGGGGAAGTTTGGAGAGCATTAGGTGGCTCATGAGGCTGGGACTGTCAATGGGACATGGTGCTTTCCGCCCTGGGGTCGTGTTGACTGTCATTTTCTCAGTACCGGTATCCCCTCCCAAATCCCTTGGCTCAGTGTGGAGGTAGAGGACCAGACCAGCCAAGGACACCCTGCACTTCCTTTGCCCCAGAGATGGGCTCGTGATGGAAATCGGTGGCTGCTCCCTGGGCATGGTCTGCTGCCGGAGACAGATGTCTCCCTGGGGGTGTTCTGCCTGGAGAGCCCTTGTCTCCCTCCAACGTCCCTGCATGGTGGGTATTGAGACAGCTTCCCAAAGTAGTCATGGCCTGTACTAGCTAACAGGACCCCTGCAGCTGTTTTAGGTTGGAGATGTTCAAGTCAGCAGCTAGCTGGTTGTGGGGCTGATTCAAACACTTCTGTCCTACAGAAGACGGTTTGTCATTTTTATTCCAGAGAGAGACAACTCAAAGCTGGCAAACCCCCACTCGTAGGCAAAGGCTGTTCCCAGACCAGATGCTCAGGGGAAGTTCCTTTCAGGCCCTCTCCTCTCTCCTCCTGTCCCCATTTTCTGTGCCCTCCACCCACTGTTTCCTACACCAGGAGGTGGCTGCAAAGGAGACCATGACAGCTCCAGGGCATGAAGTGTTCTGCACCAAGCAATTATTTAATTTTTATGTGTTGAGCAGTAAATCCTTTCCCACACTGGCACATCATGACACTAATTTTGCCTTATCTATATATCCCTTACTGGCACATTAATCCAAAGCAAAAGGGGATTCCCTGAAAATAAGATCCATGCTTCTCAGTAAATGAGGATCAGGAATAGACTATTTAATACAGCATTTATGATAAGGATGCTATCAGCTACCGTGCTTGCTAGCTATTCACATCAAGTGGGTTGAACAGGGTTTTGTAGGATCAAAGGATAACTGAGGTTGGAAGGGACCTTGGGGTCTCTACTCCAACCTCCTGCTGGAAGCAGGGCCAGCTGTGAGAGCAGCGTGGGTTGCTCAGGGCTTTATTTTGTCGGGTCTTAAACACCTCCAAGGATGGAGACTGCACAACCTCTCTAGGCAACTGATGCTTGACTGTCTTTGTGGTCTTAGACACTGTCTGAAACTCTTTCCGATTTTTATGCCCATTCACCTCCTCCTGCCATGCATGCTGTGAGGACCCTGGCCCCGTCCTCTCGATGCCCTCTGTGTGGGTTATACTTGGGTGGTTCCTGTTGGCCCCTTTCTCCAGCCTGCCGTGGAACAGCAGCCCTGCCCTCCAGTGTATTGCCCAAAACCCCTAGTTTGGGGTCACCTGTGGACTTTCTGAGCATGGACAGTGGTCAGGCTGCAGCTGGGAGCCTGGGGCCCTCCTGCTCATTGCTTTTCCCTCTTACAGCTCTGCACTCTCAAGAAATCCCCAGCAGAAATGCCAGTGCCCAGAGCCAGCAGGAGCAACCTCATCTTATATCAGTGATGCCACTGCTGCCCCTTGCAGCCTTGACTCCAGATCACTCCTGCCATGTCACTCACAGCTCCAAGGCTACTGTGGGACTGGAGTAGCTTTTCCTTGGCATGCAAGTGAAGCAGAGGTGGGCTCAGCTCTGAAACCTCTCCAGAGCAGGAAAACCCTGAACAAGGTCAGAGCTCCTGCTCAGCCCAGCACTGTTTTGCCAAGCGAGCTGTTGGGGAAGCATGAAGCTGAGTTACAAGATAAAGAACAAAAGTCCCAGGGGAACATCGCCAGCGTAGTCATCTCCACATATGCAAAGGTCCCTTCTGCCTTTTTTTTTTTCCCCTTTGAAATTTCAAATTCCAGTTTGTGGACAAAGTCCTGCCTATCTGAGAATATAGATCTCCGACCACTGACCAAACTCCACTCCAAGCAGTCCCGAGGGCTGCTCTTCCCCTTGCCCACAGATACCTCCGCTCAGTCTCCGGATCTGCCAGGATCACACCGAAACTTTTGCACCGGAGCAGAGTGCTCATACTTGCACAAAGCGGATTTTGCACATTTCAACCTTAACATCAGCAGCTCCCTTTGTCCACGTGGAATGGGAAGGACCATCGGGAATAACCAGGTAGGAGCCTTATCACCTGCAATTCATTTGGGCGGCCATTGCAGATAGAAAACGAGAAGGAGAAACAAGGGCTTCCATTGTGCTTATACCAGCAATTTTAGCTCATCATTTAAATTAGGGAAGGGGAAAAAAAAGGCAGCTTCAGAGGGGATGGAAAACAAGAGGAAACATGAGCTCGTGAAGGCAGAGCCACTCTGTATGGTTAACTGATAACTCCAATTTGCCTCTTCCCTCTCATCTTTTCTGATTCTCCCAATTAAGCTCAACTTATTCTCATGCTAATCATTTCTTGACCTGTTTATTCTGCATTAAAAAATTAACAGAGAGCAGTTTACTGCATGACTTGCTCACACAGAACTGCTACAGATTAGCAGGCAGGCTTTAAGCCTCTGTGCAAGACTTTCGGGTCTAGCAGCCAGTCTGCACAGCTCGAGGATGAACTTTTTTCCTGTTTTTAAAGAATAGCTTTTTCTAAAGTCAATATAAATCCCCCTCCCTTCGTGCCTTAAGTATATTTGCTCTGTGGCTATTTCCAAATGGGGAAGATAAAGCCAAGGGCTTGTGTTTTGTCAGACTTTTTGTAAACAGGGATATTTAGGCCACATTGTCAAACCCCTCTGCCTTCTGCCTCAGTGTGCTGTGACTCTGGAGCGGAGTTGTCAGTGTGTTCATAAGCAGCTCCAAGGAAATTGGCAGGGGCTGGGGGGCTGCAGGTCAGTGCAGCTGAAACAAACCCCTGGTTCAAACGGTGGATCTTTGCCTCTACTCCCAGCAATCATGAGACAGACACACAGACGGGGGTCAGCTCCCATGTCTGTCCCCAGAATATCCCCAGCAGCAGCAAGAAGTCTCCAGGAAAACCAGTGATTCAGCAGAAGTTGTTTAGGGTCTGTTTGCCCCTTGCCAGCCACACACAGCATGTCCCTGGCCCAGCAAAACACTTTGTGGAGGTGAACCAGAAAGATCCACCACCTCCATCCAGGGGAGTAGATCAGAAAGATCCAGCCCTGAGAGGCAGGAGGTGACCACAGCCCTGTGTTAGACCTGTGCCCAGCGGAAGACGCAGGCATTTTATCATCCTGTTCAACAACAAATTGCTCTTGGTGATTTATTTTCCCCAGCACTGAAGCAACTGTCACTGTGGTTGGGACAGATGCTGTTTGGAGCTGGGGGTGATGCTTAGGACAGGTGATGCCTGAGCAGACCCCAGAAACGCTGTCACTGGTGAGCCTGTGACATGCGGTGGCACCCTGGGCTCCCCAGCAGAGCTAAGGGTGACAGAGGCAGCTTCACTGCAACCTCAGGCTATTTCTCACCAATGCCAAAGTTATCAAAAAGTGGCCAAACCAACCAGAATTGTCCAGGCCCCCAGGCCATAAAATCACCGTATGGAGAATTGAGGCAGTTTTTGGACGTGGGGAAGAGACACTTCAAAGGAGGTGGCAGACTCTGCTTGAACTTCTCTCCAAAAGCAACAGGTGCATTTCAGCCAAAGCTGGGATGGATGTTGGAGGTTGGAACTAAACCAAATAGCTGCTATGCAAAAGCGGTAGGGAAAGAACTGCAAACAGGGGGACAGACAGACCATTTCAGCATATAGTGCTCTAGCGATAACACTGTGCGTGCCTTTCATCTCAGGACCAGAAAGGAGTTTATTATCCTGCCTAACAAAGGCTCTGAACACTTGAGGAAGTAATTATTAGCACTCTTGGGAGCTGTTGTTTTGCAAGTTCAGTAAGTTTGAGCTGTTCTCAGAAGGGCAGCTGTGCTCAAAAATGCCAGTGCATTTGCTGGTGTGTATTTGCAATCACTCTGCCTGCATTGCAGCCCTCAAAAGCAACATCTGTCCTCTGGGACCCACAAGCTGGCACTACTCTGGAAATCTGGCTACTGTGTTGTAAGCAAAATCACGCAATAAGCCCAAGACCAAGCGAGGAAGAAGAACTGTTAGATTCATCTTCTTCCATTACACCACAGGCTGCAACTTGGCCCAAGCTACAGCTCCCACCACTGATCCCACTTGCCCCACCTAAACCCCTACACTGCATGCATTGCACTCCATCCAAACCCCAAACCAACGGAGACCCAGACACTTTCCAGCAAAACACACTCCTGCCTATTTGGGAGGAAATCCAGAAAAGCTCTGACTTTGCCACATGCTGTTCCCAATTCACTGTTTACGCTGGCAGATGCTCGGCTTGAATCCAGCGGTTTAAGCCCCATTTAAATGGGGGAGCAGAAGCCACAGGGAAGCAGCAGCGCTGGCGAGGGTTTGCTGCCAGCAACGAGCACCTATTGCTTTCCATGCCTCGCCAGCTCACGTGCTTAGTATGGCAGGGATCTCAGCAGCCCACATCTGGACCTGGAGAGAACTTGTTTAGCAGCTGGATATGATCCCTTTGGAACTGAAGTAATCTTGCAGCTTCCCAGGAAAAAGATCCCTACTGAGCTCGCAGTCTGGCAGGCAAGGCAGTCTCTCCCTTCACCTCTGCCAGCTGTTTGCAGGGCTTTTAGGTTTCATTGACTTTATACATTCATTATACACACATGAAACAGCCCTGAATTGTTCCAGCTGGTGGAGCAATAGGTGGAGGAGGAGAACAGCCAAAATCAACAAAGGTTACAAAGCAAGTTTTACTTTTTTTTTTATTTCTTTTATCTTTTTTTGTGAAGGTGGGTGCATCACCAAGCCATGCCTGGAAGTGTCCTCCAGTCGCTGCTGAGGTTCTTGGGATTGGCCCTCACTAGAATTAAGCCAAAAGACTGCAAAGCTGCTGGGTGTGTGGAGGGAAAGCTGCAGCAGGGCGAGGGTGATGGGAGCACGGTCTGAGCCCGTGCCCCCAGAGGAGGGCAAGTCAAGGGCTCCTCAAGGGCAAAAAGCAACTTCCTGAATCCAACAGCCGTGGGCTACTCTAGCTGCCCTCCTCCTGCCCCTGGGCTGGCTGGCAAAGTCAGCCCCAGCTGGGCAGCTGAACTTTGGGGGAGCATCTCAGGGAAGGGCCACATGTGTGTCTGATGGGAGGCAGCACGAGGAAGGGGGAAGGCTGCCATAGGTGGGAGCTCTGGTCAGGTCTGAACTGGGAAAGGTAGGCTGGGCATGGAAAAAAATAAGAAAAAAAAAGGGGGGGGTGGTAGGTTAAAATTTGAGAGATTCTGATTTCTGGGGTCAGAAGGAAACAAGTTAGCACAAAGTGCTTTTTCTCCACAGGGTGTGCAGAGTGCCTGAATAGCCTGTCTTGTCCCCAGTGTTCTCAATGGCCAGAGCACAACAAGCGCCAATGGGAGCAAAACAGTCCCCAGGAGCTCCACCTCCACAGCAGCTTCAAACCCCTGCAGCCCGTGGCCACCACAGCACTCTCCTGTACAACACAGCCATCCTGTCTACTGCCACAGAAACAAAAAAACACAGCAGAAAGCAAGGTACAGGCACGTTGGAGCGTTCTACATGCAAAGTTTGTTGTGTGGGGGACAGCAAGGGGAGGGGATCACACGTCTCCACAGTCTCATAAACCCATGCCCAGGACACTGCAGTGCCAACTGCCTGGCTCCTAGCTAACAAACAACATGGCACACTGCTAATTAGCCTCTGAGTATTCGACCTATGTCTCCAAGACAGGATAACACTATTATTTGTCCTTTTACGCTCCTGCAAGGCCCAGTGCCATTGGCCGCTTGTATCATAAAGAAATTAAAATATATTATGACCATAAACTACATCATTTGAGGAAATGAACGTTTTCTAGTAAACGTATCATGGGACGCCAAAGCCATGAACTTTTCCAAATCAATCGCCAGCTGATAAAGAGCACAGGTATTTGCTGGGAGCAGTTCCCAGCACGTGGGTCCCCGTGCAGCGCTGGCATGGGGAGCTTGTCCTGCGGGGTGGTGGCTCAGGGTGCAGGCTGCACCAGGAGGCACGAACCCTACCACCAGCGCAAGCCCTGCTTGGGGGGGGAATTGCTCAAGCAAGAGGAGCCCCCAGGATTTTTGCTGTGCCCTGGGGTTGAGCGGGGGCTGTCAGGGTGTTTTGTGGATGAGGGTCTGTGAGGCACAGCAGTCCGGGGCTCGGGATGCACCAAACATTTCTGAGTGCCTGCAGACCCCCTCGCAGCACCCTGAGCCCAGCCAGCCTCCTCGCAGCCTCGCCTCCACGCCGAGGTCCCCGTGCATGCTGGGGCTGAGGGGCTGAGCACAGAGCTGGCTGGTGGGGGACGTGCGCTGGAGGGGGCCATGGAGGGGGACCCAAAAAACCTTTCTAGTAAGAGCTCTATGCAGCCGGTAAGGTTTGCATTGAAACTGTTTTTCTCTCAGTTGCTTTTAAGCTTTCATCATGAGGGCTGGGTAAGTCCCGCTGCAGACCTCTTTGGCTAAGGAGCAGGCAGCAAACGGCAGGACCAGAGGTTGTGCTGCAAGCCGGCAGGATCCGGCCCCGGGCCTGCCGAGGCTGCAGCACAGGGCAGTAATGCCAGACACTAGGAACTGGGCATTCACTTCCCAAATGGTGTGGGCAGTCATTGGGGCGTGTGTGGGACGCCAGCCTGGCTCCACCACCTCTTCCCCCGGGAGTCACAGCACCCACTCCACCACGCTGCCCACATTGGGGTATCTCTCTCAAGACCCCCAGAACCGAGCTGGGGGACATCAGCTATTGCCACCCACAAACTTGGCATGTTCGTTCTGCGCAAAGCAAAACAGAAACCAGAGACATGGGCGTCCCCTCAGATGGGGACCAGCAGTATATATGTGGGGGATGAGTATATTTCGGCTGCTCCGAAACCCCACTGGAGACCCTGGGGATTGCCAATGCCCTTCATTCACATAACCTCCACAGCGCTGGCTACGCAGCTACTTCTCTCCCTGCTGCGAGTGCCAGGGGGAGCACGGGGAGTACCTGGTGTTTCCTGGAGACGGTTGTGTCTGCTGCCATTCATCTTCCAGGGGCGCTCAGCTTTCCGAGCAGAGCTAGGGGAGTCTCGCCCTCCGACGGGGCCATCCAGCTGGTGAGCCCGCCATGGGCTGTGGGGCAGGAGCCATGCCTGGGAGCTGGCTGCGGTGCGGCGGCAGGGACTGGCTAATCCCTTAATGCTGGTCACAATGAGATTTGATGGGGAGCAGGAGTTTGTGCCGCAGAGCCGCAGGTTTTAAAGGGTTCTGGCCACTACTCGGAGGGGAATTATAAGGTGGCTCTGGGTTTGAGCCCCGCTGTCGGTGCCCGCAGCAATGCCCGCTGCTTTCTGGGCCACCTTTCTGAGGTGCCCTCACCCTGGCCTCTGGCCTGCTGCTGCGTTTCTGCGGGGCAGGGAGTGCCTGACCGCACATGCAGCTCTAGCCGCTGCTCCAGAAAATGTCCATGGGTGTGTTTAACAGCAGGAGCAGGTCTGACTCCCCCTCCGGGGAGAGACTGGCCACTTTTGCTTTAAAATGTTTCTATATAAATACCCAGAACACCATATCCTTGAGAAACAACCTTTGTCTCCCCTCCTGGCCGCCATCACAACATGCAGGGCTGGAAGGGAGAAGCAAGGGAGCAGGCAGGGAGCTGCGCACATGGTGCTCCCCATCTTTGGGCAGCCCTGAGCTTTGTGTCCTGCAGACCCCAGAGAGCAGCTCCAATGGTTCAAACCACCCCAGGGGCATCGCTGCCGGAGCTCTCCCACAGCTCTCCAGGTGCCTGCCTGCTCTATGCCAGTGCCCTCCTTTCCCTATCCTCTCTGGAGGAAACTGGAAAACTCTCAGGACTGAGATTTCTTAATCAATTGTGCATGTTTGTGCTGTCGATAGGGAATCCAGGAACCTCCATGTCCCAGGCAGCTTGAGATTTCAGCTAGTGCCTTGCACTGCAGCTGGGCCAAGGCAAGCCCAGCAGGAAGAAAAGGGATTTTCCAACTGCCAGACTACAAGAAACCCCTCTCTGCCACCGCAGCGCTGCACTCTCATTTTTTTTCTGGAGATGAAGCTGCTGTGACACTGGCATTGACTCATTTGGCCCCAGTCCAAAGGGGACTGCAGAGGGTGCTGAGCACTGAGATTTTTCTCGTCTGCGGGGAGTGTGTGCTGGCATGCGTGGCCCTGTTTAGCCCAGAAGAGGAAAATTAGGTGAGGGATTAGAATGGCACTTCACTGGGTTTTCACAGGCACTGAGCAATGGATTGAATGCTGAAAGGGAGAACTGGCCATCCTTGCAATGCAGCCCTGTGCTGCCTGGCTGTGGCCCCAACCAGGGCCGGGAGCAAGCATGGCCTCACCAGCCTCCACACCTGGAGGAACCAACGCAGGGCCAAGCCCATCTGAAACACCTGTTTTCCTGCACTTTCCTTCCTCCTCGGATGGCTTTCCTCCTGCAGAGCCCACCTTTCAGTTCACTGCGCCAAGGGGGAGAGAGCTCGCTCCTGCCCCCCAGAGATGTCGGCCCCTGAGCACCATCTTGAAGGCATGAGTCTAATGTTCCTAAACCATTCCCGTCCCATCTCTGCAAGCCTCCGCTCCCACCTGGGGCTGCCTGGGGTGCATTCAAATTAATTTGGACAGCCAGCATCTTCCAGAAGGCTCCTGATGGATCAGGGGTGGGGAATGACCCTTGTCTCTGTGCCCGGGGAAGGGGTATGCTGGCGATGGGGGGCAGATGCCCAGCATGCCTGCGTGCAGCAGGGAGCAGCATCAAGGGCAGGGCCAGGTCTGAACTGTGCATAACCCCGTGACACCTCCCTTCACCCCTCTGTTTCCACACCAGTTTTAACACCTGTAACAGGGAAACCACCCAGGTCAACAGAGATTTCTCCCGGATGGTGGCAATCCCCAGGCAGACACCCATGGGTGGAGCTGTGGGCAGCACCACGCTCTGCTTCCACTAGGGTGTCCACCATCATTTAGTCCTTGAAGGCAGCAGACTCCAGGCAGGGGAGCAGCCAGGGCTGTGGATCTGAAGCCTGGTTGTTTGTCCCCTTGCCCCTCCTGCCTCCTTATTCCACCCTTCATTTCCCGGTGCTGCCTTTGCCCGGCTCTCTGCATGGGCTGGTTCCCTTGGGCACCCATCGGTGCCTTCAATCCTCCCTGCCGGGGCACCTTGACCTAGCTGAGCTTGCCTGTCCCTGGGGCAGGACCTGCTCCTGCTCACGGGCCATGGTGGCTGCAAGCAAGAGGCCATGCAGCTTGCTGGATGGGGACCTGCAGCATGGGCAGGGCTTTTTTCGATGGGGTGGTTATTTTATGCCTTCTGCTGAGCCCCGCAGTGTTGCCCTATCCATTAACCTGACACCCTGCCCAGCCTCACAGCCCATGGCCAAATTTCCTTGGGTCACCTTAGCATCAGTGAATCCTCTTCCCAGTCTGAGCTGTTGCTTTTCACCGGGGCAATGGGGTGGACCCTGCCATCCTGATGACGGAGTGGGATGCAGGACTTGCTCAGCCGGCTGGAAACCGGGGCGGGCTGGCATGCTGGAGGGGAGCAGCAGCAGCTTCTTATCATGGGTCATCAAGGCTTTGGGGACCGTGCAGCAAAAGGATGAGCCTCCCATGGAAGCAGAGGGGGAGAGAAGTGGCTGAGGGGGGCAGGAGGAGCCGAGCTCTGCAGCCTCTGTGAACGGTGCTGGGCCATAAACGCGGCACGGTGGCTGTCATTTATGTGTCAGCAAACACGTTGAGTGGGCTCGACTATTGATTCTGACCGTATAAAAGAGTGTTGTGGCACTTGTTCAGGTTTTACAGCTCTTGTTCTAAGAAGTGCCCATGTATTTGGTTTGCTCCTTCCTTCAGGTCTATCTGTTGACATTGGCTCTCCTAACCAGAGCGTTGGGCCATGCCAGGAAGCTGAGTGTACAGCCCTCCTTACGTTTCCCACTTTCCCAGGGGTTATCACCTATAAAATCTTGCACACACCCATGGCTGGGACAGGTTTCTGGTGCAGAGGCAGGTGAAAGGTGCCCACTGGTCCCACGCTGGTGGGTTCAGGTGCCCCGCGCTCGGTGGCAGGAGCTGAGCCACCCACCCTGACGGATGAGTTTCAGGGTGGATGGGCAAAGCCGTGGGGAAGGTGCTGCCCTCGGCAGCCTGGGGCGGGCTGAGCAAAGTCAGAGATCTGTAGGGCTGCAATGAAAATCAGGGTGTCAAACCAGCATGGATGTCCAGGGAGGGAGGTGTCAGGGCTCCCAGAGCATCATTGCAGGAGAGATGGCCTACGTGTGGTGACCCACGGCAGGAGGCACACAGTATCACCCATTCTCCACCTCCAGTCCTCTTCCCAACAGGAGAGGCCAGCACCAGCTGAGCCCACAGGGACACCTTGGTGCTGGGGGCTGAAAGGGCTTGAGCCCACGGTAATGGTCCCCATCTGCCCCTTGGCACCGGGCTCCTGGTACCATGGGGATGCAGCCGGAGTCCCTCCAGTGGCTGCAGCATTTTGGGATAGGAAGTCTGGTCCAGCCCCACAAACCCTGCAGCTTTTGGAGCCAGGATCCGTCTGGTCCTCGACAGCTGGTGCCTTTCCACAGCCACTTGCTCTGCACGGAGCTGCTCCTCTCGCACCTTTGGTGCATCATCCAGAGCCCACCATTATTTTTTGAGGCATGTGTTTCCTGAAGGGATTTGCTCGGTAATTTCTGTTGATGCTCAGGCTGAAGCTTGAACAGGAACTGTTCCTGGGAGTAATTGCTTCTGGGACCAGGCTTTGCTCAGAGGCCCTGATAGGAATGCGGTGCCTCTGCCAGTGCAGGTGAGCAGAGCCATCAGCCCTGGCTTCACGATAGAGCCACTACCTTGAAATTTGCCTTCTGTGAAAGTTCTGCAACATTTGCCGTTTCCACAAACATTTCTGCCAGGAACCTTGTTTGCTTGATATTTGAGGAAAGCAAACAGAGAAAGAGCCCGAACACAAACAGTCATGGACATTTTTTTGCAGTCTTTGCCCTATTCTAACACTTAGCCCACCAGCAGAGACACTTGCAGGCATCCCCCCTGCCCGACATACCCCTTGGCTCTGCCCTATGCGCTGCCCCGTCCTCTGCTGCTGGCCCTGGTCCCACTGCAAATATTGCTGTATTTAAAAGGAAATCACCCAGACCTTGCTGTCTGCAGGACCACCATCACTCACCACCCCTTTGCACTCACTTTAAATAAACACCGTTTTTTAATGCCATTTAAGAAATGTCAGCAGAAGACTAACTGAGCATGTCTGACTCGCAGACCTACACTTGCCCTGTGGAGTTCAAGATAGCTCTCAGACACTCTTCAAACCTTCCCCAGCCTCATGTTGCTCACCTCCCAGAGCTGAAGCTCATTGCCCGCTGATAGCAGCCCTCTGTGCTCACTCCCCCTTATAAAAATACCATCATGTTTTCAAGCGAAGCCAAAGACGAGGGTGTGCTGCTGGCCCGATAAGCAGCCGGGGTGAGGCAGCTGCCCTGGCGCAGTGGAAGTCGCAGCCCTGCGGGCAAGCACAGCCCCCCGCAACACCAAGCAGCATCCCTGCAGCCCCCTGCAATGCAGGGAGCATCCCCAGCTCTTCCCCAAGGAAACTTCCACCAAGCACCAGCAAACAGCACTCAGGATTGGGCCAAGGCAGCTAAAGCAGTGATTATATCTTTTACATCCCATCTAAATACCAGTGCTTATTCCTGGGTGCGGCAAGACCCTGTTCAGCCATTTCTTGCCCTGGTAAGTGCCGACCCTGCCAGAACCAGTGTTACGGCCATCACAACAGCTGGCGGGGATGGCGGGAGTGGGGACAGGGAAGGGGGCTGTGCTGGGTGTCCTAACACCCACCAGTCCTTGATGGCCTCCAGGCCATGGACACAGAGCACAAGGAGTAAACAGAGGAATTAAACAGCAGCTGACATGAGAAATCAAGAGGGAAAAGCTCGGTTCTGCCTCCTCTTATGTTCTTCAGCTGAAACCGTTCACCACAACTGACCAAAACACCTAAGCAGCTCTGACGTCTCACATTTTTCAGCTAATTTCCAAAGCTGCTTTACTGAGCTGGCCCCAGTCATGCGCCAGTCCCTGCTGTAACCACCGGCCTCAGGGATCCCCAGCTCCAACAGCTGCTCCCAAAATACAAAGGAGTGGTGCTGCCTGTGCTGGGATTGAGGGCAATTGCCCGGATTGCGCCCAGGTCTCATCGGGAGGATAAAGCTGGAGCTGGGGGCTCATTGCCTCCTCACTGCCCAGGAGAGCACTGTCCCCTCACCCCCTCTCCATCCCCTACCCTTTCATACACCCATTTGCAGCCTTCCCTGGGGATTTAGCACCAGGGTGCCCGGAGGAGCCCTTTCCAGCTGACAGCCCATCCTCAGTGGGTGCTGGTGAGGATGCTGAACATGCCCCCAGCCCCATGGCTCTCTGGGAGCTGTGGCATCATTGCCTTCTTGCCCAGGGACCCACACAGGGTGCTGGGGACGGGACACCTTTGTCACCACCTAGCCAGGCATCCTCCAAGTCCTTTACACAAGGCACAGGTCTGATGGGAGGGAAATAAGTGCCCCCAAGGTATGGTTTAGGGGAATGCTGGTGGCAGTTTGGGGCAGGGTTGGATAGGGAGGGTTGCAGTAACTGCAGGGGGGAATGCCCCACTCTCTGCTCTTACTGATGCCACCGCTGCAAAGGGTGGGCTGGACCCGCTCGCTGTCCTGAGGCTGGGTGCCAGTGCCCAGCTTCCCCCTTAGAATATATCCCTGGCTTCAAATGGATGCTGAAATGCTGAAGCCCCTGAGATGGATGGGGGGGGACTGAAAAAACAGAAAATCTTTCCATCTGTCAAAGGAAACTGAAAATAACTGCATGACCCCTCTGGGGCTGAAGGCGCATCTGGTGGAACCCGGTGTGCATGCACCGGCTGAGCCCCAGCAATGCCAGTGCAATGCCAGCTGGGGTGGCCTGTCCTGCCAAGGGCTGGGAGCTGCGAGAGCAGCCCTGGCGGGCACGGCTGGGGCACCCCCATTGCTTTGCAAGGGAATAAACTTGCTGGTGACCCTGGGAAGGGTTTGGCCACCACTTTGCTGTCTGCCCCATGCTGCATCCTGGCTGCTGTGCCCACCCTGCCACCCATCCCAGCCCACCCCAGCCCTGCGGCACTGCAGGCTCCCGAGGAAGCCAGGCACTGCTGGGTCCCCCCTCCCTGCCAACCCTTCCTTGCCTCTATTTGGATAACTTTTTCACCCGTTTTATTTATGAGGATTCCCCTCCTTCTGCCAACACTCTGAGCTTCCTCTCACTTAGGTCTGGGAGGCCTGTCTCGCTTTTTTATTCTTATTATTTTTCACTCTCCCCCTTGCAAGGCCCCAGGCTCGGCAGCCTGGCCCCATGACAGCCTGGCAGGCAGCGGGTGCCGGCTGGAGCGCGCCTTTGTTTGGCCATGGGAGCAGATGGGGAGAGCAGCCGCAGGTGGGATGTGCAGCCATTCTTTCTTCCCCAGCCGCCCCGCGGCACCCAACTCTGCCTGCGCCTGCCCCGGCTCAGCCCACAGCTTGGTCATGGACCCTCAGGCTGAAAAATTAGGAGAAAATTAGGGTTAAAAAAAAAAAAAGTCAGGAGAAAATTAATGGCAGAAAGATTTGCCTGCCTGTGTTTAAGGTCACCAATGTGCCAGGGCTGGCAAGCGGCTGCTCGCATTAAAGCCAGCTGCAAGTGGGCAGAATAACTTAATCGTAAGTTGTTAAAGAGCTTGTTCAGCTCCTTGCATTGCATCTGTCAGGCAAAGCCTGTTGCTCGCTGCAGAAATGAGGCTGGCTTTGCACCCGGGGTACAGCAGGACGCAGGCTTCCTGGATTTGGGGACACCCAGACCCAGCCACCCCACACTGCTGTGTCTCCCAGGCTGATAGGAACATCACTTGAGCCTCCCCTTCTCCTGCAGGTGAGGCAGAAGTCAGTCCCTGCGAGCTCGGTGGGTCAGGAGCCATCTCCCCACCAGCAGCAAAGACTCATGTGGGGCTTCAGCCTGGAGGATGCTCAGTACCTGCTTCTGCTGGGCCAGCCCATAGAGGTGCCCTTGCTCCCGGATCTGACCCTCTGTACATCTCAGAGGCATCAAGCCTTCACTTTACACGCTCACAAGCAGCCTTCATTGCGTGGCTCCTTGCACATTGTCCAAGCAGCACCAGCTGGATGCAAAACCACAACCTGCACTGAACAGACCAAAAACTCAGCATTTTTCTGAGTCCAGCTTTATGCGTGGCCCCATCCCGCTGCAGCTCAGAGGCGTGGGTGAAGGGAGCTTCTCCAGAGCCCCGGCTCCTGTGGGCCTGGGACATACAAATGAGCAACCTGTTAAAAAGGGCCTAAAACTCAGCATTTGGTAACTGCTTGACTACACCTTCCTGTTCCAGCTCAGTCCAGTGACGCTATTGCAGATCCTGTGCAATTCCTACACGTTTCCATTGCAATAGGCCATGGGCCCACCGAAATGCCGATGAGCCCCGCATCTGGCCATGGCTCACCATGGGGTGATGTGAGCCGAAATTAAAGTGATCTGGAGAGTACTGAAGTGCTGGGGGCTGGGGCAAGGAGTCATGGGCCCTCGCTGCAGCGTGGATGCCCAGCACGAGGGTGGGTTAGGGCTGGAGGTGGCACCCATAGGAGGCTGCAGGCCTGGAGCAGGAGAAGCCACCACCCAAAACGGGGCCATGAGCAAAGTGCAGGGAGGTGGTCTGGGAGCCCCACAAGCCCTCCTGGGGCCTGGCTGCAGCACAGGCAGCGGCTGGAGCGTGGGCCTGGGCGTGCTCGTGGGTGGGGTGTGGTAAAGGAGAAGAGCAGGACGTGATAAATACAGTGAGGAGAGGCAAGGTAGCATGACTGAGACGCAGGGGATGTGATGGAGAGCCATGGGGTGTGATGGAGAGCCAAGGGAAGTGATGGAGAGCCATGAGGAAGTGATGGAGAGCCATGGAGTGTGATGGAGAGCCACAGGACATGATGGAAAACCTTGTAACTGTGAGACCTCGTCTGCCGGAGCCTCGCTCTGCACCCTGGCCATGCCCAAGGGACAGGGGTTCCCAGATCACATAGGACCGAACCAGCCCCAGCTCCTTGCCTTGCAGGGAAGCTGCAGCACGGGCACAGCTGGACCCATCCCGAGGGTAACATCAGGCTGACGACAGCCCAGGCAGGGGGACCTGTCCCCTGGGTGCCCATGTGTGTTTGTGGTAGTTGGCATCTGGCACAGCCAAAGAGAGCAGCGACACGGGGCTGCGCCAGGCTGGTACCTGCTGTGCCACTCAGGGAACACGGGCATCTCCCTGCGGCCGGGGTGCCCCGAGCAGTGGCGTGCTGCCCGATGCTCTGCCCCGCAGACACTGGAGGCTGCCGTTCGTCCGGGCTCTATAGTCCCTGCTGGGAAACCTGCCCAGCATTAACGCCAGCCCAGCCCCGGCCCTCGGCAAGAGCAGCAGCACCAGCGGGCGCCCGCTGTGCCCGCTCACGCAGCCTGGCCATGCCATGGGCCGCCCGCAGCCTTTGCATTGGGGCTGGCTGCGTGTCCTAAGGGCAGCACGTCATCTCCTTTCTAAACTGCTTCCACTTCTGCTGCGAACCCTGCAGCAGCCCCTCCGCCAGCAGGTCGGACCGCTCTGCTCCCTCGGGCACGTGCCTTCTTCTTCGAGCCAAGCAGAGTGAAAGAGAGAAAATACATATATATGTATTTATATTATATAAAAAATCAATCGGGGACCCTCTTTCTGCCTCCATCTCCAGCCTTTGCAGGTGCCTGAGCCAGTGGGGGCCGGGCAGCGCGGTGGGGCCGGGACGTGGGGCCGGGGGCTGCTGCCCGCTCCCAGCCCCGCTTCCCGCGAGCGACGCCGGGGCGGCAGCGCGGGCGATGGAAACGCTGTACTCACCATATGGAGCCTCCATCTTAGCGCTTAGCTGGGTGCTTACATTGACCATGTCTCGCCGGCTACTGCTATGGGGACTTGGGGTGAAAACCAGAGGAAGTAGAGGAATAAAAAGAAATCTAAATAAATAAATAAAAACGTCTTTCACTAAGGAACTAGGTGAAGGCAGGAGGGAGCACGGAGAGGCAGGGCAAGGAAACCTGCCTCTCCTGTTATCTTATTGATTCGCTTAATCAGGGCTAATGTGGGTGGAGATGTTAAATAGTAACCAAGCTCTTATGGAAACCAATCTGCAAGGTGCCGTTGCTGTAGCTATAGTAACTGCTGCCAAGCTAGAAACTCAAACACGGCTTTTACTGGACTCTTTTGGGGCTCCCATTTCAACTTGGTGTCAAGGCCGGGGCAGCCGCTGGGCTGGGGTTCACCCCTGGCCGTGAGGGGGACGGGGTGGCCGGATCTGGCTCCTCAGCACCCTGGGTGCTGCCGGTTTTTGTGCTGTTGCCCACCCATGATGAGAAAACCAGGACTGAGCCTGCCTGCAGGCAAGGGGCTAACCCTGCTGGTGGGTGAGGGGCCATGGGATGAGCCTTGGGGGCTGGCACACGCTGGCACGGGCAGAGCAGAGCCCAGCCAAGGTATAAGGGGCGAAACACCCCAGCCATGGGTTGGGACTTGTCCCCTCGGTGCAAAACCATAGGGGTGACTTGGGGATGGGGAGCCACGGGGATGTGGCAGTGGGATGAAGGGTGGTACTCTGAGCGTGGGGCTGGGGCGCAGGGCATTTGCAGCTCCTCCCCTCCTCCTTCTGCTCCCCAAATCGGGGGGACTCGCAAGGTGCCGCAGCCACTCATGGACTTCTGTGCTGTCTCTCGGACTGCAGCACCCAGGAGGAGCCCCGGGGACCTCACGGTGGCAGAGCGCGCAGGTGTGGTCCCCAACCTCCCTGTGGAGCCGGTGGCTCCATGGCAGGAGCAGCCCCTGCTCACAGGGGGCTGCACTGAGGCAAGCAGGGCCACGTGCAAGAAGTGTTGCTGAGATGATGCCAAATATATAGGGGATCCAGAGCTGGAACTGCAGTGCAGGGCCTCCCGCATCTCCCGTACGTCTCTGGAAGGGGCCAGGCTGGAGGAGGCACCGAGAGGTCCCTGCCAGTCCCAGGACCCCCAGCACCCCGGCTATCGAAACCCTGCAGCCCCAAGGGGACAAAATTAGGGACATCTGCTCCTCTGGATGGAAAAGCACATCCCAAGGGAGCATGCAGCAGGGTGGGGGTGAGCGGGGAGGGGGCTACCAGGATGCAGTGGGCTGCGATGCAGGAGACTGCAGCAGGGGCCTCAGACCCAAGGCCTGGGAATTTGGGGACCTCTGAGTTTGCTGAGGGCTGAGAGGTCCTAGAGAGGGAGGGGATGTGGATAACGGGGTGCTCAGTGGTGCCGGGGGTGAGGCAGGGCAGTGGGGTGGCATGGTGCAGCCCGGGTGGGACAGGGAGCTCGTGGCCCTCCAGCATCATCGTCACCTGGTGTCCCAGCAGTGCTGGCTTCTCCCACACGATGGAGCACAGCGCCCGGGCATCTCCTGCGGCCATGGCCCGTGGCCCTGCTTAGGGCTTCTGCACCCCTTCACTGTTTACCCCAAAAACCAGAGCAAAGGCACCAGCTCGGTGCTACCCCGAGGCTCTGGGCTGTGAGTAAGGAGGGACCAACACGAGCACAGGGGTCTCCAAGCTGCTTTATTGGGGGGCTCGGAGCAGAGGGCCCTGTGGCAGGAGGGATTGCTGTGGAGCGGGGGCACGCTTGGAGCTCCCCACTTCTCCTCCAGCCACTCGCCATGAGGGGAACGTCTTGGTATTCGCTTACACCAGCCTCTGCCTTAGCACAGGCAGGGGGCAGTGGGGAAAGCCCCCCAAGCCCACGGAGCGGGGACCATGCCAGCCAGCCCTGCTCCCTCCATGCATCCCTGAACTGTCCCTATTTCAGGTAACAGGGATCTGAACCATCCCTATTTCCCCCAAAGTGGGAAGCAGCCGGACAACGCAAGCACTGCTGGAAAGGTGTGTTAAAAAAAGCAGTTTCCTACATGGCACTAGGGATGAAGCAGGTTGGACAGCCAGGCTGCTGGGGAGGGTCAGTGTTATAAATAATTCTGGTTCACGCTGTCCCCATTGCTGGGGGCTCCTCGTGGGGCTGCAGCCCTAGAACCAGCTGACTTGGTTGGATTTGAGTCCGGTGAAGCACATGTTGTTGGAGCAGCCCCCACCATAGGTGGGGGGGCAGGCTGAGCACGGCCGCCCCAACTTGTATGGCGCTTCTCCCAGCCAGTTGCCCCTAAAAAGAAAGAAGGGCATCACCTCTGAGTGCCATCATCTCGCTGCCCACACCGGAGCAAGGAGGGAGGAGGGTACAGGGGGGCTTCCCTCCACGCACTTACTTGATGGCGTAGTTGCAGACGAGGAGGACGGCGTGCCGCCACGTGCTGCCCCACACCCGCACGTTGGTGCAGGCACCGAGGGCACAGCCCAGACGGCTGGAGGATGCCCACACCATCTGCACCGGGACAGAGAACAGGCACTGTCGGCGACCGCCTGCCCAGGCATCCTGCAGCCAGTCACCCCAGGACCCCAGCACAGGGCTCCATCCCACCAGGGAATCACATCTCGCCTGCCTGAATTTCTCGGGCTGGATGCTGTGCCCATCAAGGGCAGTGCTTTGTCACCAGAGGGTGATCTCTTGCTGTCCCTCTTCTGTCTGCAGCCTGTGCTGCCCTGCGAGGGGCTGCCTTGCCAAGCTCACTTCAACGAGCAGCAGAGTCTGGGTCACTTCTCCAATTTACCCTCACCCTGAAGCATTGCTGGCAGCTTACCCTGCACACAGGGAGGTGAAAGAGATCTAGAAGTTCCTCCTAAAGCCTCTCCACGCTGAATTTCTTCCTTAAAAAATGTATCATCTTGCCCATTTGCAACACGGAGCATGCCCAAGCATCCCCATGGACGAGCCGCATGGGGATGCAGATGCTCAGGTAAAGGTTGGAGCCGTGCAGAGGAGGTAATTAGGGGTGGCCACAGCTTTGCCACTGAGCAGGGGAGCAGAGGGATGTTTTCTACCTTGTGCCAGCCAGGCTGCCGGTGGATGTGCCAGGGGATGCCGGGGAGCTGGATACAGCTGAGTGCTATAAAGCTGCTCCATCAGAGGAGTGGATTCATGCTCAGCAAAAGCACAAAGGGGCTTTTTTTTTCTCTTCACCACCTTTGAGGTGCCAGTGGGGTAATAACAGAGAAGGCGGCCGAAGCAGGGGAAAAAGCTTAAAAAAAATGAAAACCTCCTAGCAAACTGGCCAGAAGGTCCCAGCTGCACTCCAGTGGGCTGTGAGCTCCTGGGACCTCCATGTGAGCAGCCCGATTCCCGCGGGGGCCCAGGGTGGGAGGGCATCACCAATAGCTGCTTGCAGCCCTCCGGCAGGCACGCTGCCTGCTGCCAGCCCTGCTGCCTGATTTGAAGCAGGCAGCTGCCAGGATTCGATCCCGGATCGCAGCTGCTGCTGCTGGGAGAAGAGCTGTTTGCTGCACTGGGTGTTACAGCAGCCCAAGGTGCCGTGAGCTGCCCCCCGGTTTGCAGCCGGGTCCCGGAGGGCTGCGGGGGGGGACTGTGGTGCTCACCTGTGTATAGTGGCTGCAGACAGAGCCGCTGCATTTGGAGGGGCAGCGGGGGTTGCACTCGCGGGGGTGGGGGAAGGAGTAGTGCTGCTTCTCCTGGTGCCACGATTTCACCATGTCCACAACAGAGCGGTACCTGCAAAAGGTGTTGCGCAATAAGGTGGACCTCCTTCACCTCAGAGGTCATGGGCGAAGGAGAGGAGGGGGAGGAAGGCTCCAAGCTGAGGGAATGGGGGAGTGAAACAGGTTGGAGCCAGGGCCTGTTGGGACCAAGTCTTCCTGGGGAGAAGGGGGCAATGACATCCTTGTGCCAAGTCCACTTGTGCCCAAGGCCAGAAGACCTGGCCCTCACTGGAGGCACCTGAGTGCTCAGCTGCATGATGGAGATCCAGGATCCACATTCCCCTGGTCCGTCTGCCTGGCAGAGAGGTGATTAATGCCATAGTCCCCAAATGAGCAGTGGGCACCTCTGGTTTCCCACAGTTACCCTGCTGCAAGAGTTGGACCCTCCTCCTCCACCCTGGGGGGCTTGATGTGCCTCTTGGTTGCGTCTCAGTCCTCTGCAACCCCAGCTCAGAACCTCTCTGCTCCTCAACCGAGGGCCTGCTGCTCCTCCTCCTCCTCCAGCATCGTGGGGTGTGGGGAATCCCAGGGAGCCCACTCTGCCCATGGGGCACTCACCTGCCCGAGTGGATGGAGAGGTTCTGCCCCATGTATTTCATTAGCTGGGGGGGGCCGTGGTCCCACAGGCAGCGCGCAGCCCACGCCTCCGCTGCCCTGGCCAGCCGCTCGTCCCACACCTGGCCAGGAGGAAAGGAAAAGGGCAGGGAGGGATTTTGCGTGCCCAGAGGAGGGAAAAGGAGAAACCCGCTCTCTTAGGCTCAGGGAGAGTTTCTGAGCACCCATGAGTGTCCAAAAATCATGGCTTACACATCAGGCTGGAAAAAATCCAGGGGAAGCGTGGAAGCATGTCCAGGAGTGATGAACCACTCCAGTTGCCCACCATAGCTCCTGGGCACCTTGGGTGCCCTCTGCCCAGGCAGAGCATGGATGCCCTGAAGCAGCGCAAGCCCTGTGTGTGTGATTCCCTCTGGAAATGAGCTGCATCTGCAGAAGGTGGAGCTGAGCCCAGGGTGAAACCCCGCAACCCTGCACGGCCACTGCAGCTTACAGCCATCCCCAGCCCTCCACCACAGCCCTGGCCACAGACTAACCAACCAGTGAGGACAGCTGGTTCCCTCATGCATTATTTAAAGATTCCTCACCCATCCTGAACTGCTTTGGAGAGATGCCTGAGAGAGTTATTTTGGAAGGTAGGAATTTAGGCCGAGCAAGAAGCGGCACAGGATGCTCCCGGGCACGTCTGACCTGCTCTGGTACCCAGCAAGCTGAGCTGCTGCCTGTCTCTCCCAAACTGGCATCCAGGGACCACCCAGCTGCTCCGTCAGAGCTCCAGTCTCCTCCCTGCGAGCAGAGCAGCATGTGGCACCTCCTGCCCCAAGGGTCCCACTCTGTGCTGGCTGGAAATCCCTTCTTTTGGTGGCTCCCCATTTCTCCTCCCTTTAGAACTGGGCGAGGAGCTCCAAGCGGGGTGGAAACAGCCTGGGGAAAGCTCTGCCCAGGGTAGCCTTGGACCAGAGGAGGTGCCCAACCTGGCGAAGCTGCGCAGCCCCTCTTTGACCCACTCCTGTATGTTTCTTCTCCCAGGGGCTGGCATCCCTGGACATGCTCCCAAGGGACCCTGGAGCTTGGGACAGGGCCGTCCCTCCCAGCTGCAGTTAGGGGAAAGGCTCCCACCTGGGCTTTGGGTTGGGACCTGAACTTTTAACGCTTGTAGCCACCTCCCTTCCCCTAACGCTATCTCTGCAGCTCGGCTGGACAGATCCTGCCACCCCGCAGCCCACAAGCTCCCAGATGTTGCAGACATGGGACCAGGGGTCCTAAATCTGCCCCTGGGTGGAAACATTGCCCCTTTGGGAATCCATCCCTCCTGCACAGAGGCTGCATGGGTCTGCCCTGCACCAGGGATGCAAAACGTCCCCGGGATAGATGTTCAGCCACGAATCTGGGGCAGCACCCTGACATCCCCATGCGTGGGTGCCCTGTCCCTACCAGGTTAGGTACCCACCTCATGGGCAAGCCCCTCAACCCCACTGCAGCACCCAAGAGCTGTGGACCCAAAAACACCCCGCTGGAGGCTGACTCACCATATACTCCATGTTGGCAGCGGGGGGGGAAACCTGTGCTCGCACTTGGTTGTGGTAGTCCAAAATCACGTTCATGTCATGGGGGGAGAGGTATCGCTTCCGACGGCTCCGGGGGACCCCCATGCCCCACAGCAGGCCCGCAGCTCTGCCCCTGGCGGGGGACAGGAGCTCGGTGGCATTGGGCAGCAGGAAGGAGCTGGACTGCTGTGTCATCCAGAAGCCCAAGGCAGTGAGGTACAGGTGCAAGTGGAGCACAGTCATGCTAGCCCGGTCGGCGGGATCGGCCGGCAGCTTTCCACTCCCGCACAGAGTTAAGCAAGGACAAGGTGGACTGCCGGTCCCTGCTGCCGGCGTGTCGATCTAGGAGAGAAAACAACACAGGCACCACTCAGGTTTGCAAATACCACTTCGCAAACTAAGATTTTTTAAATTAACCTGATAACCTCATTTATCACAGCAAATTCCCCAGGACTGGCAGGGAGATGTCTGGGGAATTGGTTTTCTTGTTGTTTCTTTAAAAACAAAATAAAATCAGTACAAAATCTCCCCCATTTTTTCACTTAGCGCACGTACCTGCCGGGCAGGGGCTAATTAGGAGCATGCTGAGATATTCACTGCAGCCGCCTGCCCTGGAACTTCCCAGGCGTTTGGTGTGTTGAGTAAATCCCCAGCAAAAATGGAAATCTCATACAGATAAAGAAATGCATAGCAAGTTTTAAAAGCATCGGCAAGAAATCCTAACAAGTCTTTATCTCAGGGAAAGAAAAATAAACCACCGCAAAAGCAGAATAATTAAAAAAAAAAGGAGGTTGCTGGAATATCTCCTCGTCTGTCAGCCGATGCACCTCCTAGCATCCCTGCCAGCCCTTCCCCGGAGCAGTGGGGAGGATGTTCCCCCGACTACGTACCTTGAGGACTGAGCCAAGAGCAGCCGAGCCCGGCGGCAGTGGTGGCAGCTTGGTGGGATTGACCTTTGCAAACAACCTGCTGGGGCAGATGCGGGGGAGAGGTTTAGCCTAGCCCCGCCGGGCAGCCCGCTGCGGCATCTGACGCAAAAGCTGCATCTTAACTCTTCCCCCGGGGAATGTCCTGAAGTTTGGAAGGAGCCCTGCTAGGAGATTTATAGGCTGGTGGATGCATCCGCGTGCAGAGGCGCGCACACAGGCATGCTGAGCCGTGCACAGTCCGGTGGGGGGAAGCGAGCAGAGCCTGGATCACTCCTCCAGTGGGCAGAGGAGCTGCTCATCAGCTGCTGGCTGGGGTTTTTTTCAAGCTACCTATGGGGAGAGGTTCCCAGAGTTGTCTCTCCCCTGTTCATCACCCCCCAGCTGGGGTCTTGCTGGAAGCTGTGGATAGGGAAGAGAATCCAGGCTGGCGAGGGATGCGGAGGGGGTTTTGCCCTGGGAAGGCAGTGGCAGGGCTGGCACTCACCAGGAGCCCCAGGGTCACCCCGCTTTGGTGCGAGCTGAGCAGATGACGGAGATGTCCCATTCTGGGGGTGGCTGGGAGGGGACCTGGTGACCATGCATGTCGCTGGGCCAGCAGCTCTCTCCGTTAGAAGTGAAGCCACTTGCCAGGCTGGGCACTGCTGCCCCTGGGTTCCCCAAGGACTAGGGCTTGCCGCAGCCTGCGGGGGCTCTGCCCGTGTCCCCAACAGTGACCTGGGCTGGTGATGCCCACCAGGGGCAACTCAGGGGAAAAACAGTCCTTCCTCTGTGGGCTGTGCTCCGCTGGGCAGCCCAACTGCTGTCCAGGTGTCTGTCCCCAGGGAGGGGAAATGGCTGCAGAACTCTGAAAGCCATGGACAATCCTGGAGTATCAAGTGTGTTTCCCTACAACATCTCAAGCACTCACAAAGCCTGGGGCAAGCTGAATTATTGCAGGTCACAAAAATGTGAGTCTGGCAGGCTGGAGGGGCTGCTTGCAATGCCCATCACATCTCTTCCTTCCACCGTGCTCAGAGCCACCGTTGAGTGGCCACGTGTGAGCAGCAGTGGGGCTTGCTGCCGTCATCGCTCCATGCCATGGTGCCCCAGGTAGGCAAGATGCTCTCCCTGCAACTCACCAGGCCTGGGTTCACCAGGGCACAGGCAGGTTTGGAGCCAGGATTTGGCTCTTTGCTTGCATGAAGGGGAGCACCAAGCCCAAACTCCCTCTCCTGAGCTGGTGGGAGGCATGGAGACAGAGACATGGAGCTGAGACCAGAGTGTGCCCAGAGAAGAGCTGGTGCTCAGGCAGGGAGACAAGGAGGCTGCCGGGACAGTGGGGGGAGGAGAAGGCAGTCCCACAGCAGCAACCCATCGCTACTTCTCATCCTCACTGCTTTGACTGGGGCAAGAATTGAGGATCCCAGACGCGCAACTCCTGCCCCATGCTCAGACTGATGGCACATCCCAGAGCACAGCCAGCTGCACCCAGCCACCCCAGAGACCCACAGTGCAACAGAAGCCAACAAGGAGCTCAGGGAAGAGCAGACCCAAGTGTGGAGCAGGAATAACACCCAGGTGCTGAGCTGATGTGCTATAGCAATACAGCCTCACCCTGCTGTGAGACTGCTGAAATAGTCCCCCGTGTATGTTTTTCCTGGCATCTGCTTTCTCATAAAGCAACTCAAGATGCTGCGGGTCCCAGGGAGTGGCTGGAGACATGTGCCGGAGGGATATTTCCATCTACTCCCCACCCAGCTGGTGGGACGATGATTGTGCCAGCGAGGAGACAGGGAAACCACTGCTGAGGCATCTCCAGCCCCGCTGCAGCACTGCAGGAAGGGACCTCTCAGTGCAGAGAGCAGTAGCACCCCGTGCACTGGCAGGGCTGGGCAAGCTGCTGAGGGCTGAGCCGTGCTGTGCCATGGATGCTGGTGCTGGGCACGCTGGGGTGTCAGGATGGCTCCCAGAGCCCACTGGCTTTCCAGGCTGCCTAATGCAGGGGATCTAACCAGCTCAGCTTCACCTTCCTAGCACCAGACCACCCCAAAACACCAGCCACCTCTCCGCAGGTGCCGGGCAAAGCACCATCCCCAGTTTGCCAATCCTACCGACACCCCTATTTTATGTTCACATATACAGACATGAGTCCCAGCTCCAGGACCCAGCATCAGGACAGCCCTTCGTATCACACTGGGACGGCACACGCTGGGGCTGCCTCCGTCCACTCAACCCCAGCTATCAAATCTCTCATTAGTAATGGCTGGTAAAGGCCGTTTCATTCCCAGCAGATTAGAAAGGCAGATGGGGACACGCAGCAGCAATCTTAAGTGGGCAGAGTGGGAACGTGGTCTGGGCAGACTGGGAGGACGAGCTGCCACCAAGTGCACACCAAGGTAGGGAGGGCACTGGGACTGTGTTATGGGGAGAGATTTTTAATGATTTATTATTTCACAGAAGACAGAGGCCTGAGCAGCTAATGCTCGTCCAGCACCATGAACGGCAAAGCTTTGCATTCAAGATTTTTTTTTGAGTTTTTGTTTCCCTGGGGCTCAGGGAGAGCAAACCCACTGCAGCTCCCACTGCCACGCAGCAGCTGAGCCGCACCGAACCTCTGTGCGGAGACAAGGCGAGGGTTTTGTCTTGGGTGCACATTGAAAGCACTGCTTAATCAGCACTCCACGAGACAATCCAAATTCCAGGAACTGGAAGGGGTTTGTGTCCCTGCCAGGCGTAATATCCTGCAGCCCAGACTGGCCCGGCTGCCAAAGCACACGGTATCTGCAGCGAGGACCTTGCTGGGAGCCAAGAAGCACACACATTCAGCTGGATACAGCAGCAGCACCCGCAAATTCTCAGTTTAATGAGCATCAGGGGTAAAAAAAGAGATAAATCACTAGGTTCACAGCACTCTCTTGGCAGAGACACCTACCGATGCTTTTAAGACCAACAGACATAGCAGCTCGCTCCAGAATAAGCCATAACAGGACTTGCAGGATTTCTCTGTCACGTTTCTCCCATCTATTGGCTTCAGGTGTCACCCATCACCCATGTAACAAGGTGGCAGATGGTGACATGAGCTCACATAGGACTGAGCAGGGCTTTGCCCTTTGCTGAAGGATGGGATCTGCTGTGGTCCCTAAGCATCCCTATGCCTGGAGGAGGATGATGTGACTTCCCATAGCAGCAGCCTTCTCTTTACTCGGGTGAAATAAAACAAAACCAAAGCCCTGTAAGAGCAAAATTATTTTCCCGGGTAATGCACAAACTCTGTTGCTCTAGTAAAATATTCCCCTCTTATGAACTGGCAGAAAGGCTCATTTTCCAGCTTTGCTGAAAGCTGTTCATTTCCCCCAGTCCTGTCCCAAACACCACCACCAGCTCCAGCTACCCTGGTGCCCACCTTGGCAGGGAAGGAAAGTGGGTCTTTTGGTGGCTTTTTGCATTTCTAGAGCCCTGTAGAGGTCCAACACATCCAAAGCTTGGTTCCTCCTCATGCATCATGAAAGGAGATCTTCCTTCTGACTTAGAGGTCAGAAGATTTAATCTCTGCATCTTGTGACATGGGAAAACCCAGGCGGAACTCCTCTACATTTATTTGTGATCTCCCTGGAGTGTAACACCCCATTGGGCTGTAACCCAGCTGAGATCAGTCCTGAAGTCTGAGGACTTCAGAGTCATCCTTCTTGCTAATTAGGACCAGCTCCTTGTAAATGTTGAATCCCTTTCTGAACCAAGCTGAGCCTTGGAGGAACAGGTGCAGAAAAGTCAAATGTAACACTGAAGAGGTGACTTCCCAGGCTGCGGGAATGGGGGAATGAATACCTGGCTGCCAGTAGAACTGTGGCCTTCTGGGCCAGAATGCAGGGACACCACATTGGGATGGGCTTTTCCAAAGAATTCAGCCTTTCTTCATCAAAATTAAAGAAGTCTGACAGGTATCAACCCCCTTCTCCCTGATATCTCAGACATCGCAGGAACAGGGCCAGTTTCTCAAAGAAAATGTCACAATTTTAATGAGAAGTAGTTAAAATTGTGAATTTTGATCACCTGAACTTTTCCTGTCGTTCACTGTTAAAACCTGGGACGGAGCAGAAAGCCAAGGTGCAATGCTCGTTCACCTCACTTTCTCTTGCTGCACCCACCAGGCCACCTCCACACCCAAGAACCTACTTTGCCCATGCCAGTGCACTACAGTCACACCAGTAAGGAGGCAAAATTGAGCATGGGCTCCTAAGATCACCAGTAAATGAGAGGGTCTTGCTAATTTGGTTTTCAGGTCTACCAGGGAGGTCCCTTGCTCCTGTTGCATGCACTAACAGGATGGGCTAGGTGATGCACTTGGCACAAGACAAACCATGTAGTGGTATAGTTTGCACCTATAGCTACACGCACTGGGGATCTGGGCGGTGGGAGCACAGGAGACACACCAGCCAGAGGGTGGGAGAGCAGAGCAAACCCTCTGGCTGGAGGTTTGCATCTCCTCCAACAGCTGGAAGCTGTGCCACAAATTGCAGCGCTCTGGGCTTTACAGGAACCTTTGGAGCAAACCTGAAGCCAGATAGCCCATGTGCATTCACCAGAGCTTGCAGGACTGTTTATGAAGGGTTCAGTTATTGATTTCTACCAGATTTTTTCCTGACCCCAGGCCCATGCCGAATCCTCCTCTCGGATACTGCTTCCTAACCTACTTGGGCAGCAATCGTGTCTCCCTGGCAGCGTTTCTGCTGTTCATGGCCAGCTGGCAGCAGCAGCACAACTGAGACTGCACG
Organism: Harpia harpyja; assembly: GCF_026419915.1. NCBI lineage: Eukaryota > Metazoa > Chordata > Aves > Accipitriformes > Accipitridae > Harpia > Harpia harpyja. The sequence continues at coordinate 40,213,203 of NC_068940.1, read as the reverse complement.
CTACCAGCCCCTCGCAGAGGAATATTTCACCTCTGCTGGGGCTGTGATTACAGGGAGGAGGGAAGGGAGGAGCACTCGAGCCAGCTGTGGGGCACAGCTGATGCCAGGGGCACCACTTGTGTGACCCTGAATGTGCAGCCACAGGAGCAGGGACCACAGCAGAGAGATCAGCAGGACGGGTTGGAGAGGGCAAAGTCTTCTCCATCCTTTATCTCAGCTACTCAAGGCACCATGGCCTGCCTGCGACAGCATGCTGACACAGCAGCTTTTAAAGCCTAGCCCAAACTCTGGGGTTTAGAGCATTTCTATTAATAAATGTGAGATGCTTCACTACTCCCTCCTGCTCTTTCCAATCTCAAAGACATTGAACACCTCTCTGATTTGTAGGACTGTTTGCAGTCCACAGATGTTGCTGTAAAATCCATCCACGGGATTGTTCCTGTGCCAGAGGCAGGCTCGTCCATTGACAGGGACAGGCAGTTGCGTTCTTTGTAGTAGAGCCCATGGTCCTGGAGCCTTTCATATGATGCCTAGTGCTTGCCTCTACTTCAGGTGCAATGTCCTCTAGTAACCCACCATTTCCGCTTGCATATTTGCTAGGACATGAGAAAAACTAAAAATAAAGGTGAAAAAAACCCCTTTCCCATTTTATATATAGTGATGCTGTGGGGAGCCGGCAGTCAGGGGCACAGGCAGGAGCCTGCACATGTGGGTCCAACAACCCAGGCTGGGCTCGGCGAGGTGGCACAGAGCAGACTTGCCCACAGCCTGGCTACTGACCCACTCTCCAGAGGCCATCTGGGCACTGCCCCAGTGCTGCGAGCTGCGATTTGCTCCTTTTACTGGTGCAACTGGCCAGGTCCTGACAGGAGCCTGATCCTGGGAGCCTTTAGTGCTAACAGCAACCGTGGCTGAAAAGGCAGCAGGACCAATGCTTTTGTGGCACAAAGTAAAAACCACTTGTTTTGGGGTATTAACTAAGGTGTCCATCAAGGCTAATGGGATCCTACATGTTCTCCTTGGTCAATAGGTGGGTGTCAGCCCCCCCACCTCTCCCCCCATCCCCAGCAGCACCGTCGGAGCTGTGGTCCCCACCAGCAGCCCGCGCCTGCCTGCGAGGAAGCTGTGGAGGCCAATGGTTCCAGCCAGCACCAAGATATAATTGGAGCCTTTGAAAGGTGAGAAATTTTTCCACCGGCTCTAGAAATAAATGTCTCTGAAGTTGAGCACTGCAGATGGTAGTTTCTCGCAAAGGTATTTTTTACAGTAACTGGGCTAAGTTTAGAAATCCACTTAACAAATAACACGGAAGGTCCTCTCAGCACAATTCGGAAGATAGTTAATTTGCTGTTTGCTAACAATTTAGTTTTTAGCCCAGTGCTGCGGGTGTGTGATGGTCTTGCTGCACTCTGCCAACGTGAGAAGAATCTAACATGTCAATGGAAAGAGGGGCTCATCGCACCACAAGTCAGCTGAGACTGAGATAGACCCAAACCAGGCTGGGTACCGGGACCCCCTGCCCCACAGCAGCGCTGTGCCCACCACCCCCATCCCCACTGCACACCCACAGCTTGCCCATGCGGGTGCAGCTCACACCCAGGTCTGCCCACGCACATGGAAATATGTGATGGTGGGGGACAACAGCTCTGGAAATACGATGATGGTGGTTTTTTTTTTTTACTGTGCTTATTGCCTGCTCTCCATATGGCCACCTTTCAGGCTCAGTGGTGGGAAACCCATCGGTCCCACCCAGGGGTCCTGGTGGGAGTTCCCCATCCCATGGGGCAAAACCAGCCTGCATGAAAGACGTCATCTGGGGAAAGCTGAGATCATTTCTTTCCTTGGCATCCAACACAGTAAGTGCTACCTGTGTAACAGTTGGGAAATGCTGCAGCTCTGGCAAAGGGCTGGATCAGCTGCTGGTCGGGGGCTAGCGGATCACAGCCCCGAAAGCCCAGACCTGGCAAAGTGAAGTCAGGACACCCTGGCAGCCTTACCGTGTAATTTTCTTGCTTGGACGGGTGTGTGCCGCAGCTTGACTGTAGCCCCTGTGTATTCAGTCCATCCCCTTTTTTTCCAAGACCAAAATTAAGATAGAAACTGAGCACCTGGCACCGCTTCACAGGCAGGTTTCTCAGGGCTGCACAGGGAGGTCTTGTTCCTATTGCTCCTCTTCTCAGGGGTGGCCCTGCTGCTCACGTGCCTGGGCCCCCACTGTGGCACCAGCAAACACCCTCCAACCATCCCCACCAGTGCACGGTTCACTGTCTCCAGCTGCAAAATGTTTTTGCTGCAGAAAAATGTTGCTGGTTTTTGTTTGTTTGGCTCAGATTAAATAATGATGGGGCTAAAAGAGATGCTGCTTTTCCTTCCCAGCTCTGAAGGAAGAGGGGAATGTTTGCAGTGATTTATCATTCCTTGGGATGTTGGGATGGGGTCTCCTGAAGGTGTTACTTGTCCCCAGGGTCTGTCTGGGGCATGGCCAGCAGGGAGGAGGATGCAGCTCAGGTGGGTGGTGATCACTCAAAGCCTGTCTGGCTTTAAAAGTAGATTCTGGTGAGGGCAGGAAGGTGGTGCAGCAGGAAGGACATAGCACAGGAGCTCTTGGGGGTATCCAGAGGAGATGGAGGGGCTTTGGGCAGGAAAGGCGTGCCCATACAGGCTCTGGCTGTATTAACATCTCTTCACAAGGCTGAGCAACAGCAGTGGCTCAGCTCTCCTGGGGCTCCCCAGGGAGGCCAGCAGTGCTGAAGCAGAGCGAGCACCTAACGGGTGAGACAGGGTGTAATCCTGAAGCTTTTGGTCTCCTGAGTGACACTGGGAAAACCACCTTCCATACATATTTCTCCATCTGCACTATCACGCTGATCACATCTACCAGAAGGCTTAGAGGGTTGCCAGTGACCAGCCCTGCATCAGAGCTGGTCCTGCCCTTCCAGGTGAGCAGGACAGGACTACACAGGATTTCTGTGACATCTGCCTGTTTATGGCATTGAAGCTGAAAGGAGCCTCAAATATTTTTGCTCACTTTTAAAATCTCTTGCTGTACCTGCACATCTTGGGGCTTCCTGGCTTCTGCCCGCAGAACATGAGCAGCTTGATGGACACTTCGTATTTTCGCCCCTCCACTCTGCCGTAAAGATTTATTGTGAATCTTTGCCAAGAAATCTCCCTTTTCTCATGGGACTTCCAAGCTTTCCCACGTCCAGATGGCTGGATCCAAGCCACCAGATTTCTGTCTGCCTAGACATGAAATTTCTCAGGTTCAACCACAGAGGCTCAGATGTTTGCAAGAACCATTTTGCTCAAAGCTGGACAAAGGCTGGAAAAGCAGAAAATGAGAATCTTGGGATGCTCTTTTCTACTTTATTTCCTTAGCCTTCACTCAAGGAAGACCGCGCTGCCCTGCAAACACAGCTCGTGCAGCCCCTGCTCTGGCACACCAGGCAGGGATTGCAGAGCCCGTAGACAAACCATCACTGCTGTCTTGTGCCAGACTTACTGAGGCATCACCTGCTCCTCCTCTGTCTTGTTCATTACAGCAAAATGTGTGTGTTGGGGGCCTGCATGCACTTGACTGTCCAAAAAGCAACCTCCTGCTTTTTGGATTGCTACCCCAAGGCTGAGCCAAGCATGTATGTGAGGTATAAAGGAATGGAAATCAAGAGCTCTGTCTCCAAAAACATTTGCCAAGTGATATAAAGAAAGAAGCTCCCTGGGCTCAGCCTGTGCCAGATGCTGCAAGAAGGAGCTGCAGTCCCTGAACTCACTTAGACACCCAGTCTGCCACAAGTGATAAATTTTGTTGTTCCAAGAAGGTAAAAGCCTGTGAGTAACCATGCAGCTGGAGGTCCCAGCCAGACATGTTTTGTCGGTGTCACAGCGTCCCTGTGGAGCTGCATTGTGCTGAAGAAGCTAGGAGGGAGTTGGGCTAGAAGATGGGCATGGCCATGGTTTTGGGATGCAGAAGCTCAGAAAGAAGAGCCAAAGGTGGTGAGGAGCACACCGATGCCTCCTTCCCATGCTGGGCCATCCTGCAGGGTTTTGAAGTGGAAAACAAGCGGCAAACAGCACAACATTGTTATGGATAATCTGTGCCCAGAGAAAAAGAGAAGAACACATGCTTGCAGTGCAGAGACCGTATCAAATCTTCCCCATCTTTCGAGTGAAAGAGACTGACTTCTGCCATCTGCCCCTTGCCCATTATCCACTTTGCCCATGACCTGGTGCAAGTGTCAGTGCTCGCTGGTGCATGTGCTGGGGGGTCATTACTCCTCTGCTCTGGATGTATAGGCAGAGTTTGTGTTGTTTCATGCTGGGATGTATTTCCCTGCCTGCTGAGAGGTGATGGAGGCTGGATCACTGGCCACAGCAGCCGCAGTAAGGGTTACTTGAAAATCCTACCCTGTGCAAGCTTAATGTCAACAAGAAGCCCACGAACTCTCTGAAATTGTGGGCTAACCTGCCCAGCAGTGAATTATTCCTGCCTGAAGAGCTTGAAGCACGGCTGTAAACTCCAGAGAGCTTTCTGCTGCCCACCAGCCCAGCTGCAGCATGGCCAAGGCTCTCGGTGCCGGGCAGGACGAAGGGTGCTGGCTGCCTTGGCAGTGCCACCAGCTGATCCCCACTGCCAGTGGTGGGGAGCCATCCCAGGGGTGCTGGGAAGTTCCCCTTTGCTGGCCCTGGTAAGGGGTTGGTGTGTCAGTGCATGGCCTGGGTTCCTCAGCCAGGACACCCGTGGTGGGTGGACACCAGGGTCACCATCCCAGCAAGGCATGACTCCCTGGTGTGCATGTGCTTTGATCTGCCAGGGATAAATGAGAGTGCTTAAAATACACTGGGAAAAACCCACATATCTAGTAAGATACAGAAGGGAATCAGATTCCAGTCAAAGCCTTGGAAGGTCCAAACCCATGATCTGCACTTTAACTGAACACACCCAAACCAGGAGTGATTCTGTCCACATCTCTCTCAGCGTGGAGACACACTTCCCAGGGTCTTTTCTCCCAATGAGGGGACACGCTGACATGTGAGTCCCTGAAAACCCTGGAACTGGGACACCTCATCTGAAGATAACTATCTGATCTGAGGGTTCTCCGAGTGCTAGCAGCTCCACTGAGCCCACATTCCCCTTCCGCCCTTTGAAGTACAGAGGGAGCTGGATGGGGAATTCCTGCAGCTCATCGTTGGCTCTGTCCGTCACTCAGACTGTGTCCACGCGGTGACACAGAGGCCTGACAGTGGCTTGTGCTGACACATCTGTGCTAGCGTGACCTTGCCCATGTGCCACAGTGATGGGGAGGAAACAGCAGTGGAGCTGGGCACACACCAGTACCTGCAGCATGTGCCCCATGGGGACCTGGGCTTGTGGTGGCCGATAAGGACCATGGCTGATAAGGTTCATGCTGCCTTCTCCTCCCCACTGCTGCTAGCAATATTTAACTAGCCTGTGCAGGCAAGCATGGTACAATCCAGCCTTCATCTTGCTAGCAGATGTGCTGGTGCCAGCTCCCACAGAGGCACTGGGCATGTTGGAGGGAGGTGCTTGGTGAAGGAAAGGAGAGAGCCCATCTGCCCCATGGCCAGCACCTCGCAGGACAGCAAACACTGAGCTCACCGAGACAGCTGTTGCCTTTGGCACGTCCCTTTCCCCGCTCCGTTTCCCCGGCAGATGCGGAGCATGGTTTTACCCAAGCACCCCGTCTGCTGCCCATGTGTTGCTGCCGAACCGAGCCTGCTAGGGTGGTCGGGCCCCCTGCACCTGGCTTTCTCTGCCTTGAAAGCAGGGGAGGTGAGAGCCGTGCAGGAGCATCATACCCCAGGCATCAGGAGGGGGTCACCCCCAGAGTGTCCCCCAGCATCTTCCTGGTGCGTGTCCCAGAGCCGAGGGGAAAGACACTCTCAAGAGCTGCACACAGTTCCCAGCTGGACCCTGTTACAGCCCCAGCGCTTCCTCTTGTGCTTGTCAACATCCAGCTGCAGGTTCCTGGCTCAGAGAAAGGGAGGATGGCATTGCCCCAGGGGCCATGTCCGAGCAGGGCGGGGGGGGGGGGGTGCTGGGTCAGGTTTGGGCGGGGTGGTGAGGAATGAGCCTAGCCCCATCCTTCTGCATCCGGTGCTCAGCTGTTTCTAGCTTTTCTTTTCCCTTTTTCTTATTTAAGCTGGTATCTTCATGCTGTGTTGATAAGAGAGAGGAAGCCCGGGAGCACTGGTGGGTGGTTTGGTGGCTGGGGCTAGCTGCTGGGTGTCTGCATCTTGCATCTCCCCCTCCACCAGCTGCTGCAGTGCAGACATCATGGACGGACTAGCCCAGCAAAGCCCACTTTCCAAAACCAACACCTTGAACCCCTGTAAGTGGGTTCAGGGGATGTCAGAAACTAGAACTTGATAAATTCATGGAAGTGTTATATGATGGTCTGTCTTCTGGCATGGGTGGCTCACAATGTCCACCATTAAACCTGTGACAGCAGGTGGGAGACACAATGTGCTCTCAGGCTCTGTGAACAGCTGATACCCATCTGGAGTAACTGGGATGAACGAAGTGGTTATAAAGCTACAGTAGCAGTGCTAGGAGCAGGACTGGTCTTCTCCCCAGACAAGAAAAGGACCTTCCTCTCTGCCTACTACAGTGATGGAAGTGATGAGATGTCTCCATGAGTTCATGGACCGTGCTAAGGGGAAAACCTCCAGGTCTCCTCACCGCAGTGTTTTGTGTCTACCCGCCTCACAAAGTGGTTCAGTAAATCAACAAGGCTCCTCTCTGTGCCTGCCAACTCCCCTCCAGCTGTCTCACACAGATGACCATTGAGGTGATGAGGAGGGTTAATTGACTCTGACAAATATTTACCTGTTTCTCGGGGTTTACAGAAACCTCGCTCCAGCCCCAGCTTTGAAGTGGAGTTCAAAGCCCCAGCAACGCTGATGTCTTGGGGGGGAGTGAGCTCTCGCCAGCGTGCAAAAATGCTGCTCTACAAGGAGGGGAACTGCGCAGTGCTGGCATCTTCCATTATCTCATAGCGTCCTGTTTGTCTCCCCACACCTGGGTAAGGTCTGCTTTGCCAATTGTTTGGAGCTTACATTAAATAAACAGCCCAAAGAAAGGCCTTTTTCCAGCAAAGTGGCAGAACATGCTTCTCATGTATTTTTTTTTTGTAACCTCTGAATGGTGTCATTAGACATTGGGCTGAGTCACACATCTGTGGTGGGCTCATATTTTAAAAAAATAGCTTGTTTGAACTGTACAAATAAACACTTGTGAAAAGAATCCTGTTTCTTTAAGTGAAGTTGGTAAATGTTCTGATTTAGTTAAAGCACTAGGATTTGGCCTTAATTTTATTTTTCACCAAACTTAAAGCCAGAGGGGGAAAAAAATATTGTTTATTCTCAGAATACGTAGAGTCCAAGCAGCAGGAGCACAGCCTTCATCACCCACCTCCTCTGCAGGCTGTTGGTGACACCCACCCTGTGCACTGTTGACCACCCTCCATACCTTCCTTCCACTTGGTAAGACACAGACAGGATCACTGTATTTTGGGAGATGCTCTGTTCCTGGCACTGGGATGTGCTTCCTCAGCAAGAGCTGGGAGCAGCCAGTCTGGCCCGCTTCATGTCAGGGAAACTGGGCCAGACAATAATGGACCAGTAATGGTCCTGACAGTAAAATAGCATGAGGTTCCTTGGAGGAAGTGCAGAAGCTCCCCAACAAACACTTCAGGCTTAATCTGCTGTTTGGGAGCATTTAACCCTAATGGCAGTTCTTCTACACCTGTGGGACCCCAGAGGTACACACAGCAAAGCAAGTGCTCCCAAACTCCTGCAGAAGCTAAAGGGAAGAGTTCTGGCTGGGAAAAAGGGTGATAAACCAGAGCCCAGGCACCACTACAGCTCTGGACTTCTCCTTGAGGCAAATTAATTTCTTCGCTGCCCTAACCCTGGGGATGGCTGACCTGGGCATCGCTTAGCACACTTCACACTGACATGTCCTCTCACCTCGCTGTTTTTCTGCCTGTCTTGTCTTTCAGATACCACCTGTGGTTGATGACCACCCCAATAAACTCCACGGCCTAGGGCATCCTGGTTTCTTCTGCTGAAGGCTGAGATGTGGGGCAGCCCTGTGGTGAAAGAGCATGGCAAGGTGAGGGGGAGATGTTGAGCTCGCTGAACAGGGGAAATACATAGGTAAAAAACTGAACAAATGATTTGCAAAAAAATAATTTGTTATATTAAACATACAGATTAAGACTGTGACAATCTTGAGTGCTTTGGCTATTCAGCATACACTTTGAACATCTTTTGTAATTATTATTTTCTATCTACAGAGCATTTCAATGGTCAATAGTCAGGACAAATTCAAATCCCATTTCCAGCCAACACTTACATAATTAACCAAGCCATTAAAGCACAGATTAAATATTATGTATGTATATTTTCTAGTTTTACACTTAATATTTGTAATTATATATTTGACTGAAATAGCCACAGCTCATGTTATGTGACTGGCTGTACCAGTTACCCAGTCAAGAAACCAGGACTATTAACTGTGGTCCCTGCAGCTAATCAACACAAAGTCACTTCCAAATTTTACACCTGAATATATATGACTCTGATTCTCTCCTGCAAACATATGATCTAAAAATGTACCAGTAAAGTCTGAAAGGTTCATATTTCTGAATTTGAATTAATAAGCACAGACCATTTCCTTCCCATATTTGATCAGTTCCAATAAACAGTAGTTTCTTTGTCTAAAAAAAAGATTGATATGTTTTGGTACAGTAACTCAAGGGCCACCCAGCAATGGGTTTCATGGAAATCATCACTGAGAGTTTTGCGTGATGTTTAATCTATGATTGATAATCATTATAGAAAGGGAATAAATGGAAACAACAAATAACACTTTTAGCACATAGCCAACAAAGGTTAATCGGACTGGGCAGGAGTTCCTTCCCAGTAACTGTGCTGCTCGGAGAGCACTGCCCACTCAGCCTGCAGGGAAAAACCTACCCAGCAGCTATGCCTGAAAGACAACACAGCAAGAATCAAATTAATTCAAATATGCACGTGTTGGGGGGTGAGGATTTTCTCTGGCAAACACAGAAAGCATGAATTATATGCTGTGCGCAAAAAGGGGAATGTTTCAGTGAGGAACTGCACACACAGCCACCACAGCTGCTCAGGGAAGTCAGGTAATTATAGATAAACATGACTAACTAAGACCATTTTATGCCCAAGCGCATGTACACTTAATCACATGAATTATATTTTTTTTCATGTGTAATCTCATCCCCACTTCATCTGCTAATAGGCTGTTTAATTTGTATTGTAGGAAGAGGAACTATTTTACCTCTTTGAACTCTGGTTATTTTTAAGCTCCTCAGACCATTATCGTATCCCTCTGCAACCTCACAATTATCTCTGAAAGAAATTTAGGAAGGAGGAGAACAGAACCTCTCCCGTATCCTGCTCAGGGTATGGGGATACAGAGAGAAGTTAAGGGACTTGCCTATGGCTGGACAAGGAGTTTGTCAGAGCCACAAATGAAACCCAGCTCCTCAGAGTCCATGCTCATCACAAGATCATTCTATGCTGTAAATCAAAACCCATCATTAGTCTGCTCTGCTGCAATCTGGCTGTGCGGAACAAGAAATGTAAATATTTTGTAGCAGTAGGTACTAATTTGTAGCATTAATAAGGTTTGTGCTGCTGAGAACTGAATTGGTTCTTTCTTATGCTTTGCCCCCATCCCAAAATATTTTGATCTTTGGATATAACCACCAAATATGCTGAAAATTCCCTGCAGCTCAGATCATACCCTTCCTATTCATTTGAGGAGAGCTGGAGGGGAAATGTGTGACCTGCAGAGGTTTTCAGGCTGGGTCCAGCAATGGTTCAGTCTGTACAAATTCCCTCAGGTTAATTTCCACACCTTTTTCCAAAATTCTTGGGGTTTCAGGACTGGGAAAGACCTTTCCCATTTGTTTGGGCAGCCACACAGGTGGTGAGTTACCATCGTCTCCCTTCTGTCTCTCGACTCAGCATCTCTGCTGTAAATAACGCAGCATCCACTCACAGGAGTGAGACTTAACCTTGGTTCTGGCCCAGCCCAATGACAAAACCAGGACTCATAGGAAGAGCATCCCTCCCCATCAGAGACAGGCAGCAAAGATCTAGGCCAGTGTGAGGGGAAGGCTGCTACGCCTCTGCCCCAGGCTGCATTTCAAAGGCATCACTGACACAAGGCAACGAAGCACAATTTTTTTTTTTTTTTTTTTTTAAGCTGACAGTGAATAGAGAAGGCTGCAGAGCTCAAAGTGCTGAGGCTGATGGACAGTGTCTCAGCAAAGGGCCAAAACTATCTTAAACTCCAAGCTTAAGCTCCTATTAGGCAAAGAAAATACAGCACAAATTATGCTTATGTAGCACCTCTCATGCAAACATCCCAGGACACTCCACAATCAAACTCAAACACAATCAATCATGGAGATGTGAGCAGCGTTCACCAACGAAAACAAAGAGCAGGGGAGGCTCGGCAAGAATGAGCGGCACAGCCACCATGAGCACCAGGCTTTCAAAGGGAAAGGCTGGGGGGCTGGCGAGGGGCCCCCTGGGCAGGAAAGGATGGGTAAGCAGATGCTAGCGGGGTGTGGGAATCGCTGTGAGGCAGGAGGACAAGCTGGGAGGAGAGGAGGTCTCCCAGGTTTGAATGGCCCATTATTAGTGGGGTAACTTAGTCCCACCAAGGGTATGGACACAAGCTTGTGGCTTTGCTGGTCCCACTGGGCAGCGTGCTCGGATGGGCACCCATCATCTCTCCCCGATGCCCCTGGAGCACACCTTCCCTGTGGTGTCAACTGGCCTGCGAGAACCCACCTTAGCCCAAAGTCGAGTCAGAAAAGAACTATTACTTGTGTTTTATAAAAAAATTTGGGTAGCTTTTCTCTCCTCCTCCAGGCATCCTTCCTTGGTTGCAACAGACTGCAGTGGACCCAGAAATCTCACCAAAAAAAAAAAAAAAAGATTCCTATTTAGCGCAGTCAAGAGTCTTAGTTTGACTGTTTGAGCTGAGATTTCAGTTCAAACTTCTTGGTCCTGCTCCATAGCAAACCTCCAAACCTTTGCCAGTTTATTTTTCAGTCTCAGGAAGCTCCCTGGCTGGGGAACTCACGACAGCTGAAGGTCCTGCAGGGCTTTGTCAAAGGGCTGAAGAATTAAACTCCAGTAACTCATCCTGCGAATGGCTTTAAGGCGCAATAAACTTTTCAGTAATGAACCTGCCTTCTTCTGGCATGCAACATTTTTGAGTGTGTTTAGCAGGAAGAACTTGTGAGCAGGGGTCTCATGATACTTACATGTGAGGCTGTGACACTACTGCAGCATGTTTGGATACAGCATCATTTTGTCAGCATCGAAGTGACAGCAGACCACAGTGCAGCACCATGAACCTGAGCAAAATGCAACTGTCTTGCAAGAAGGTCTGAGTTTCTCCACAGCTAATTTTAAAAACCCAAATTAGGTGTACAGTTGCCCTACGCTCCTGGCAAGGGTTCTAAGGTTGTCTCTCCACTGACTGTACACTGAGACTGGGGTGACTGTTTCCCAGTGATGATCCTCAGTTCTGCGGAAGGTATCCATACCATAGTCTCACATCAGCAAGAGAGACTTCTATGCAATCAAAGAGTTTAACAGATGATTAACAGAATCATTGGAATAAGATAAATTCATTTTCTAAGCAACTAAATTATTTAAAATAATTAACATTATTGTCATTGTTCTTGCTCCAATGAATAGTGAAGTACCTGAAGTACCTGATACAACATGAAACTATATGACCAGGAAAGATTTCCCCCAAACCTGCCACAGCTCAGGAGTAAGGATGATCTTCCCAGGCATGTTGGATCTTACTTCAAACCTCTGCTCATGTGGCTGGAATCTCCGCATTTCCTGTCCAAATAAGTGCCCCAAGCTCTGGGTGACTGGGCCTGCACGGACAAGGCTCACCAACCACTCTTCAGCCCTGAAAGTGGTTCTACAGCCCCTAATGAATCTATCCCTGCATACTTTAAAGGCAAAATGTGATTTCTGCATAAAAGAGAAACAATTTGTTGGGGCCTTGGTTCAAATTAAACCAGAAAAAAAAAAAACCCCAAACCACAATTTTTTAAATCAAACAGTCTGGAAGATTTCAGCTTGAATCAGGCAATCATTTGGTGAGGTTAAGGAAAAAGATACAAAGAAAGGGAAGGACAGCCATATCTGCTATACCTGACAAATTAATTCAGTTTAGTATGGTTTATATCTGTTGCAGCTTGACCAGATGTCTGTGAGAGCTCTTTGGGAATGTTCTGCAATCTCCCTAGAACAAACCTTGTTCCTTGTTTATGAATAAAAGCTTTTTCTGCAGTTTTAAAAGACCTAAATTCTGCTTCGCTGATTCTTTACAGGGGAATGGTGATCGGCTCCTCAGAAGGGCTGTTGGCCTTGGCTGGTGTACATGGCAGCAAATACATGGCCTGAAAGTAGAGATTTACTCTAAATCTGCAGGACACCTGGACCCAGCAGAGCTTTGCTCACTGCACTTGTGAGAATCCACAATTTACAGAGATAATCCTCAGACATTTCAAGCTGGGCTGAAGATAGACACATTTCCAGCCCATGCCATCAACTCCATTCATCTGGAACAGGTGCCAAGCTTATGAAATCCTCCTGCCGTGTGGTAGGCTCCACAGCATGCTTCATTAGCAACCAGCTGAGCAGCTCACCACCTCCAGCTCGCAGGCATTGCAAACAGTCTGGAGATCAGAGACCCAAACCTGGGAAGCAAAGGAGGCAAGGTTTCAAAGGCAGAGGGGGATTTAGGAAGACAATGCCAGACTCTGCAAAACCTGCTCCCAGCCCCTCTTATCCTCGCTCGTTTGAGTGAACGCAGCTGTCTGTCTTTTCTAATTTGGGGGTACAATGCTGTGGCTGGAAGTGCTAGACATGGCCATGGTAGTCTTATTAAAAACAACATCTAATAAATTGCCAAATGCCATTTACCCTGGATAACCTCCTTAGCTGAAACTCTCCGTATCTACTGGGGCTGCTTTGATGTATCCTTCTGCTCTCTCAGCCCAGATGTTGTCATAGATTTGCTGACGATGACTACAAACTGGCTTTGAAAGGCACTCTGGCAAGAAATACTTTCCCATCCTGTCTCAGATAGGGTCTGCTTCCCCCCCCCCGCCCCCTCACGTTTTTCTTACTGAGGCCATTGGCATGAATAAAGGCTCTTTGTTCATTTAGCCGTTTCTCTGCTTGCTGATGCTTTTTAAATTTTTTTAAAAAACTAAGCTGAAATGACAGCGGCAGCAGTTCAATAGATGAAATAGGTCTCAAATACCACAGTGACAGCCAGTGCTTGAACACCACTTTCAGCTATAAACATGGACGGTGAAAAGGTGTGGGAGCCTTAAGAGCCCCAGAAATACTTCCTCCCTCTCTGTTAAGCCCCAGGAAAAAGATAAAAAAATTCTACTGAGTGAGGAAATTCTCAAATTTTCTCTTGAATATTATGGTATGACACTCTCTTTCAGAGGAGCTGCCACCTTACTCTAGAAGTAGTGGATGCTTTTTACAGGATGAGAGGAAACAGCCTCAAGTTGCACCGGGGGGGGGGTTAGGTTGGATATGAGGAAAAATGTCTTCACCGAAAGGGCTGTCAAGCATTGGAGCAGGCTGCCCAGGGAAGTGGTCTGTTCAGTCACCATCCCTGGGGGGATTTAAAAGACGTGCACATGCGGCACATGGGGACACGGTTTAGTGGTGGCCTTGGCAGCGCTAGGTTAACGGTTGGACTCGGTGATCTTAAAGGTCTTTCCCAGCCTAAATAGTTCCATGACTCCGTGGTATAGCTGCTATAGCCCACGAGCCCCGTGGTCTCTCTTCCGATGTTCCGGCCATCATCAGGGAAGCGACCTACCTGCCCCTCTGGTGATGGGTGCAAAGCGTAACCTCCGTTCTCGTTCTGACAGGTGGGAGTGGGCCACGGAGGTTTCTGAGCCCACGTTCTCCTCCTCTGACACAGACCCGCGGCGAGGGCCCCCCGCGGGGCAGCGCCCACGGCTCCCCTATGGCTCCCGTACCGCCACGGGCCGCCTCCCGTCACGGGCGCCCGCCCGGGGCCCTGCAGGGGGCGCCCTCCCCCACCCCGGCAGACGCCGCGCCGCGCTGCGCATGCGCACGGCGCCCCCGCCACCCTTCCCCGCGTCCCGGCCTGGCGGGCGCCGCGAGGGGGTGCCCGAGCGGTGGGGCGGAGGGCGGGGCCGGCGCTGTGACGCGGAGTACGGCGGCCGAGCGGGTGGGGGGGGTTGGCGGCGGGGCGCGATGGAGCGGCTGGAGCGGTGCGGCTGCCGGTTGCGGGCCGGGCTGGCCGCCGGGCGGGTGCGGGGCCGGCTGCCCTGGCTGCTGCTCGCCATCGTCCTCCTGGGGTCCGCCCTCAAGGACGGCGATCTGGTGCCCGAGACGCCCATGCGGAACAAGCGCAACCCGCTCAACGTGTGAGGAGAGCCGGGGGGGGAGGGGCGGGGAGCTAGAGGGAAGGCGGGCCCGGTGGGGCGGGCGGGGGTCCCGCAGGGCTGGGGGTGCCCGGGCTGAGCGGGAGCGGGAGCGGGTGGGGGCTGCGCCGCGCCGATCTGGCCCCCTGTCCTCTGCTGGGGCGGAGGGGGCTGCCCCGGGGGCCGGGGAGGGGGAGCGGGGGGGCCGGGGGCACCCGCCCGCTCCCGATGTGGGGCCGGAGGGGTCGGATGGGGCGGGCGGGCCCCGGAGCTCGGCCGAGGGTGGCTTTGCGGCAAGCCGTGTGTGTGAGCCGGGCCGGCCCCGGCGGCAGCGGCTGTGGGAGAGGCGGCGGGTGCGTGAGGCGGCGGTGGCGAGCCCCGGGCCGGGCTGCTGGGGGTGGGAACGGCGGCTTCGGGGGGTTTCCTGGTCCTAACGCCTGCTGCAGTCCGCAGGACTGCGCGATTTGAGAACAGCTGGAGCTTCTTGCTCGGTTTGTATTGGAAGAGGAAAAGGAGGAGGTTTTTTCCTTCTTCAGCTCCCGGATGGTTCCTCGTATTTGAGTAAACTGATGGTACTGAACTGAT
This sequence comes from Harpia harpyja, assembly GCF_026419915.1. Taxonomy (NCBI): domain Eukaryota; kingdom Metazoa; phylum Chordata; class Aves; order Accipitriformes; family Accipitridae; genus Harpia; species Harpia harpyja. Next base: position 40,198,090 of record NC_068940.1, on the reverse strand, counting down.
CTAAAAGCAAGGTGAAGGAAGTGAGTCTTTTAACGTCTTTCGTAAAAGCACAGTTACTGCCACCCTTTTCTGGTACTTAGGCGATGATTTAGCTGGCTTAGTCATTCTTCAAAACTGCGCTTGAACGTTTTGAAGGGCACAAGGAAGGCGATGAACTGGGCCAGTGCATGTGTGCTTCACCTGCTGCAGATCAGAAAGTAAAGCTAAAATTGCCGTTTTCCCCCATGACTTGGGGAATTTTGTACTTTATATTGATTCCAATTTGTCATTTGGTGGCACGTGGGAGAGGAGCTGCTTTTAGTGTGATTGAAAAGAAGGATTGGCAGGAACTTGGAGAGTGAAATTGATCTTACAGTAAAAACATACTACAGTTCAATTCTCCTTTCTTAAATAGAGGAAGGTTATCTGTACCGACAGTTTCTGAAGCAATTTTTTTCCCCACAAATTACTTGCCTGCTGGTTTGCTGGCAGTAATTATGTTAGCAGCCTTTTTTGCTTTTAACTCTCCCAGTAAAATGAGGATTTTGTTTTCAATTACTATTCCTTGGTAGCAGCTGTAGTTGCCACACAGATGCCACTTCTACTGTAAAATTAAGCATAAAGGAGGTACTCCTCAAAATCCTGGGCAAGGCCCTGACAGTTTTTGTTAGGGTCTTAGGCACAGAGTTCAGGATCCTCACTACTTGTTTTTGTCTTCGATGCTGAGGTGATGATTAAATGATGACTCTCTGTGCCTAGCTATAGCTCAGCCACAGACCAGAATTCTGCTGTCTCTGTTTTTCAAACTGGGATGTGGGTAATGAAGGGGCTGCACAGTTCCCCTCTCCCACCAGCTGATAGGAAGCAAGCTGCATTGGAAGGTGCTAATGGGAGAAAAATGATCGTAGACTATGGTTGTCTTAACTAATTAGTGAATTCACTTGCACGTGCTCCACTTTAAGATTTGAAAAGAGGACTAGTTATGCAATACTGTCTCCTGCTAAACAGGATATCAGCACATCATCAGCTGGTTTTCAAGATTTTACAGGCATCATAGCAAAAATTTTCAAGGCAGAGAGTGAATTTAGAGGTGGAAGGTTTTGTGTCTGCCAAAGGAAAGTTCTCATCAACTGGAGTGACAGCAAAGGAACAAACATGTTGTGCTTCTTCGTTTATTTTATAAGGTGGTGATGGAGAAGAAGCTGCATGGGCTGATGAAGGAAAAGAGTCAGCCCTTTCGGCTATCTTATTCCATATTAAGAGTTAGAGGTTGTGAAGGGCTTTGAAAGCAAAGATAATTGGGGTGGAAGAAGAGAGTCAGAGGAAGCATTACTGTGCTCAGGGTGACAAGCTAAAAATATGTTCTTTGCAGCTGCATTTGGAGCAGGACAGAGTGGAGCGGGTTTGTAGGGTGAAAGCGATTGCAAAACTGAACTGCAAGTCTGCTGCAAGTCTGAACGAGGGCTCTAGGTCTGAGGGAATGCTGCCTGGGAAACAGCTGAAGTACCTGGTTGAGGAAATATTCAGGCGTTGGGCCTGAGAGAAATAGTGGGGAGAAGGTTAAGATTTCAGCTATGCTTTACTTTGAGGGGAGGGCAAAAGTGTCTAATTTAGATGGTTCTGAAGACTTGCTTTGAAAACCTACTTCTTCAAGCACCACCGCTTACCCCAGCTTCTTTGAAGTTTCACACATGCATGTTTCTCTTTTGGCTTTTCTCTGGCAGATATTTTGTGAAGGTGGCTTGGGCATGGACGTTCTGGCTTCTGCTACCCTTCATCGCAGTCACCACCTACCAGTTTGCCAAAAGCAAGTTCCTCTATGGTCCCACGAAGAGCATTTTGATGGTGCTGCGGCGTCTCAGTGCACTGCTAGTGGGCACTGCCATCTGGTACGTCTGCACCAGATTCTTCATGTATATCGAGAATCTCACTGGCACGTGCTCTACCTTGGGTAAACTCAGCGAGCCTCGCCAGCTGTATGCCACCAAGCAGGAGTGCCACCAGGACAACGGGATCTGGAATGGTTTTGATATCTCGGGGCACTGTTTTCTGCTCTCGTACTGTGCTCTGATGATTATGGAGGAGGTGGCTGTGCTGGAAGGCTTGTCCATAGACCAGAACTCTAATCTGTGTGTTGTGATCAACATCCTGTTTCTTTCCTTGTGTTTTCTCACAGTGATCTGGGTGTTCATGTTTCTCTGTACTGCCGTGTATTTCCATGACTTCAGTCAAAAGCTTCTCGGTGTGCTGATAGGTCTGTCAGCTTGGTACGGGACCTACAGATTTTGGTACTTGAAACCCTTTTCTCCTGGACTACCTCTTCCAAATATACCTTTGACTTCAAAGAAATACAGTTATAGCAGATAAAATAAGTATTAGAATTTTTGGAAATTTATTTCAGTACTGGAGTAGTTGAATGTAGGAATGGTTGCTGTATTTCCAGTGTAAGGAACAAGGTGATGGGCTGGAGGAAACCAAATCTGTACTAGCCAATGGCTGGCAGGTGGTAACGAGCTTCTTCCTTGGGAGAAAAAAAAAATTGGTATTGGAAGAGGTCTGCTCTTGTTTAGGAGCTGCTGACTGGCATTCTCGGCAAGGAAATCAGAAGTTGTATCTGTTCTCTTACTAATAAAGGGAGGAGCAGATCCAAGGCTGACAGAGGCCTTTGCTCTTTAAGAGCTTGACTGATCTCCAATTTATTATCCCTCTTTCTTTTTGATTTATGTCAAAATGTCATGGATGATCCAAACCTCATACTTTTTTTAAATACTCGTATTGCCTTACAGGAAAGCTCTAATAATGACAGTGCTGCTAAGTGTTGCGAAAATATCAATACTCATTAAAGCAGTATATAGCTCTGTTGTGAAACTAGAACATCACATGAAGCATTAAGTACACTAACTTGCCACAAATGCTTCTTAGCTGTCTGCACCTTCTGCAACAGAGAGTAAATCTGAGATGTAATGTCTTAAGCAGACTGAGTTTAAATTCCTGCCTGCCTTTGAAAAGGAAACTCTTGAAAAACAAGCCTTAACTTTCTCCTTAGGCAAAGTAATTGTAATAATACTTTGTCATTTTATTCTTGACAGAAAAAAACAAACTCCTTCCAATTTTGCTAAAAAGTCTAATATTGGGGTTTTAATTTAAATCTTATGAATTGCACACTTTGCAACAATGAGTACTTTTTGGTATGTTTCTTCTAGAACAACAATGAAATTCTGGTGTTATGAACAAGTTAGCTTAACCTGCTATTTCCCAAATAATCTGCTTGGTAATGGATGAAACAAATTGTTTATCCTAAGAGCTGCAAAGGAATGTGCTTGGAGCAATATTTATTCTGGCTTATCCAGCAATATCAGTAAGCTACTTAATTTTGATTGCACATAAAGCTGTGGCCACTTTTGATGTGGCTGGAAACCCACTACTGAATAAAACACTACTATTATATAATGAATAGGTATGAGGTGGGATGGGTATACTCATCATATCAATCAGCTATTTAGCATAGTCTTTATCTTGAAAAGCTTTTTATTATTTCATAAAGGCTTATTCATGACGCAATTGCACAAAATTTGTTTGACAGTTGTAGTGACGAGTGAGACAGCCAAAAAGGTCTGTGGGCAAGGCTGTAGATAGTGTCTGTTAATCTGTGAGTGGGCTTGGTCTGTAGCGTTTGACTCCAAGGTGATTATTTTGCTGAATATAGGGTATGATGCACTGTAGTCTAATCTTGGCACGTTTCTTTTTGCCATCTCAACAGCTCTCTTCCAGCAAGAGAGCGGTAGCATTTGCAATAAATACAGCAGTGTTAATTCCACACTTGTCGTCTGCCTCTGAGGAGAGCTGGCTTCACCTGAATTTTCACTGAATTCAGTGGCAAGTGGGAGTTGTTTTGTGTCCTTAGAAAGTACAAATCGCCTCTCGGAAAGAAGCTGTTTCAGGAGGTGTTGTATTTTCTGTCAAGCTCCTCCTTTTGGTTTTGCATTAAATTGCCTTTTGAGCTGACTCTTTGGAAAATTTGCTCTGATTAACTCATATTGGGTTTAACTAAATTTGTTTAAACAATGCAAATTCATTTGCAGACATTCTTTTGATGTAATGTAAGCCTGCTCCCAATAGAGCTAAGCTAGACCACAAGCCACTTTCACCATGAAAAAGGATTATATACCCAGAAGGTTTTCTGATTAATTTCATTAAATTTAAGTTTCTGGTTTAAGTTATCTTTATGTAACTTTGCTGTATAGACAAGGCCTTGGAACAGGAAATGCTATTTATTTAAACCAACTGACTTGCTGAAATATGTTCAGTTTCACAAATGTTTTGTGCAATCACTATATGGATATTTCTGTCTATTTCTAACCAGTGTCTTACAAACTTTTTATTATGGAAATAATGTGGGATATGTTTATTCTCAAAACTTTTATTTAAACAATGAAAGAAAAACACTTGAAAACTTTATCAGTGTCTTTGAGAATCTGTTTCTGATGTCTGTAAAGATGATGCTGCTGCTCTTCACTTCCCTGGATGATCCAGCCTCCAGGTATTTTTTTGACTACTGAGATGCATGATCAAACTGACATTGATAATTCTGCAGTATTTGAATGAGTTAATATGGCACAGGTTCTCACAAGTACAGTGTATAAAAAGAAACAAAACAAAACCAAAAAAACCCATGCGTGACAAAAGCAAGTTCCCTGATGTGTGCCTGTTGCACCAGGCAGTTCATTTTGTAGACATGGGCAGTTGCTTATTGTAGCAAAGGGAGAGCCTAATCCATTGAAATGTATGGGAAAGTTCCCGTGGGCTGTAATACTGCTTATGAGTTTGGAAATCTTGCTGTACATGTCTTTCTCAGTACCCAGAGATCACGTGCCAACTGTTGGCTTAGAAGGTTCCCTTGTGCTCCAGGCCTTTTCTTTGTGCTTTTTGACTCTATTTCAGAGCAAGTCTTTGCTTCCTTGCACTCTAACTGGAAACTGAAGGTTGCAAATTTTCTTTCGGCGTATTTGCCATCACCTTTATCTGACTTCCTTCCCTCTCCCAAATACACTTTTATCATTAAAATAAAAATGCGGCCTTTCTATGACAGGTTTGCAGCCAAAAAGAAGCAGTGCCTTGAATAGCTGGATTTGATGTCCTGTGACAAAGGCACAAATCAGCTGTCAACAGGTATTATTAATTTGTTTCAAGGGTTTTTTTAAAAGTGTAACATTTTAAAGATAAATTTTCATATTTTGTAGTGATTTCAAAAGATGGCAACTATAATTGCGAGAAACACTTGGGGTTTTTTTGTTTTTTTGTTTTGTTTTTTTCTTTTCTGGATTTAAGTATTCCTCTTGTTCCTGCAGAGCTGTCTTTCTGTCTGTAGAATTATCTAGGGAATTTTTGTCTCCAACATCTTACTAGCATATTATTTATTTCAACATATGTTTGTTCATTTTTCATTGTCTGTGTTTGTGTAGCCTATTTCATGGGCTCTGTATCACAGTACTTTCACAGAAGCAGCATTTGGCCTGACTGATGTGGCTGAGGCAGGTCTTGGTCTTGGTGCCTTAAACATTTTCCTCTGCTGGGGCCAGCAAGGAAGGGAGTCACAGCTAGAACACAGTGGGAAGATTAACTGGATTAGGATTCATTTTGCTCTTCACTTACCTGGGACTCTTTCAAATGTTTGCGTCACTGGAGGCAAGATCAGGCAAACGGGAAAGTTTAGATCTTTCGTAAGAGCCGTCTAAACTGTTCAGACTTTAAACATGTCTGAAACGGGTTTGATTCTTCCACAGAGTCTTTGTTCAAAGCAAACTTGTTCCATAAATGCTTCACTGGTGCTAAATGGTATTCTTGGTTTGCCAATTTATTTGTGTGTACCAAACTTAGATTGCCTAGTGGCTGTAAAAAAAGAATCCTGTTTTCTGTTTTGATGCATGGCAATTAATGACAAAGTGAGAAACACGCAGTTATGCCCTGTGGTGCACTTGAATGGAAAAAAACTGTAGGGGCTGCTGTGATATATGAAATGTTTTGGAAAATCAGGCTTTAGTTGTGAACACAAGTCTATGGTCACTTTTCTTAGTGAAATAATACCTGTTTTTTTCCACCGTAGCTTAAAGTAGATCCCTGCAGCTTCTCTGCAATCAGCCTTTTCCAGCTCTTCGCCTTTGATCAGCCTGTGTTTATCTCTGTTCACTCAGAAACCTGTTTCCTGGGATTATTTCTTTTCATAGCTTCATTTCACCTCCTAGAGTGCAGATTAGTAATAAATGCTCTTTACCTCCGCTAGATGCGTGCTTTCTCTATATATATTTTGTCTTCCCTTCTTTTAAGTATTTTGCCAAAGCTTAAGATGAAAGTAATTAATACTAGCAAAAAAGGCTGTTGTGACTCTGAACTCATAATTAACCATTGTTAAAAGGAGTTGGTCTGTCACTGTAATTGTGTTTACCTGGAAAAAAGCACATGCTTAATTTATTGAAGCAGAACTACCTGCTGTGCTTGAACTCAGGGAAGAGGAGGTAATGTGACAGGGGTGCTTGGTGAGTTAGTAGAGTTAGCTTTGTCCTTTTCTTGGGGAGCATGCACTGCATTTCTGTAATGAGTAGTTTCACCCAGGTGTTTAGTAGGAAATTATTAATAAATTTGAATGTGGGAAGGGTACCTTAGTACTTAAAGTATACAATGAGAACACAGAGGTTACAAGCTGGAAAAGCAGAAATGGAAATGACTTGGTATTGAGTGCAGTCCCTGAAATTTCAGGCAATTGTGTAGTAATACTTAGTCTGGAGGATTATTTATTTTTAAACTACGCTCTGTCCATCCCAAAGCACAGGCAATGTCATGTGCCTTGTAACAAGCTGAATAACTTCTCTGTAAAGCTTTGGAACTATAGTATGGCACAGAAAATAAGCAGTCAGTGAAGAGCTTTACCAGCCTTTCAGGAGAGTTGAATATCAAGGGAAAGCAGTACTCGGAAAAATGCCCTTTCTCAATCGCTCTTTTCCTGTCAAGGTATCCAATGGTAGGAGATCTGTGGTTGTACTGTGTATATCCCCAGTGGTGTAAGGCTGAAGAAGGGAAAGCATGGAACAAAAGTAAATACAAATTACGATTATTTTTTTTTGTCTCGCATCTCTGAAGCCTTTTTCCATGTCCAGTCTGGGTTCGTTTTGCAGTTTTAGGTCGTGTATTCCTTCAGTCATGTAATTTAATGCATTTAATCTGTGGGAAACATGGTTGATATCAGAGCGACAGATAGGCATATCCTCAATCTAAATGTCATCTCACTTCTGAAATGTCTGCCCTGAACCTGGGTGTGCTGGTTGACAGCCGGCTGAATATGAGCCAGCAGTGTGCCCAGGTGGCCAAGAAGGCCAATCGCATCCTGGCCTGTATCAGAAATAGTGTGGCCAGCAGGAGCAGGGAGGTGGTTGTTCCCCTGTACTCGGCACTGGTGAGGCCGCACCTCGAGTGCTGTGTTCAGTTTTGGGCCCCTCACTACAGGAAAGACATTGGGCTGCTTGAGCGTGTCCAGAGAAGGGCAACCGAGTTGGTGAGGGGTCTTGAGCACAAGTCTTATGAGGAGCGGCTGAGGGATCTGGGGTTGTTCAGTCTAGAAAAGAGAAGGCTGAGGGGAGACCTTATCGTTCTCTACAAGTACCTGAAAGGGGGTTGTAGTGAGGTGGGTGTTGGTCTCTTCTGTCAGGTGGCTGGAGATAGGATGAGAGGAAATGGCCTCAAGTTGAGGCAAGGGAGATTTAGGTTAGATATTAGGAAAAATTTTTTTACTGAGAGGGTTGTCAAACATTGGAATGGGCTGCCCAGGGAAGTGGTTGAGTCACCATCCCTGGAGGTATTCAAAAAGCGAGTGGACAGGGTACTCCAGGGCATGGTTTAGGGGGCATGGTTAATGGTTGGACTTGATGATCTTGAAGGTCTTTTCCAACTGAAATGATTCTATGATTCTATGAATCCTTTGCTGCCTCTGTTCTGCGGAGCCTTCCCCATCTCGTGGGGACTGAGGAGAAGAGCAGTGCCAAGAGGTTACCCGCAGTGTGTCTGTGTTGGTGACAGGCTTAACATCATGACTCATTGCTGGAGAAAATTCAGCTAAATAGGTTGTGGCTCAAAGTAATTGACTGTGATAGAGAAATCCATGCAAAATTAATTGAAAATAAAGATTATACTAAGCCCTCAAAGCCTGTTAACCTTATATCCAAATGGGTGAATTGTTTGCGCCCAAACCCAGCAGGATTGTGCTGATTTGGAATGGCACTCAGGGTCTGCCCCCTGTGTTTTGCAGATGGTGGAAGTGAGCATGGATTTAATATGTGCTTGGTATAGTGACACTCTAGCCCACAGCTCTTCCCAGCACTGTGCACTGTTGCTCTAGCTTTGCCATAGCCTGACCTGATTTGGTTTTTAGAAGAATGGAAGTATTACAGGTTTAAGTTTTTTAAGAATATTTTTTTCCTGTTGATTGTCGTGATTTGGAAGTTAAGAGAAAAAATTATGCCAGGGTGGGGTTTTTTGTTTTATTTTGTTTTCTGGGGAATTTTTTTTTCTTTTGGGTTTTGGGGTTTTTTTTTTTGCTTGTGGCCAAGAATCCTCCCTATTGCTGTTCTGTAGTGGTTGCCTCCAAGGGCATGGAATGGAAAGAAATTGCTTTTGGTAGGCAAAAATAGAAGTGTTCCAGGAGGCTTGCAGTGGAGTGACATGACCTTGTGATGTAAAGAGCATGTGCGAAACAGCACTTAACTATGCAGACTACTTTGTTCTATGTGAAGAAGTGCCTGCAGCATTATAAAGCACCCTCAGACCTGGTTACGCTCTGTTCTGATTGCAAAGTAGCTTTATTTGGATAACTCTCTTGGAGCTAAAAATGATTTAGGTCACGGGAGAGATGGTGTGCCGGTAGAAAAGGGCTGAGACAGGAGGCAATGAAAGGAGGGGGATGGATGGTGTTATTTTTAAAGAAAGGCTTTCTAAGTTGTCATTGGTTTATGCTGTTAGTTAAAGAGATTTTTAGCAAGACTGTATCTCCTTCATTTCTTAGCTGTTCTTTCTCAGAAGGTGGAAATGGGAGGTGCTGTGTCCACTGATGCAGAGCTTCACAACCCGTGGGCTCCTGACAACAGAAATATCTCTCTGAAAATGGTCACACATCCCCAGCTCTCTGCGTCAGGAGAGTGAAATCAGGGGAGTCCAGGAGAGAAGAAAGGGGTAGGACAGCAGAGAGGGGTAAAGAAAAAAAGAGCTGAAAGTAGATCATTGTGCAGAGGAGAAAGACAAAAAGGAAGGGGGAGGACAAACAAAAAAACCAAAACAAAACTATTGTGAGCTCCCAAGGAGTGGGTGGAGGTTGACACTTTGCTCATCGATGCTCTTCAGCATCGAAGTCACATGGAAATAGAAATAATCTGCTTTGGCAATGGCAACTGCTGTCTGCAGGTAGAGCCTTGGCCTGCAGCACACAGGTTACTGCAGTCTGCAGCCTCTGCTTGCCTTTGCTGCAGCTGCAGTGATAGACAGCTGTGTCCTGGCAAAGCAATTGTTCATCTAAATTATTTATGGCATACGTGGTATTCTTTCTTTCACTGTGAGGCATTTAAAGCAGACTATTTTGTCTCTGTTTAATCCTTCAGAGGAAAGCGTGTAAAATGGAGAGTGAAAGGCAGTGATAGTAAATATGTCATTTGGGCACATTTGGAAATCAGCATGAGGGGAAAAAAATAGGAAATTTGTTTGTCATGAATGTACTTTGTCTGAGAATACAAGTTCCAGTCTGTTTTTGCTGCTGCCTGAAACCTTAGATTCAATATTAGAAATGGTTTGGTCTGAAACCTCTCTGATTTATCACTGATTTATGAGGCCATGCTTTAGGAAATCCTTTAGGGGTATGAAATCTGTCCCTGTTCACAACATACTCATGCAGATGTTTTAATTCCCAGTCATACCTGTGGGTTTGAAATTTTCTCTGGGCACAGCCTGCTGAACATGGACTGGGGAGTTTATTCTGTCCCACGAAGGCAGAAGTAGCTTTTCTACAGACTGGTGTAGTAAGAGCAGCTTTGCTGATGGCATGAACAGATGTGAAATTACCCTCTTATTCTCTGCTATGCCACAGAAAACTGCAGGTGTGGAGTTACAGTACTTAGCTCTTGGGTTGTACCTTATTTCCTGGTTCTTTGGTTATTTAGTTTTTAATCTCATATTATCATATTTTATATTATCCCTGGCCATCTCAAAATACTATTATCATATTATCCCATATTATTTTAATCCCATATATCTCTCAGGAACCTGAGAGATTTAGTTGCTGTCATTGCCTGCATTGTGGATTCAGTCCGGGTGGTTTGGGCTTTAATGTTAATGACGGCAGTTAATGCCACCAAACGCAACCTGATGTTAAATATTTTCACAAGCTTTAGTGTTTTCTGTTTGCTGTTCTCATGTGGGGAAGTCCTTCATTTATTTTCACAGAAGAAAGTAAGTTTCCCCTTGCTTGAAGGAGCAGCTCTTACACCATCCCTCTTGCCTCCTTAGCCAGGATACTGAAATTGCAGTTGGGTGATAAGGACGGTTTTTTATTCAGAAACAGAGGAAGACTTGGCAATTAATTTCTGAGAGGGCCACAAGAAGGTCACTAGGTATTCTTAGGCAGCCCTTGATCTCAATTTCTTTGGCAACTTGTGACAGGCTCTGTGGTGCGTTCCCTGTCCTCTGGCAAGCTTGATTTTGAAATCCTTTATTCTGCATGGAGAGCTCTTCTCCATCCCTTGACAAGCAAAGGAGAAGGCTGCCGGTCAGCTGCAAGACTGACACGTACATTTTCAGTTTTTGTAATTGAGTCTTTTGAGCAAAACCCGTAGGAGTAAAAAGATTTCAGAAGCTGTAGTTCTACAAATCTGACCATTGGGAGCCTATTAAACAGGAGGCTTGGGAGGGGGGACGGAGTGACCGCTCCTTGTGAGCTCGCTCAGTGTCATGAAGCTCCACCTCAGGTGCTCAGGAGGGCTTGGACTTGACAAAGCAGCCCCTGATTTTCTTTCCTCTGATAATTAAAAGTTCCATATTTCAGCACAGGTGCAGATTTTAAAGCCCGGAGGTGCCTAAAAGCACATTTGCCTCTAAAACACAGAGAGTTTTTAAGGATAAAAATTTGCTTGGGTAAATAAGTATGTGTAGGGTAAAGCCTAAGAAGGACCCTAACTGGGGTTGGATCAGGTACACAGGAGTATTTGGTGCAAGATACAGCACAAGCCATTCCCCAGGGGCAAATTGTAAAGTGTCCCAGTGCAGACTTTGCTCCAAACAGTATCTCTGAGGTGCCTCACCTTCCAGCCCTACCCCTTGGGTGCTGCTGTTACCCCACACCTTGCTGAGAGGAAAGCGTGAAGTCCTGGAGTGAGAAAACAGGTTTTTGTGATTGTTTTCATGTTTCTGTGTGCAGAAAGTGCCTTGGGCAGCAAACATTGGGCCAGTGCCTGGCTTATGGCCATGTAGTGTGATGGTCTCCCCTTTTAAATGGAACTAGAGCAGAAGTCATCTGATTAGGCTCGGATCAGCTAGAACAAAAGCAACTTTTTGTGATGACAGTCTATAATCACCACAGGGCTGTTTATAGTAACTCACTAATCTGGATCGATCAGGGTGGTGACATTCATCTCCCAGTTCATTTCAGCATGGTCTTGAACGTCAATCCAGCCTCTGCCTGTCACACTAATTGTCTTTTATCACTCTCACAGATTGCTTTTCCCTGGAGCAAAGTCCTGGTATTTTTTCATTACCACAGCAGGGAAACAAGGCTCAATGACAGGGAATGGCACTGTCTTCACTGATTTTTGCTTTTTTTTTTTAATTTGGTCCAAAGCAAAGGCTTGTTAGTGAATATTTCTAGCTGAAAACCTGTACAAAACTCATCACTACAGCATCTGTGGCTTCCCAGGAGCCCACGAAGCAACATGACGGACAGCTCTCACGTGTTGGTCCGAACTGACCCATGCCTTGTTCCAGCTGCTGGCTCTGTCTGGCTTCCTTATAATAGTTGCATTTTTAACAGTCTGCTCCAAAACAAAACAGACACCTATTTTCTCCAGCGTTTAGAGTTCTGATTTGCTCCATGATTTTAAATTTATTCTTTGGTTTAACAAAGCAAGGAACAAAGTAACCAGCAGCAGACTTGCTAAGCTTCCTTCTGCCTCATTCTTGGGCTGAAATCCTGGGAACTGTGTGAGTATTTGCTCTCATTCTCTCTGGGTTTCCTGGCCTTGTACCCCCTTTCTACCCTTCCTTTCTACACCCAGCGTGTGCATTTCATCAGCTTTTGGAGATCACCAGGGAATGTCCGTGTAGAAGAACGGGCAAAGGTAAAAGGATGAAATCCTGGTAAGGGTTTCATGTCAGTGTATCTTTGTACATTCTTGTGGGGAGTTTAGCATCAGCTGATGGACCATGGGTCATTGTGTATATTCTTACACCTTTCAGATTCAGCAAAATGGATGACCTCAGGGGACCCTCTTGCCTCCCTCTTCAAAAAGAAGCAAGGTAACTTTCTTCCAAAGTCATTGATACCGTGAAGCAAATATCTAACTGTATTTGGGAGAATGTGTGTCTGTAACATTTGACTCGGCAGCCTTGGCTGCAGGTGCCTGGTCTGCATGCGCAGGTGGTGGATTTGGGTTCTCGCACACCAATTTTAAGTGTGGCCCTAATCACTGGGGGGGGAACACCGATAACACAGCTATGCGGGTCGTTGTATTCCAGAAGTATGTCAGGCCAACCTACACAATTGCAACAAGCACAGCATGAATTTGTGCATTTTGCACTGTCTAATCACTATGTGCTCATCCCTTGTAATTCCTGCTAAATATTCACAATTCCATGGCTGCCAGGTTGTATCAAGAACCAAAGCTCCTGGGAAATCCTGCTGCTTTCAAATACATAAAGATAATTTTTGAGTCGGAGGCAAATGCAATTCGTATTACTTTGGTCACATTTGGCATATGTTCCCGAGCCTAAAGATGCAGCATGACTCACTAGGGATCACCGGAGCACTTGGAAAACCAGCCAGAGGAGATCCTAGCAGGCTGAGCACTTATAGAAATGAGTGCCTTGGAAGAGGAATACATATTGTTTCCATGCGAGTTTTATACCAAGGCAGTACACGAGAAAAAGCACAAACCACCTGCACATCCCTCTGCCCTTCCTGCAGAAGGATGTTGAACACATTTAGAAATGTGAAGCCGTTACTCCTCCCATATGGTTTATTGAGGATCTCAGTTTTCAAAGCATGAGTAGCAGTGAGGCCCGTTATTCTTTCCGACATGCAAAAGGCACAAGAAAGTCATCAATGTGATTCTGTGCAAAGTGTCTCTAAGAAAACACACAGCGAGGAAATGACAGAAAAGAGCCCCCGATGGAAGAGAAAGCCAAAGTGCCTTCAGGAAAGTGCTGAAAAGTTCTGAAAATGGTCATACTTTTTCAGAGTCCAGATATGCTCAGTCGGTGAAAGATGCTTTGCAAATCCGTGAAAGAAAACTCAAGCGACAGAGCCAAAAGGCTTAAAACAATAATCTCCTTCATGTGCCAAAAGTCAGGATGGAAGTCGAAATTATTTCTCTCAGGAAAAAAGTGCGGCAGTTAAAGACAGACATTAAATTCTTTAAAAAAAAGCCCACCAAAACCAGACGTAGAAAGTGGATACATTCTAAAAGCAGCTCAATAAAAAATATTCCTTTTAATGAAAATAATTTTAAAAATGGATACTTGAAGAATGCAAATCCACCTTGACTGTGACCAGCTACTGCACCCTGCTCCCAGGAAAGCCTCCGAGCACAACAACACAACGCCTTCTAGAAGAAGAAAGTCCCCGCTATCTGCATGTGTGAAATGTGGCCAGTGAACAATTTGGAAACACAAACGTACAGGACCGAGTATCCGAGTCCCATTAGTTAACTTGGGCGTCAGGAAACTTCCTGGGGTTCCTGCCTCTCCCACTGGAGCCGGCCGGTGCCGGAGGCGGTGTCGCTTCCCGGTGAGCACGGCTGAGCCTGTGAACCCCTGAGCCTCTCGCTGGAGTTGAATACTTAAACCTAAAAAAGGCATTTACAAGTTGACGCATTTTTTTGTTGTTGTTGTTGTCTTATTTCCTTGCAGTATACGTTTCTACTTCTAGACTATGGAATGTTACATTAAACAATATAATTATTCATTACCTTGCTTCAAATTTCATTACAGTTACTGAGGCTTCATCATAATTTCACACAGCACAGAGACACCAAACTAAACACCAAGCAGCCAGCACTAGATGTATTTTTTCTTTAAGTACCAATAAGCAAAATACCCCATTCCCCCTAGAGATCCCATCAGGAAGGAGGCTCCGAAGAAGGAGGGAGGTTTCCGCTTGACCAGCCTGAAGGCATTGGGTACCACTGCGGAGAGGAGCGTGGTATGTATATCTCCCAAAACTTTCCTGAAGGCGAAGCGTTTTTGTATCCTGTCAAAGAAGGACTGTAGGTTAGGTCTGCTGCCATCTTCCCAGTATTTCTTAGAGAGTCCCAGAAACTTGAGGCGGTGCAGGGTGGCTCCTAATAAGACATCGGCCAAAGTAAAGACGCATCCGCAGAGCCAAAGTTCACACTTTTGCCCTGGAGAGAGAGAAGTAGGTAGGATAAGAAGAAACCCTTGGGTGGGCACCTAAAGGCTTGCTCAAAAGATCCACAAAGGCAGGAGCATTTGCATTGGACCTGGAGTGCTTTTTCTCAGTGCTCTGATATCCCAAGAAATCAGACCCCTTCTACCAGGCTATGTGATGGAGGATATGGGGGGGCCACAAAGCTGGGAATATGAGATTATCATTTATAGCCCACATGAAGATACAAATCGCTGTCTGCAAAATGGCTCTGCTACCTCTCTGAAGTCAAGAGCAGCAGGAGATGGCATCGTCCCATACACTAGAGGCCCCTGGAAAAGGGCCCTTAACCCCCCCTTGAAGGAAGGTGTGGTGCAGTGACCCCTTCTGCTGTGTTAGTGCTCGGGGAGAGCAGCAGTGTTTGTCCTTGGCTGTACTGGGAGCTGTTTCAGGAGTGTCATGTTAACTTGTCCTATTTTAAGGATGCAAGAAATCCTCAGGAATCAAAACCATTTGCTGGCCCAGTCTGGCTGCTCTCCCAGTGCGCTGTTGGGGAGGTCCTGCCTCTGTCCACTCTCCTGCACCGGGGACCCTGCTCCAGGACACCAAATCTGGCAGCACATCTGTGCTGAGACAGGTTTTCGGGGGAGGCAGAGATCAGTGTGAATGCTGGTCATGAGGAAGGATGCTAAAGCGTTGACGGCCCCTGATAATGGGTGACCCTGGAAATAACCTCACCAGAGAGATGTCCAGGAATAAACCAAGCTGTTGTTAGGCTGCAAGAGGCGGGCTCAGGCCAGGATAGTGTTAAACACTCCTCTGCTGCCCTTTCAATGCTAAGGAGCAGGGCTAGGATGGAGCTAAGGCAGATGAAGGGAGGTGTAGGTAAGGAAGAACAACAGAAGGGGCACAAAACCTGGCCCCATCCAGCCTGAGCCCCCGGCTTTGCACCAAATCCTTAATTTTGGGGCTCTTCCACTGTCCTGTGGCTGCTATATCAGGGAAGGAGAGAGAGGCACCTTTATTGCACCCCTGTGCAGGCATTGGTGCTGTAGGGTTGCCTGCAGAGCCAGGCCAGTGGAATTACTGGTAATTAACAGCCCTCATTTGTAGCTGCTTGGCAGCCTGCCTAATCTGGCTAGAGGCACAGCCCAGGTGGACAGATTGCCTGTGCCTAATTAGTCAATAAATGTTTTCAGTGACTAATGAATTGTGGGGGTTCTGTGGGGACCCTGAGGATGCTTTGGCTCAGAGGTAAGGGAAATGGTGCTGAGGTGGCTGCCTTGCTCCCAGGCACTGCTGCGGGTGAAGGAGAAAGCACATGTGAGGATGGCGACTTTGGGAGAGAGCCATGATCCGGCCCTACCCCTCTTGGCTCTGGGCTTGCACCCGCTGCTGAGACCTGGACCCAGCTGTGGGGTGCCCCAGCCCCTTGCACCCCTTCCCAGCACCAAGGTGGGGCAGAAGCACAGGCAAAGGCAACTCGTCCCCTTTGCATCCGTGGCAACCCCAGTTTGGACCAGCCTGTCCCAGCCGAATGGGGTGCCTGTGGCAGAGGGTCGCCCTGTGCTCCTGCAGCATCTCCCACCCTCCTCCTGCCTGCCCTGCCCTGCCCTGCCTGCATCGCTGCGCCTCCGGCCGGCAGCCTGGGCTGCGTGGGAGGAGAGCTGCTGCACTGCGGCTCCTGGGAAATTGCCAAAGGGCTGGTGCTTGTGCCTGCTGCTGAGATTCTGACCTGGCTGTGGGCACGGTGGGGGGAGTTTGGGGGGCAGGAGCAGCATGCAAGGACCAAAGGCAGCGGAGTGCCCAGGTGCCGGCAGCAGCAGCAGCCACCCCTCTGCTCCAGGCACCCAGGATGTCCTCCAAGGGCACCTCATTAGACTGAATTCTGCTGAGCTATCCCAGCTCTCAGATTAGTTAATGAGAGTGTTCGTTGGAGGCAATTAGGGCAACGCAGGGTGCTGCTGTGAATGCATCAGGGCTCTCGGCAAATCCCCAACCCAGTGCCTTGCAGGGCCCGATCTCGGCATCTCCGAGGGCCCTTTGGTGCGGCCCCAAGTGTGACGCAGGACTCCCCATGGCTGAGGCCAGCCCCAAGGGCAGGGGCAGCTGCAGGGCCGTCCCCTGATTAACTGCATCTGGGCTCTGCTCCGGACTTGGCACCGCGGCGCTGGCAGCCACCAGCCATCCCGGGGCTGGGGTTATGAGCCCTGCCAGCAATGGGGACAGGAGGGTGATGGCGGGACAAGTGATGCCCAGCTGTGCCCATGCATCCCTGTCTGCCAGGGCACTGGGGTGGCTCTTGGCAGGCACCCAGCAGCATGTGTTTGATGTTGGGGATGGCTGGTGTTGTTGCTCTCTCCCACTTGCTGGCATTTGACGCAAGTCCTGTAAAGGCTCCCACCCCTCCAGGGCCTCTCAAATTCCCATCAGGTTTCCCTGCCTGTGCTCCGCTGAGATATGCAGCAGTCCCATGGCCAGGGGGGTTGGCTGCAGGACATGTCCCCAGCCCTGCGCTTTTGTCAGCCTGTGCTCCTCATGGTGCAACAGCTTGGGGCCAGCCCGCTCCTTCCTGAACCAGCCAGGGCATCAGTCACTGGCAGCCCCTCACTGGGGCAGAGGGGACCTGCCACCACCCTGCGATGACTTTCGAGCTCCCACAGAGCAGCTATGAGGACAGAGGTCCTGCTGTCCCCTTTGGCAAGGGGTGCGGGGGCTCCCCAGAGCAGGGGTGGTTTGCCAGAGGTTAGTAAGACCACAGCTGCAACGACATTGGTACACCCAAAAACGGTGGTTGCCCCGTGGGGATGTTCATCAGGTGCAAAGCCATCAGCTCTTCCTGGCGTTGCACCTCGGTCTTGTGTGGAAAAACACCCCATAAATGCAGCCCAGCACCTACCTTGGTACTCCAGTTTCCTCTTCTCCAGCTCGGCCTCAATCTGGTCTAGCACCATCCCCAGTTCACCAAGGATCTTCTTCAAGTAGTTCACGTTGTCATGCTCCAGGATCTTGGCCTGGGTGGAGAGTGGGATTAGGGTGGGGGATGGATGGATGGACGGATGGACAGACATGTGTCCCTGCAACCATGCAGGGACACGAGGCACCAGGTGCCCGTGGCAGGTCCATGGGTCATGTCCCCCCACCGCCAGAGATGTGTGTGGCTTTGACCTACTTACCATGAGTTTCTTCTGCTTGGAGAGGTAGGGCTCTGAGAGCTGTGGCTCCTCGTCATGGTCCAGCTTCATCAGCTCCATGCTGGCATTAGCTAAATGTCCTGGGGGGAGACAGAGGGGCTGGGGGGGCTGTGTTTGGCAGGGGTCAGGATGACCTTGTGTCCGGTAGCAAAGCACCTTGTCCTGCATGCAAAATAGCATTGTGGCACCAAACAAAACACCCCAGAGAGTTTAAATGGGCCAAATTCACGGTTTGCTGCTGCTGTGCTGCCATACAGGTGGGTGGCTGGGGCATCGCATGCTCTCCCGAGGGCACGTGGTTTCTTCAACCCTCCCATCCGCTCACGGCAGGCAGCACTGGCTGCGGGGTACAGCAGATCCCCCTCCCTGGCTGTGGCCAGTCCCAGCCCTGTGGGTTTCAGGGTGGGTTCAGCTCTCTGTTTCCTTTGCTGGATTCATATTAGAGCTGCCAGCAGATCTCTGTGTCTTACTGTTTTAAGAACAACCCCGAGCTTCCCCATAACCTGGTTCCTGCAGCTCCATCCCCAGCAGGTCAATCCTTTGGGATGTCTGAGCTGGCTGCCCACGTGTGGGTGTGCGTGCAGAGCGGCACGGGGGGGGGATGCTCCCTCCCGAATGAAGCTGTCCTGCCCGGCTCGGTGTCTGGGGATGCAATTTAGTAGTGTGGAGCCCATCGCGAGCATGGGAGAAACGCCCACCCTCCTCCCTCCTGGGGCATGGGGAGGATGCAAAGGGCTTTGTGCAAGGGAGCTAACGGAGGGAAAGGAGCAGAGTAAATGGAAGAAGAGAATACGAGATGCAGAGTAACACCTTAGGGACGACATAAATTACCCGAAGCTGGGCTAATCTCTTCCTGCCAGGGACCATCTGTCTGTCCCTCCTGGTCCCTCCAACAAGGGCTTGGCTCTGCCAATGCGTGGGTGTGGGAGGTGCCAGGGCTGGCTGGGGCGGCAGCCAGCAGCAGGCTGTACACTGCCACAAAATGGTGAAACTCCCTGTTTTCCACCACGAGCCTTGAAGCTCGTGCTTGCTAAGGCTCCCAGCCAGCTCTCCTGGGGCTGTAACTCAGAGGGAAGCCTGGATATCACCCCAGTTTCGTTCCGCTGTTCCCCTTGGGAGAGCCTGGCCCTTGGTTCACCGTCTCCTTGGGTCACAACTGCATGGATTTGCCTCAGTACCCACTGCAACGGGGCAGCCCAACCATTGCCTGGGCATAGGGGATGTGCTGGGGAGGAAGGGCACCACAGGCACTGGGGCATCCCACAGACCTGCCCATAGCGCCTCTGTTGCAATGGCTTGGGAAAAATGCCACCATTGAGGAGGTTTGGACAGGGAGATATTTTTAATGACCTCGGCAGAGTGCTGGGGAGGTGATGCAAGGCAGACGGGGTCTGAAGCCATCGCAGCAGGACCCTTTGGGGAGGGGATGGGCTCTGCACCCTGCATCTGCCCAAGGTTTGGGGGAGGAGGTGGTGCTTTGTGACATGGAGAAAGCCGCCTGTGCAGGCTGCCAGCAGAGGCAGGGCAGACCATGGGATACACCTCAGGAACAGCCTATTTCTCTTTGTGGCTGAGTGCATCCCATTTCAGAGGGACCATTTGTGAACTAGGCAGCTGAAGGGACAGTGGGAGGGGAACAGTGTTTGCTACAGGTGCCATTTGGGGCCGAAGCCTAAAGGAAGGGAGAGACATGGGGCATGCCAGTGCCCTCCTAACAAGGTCACTTCTCTGGCAAGGGACTCTCTCCAGGAGCAATCCTTGCTGTTGAGTTATATTAAGCATCGTCAATGTTTCATGAGCACTTGAAGGTCAGGTACACAGTCTTATGCCGATTCATCCACTATCTGCAACTCTGGCTGTAGTCACCCACCTCTGCCCTTAGAGCTATTGGAGGGAGAGGGGATGTGCAGGAGAGGGGATCTGCAGGAGAGGGAGCAAATTCATGTGCCCTAGAAAGAGCTCGGCGAGAAGCCTGCATGGCCCATGGGAGCCTGGACACCCCCAGGGCTAGGAAGCCTCTACAGGGTGCCTGCAGCTCCCAGATTAGCTGTGCTTTGCCATTTCCCAGCTCTGTCCCTGCCTGCGTTGGTGGAAAGGGGAGACGAGCAAGAGCAGGGTAGCTGGCCGGGCTGCAGAGCCAAACTGAGCCTAAAGGAAGGGCTGGGGGAGCCGTCCTGCTGGCGCCGGCCCTGGGCAGCCCCGCTGGAGAGGCAACTTACTGCGGATCTCAGCGGTCGCGTACTTTGGGATCATGGAGTCAGTGGTGAGCTCAGGGTGCAGGATGCAGCCGTGTGTGTAGGCGTCCATGGGGAGGGAGTCCAGCAGCTCCCGGTACTGCAGCACCCGTGAGTGCAGCAGGCTGCCCGGCTCGGGGATCAGCTGGGTGACGTTTTCTGCGAGGGCAAAGGGAAAGCTGTTAGCAGGACCCAGGGGGGCTCAGGCACTCATGAGTGGCTCATTAGCCTGCACTGGACACCAGTGTGCAATCCTGCTTGAGCTACCTCTACGCAGGGCTGGCTGTGGCAGTGCATTAACTCAAAACCATACCCCATACTCTGCCCTCTCCACTCAGCCCATCCCGGCCAGGAGCGCATCCAGGCCGTGCCCAGAGATCAGCAAACCTGCAGGACCACAGGGACATGTACGCATGTAAATACCCACACCCGCAGCCCCCGTGTCCACAGGAGCTCAGGGTAGCAAGCTCTTCATCTCTGCAGCCCCCGAATTTGTACACTGTCGTTTCACATCTCTTAGAAGGGGAACAAAATCTTCCCATTCTGCAGAAAAGAGCTAAAACACGGGGATTTGAGTTTGGGATCTCCTGAGTTACGCACTCGTTACGCCAGTGGCGATGAGATACCTAATTCTCTTGGGCTTCCTTGAAAATCCCATTCAAAATCGGTAATCAGGGAGTAGATGACCAAAGAAGGAGCCCAGCACGTCTTCCCTGGGCGCTCAGCCGGTGCCTCAGCTGCAGGAGCATCCCTCGCCCCAGCTGGCTTGGAACCTCCCTTGCCTTGTTGGGTTTGTTTTATTCATCTTTTGCGGAGGGCAGTTTGTATCCAGCTCTTTTTATTACACTTTCAGCTCAGAAGACACGGTGGATGACACCACAAGGAGCAAAATGTTGCTCTTGTCTCCAAGAATATCAGGTCCATTTTTTTATGGGATCATAAAGGTTTATGGCATTTTCAGGTAGCGTTTAATAGGTAGTGAGTAAATTTACCACCAGGACTCAGTACACCCAGTTGCCCACATGCCGTCCGCAGTGCAGGGCTCACCGCACACCGGCATCTTGGGCTGAGTTAAGGCACATCAGCAGAAGGACTTTGGCAGATGTGGCCAACACGGCTCCTTAACTAAGGGCCTGAAATGAGAGGTCTGCCCAGCCCCACTGCCGGCGGCAGGAGCAGGACTGCGGGCACAGCCTGGCGATGCCTGCTCAGCAGAGACGCACAGCTCGCTCTGCCCTGGGCCAGGCGGCATCATGCCTGCCGGCACCTGCGGCTGGACAGGAGCCAGGGAAATTTTGGCAGCTCCTGTATTGCAAAACTCCTAACATCTCTGATTCAGGGCTGCCTCTGACTGATGGGCATCAGCATTACTGTCCCCTGAGCAAGGGGAGGTTTTGGTAGCTCCTCCCTGCCCGCGGGCTGCTCGCTGCCTGCACTGCCTGAACTCCAACTCTCCAAGCAGGGATTTTCCACCTGAGAAAAAGCAATCAGCTGAATGAAATAATAATAACTGACCTATAGCCTGTGTGCTCCTTCCATAGGACTCCTGGCCAGCACCTGATGGGCAGGCTGGGACCAAGGCTGGAAACCAGCACATCCAGAGCGACTGCCCTGTGCAGCAGCGAGACGGAGCAACCACAATGAAATAGCAGCATGCTGGCCGCCAGCCCGTGTCCTTCAGCACATCCCAGGGAGGTTTTTCGGTGGGATGGTGCTCGCCCTGCCTTTGCACGCCACGGCAGACCTGCACATATGGGCTGCTGTTGCATATACTCCGCAAGGGATAGGCCGTGCAAAGGTGGGATGGGGGGAGGCTCAGAAGGATGGGGCTGGGGGTGCAGCCCTTGGAGAAGCCCCTCGCCCAGGCTCTGAGAGGCATTGCCACCGGCCAACTCACCAGTGGTTTCTTGGCACTGCTGGGTGGTGCCCTAGTGAGGAGCACCCTCACAGGTCCTTATCGGCACTATTCACGGCTTTTTTGGGGAAAGAAAAACATTGCTCATCACACCACCCTTCACTGATAGCTGACACTCAGTTTGTGTGTAAGCAACTGAAAAAGACCATGCTCCCGACCCAGGGGAAAATGTAACTCAGTGAATACACCTTTTTATAAAGGCATTTTCAAGCTCTTCACGTTTCTGCAAGTTGGGTGTTTCCCCCTCGGACCAAAGCCATGGCATCCTGATAATGCTTTTGCCAACTAGCGCTGGTGGGCAATGGCTCGGAGCAGAGCACACAGCAGGGAGTGATGCTCTGGGCCCTCTTCCCTGGAGCTTCCCCTCTCCATTTTTCAGTGAAAAGGTAAGAAATTGCACCTGGCTGGAAAATCTCAATGACAGGAGTTTCCCAGTGCACGGGCAGCACTGTGTCCCCCTCCCGCTGGGGACAGCCTGTTGTCACATATGCCGGAACACCTGCCCTTCACAGAGACCGGCTGAAGCTGCTGCGCAGTGTGGGGTCCACAGAGAGATGTTCCCCGCTGCCCCTCGGCCCCTCGGCTGCCACCAGGCAGGAAAGTGGCTGCCGTTCCCTGAGAGCCGCTGCCAGCGTGGGCTCCTCCTGACCGATCCCATCCCCGCTGCCCTGCCGGCGAGTAAGCGTTGTGCCTCCATCGAGCAGCACCACCGTGGCGGGGCTGGGAGAGGACAGCAGCTGAGCTGGCAAGACGCCCTTGCTTTGGGAGCTATTTTGAGATGTTTTTGATGTCTCTCTTGCAGGGGGGATGGATGCTGGGGCGAACGTCGTGATGGCACAGCCTGAGCTCCCTGCTTAGCTTTGAAGCCTCCTCAGTGGAGGGTCCCAGCCCGACAGCCTGCAGATTTGGGGAAATGAGGGCGAAGGGATGTGTGATGCCAGGGAGAGGCTGCTTGTCGCAGCAGCCCTGCAAATAGCCACCTTCGAGCACCATCTCAGCATCCTGGTGCACCAGGCTCAGCTGGCTGCTGACTGCAGCCCTGCTCTGGGGGGGAATACAAGCTTCCCTCTCCTGGCTGTCCCTTCCTCTGGGTTTGTGTCACATCATCCTCCCGTGGTCCCCAGACCCACTGGCTTTGTTTGACTTTAAAGAGGCAGTTTTCTCTGAGGCACAGCGGCACCGGGGATGGCAGGGTCCCCTGCCCACAACCAGTGGCACAGGGCTCATAGAGGAAGGGGAGAGGGAAGCAGCACCCAGCTCAAAGGCACCTTGTCTCAGCGGGGCCACTTACAGGGAGTTACCAGGGTTTTTGTACCATTACCCAATGCCAAAGGTAGCTAAACTCAGAAGTACTCCCATGGGCCGTGCCCCAGCTGTGGCTCTGGTGAGATGCCACCACGCACAAAGGGAATGGGGGGAAATGTTCCACTTTGGGAGCATGACCTCCAAGGCAGAAAAAGGGGGGACCCAGCTACAATTGCCCCCAGAGCCTCCCAGCAGCACTTCCAAGGAACATTTGGGGATTTCTGCTGGAAATCCTTTGTTTTCATGGGAAAACATAAAAGTTTGGGGAGGGCTGGTGGCTTGCTGGTCTTCTGGGGTAAAGCGGAAACTTCAAAGGACATTGCATTTGGCAAACAACGTCTGGATTAGAGCCAAGTTTCCCCCAAGACGCAGCCCCCCTTACCTCCCGTGAAGTTCTTCTCCATGTAGTCAATGATCTGGTTGTAATCGCTGATGATGTTGTCCCTGTGGATGATGACGGGCACCTCCTCCCCCAGGTTGAGCCGCATGAACCAGGGCTCCTTGTGCTCCATCAGGGGCATGCTGACGTCCCGCTCCTCGCAGGGCAGCCCCTTCTCCGCAATGACCAGCCGCACCTGGGGCAAGAGGCAGGGGAGAAAGGGCTGAGCCCCATGCACCGAGCTGGCCCTGAGAGCCCCACCACCACCCCATCGCACGTCCCTGGCCCTCCTCTGCCACTTAAGCACAGTGATGTGCCATGACACATGCTCATCCTGCAAGAAGCCAAGCAGCTCTTGGCATGGGGCAGCTGCAAAATCCGGGCAGCCAAGTGAGGATTTCTCTTCCCAGCAAATGGGGGAGACCCAAGCCCATCCTAACTTTGCAGTATCATGGACCACCATCCTCCCACTGGTCACTGGTGGCCCGTGTGACAGGTGGAGGGGCCAGGGGTCCTGGTGGGCTGCAAGCCCATGCCTTGGCAGCAGGCAGAGAGAGGCAGCAGCTCCCCAGCTGGGGGGAATCAGTGATGCTTCTGTGGGTCCCAGCAGAGCCCAGCACACACCTGAGGAAGAGGAAGAGGAGGAAGCAGCAGCAGCAGCAGAGGCTGCAGCAACACTACACCTTGCATGCAGTGTGTGCTACCACCTGGCTGAAGGACACCCAGATGCTAACTCAGGTATGTCCCATGCTCGGGGGTGGGAGATGGCTTTGCTGGGCATGTTATGAGCAGGAAAAAGGTTCCATTTCACGGAGGGTTTCAAGCAGCCCCTGCACAGCATCACTCTTGCTCCACTCTGCCACCGGCCTGGGGGCATCACCCATTGCCTTTGCACCTCCTGTGCCAAAACCACTGCCTTCCCCTTCCCCTGCTGCTGCCCTCCCTCAGCGCTGGGCTAGCGAGCAGCACCACTGGGGTGGCACCCACCCCTCTCACGGGTGGGAAAGCCAAGTCCAGCGGTGCGGAGGGGCAGGAGGAGGCAGGAGCGGGGCTGAAATTGGGGCACCATCCCCATCGCCCATGGACAGCCCTCAGGGCTGATCCTGCTACTTTGCTCTGTGCTTGAGACAGTGTTAAATATGCACTCAGGGATGGATTTTAGGCTTCTGGGTCATAAAAACCTGACCGTTATGAACTAAGTATGTCAAACAGGCAAAAAACCCAAACCTCAGGGGACATGAAACAGTCACGTCTTACAGAACCACTGAATGAGGGAAAAGCACTTGTTTTCCTCTAACTAGCAGCAGCTAAAAGTACAACTTAACAAATATAAGCATTTCTATGAGTACTTCAGAGTTCTGGGGAATTAGTCATTAATTATTTATAGGGCTGGCAAATTAATTTTTTCTTTTAAAGTCAAACAAGGAAAAGCCTGGGTCCCTCAACTGCAACTTGCTCTCAGGCTTTTCCTCCCAGCTGATGGATAAACCCTGGGCAGGACCACCCAGGGCATCTGTCCCCAAACTCCCCATGCTTCCCTGTTCTGCTCTCAAACAAGCTGAGGCCAACGGCCTGGCAGGAGGCAGCTGCTGGGCATGAGGCAGCGTGGGTAGGAGGGCTCAGCTCAGGGGGTAACCCCAGTGCCTGCGGGCAATGGGAGCCCCTGACAGCACCCCAGGGAGGGGTCCCAGCTGGGGGTGACAAAATGTGCTCGGACCCCCTACCCAGTCCCTGCAGCACCGGCACGGCTGCCGTGTGGCATCTTGTGTAAAAATCCAATGCTGGCTGTAAAACTCCAAAAATCTCTTTGCAGGGAGGGCCGGATCCTGGCGGGGGCTCAGGATCCCTCCCACAAACAGCCCAGTGCCCGTGGAGGGTGGTTCTGAGCAGTGCCCGGGGCAGAGCAGGAAAACCTTCACCCGCAGCCGGCTCCCAGCAAAACTCCTCTGCAGGGGGGTCCCGTGCAGCCCCTGCCGCTCCCAGCCCTGTGACGTCCATCACACCAGCCTGTGCTTGTCCACCTTCCAGCAAACGCTCTTTCCTTGCAAGTGACCTCAAAAGCAAAGCTTGAAGCGGTGCCAGGTGGCCCGGTGGCTCTAGGTGTGCATGCCCTGTCCCCAGCATCCCCAGCCCCGCAAAGGTGAGGCCGATTGTAGGAAACCCCGTACAAGAAGTGCCTTAACCGCTGCCGGCAGCCAAACGAGCAAGACAAAAAATAACAGCAAGCCCAGAGCGAGGCGGGAGAGCTGGGCACGAGCATCCCTCGCCGGTGCGGATCAGAAGCCCATTAGTCACCAGCTGCCGGCGGCGGCGAAGCCGACCATGTGCAGCCACCCTGCTGCATTGGGCATCCTCCCCTTTCTTTGTGCCCGCAAGTAGGAATGGGTGCCTCTGCCCCCTGCCTCCCCCGGCCTCCCCGCCGGGCTCAAGGGGGCCCTTGCACCGGGGGAACTTTGTGTTCCCCCCACCCCTCTGAATAGTCCGTTCCCCAGATAATATTAACGGTGTGGGAATGACGGGGGGTTTGGGGCCGGGAGGAGAAGGTCGGGTGTGCTATACAGCTGCTGTGCTGCAAAATGAGCATTTACTATTGCCTGGAAAATGTGATTTCTCGCTGGGGCACCCCAGGAACCGGATTTCCAGGGCGCTACTGCAATGTCAGGGGTAAATCGTTGCTGCGTGCCGGGGTCCGCTCCCTGGAAGGAGCCCGGCTCGGGGGCTGCCTCCCCCTCTCCCAGTGGCAGGGTGGTCCCGGGGCCCGGCTCAGCCTTTGTCTGCACTCCTGGCCGCGCCAGAGTGGGGCTGTGAGGGAGCACAAAGCCAAGGCGGCTCCCATCACGATCCCAAAGCAAAAGCAGGCTTTGGCTGAGCCCCCCCATTCCCTCCCCAGGCAGATGCTGTCAAAATGCAGAACTGCAGGTACAAAAGAGCTGCCTGGCCACAGGCTGCTGCCCTCGCCAGCCCTGGGGACGAGCCCCTCGCTCTCCCCACAAAGGGGATGCCCTGGGGACTGGAGGTGATTCCTCCCTGGGAACCCGGCCGAGCAATTATTTTTTTACCTTTTGTGAGCTGAAGGACTGGGTCCAGTGGTACAAAACCAGTCTGTCCTGGGATTTGAGAGCGGGGTCTGTCGGGTCCTGGTTTTCCTCCCCCTCCGTGGATTTCCCTGCGTCGTTCTCCAGCGCCGAGATGGGCCACCAGCTGCAGTTGGTGGGAGTAACATTATTGGGAGTCGCCATGACAGCCTGCGAGCGAGCGGGGAGAGGGACGAGGGAGCGAGCGGCACTAGCCCAGCATCACATGGGCTCCTGCCAGCAGCATCACTCCTGGGGCAGCTCCATCTCCCCGGCTGGGGTGGGCAGCGCGGGGCGGTGGGTGCCGAGGGTCACGGGAGAGGATGGTGGCAGCAGCGGCGGTGGTGTGGGTGAAATCGCAGCCCGTCCCCGCTCGTGGCGGGGCTCCCACAGAAACGCGCAGGCATCGCTTCAATAGGCGAGTCAGCAGCGGAGGCTCCTGCTGCCTGCCTGCCTGCCAGCTCGGCAATCCGGGGCAGCTCCGACCCCTGCGGCTCCTCAGGAATATTTTGCAGCAGAGATTAAGATTTTTTTTGACTCGTTTAGATATGGCAGATATGTAATAAATAGCTACATTGATGGATACTGGCTCTAAAATGTCTAGCAGGTGTCTTGCCTTCATGGAAAGAAGTGGCAATGGCCCTTTAAAGGTATTCAGTGAATTTTGGAGAGCACAGATTAATTACTGCCTAATGGGCGTTATGTAGTCTGTACCGGGGTAGAGCCCAGGAGCCCTCGCTGTGTACCAGAGCCCCGGGGTGCCGGGCCAAACCAGATGAACCCTCCTGCACCAAAGCAGGCATGGTTGGGGGTCATTTCCAGAATTAGCAGGGTGTGTCACAGTAGCAAACTGGCTGGGTTTCCATTGCTCAGGGAGCTCCAGAAGGAGCTGCTGCTCTCAGGGCGCTATGAGCATCACCCAGAGGTTTGCAGGCAATAGTGTGTAGGCAGCTGACACCTTTCTGGGCACAGTGACCTGGACATCTGGGCCTGTGTTTTATGACACTGGGCTTCGTCATGCTCCATCTCCAGCAATCTGGCAGCCTGGTGATAATTTCCCACACATGGGACTAGCCGCCAGTGCCAGGGGGTAAAACCAGCCTAGTTATGGGGGTTGTAGAGGCAGGTTTTGGAGAGGATGGAGGTGAGGGTTCTGCAGGCGCAGGGAGCCAGCTTGCGCCTCGGGGCTGCGAGAGGGCTCTGGGTGCGAACGCAGCTTCTCCATGTGTTGCTCCTATCTCCACCCACGCTGGAGCCGGTGAGGTTGGAAACAGGGGAGGGTTTGGGAGAGCTGGCTCAAGTGGGGAAACTGAGGCACACTTCGCCCAAGAGCACTGGGAGGGAGCGGGGCCAAACCGGTACCCAGCTGCATCAACGTAGCGGAAGGAGCAATTTTCTGGGGACTGGGAGGTGAAAATGAATCCTTTGGTGTCGTGATGTCCTGCTCCTGAGGGCGTGCAGGAGGGTGATGGCAGAGGGGTGAGGCGGGGAAGTGCTATGGCCTGCCCTGCCTCCTCCCTGCTTTCTCCCCCATAGGCAGCAGTCCCCCAAACCATCCTCCCTCCCCAGCCCAGGGCTTCCCAAGGGCTGCTGGAGACCCCGTGCTGGCCTCGGGGACACCCACAGGGAAAGGCTCTGGCTCGGCCTCTGCTTTGGGGCTGCAAAGTCAGGGCGGTGGCCCCCACTGCTGCAAACTCAGAGCCAGTTGGGCTTGGAACAAAGAGCTGGCCCCATCGCATGGTGCTCTCCTGCTCTCTGCTCTGCAGCCTCTCCCGCCCGCACTGCGCAGGAGAACCCTCGCTGCCCTGGAAGCATCTTTTGGGGCTCCCTTCGCCTTTGGGTTTAGGAAAGGAGCAGCTTGACCAAGCAGAAGCGGTTCTCTCCTGTGGATTGCTGTCCAGAAAGTCCCATCTAGTGGCATATTTTGTGATGAATTAATGCTGTGCCGTTGGGAATAAAAAACGACAAGTTGCTTCATCCCTCTGGGTCATGCAGGTACGTGGCGCCTCTGGAGGCACTTATTTATTTAGCTAGGTTTTGGCTTGCTAAAGTGAGCAAGGCTTGCGGGGCAGGATTGGTGCCAGCCCCCTTTAGGGGTGCCCTGACCTTGTGTGACCTTGAGAACATCCCCAGCTCTTGTCCCCAGCCTCCCTGCCTGCGAAAGGGGTCAATGCTGGGCTGCCCCGTGGGATGCTGTGTGGCTGGACCCGGTGACATTGGCAGAGCCCTGGCAAAAGGTGCCATCAGGGCAGGATTGTAGGTGCTGGCAGTTTGGAAATACACAATCTATCTGGGGTGTCTCATCTCAGAGCTGATGCAAACATTACCAGAGGAGAGAGAGCAGCCGGCCAGAGTCAGTCAGGGGACTTTGCAGGCACAGAAGCACCTTCCCTGTTTTAGGAGGAGGGGGTGGAGATCGGGCTGTAGAATCAGCTCCATTGATTTTTTTTTTTTTTTTTTTCCCCTGGTGGCCTGATTCAGTGTCTGCCAATGTAAAGCTTAGCTAGGACTCAGTTTGGCTTCTGTAAGGTGAGAAATAAATTTTATTGATCCAGGGTGCCCTTCTGCATCACGCTTCAGTGGAACTAGTCCTGAAACTAGACAGGCAAGTAACTTGTAAAGTGCTGGGTGTGGGGGGAAGCCACTGAAAAAAAAACCCAGCCTGCATCTGCTGAGATAGGAAGTAGTGAGGTGGGATTGGACCTAAGGAAAGTCCTGGGGGTGCTGCAAGCCCACTGTGCTGTCTCAGAATATTTTAGACATATTTTTCTGTAGATTGACTGGGGACACATCCTAGAGCATTTGTGGACAGAAAAAATTCCTCAGGCTTGTTGGGGCAGGTAGAGTAGCAGGCTGGGAGCAGTAAGGCTGGCAGGGCTGTGCTCAGCACTGCTTGTACTGGGCCGCCTCTGAGGCTGAGCACTGATGCTCATCCATCAAGCTAATGTGCAGGCATTCCCAGAGAAGATGCCATTTGCTAGTAAAGCTTAAGGTTTCTGGCAGGCAGCAAGCAGGAGCCAGTGAGTTATCAAAGGAGTGAAGTGGGTGAGCTGAACTGGGAAGGCTTTGAAGGAAACAGTAAGTTTGGGCTTGGGGCCTCTCTTAGAGCTCTTCGTTCCACCCAAAGCAGATGGTTTGAGCAACGGGAATGAAAGCAGCAACGCTTCAGTACGTTTGCTAAAAGCCTGATAGCTGCAGTAAAGAACCCAAAGTATCTGCCCTTCCTCTGCCTCAGGCAGTACTAGACATGCTGGAACACTAGCACAAACAGTAATTCAGGCAGAATATTAAACCAGAGTTATTGTCTCTTTTTATCCCTTTCCTTCTCCCCCCCCCTCACTACTAGTTACTTCTGTCCTGCATAGGACACTACGGAAATGGTCCCGGAGAACCTGCTCTCAGGCTCTTCCCTCCCATCCGGCCTTCTGGCAATCTGAATTCACTTCTCAGCCCTAAACTGCAGGGTGTATCTTGTACCAGTTTAACCTCCACGATTTCCCCAATTCCCTCACTCTCCCTTGACACTGCAGGTCTACTGCACATTGCCCTGCTCCACAGCTGAAAATGGCCTTGTGCCCTTCCAACATCGTTAATCACTACTAGTTTTATGTAACACCATCTTGAAGGTCTAGACACTTCCAGGGGTTTGTGCACACTTTATTAAAGAGAAGCAAGACTGTGCTCCGCAGCAGACACAACTGCACCAAGGTGACCTCGAGCCAGGCTGCCACACCATGTTTTGGGGGACAAGAGCCTCGCTGTGCCCCTTCATAGGGCTCCAGCTCCAGAGGGGAGTGGGGACAACCAATACTGGTTTTAAATAACTGTATTTGTGCATGTTAAAGATCTGTGCCCCAGCTTCGTACGCATGGACTCCAGGTCAACGCTCACCGAGAGGCAAGGTAATTGTTAAGAGTCTAAAAGGGAGAAACACTGCGACCAGCAACAATACTTTCAAACGATTTTAAAGAGGGCACAAAGCGAAAACACGAACGGGAACACGAGCAGACACCCTCCGCTGAAGCAGAAATAGCCTTTGAAAAACAGCAGCAGCAAAGATAACTAGTACTAAACATTTACATTTAAAAGCCAAGTACATATTATACCAGATTTACTGTAGGGAGAAAGAAGGGAAAGTGAAGAAAACCAAAACTGTGTGTCTGTGTGTATGCTGGATAGCGCTGGAAGAGGAAGGTGAAGGGAAGGTGACAGTGAAGTACTAACCGGAGAAAAATTAGGTATCAGTTAAATTTAATTTGAGAGTACAACCCAGTATCACATGCTAAATAACTGTATGACACTTAAGAGCAAAATAAGTTTTAGTTGTATTCTTATGTTAACTTATTTGGATTTATTTGAACTTTAAATCTGAACTTCCTGGATTCGTAGTGTAAATTTTAGGGATGATTAGAGTAAAATCTGCAGACAACGATTATCATCTAGAATGTCTGAGACTTCTCTAGCACAGAATACAAGGCCAACTGTCTACATCTGCTACAATCTATTTTTATACAACTGCTTGTGACTCCTTGGCTTGCTGACCACTAATTTTTAAGCATGTAAGTAAAAACCGCAGTATTTTACTCAAATACGGTTGTTTAGCATGTGCGTACAGCTGACGCTGAAAGCAGGCTTTTCGGTTGGTTTTTTTTTAAAAAATAGGTCTTGAGGGGAGATAAGAGCAAGTCAAATTATTCAGTCTTTAATTTGCTGGGTTTTGACAAACGTTTATTAATGCAAGTCTCAGCAACAAAATTTTTCATTTCAATATTTTCAACCAGAAGGAATGTTATAGCTTTACACCACAAAGCCTGTATGATACACACTTCTTGTTTACCCTCTTTCCACACTGCTTTGTGTATCAAACATACTCAGAAACAACCTGTATAGATGGCTCCACCATCTCCATTTCTGAGACAGCGTGGCCCAAAAAAACTGTTAGCCTGCTTCACTCCTCGCTAAATTATTCCATCTGTAAAGCACAAATAACAAAATATATTTTTGCTTCTAAGAGCTTCACTTATCTGCAGAAAAATAGAACTGCTTAAGAGTGAGCTAGTTAGATTATGAAAGGGTCCAAGCACACACCCGCACATTCTGGACCTCCCAACAGATTTGTGAGGAGGAAGCATTCACAATTTGATTCAACTAAAAAGGAGGCAGACAGTGTTCAAGGAAAGGAAATCCATCCTATGCAAAATACTGGATGCCTTCTCATTCTTCTCTCTTGAGTAGCATGAGGAGGATAGAGCTGTGACTATGAAACATTTCTCTTAAGTACTGGGACACATTAAGAATGAACCTTCCAAACATTGCAAAATTTCAGAAAAAAACCTAAAATGCTTTTTTTTTTTTCTTCTCTCAAGACATAGTGAAAACAGCATACAGAGCTTGAATATCCACAGCACAAACCGAAAAACAAAGGAAGTTCATTTGATCTACAGTGCTTTTGTTAAGGTATTCAGAGACTTTAGTGCATTCTTTTTAGAACTAAGCTCAGAAACTATATTCCATTTTTCATTTTAGTAGAAAACTGAACTGTATGAGGCAAAGAAACATTTGCTGAAACGCACAACAGTGAAAACATGGCACTAACAAGGCATTTAACCCAATCGTTATCACAAACTCTGATTCAGGATTCTCTATTGCTTTCAGTCAAGTATACATCATTTCTGCCATGTGAGACATTTTCTTGGGAATATATAAGTAGTATTCCATGTATCCAGAAAGATCTTCAATAGTCACGTCATCCACAAAGGCTCGAGCTTGCTCAGAACAAGATCTAGGAGAACCTGATGAGGCTGTCCCACAAGGGGATCTATTTTGAAGAGACTGGGCATGGACTCCTAGGACTGCCTTTTCGCATTCTGACAGGACGCTCCGCAAGCCAGAGAAAGAGTACACTTCCATGGTTCGCCACTGTTTGCACTGGCAATTCTTGTCCGTACAAGGGCACTGCCTGCCGTTGCTAAGCATGGATAAGGACTGGAAATCTGAGGTTTGGCTAGAATGCAAGCTAGTTTCAAAGGATGAGGAGAGAGTAGGGCAATTCCCTCTTGACTTCTCCAAAGGCTCTTCGGTGGTGAAAGCTTCCAAAGGTTCAGTTCTGTCATCACTGGCCTCAAAGTGAGAATCGTGCCTGTCCTTCGTACCGTGTTCTGCTGTAACAAAAATGTCTGAACTGATACTACCCTTTGATGTGTCTGCCTGGGTTTTGTGTTTCAGCTGGTTGTTGGCTTTCATATTGCAATACGTAAACTTGGGAGGATGCAGGACAGGAGACTTTGAGCGTCTGCGACGTGGGACTCTTGCTGATCCTCTGGAAGGCTTTCTCACACACCTGCAGGGTTATAACAGGTGAGCAAGTAGGTAACTCCAGAATCTACACCATAGCTCAATAAGCTCTAAAATGTGGCTAAAAACATTTTTGAGATGTTTTTTTTCTGCTTAGAAAAGTCAGGTGGCTGGTCACTTACAATCTTTGACACGAACAGTGGAGGAGTCTGAAGAAACTGGGGCTCCCCCAAAGGAAAGACACATAGAAACAGTCCTTATTTAAAGGCACTTCCCCCCAAATCTTCTGTGTTAAGCAAATGATACTTTGTCATCCCAAACGGAACTGTAGTGCAGAACCTGGATATCAATTGGAGCTGCTGGCAGAATCGCACTGAATACGCAGGTACTTCAAAACAGAAATAAAATAACCCGAGAAAGAGGTGAGAGGGGATTGCAAAGGTATAAGACTTGAAGAAAAGGACTTCTGAGGCAATCAGTGGAGAAGGAAGTTCTAGGTACCCTCTCTAAGAGGCAATATTGTTTTTAAAGTCTTTGACGAAAGCCCCTTAAAAAACATCATATCAAACACTTATGGTAAAGTTTTGTAATAGAAAGGAGAAAAAAGATATGTTGAAGCAACTAATTAACAACCACTTTCACTGGAAACAGTACACAAGTGTTAAGTGTCTCAAACCAGAAGCACATGCACAGTGCAGTGAATGGTATTTTACCCATGCCACGCTTCCTTTGAGCAGACAGTCTGTTGCTTGGCTCCATCTGTGGCTGCTCTTATCGGTGTTCTGAGAATCGTCCCGTCGCCCACAGACAGAGCTGCAATACATCTGAGTAAAAAGGGAAACGTCACATTACAGTAATGCCTAAACATACTGCTTCAGAGGTCTAGATTCAGCCTATTCGCTTTAGATGCTTAGCTAAGACACGTAAGTTTGCAGCCTTGACTTCCTCTATAGTCAGTGGCTAGAGACAGGATATGACAGAGATTTATCTAACCACTCTTACTACACTGACCTCTGTCAAGCGTCTAAAGATAGGTGAGATGAAATGAAAGGAGGCCAAAATGCCCAGAGGCTGATGTCATGCCCTATTTGGACCAAAATGACACATTAAAGGAATGTAAACTCAGTTTCCAAATGTTCTTGTCAGACAATAGTTGTTAAAGATAGACGCCTACTCATCTAAAATGCAAAGTCTGGAACCCATAGCAGCAGGCTGAGGAGTCGTCAGTGGAGCAGTGCATGAGGTACAACAACAGACACGGAGAGATTACTAATTTATTTCTCATTAGATTTCCCAGATAAACATAGAATGAAAAAAAAATCTGGCTCTAGAGGTCCAGACAACAAACATAAATGCCTCAGCAAGCAAATTTGTATTTATGATGGCTGTATGTGTGATTTGGAACGCCGGATAGGAAATCATAAGAAACGAGGCTGAAATCCTAGCAGAAGAGCCCAAGTACTCTGCCCAAAGTTGATCTTAGGGGATTAGTCACAAGACTCAAGCTGTTCAAAACATATGCCTGCAAAACAAGATCTTTTTATGCCTAAGAAGATATCATCAGGAATCGACCAGAATTCCACATAGTCTGTCACTGGTAAGACATCAGAAGTGGTACGCTTAACAAGCATAGCTCCTTGTCAGAGAACAGCTATTTTTTTCCACATTTAACAGAACCTCCTGAAGCAGACGAAACAAGTAGCAAAGCAAAATGTATTTCAACATGCAGAGGAAGTCATGAGTTCACAGTATTGGTGGCTACGGAGATGAATTCACGAGGTAACATTAATTATCAATACAGAGCTTTCTCTTGTGTCTGTGAATTCTCAAAAGGCTTCAAGTGAACCACCTCACAAAGTGTTAGACTGCATAATTTTATTGACTCCTACTTTTAAGGAGGATGCTTATACTATATATTATCAGTATACCCAGCGTGTTCTGGAGTAAGTTTTTAGTATAAGACTGTCTGCAGACATTTTACTCTACAAAATCCCCCGAAATCAGAAATGATCAGTGCTCATATTTAGCCTGACAATTTCCAGTGAGACTGGGCTCTCCAGCACACTATGAAGTGATGGTGCTGTCCTTCAGACGCTTTCCAAGCAAATCTTCATGCACTATAGTCAAGGCTGATAACATGGCTGAAGACACCAGCATTTACATGAATGGACAAACAAGTTCTGTATCGCGCAAGGTGACTTTGGCTACCACAACAGTTAAGAGCGGGTTCACTGCTTTGGGCAAGTCATTTCACGTTTTCATACAATCGCTGTGTAATTTCAGTTGGATACTGTGTCAAAATTAGTCAGTAATAAAGTACTGCTTTGTCTAGTAGGCAGTTATAACGACTGCATTTCACGTGAAGCGAGGCAGTTGTCTCCTCTTGGAGAGCAAGGAACCTCTCACCAAATGACATTTGAGATTCAAAATAACAGAAAACAAATACAAATATGTAATAAGAAACTGACAAATTAGACAGTCCTTTTTGTTGCTCACTTACCCTGCTGCATCCACTCTCAGCTTTTTGAAAGCCGTTTGCAGACTCTCTTCCTCTTCATCTTTAGCTTCCAAGTCCATTGATGGGCTCTCAGTGTGTAACCAGCTGTGCCATATAGAATAAACTGAAATACATAAGTTAGGATCTGGTGTTGAGGTCTGAACACACATGGTCTCTACAAACCTGAAATGACACGTGTAACGGATGCTCGTTCTTCGGCTCGTTCTCACTGCCCGCTGCCCAGACCTGCCTTCACTTTTCACCGTGAGCTCCAAACCCCGCGCTCCTCAGAACAGGCACAGCCTGGGTCAAAAATAACGACGCGTCTGTTGTTTTTTTCACTTCACCGGGTGAGCCGGCGACACATACCCCGCCAACTAGCACGACTCCGGCTGGGGCGGCGAGGGGGGCTCCGCCAGCAGAGCCAGGGACAGCTGGGCGCTGCCGCCGCCGCCGCCTCGTCCCTGCGCGACCTCCCGCCGTGACAGCCGCACCGGCCAGGGGAAGGGAACCCACGCCGGACCCCCAAGAGGCCCCACGCTGCTGCCGCCGCACCCCCCGCCTACCCGAAGGCCCCGTAGCCCCTGGCAGCGCAACGCTTCACCTCCCGAGGCCGCCGTTTCCCGCCCCCCCCCCCCCCCGCGTCCCCTCACGGCTCCGCCAGCTCCCCCGGGGCCTCTCCTCACCGCCTCGGCGGGAAGGCCCGCGGAGGCCCCGCCCCTCCCCCCCGCTCCCCGGGGCCGTCGGGGCGCTCTCCGGGGGGGGCCGCCCCCGGCCCCCGCCCCCCCCCCCGGGGGTGTCACTCACCGCCGCCTCGCGCCCGGGGCGGGGGGGGTTGAGGAGGGGGGTGGTCGCGGAGCACAACAGGAAGTGAAGTCACCGCCCCGCGGGGGCGCGCAGGCGCGGGCGCCCCGTTTCCCCCGCCCTGCCGAGGGCGCGTGCGCTGAGCGGCGCTGGCCCCGCCCCCCCGCCGTTGCTTCCGGTGGGAGGGGGCGGGTCTCATCCCGGCGGCGCGGCGCGGCCCGGTCCGGCGGGTCCGGCCCTCGGGCGAGCGCGGTGAGTGTGGGCGGTGGGGCGCCTTCCCCTGCGCGGGTCCCTCCTCTCTCCGCCGGCGGCCAGCGCCGGTGGGGCCGTCGCGTCCCCCTCCCTCGCGGGTCTCCGGAGCCGCCGCCGGTCCCTTCGCGGGGGTGGAGGCCTCTGGGGAAAGCCCCGGCGGTGCTGAGTCACCCCGCCGCCGGCTGGGCCTCCCCCCCCCCCCCCCTCCCGCCGAGGGTCGGCACCGAGCGCCGGCGGCAGGGTTCGCCCGGAGCTGCGGGGCCGGGGTGTCCGCACCGCTGCCGCTCGTCCCCCTGCCCGTGTGCTGCCCCAGGGTTTCCCTGTGTCCCCGTTCGGTGCGCTGCTCCTGCTGCTGAAGGCCTTGGCCGTGAACGTCGGGGAGCTTTTAATCCCTTTACGTGCCCGTCTTTAAAGCCAAATGGAACTGCTGGTGCATTGTACCGTCGTATGGAGTAGTGGCGAATGCCCTGCAGTGTGCCGAGCTGGGTTGGTAGCCCTGTATTGCTGGGAAATAGCTGAAAATAAAATGGGAAAGGATGGATGTGTCTTCCCCTAGGAGGTGAAGAACATAAGTTTCAATGTGTTTTTTGACACAACATTGAACTCTGGTTGTTTTTCACAGTAATGAATTGTTTCTTGTTATCGGTGCTAGTTGGCTGGTGTGTCTAAAATGCTTAAGCTTATACTTAGTTATCACAGAGTAGGTGGGTTTTTATCTGAATAAATTTGGTGTCGCTTTGAGGGTTTACTGTGTTAGTGATGAAGGGCAGCATGATAAAATATTTAGTCTAGAACTGGTAGTATGTTTTGAATAATGTACAGTGATTTAAAAACTTCTTACTCTCACCTTCTTACTAAGGTTATGTAATACAGAGGTTTGGTATTTAAAAAAAAAAAGGTTGTAGGCTGAATTTTTTTATTTTAAAGACTCTTCTTTTTGGGTCAAGCAAAAATCTTACTGACATAGGGACCATATGTTTCACCAGAGCAGTAGTATTTAACTAAGAGAGTATATAAAATAATAACTTGCTCAGATGAGCATCCTATTGTCAGTCTCGGCGTTTGCTTCCTCCTCTCATGTTTACTTGCTGTCTGACTCACTGGACAACGTGTGCCTTGAAGTTGTTATGATACATTATCCTTCTGCGTGTGTCATAATAGCTATCTGCAATACAGGGCATCCAGATGAAATCATAGCAGAGCGAGCAGCTGGAACAACAGCGGGGAGAGCTGCCACCTCCAACAGGAATGAGGTTGTGAGGGAGCAGAAAGTACCACTCTGTACTGCATAAGTAACTGAGCTGCAGAGGTTCAGATTACTCCTCTCTCTTCACCGAGACTGTTTCTTTTCCATGCTACAAAAAAGCTGGTGCTTAGTTGGTAGAAGTAGTACTAATGTAGGCATTATTGCTGTATTATTAGGTAGAGTTAGTGCTCTGTGTAAGTGTGGTGTTCTTACAAGAGCTGTTATCATTTGCTGGGTTTGGATAGTTACCTTTGTAACGGATTGTTAGAGCTTCAGGAAGATACACAATCACAGAGCAGTTGAGGCTGGCAGAGATCCCTGGAGGTCCAACCCCCCTGCTCAAGGAGGGCCACCCCGAGCCACTTGCCCAGGACTGCGTCCAGATAGCTTTTGAATATCTCTGAGGAGGGAGACTCCACAGCCTCCCGGGGCAGCCTGTGCTGGTGCACAGTAGCCCTCACAGCAAAGAAGTGTTTCTTTATGCTCAGACAGCACCTCCTGTGTTTTGGTGGCCTCTGGTCCTGTCACTGGGCACCACTGAGAAGAGCCTGGCTCTGTCCTCTCTGTACCCACCCTTCAGGTATTTATATACATTGACGAGATCCCTCCTGAGCCTTTTCTTCTCTTGGCTGAACAGTCCCAGCTCTCTCAGCCTTTCAACATAGGAGAGATGCTCCAGTCCCTTCATCATCTTAGTGGCCCTTCACTGAATTCTCTCCAACATGTCAGTGTCTCTCTTGTAGTGGGGAGCCCAGTGTTGGACACAGCACTCTAGCTGTGGCCTCACCAGTGCTAAATAGAAGGAAGGATCAGTTCCCTTGACCTGCAGCCCAGGATACCGTTAGTCCCTTTGTCACAAGGGCACACTGCTGGCTGACGTCCATCCTGGTGTCTACCAGGACCCCTAGGGCCTTCTCTGCAAAGCTGTACTGGGCACATGGGCTTGTTCCTCCCTCGGGGCAGGGCTTTGCACTTCCCCTTGTTGAAGTTCGTGAGGTTCCTGTTGGCCCCTTTCTCCAGCCTGTCAAGGTCCCTCTGGTGTATCAGCCACTCATTGCAGTTTGGTGTCATCAGCAACCTTGCTGAAGGTACACTCTGTCACATCATCCAGATCATTAACGAAGATGTTAAACAGGACTGGACACAGTATTGACCCCCAGGGTACACCACTAGTTACTGAACTCCAGCTGGACTTTGTGCCACTGATCACCACCCTCAGGGCCCAGGTGTTCAGCCACTTTTCAGTCCACCTCACTGACTGCTCAGCCTATGCTTCATCATCTTCTGTATGAGGGTCTTGTGGGAGACAGTGTCAAAAGCCTTACTGAAGTCCAGGTAGAAAATATCCACTGCTCTCCCCTTGTCTACCAAAACAAGAATGTTGTAGAATGTTGTCAAGTATGACAGCCTTGTAATTTAAAAAAAAAGACTGAGAAGATGATCTCTTCGCAACCCATACAGTGTGGCCAAAGGCTCTTGCAGTAAAGGCACCCACACCAAATGGCCCTGTTTTTCCAGAAGTAGTGAAGTCAAAAGCATTAAACGAAGCAGGCTAATCAGCCAGGTAAACTTCAACAAATACTGAGCTTGAGGTAGTCTGGTGTAGAACTGAGACTTGCTACTGTCAGTGGTTTCTGCTCAGCAAAAGCAAAGCCATGCTAAGGAATCAAGCCTTTATCGAGTGTTTTTTTAGCAGAAGCATGGCTGGTGTAGGATGTGCATGTGACTGCAGAACTGTAAGGCACTGAAGAGCATCAAGTTTAGAAAGATTTGAGATTCCTTTGTAGCTAGATTAAATGATGGCCAGGGTGGTTTTAAGAAGAAAATACATCAGCCAGTTTGCCAGTTTTTATCAATTTCTTTTTAAAATTTAAAACAAGGCCTACCATTTGCTGTTTGTACTCTTATTTGTGTTTGTAGTTGTTCGAGAGCCGATAAGAGAAAATTTTAACGGCTATTGGTAATCAAAATACCATGTTCTGATAGGATAGCGTAACTCTTGCTGGGATTAGACATAAGATCAAAAAATTTTGTTTGCTTAAAACTTTATCTTGTTTTAAGAAAAATTTGTTGGGTTTTGTTTTTTTTTTAGTATATATGTAACATCAAGTCCCAAAGTAGACTAGTAGTAGCAGTTGTAGAAAGTCAACCGTTTCTAATGCTGTTGTTCCTTCTCGCCTTTTACCTCTTCTGGAATTATTCTGGTATCACTGTAAGACAAATAGAAGAGTCTGTAATGGATGTGCAAGACACATTGACACCAAATTTTACTTTAAATTGCTAATTCACCTGTGCAGTTGTACAAGAGACTATTTGTTCCATTCTTTGGTATCATAAGGCTGCTTCTGAATCAACTTTCAAAAATGTTCTACTAGAATGACCTCAGCTTTGTGCACTCAGTGTGCTATTTTGAGTTTATTTTCATGTATTATGATGCTGCTGGGCAACTAATGTTTTTAACAAGGCATTGGTCCTTATTTTCATATGTCTTTTTTTCTGCTTGTAGCAGTACATGGTAACTCTGTCACCTTCTGGCCATCCCAATAATGAAAACAGAAGCTAAGGATGGAGAAGAGGAAAGCCTGCAGACAGCATTCAAAAAGCTAAGAGTTGACACAGCTGGGTAAGTAACACCACAGGGAGGTACAGAGTTAACACATTACAAATGGGCTCGAAGGGAACACCCTTGCTGTTAAATTTGAAGGAGTGAGGTAATTGCAAAAGGTTAGGCACTGAAAGCCTTCATTGTAGTTAAACTGAAATAAATTCACTAGCTGTAGACTGCACTTCTCAAGGAATTGTAATTTGTTTGATCACTGTTGGCTCCCAACAGGCTTGAAACAAACCTAACAATAGTCAGCAGTTGACAATATGCTTGAAACTAATTTTGGTGTGAATCTGGCTGCCAGTGGTTATGTCCATAGCACTAGAACTCTACTATTGAAGTTAGCATATTGTCATGGCTCTGAAGGCCTGTCATGAGAATAAACTCCCATCTTTTCCCAGGAGAGAAATGTTCTTTCCATGTCAGTAAAGGAGAGCATTAGATGCAGTGCATGATTCCCACACAAACTATTTTCATTGCTGTCACTTACAAATTTCCTATTTATAACCAAAATCACTAAATGGGAAAGAATGCTTTTTGTGTTGTCTTGTTTTGTGGGAGATCTGACGTGTCACTTACCCTCCCTGTCCCAGGTGGCAGAACACAAGCAGCATGTGTCTTCTGTTGGTGATGATCATTTTTATCGGGGGGGGGGGGGGGTGCTGACAAACATGCGCCATTACATATTACTTGTATAGTACTGTGTTTCAGTAAGCTACTGTCAGTGATGCAATTATGCTGGTAACTGAAATGAAATTGTAGGTAAGGCAGTATGTAAATAAATACTAAGGTGATAATTAGAATTACCGTAGAACTTAGACCGTGAGTAGACGGGCTTCTAAAGTTATCTTTCATTTAAGTAATTAAACTTGTTAGAAATGAATCACCATGCAAATGCCTCTCATTTCTTCAGTATGTCTAGTCCCATGCCCCAGTCAGGTGTACTTAATTACTTTGGAGTTTTTACTGTTGGCCTTCAATTTTCTGCTCTGTGTTCATTGTCCTTCAAATGGAAAATAGCAGATGTTTGACTAACAGTTTGGACTCTATTAAATATCAGTTAACCCTATCCTAGATTGGTGTGTGGGGACTGCTTGTCAGGGAATCTGCCCTGCTTACAAACTAATTTAACATACAATTTGGAAAATCATTTCTTTGTGGATTCCAGTGTAATATGTGAAGTCACAACTTGGAAAAATTGTTCTTGGGATTATTACAGCTACTTGAAAATGGGAGTTTGGGAAGAATTTGTAGCACCACAAAAACTAGTAAATCTTCCAAGGTCCCTGGCTTGAATAACAGTTGAAGATCTGACACAACTCTGTTGCTCAAGTGACTGAACTTGCAATAGTATGAAGAGTTTTAGCTTATGTCGTCCTAGACAGAGGCTTAAGTGTTCTTCAGTTAAACAAAGTCTATTTATGTCCAAAGAACATTTATTTTTAGGAAAGAATGGCTGATTTGTCTCTGGAAAAAGAGACGTGTTTCTTCAGTGATGGTGTTTTTCCCCTCCCCTCTCCCGGGAAACTGAAATTTAGCCATTGTGTGTGCTTTGTCATTGACATGTGGAGTTTGGATTTGCAGTCTAGTTGCTGAATGGCATCATGTTTGGTGAAAGAGTCTGTTATACAAACTTTTGAAATAGGGATGTGTAAACACTCTCTTTCTGATTTGGGTCGTCTTTGTGGACAGGTCTTTTAAGACATAGTGTAAATGATTTGGAGCAATCTTTTGTGGGAAAGAAGATTCATAAGTTTTTTCGTACTCATAATGCTAACCAATTTAGGCTGATAAGTTTTCATTCTGTCTTTCACAGATCTACTGCATCTCTCTCTGTGGGTGAAGGGACAAGTCCAAGAGCACTAGTTAGAACAGTGTCAGATGAAACCAAACCTAAGAATGTGTGTACTTCTAAGGAAACCTGGCATGGGTAAGAGAAGCTTGGCATTATCAGACTACTTCAAATGATACTGCGTTGAAAGGGAATTTTAAATAGACAAAGTTTCTGGTAACTACGCTCCTAAACAAGGGACCCAAGTTTTCTTTATTAAATGGCTATATGAAATACTCTCCACCACCTTTTTCTGTTCATATGTGACTACTATTCTTATTTACAATTATGTGAAGTGAAAGGAAATGCTGTTCAGTTATAGGTTGCTAAACATTATAGATGTTTCTTAATATAAACCTGAGCTGCTGTTTTTGAATCAGACAATCATGAATGCATCTCTTTCAATTGTTGTTTGACATTGCAGAAGCTGTCACTGTGCCTTGGGAACTAGATTAAAATAAAGAATTGGTTTCTGGAGTGTCTATGGAGAACTTCATGCTCGTCTCCTGCTGAAACAAAACCACCCTTTGCCCTTGATTCATTAGTTTTGTGCTGTCTTCTTGTGCTTTGTCATTCCCTTAGAGGTTATTTTGTCATGTCTCACATGCTTTACTTATTTTCTAACCTTAAAAGCATGCACTTTTGGTTTCATTTCTCAGGTGTTCCTTTTACGTTTTATACAGCTGCTTGACTAGAACAAAGTCAAATTCCAAGGTAGCAGAATATCCTGAGCAAATACTCTGAGCTTAAAGCTCTTGCATGCAGTATAAACACAGTAGAGATTTTCCCCAATGTTATTTGTAATCCAGCAATAAGTCTTCTACTAAATCTTCCCTCCCTTTCATATCTTTCCCTGGTAGGTCTATGAAGAAGCCTTCAAGAGGAGTTGTAAGAACCCAGCGTCGCAGGCGTTCCAAGTCTCCAATTCTTCATCCTCCAAAGTTTATCCATTGCAGCACAAAATCACATTCCACGTGCAACCAGCTAGTGCACAAGAGTCAGATTGATGCCCAGGACGACAGCAGTGGGTTTGGGATGCCAGTCCCAAAGGAAGCTTGTGCACACGAACGATGCAGTATTGCTCCTGACATTGGCCAGAAGGGAGCTGATGTTGAGTCTTTGGGAGCTTCTGTTACACAGTTGGCATCAGAGAACAGACAGGAGAACTGTGCAGCTGCCGTTTCTCTAGTATCCAAAGCAAGCCTAAAGACTACGGAGCTTTCTGATTTTCAATCTATGTCCAAGCTGAACACAAATAAGCCATGTGCATGTGCAGATAAAGCCTGTCAGTGTAAACGATGGCAAGATATGGAAGTGTACAAATTCTCTGGCTTGCAGAACACCCTCCCATTGGCACCTGATAGAAGAACAGTTTCTGAGGATCACTCCCAGTCTTTGCCATCAAGAACTCCCTCAAGTTCTCCACGCTCTTGCTCTGAGCAAGCCAGGGCCTTTGTGGATGATGTGACTATTGAAGATCTTTCGGGATACATGGAATATTACTTGTATATTCCAAAGAAAATGTCTCACATGGCAGAAATGATGTACACCTGACAGCAATGAGCACTAAAAACAGAAGGGTGGGTGGTTTAAATCTGCCCTCAGTCACACTCATGTGAGATGCAGCCCACTCCCTGCTCACTGTGCTTGCAATAAAAACACTTCTTTGCATCTTAGCTAATGTTCGTTATTTAAGCTGGACAAACAGCTCAGCTTAAGCATTACCATTTAAGTTTGGCATAGATAATGAAGTAAACACAGTGAATGTGTTTAGAGCGTACCTGCCTATACGTAAGGGACCTAACACTTGGGAAATTCTACTTCGTTTTCAAAATCCTC
This sequence comes from Harpia harpyja, assembly GCF_026419915.1. Taxonomy (NCBI): domain Eukaryota; kingdom Metazoa; phylum Chordata; class Aves; order Accipitriformes; family Accipitridae; genus Harpia; species Harpia harpyja. The sequence goes on along the minus strand of NC_068940.1, from coordinate 40,154,016 downwards.
TTGTTTTGGTTTGTTGGAGGAGAAGAGTCTCTCAATTGCTTGGTGATGAGAGCTTTTATTGTGAGAAACTTGGTGTAATTCAGCTTCTTTGAAATCACTTTGATCGCAGGTTAACACTTGTGGTTTTGGACGCTTGTGCCTCTGATTTTATTTCATAAAGGAGTGACCATCTCCTGTCCTCTTCTTGGTACTCCGCTCTAGGCAAATTCAGGAGACAGAGTTGTCTTTTCTTCGGTTGGAGGCATTGTTATTTCTTTGTGCCTAAAGAGGCTTTATTTCTGATCGGCTGCACCTCCTGCCCTATCTTTGATGATGTTAATGTAGTCAGATGCTCTTAGGTTAACATAACATTTGCTTACCAGGCTGCCTGATGAGGAAAAGAAACTTGGATGATCAAAGCAAGATTGTTTCAAGAGGTTATTCTGATCTCTGTAGTGTTGGTTAGTGGAAAATGTAAAGCAAGGGTAACTTTTTGTTGGATGTCCAACAGGCCTTAGAGACTTGTCTGCAGCATGAGAAATACCCTGCTTTCTTCGGGGGGATTGCTTCTTCGGTTAACCAAAGGAAAAATGAGATGATGGACTCTGTTCAGTGTGTTGTGAAGGCTGAAACAGCATTTCCTCACTTCAGTGGTCTTAATTCATGCACTCTTGTGGTTTTGGCTTTTTTTCTTTAGCTTTGTTCAGCCTGCTCTATAACACCAAGTATAACCCTTCAAGAATTAAGACCTATAGACTTGAGTGAACAGTTGTCAGCTGCACAGTAGGGAAATCTTGAGCACTGTGTTTTCTTTCTCCTCCCTTCCAGTCTTTTTACTAAACCATTGTCACTTTAGATGCCTTGTCCAGGTTCAAAACATTGGTGGAGCCTTGCATTCTTCCTGAAATCTACTTCTTCATAAACAACCAGCTTGCCATACTCTGTGTGCGTCAGCACAATCTGTCTTTTATACATATGCGTATAGCAACGGAGCATCCCATCAAATAATATGATTTGTTGAGGGAGAGATGAATCGTGTTAATTTTGTCTTTACTATTTGCAGTGCCTGAACTTTTCTGACCTGTAAGGTCTGGAGAAGAAATGGAGACAATTCTTTGGTGTTACTCTCGGGGGGGTTTTTTGTCATTTCTGTGGCAGTACCTAGTATCTTAGAACTAAGTGGCCATGCAAATTTACCTGTTCTGCCAGTTCTGAAGTGTCATCTACCACTTGCAGAGTGTACTTGGGTCCCACATCTCCCTTCCATTTCCCTGCTTTTAAATAGCTGTATTTTTACCACCCGTGTTCTGAATTCAAGGCAATTGTTGGGTAACTATTGTCTGCAATACTGGGACGCAAAGTGCAAAATGACCTTACTTCTCAATTAATTATTCTTTGCTGTTCCCAAATGATTGTAGGCGGCAGCCACAGCACCGTTGTGGGGCTGAGAACACCTTTAAAGACCACGCTGCTTTTTACCATTTCTTTCATTGGTCACCATAGACCTGTACCTGCAGGATTTAGGATCGCAAGGTCAAGTGCGATCCTCATTATAGTACCTCGTTATAGAAAGTGGATTGAAATCCAGGAGGTAATGCAAAAAAAAAACAAAAAAAAACCACAAAAACCAGATAGACGGGAAGTGGTGCAGACTGGGAAGGGAAGCAGTGTGAACTGGTGCGGATTGGGAAGGGAGGCGAGCAGCGCTGGGCCACTAGAGGTCACCCCCCGGCCATCTGCGGGCTGGCTGGGTGCAGCAGGCTCCGCTGCCGCCTCAGCCTTCGGGGGAGAATGTGACTTTTTTGCCAAAATGAAGAAATAAGATGAGCTCTGCGTTGTGCCTTTGTGCACACACAGTGTTAGTGCTTTCTGAAGCTTGATTATGTGGGTATGTTAGAGGTTAACGAAGGCTCTCTAAATGCTAACATCTGCATAAGTTATTAATATTTAAATGAAATGTACTATCAGTTCACAACTCTGCAGTGTAATTGGGAAGAGTTGCTAAGTAAATGATTACATGGTCCTGAACTTGGCATCCTCTTAGGGCAGTTACAACATATTTGGGCTGGTAAATCCTGGAACACCATGAAATAGAAAATCATGGGCAGCTGGAACTGCTGCCTTGACACTTTCCCTTCTGTTACTACAAGGTGTTTTAAGATGTCTTGGTCTACCCAGAAACCAGAAAACAAAAACCTCCGGTTTTGCTTTGAGAAAATATGAATTGCCAGCCCTTAATCATGCAGCAAGAACCTTGAAAGCATGACTGAGTAGTCTAAAAGCTTAGCTTTAAAAAAAAAAAAATCCAACTTGAGCCAATTTCAAAATCTGACTTAAAAAAAAAAGCTTTAGAGGACTCGTTCTGCCAAGTGGCACTTCTGAGTTGTGTTGGAATCCCTCACCAAAGTGCCTGTTCCTTCCTGTGGCTGAATAAACCTGAGGCCTTTTGTAATTAGCTTTATAGTGGGCAGCTGGTCCTTCTCACCTGTGCCTACAGCTATGTTCTAGTTTATATGCTGCATATACATACTTAGCTTTTCTTGCATTTATATATTGTATGGTTTTTTTCTATGCCTCTTTGTAGAAACACTGATGGGGAGGTTGTCCAAGTTGCAAAGCTGTGTTATGTGAGTCTGAAACTTGCTGTTGTCTGTGGCAGCTTTGCCCCAGAGCTCCGTGTGGGTCTTAGGAGCTCATCTCGAAGGGCAGAGCACAGCCCGCTGACTGCACGGTCTAACCCCATGGGTCTTGCAGCTTCTCAGCAGCTTGTGGTCAGTGAGGGGAAGGTCATCTCTTCATGGTCTTGCTGTGACAATGTCTTTAGGAGATGGGACAGCTGTGGCTGGAAGAAGGGAGGGCTTGGATTAGCCTGTTACCTGGTGTTTCATTCTTTGTCCTCTCTACCATTTGTATTTGATGACATGGATTGTTACAAGCAAGGTGGGCTGTCACTACTAATGTGTCTGCAACTGTCCCAGGGGTAGGGTCTTGCCTTTCTTTTCCAAACAGACTAAATTACGTGCCAGCTGTTAAACAGAAGGAGATTTTGGTGAGTTTGTTGTTGTTAGGGAGAGAGGAGGGAATGACTACTGGTGAATTTTCTTCACTACCCTAAAGCAGCTCTGGAAATTCACGGGAGCAGACAGGGAGGCGAGTTGCACTGCCCTCAGGTGAGTGGGATGTACGCTGTAATCTGGGTGAGGGCTGCACTTCCACTCCTTGTTCTGACCCTGCCCGCTTAAGGACCGCTGCGAGCAAGCCCGCCTGGAGGGGCTGTCCGACGGCGCAGCGTGCTCCCCAAGGCTGCATGCCGCCTGCCTCTGCCCACCCCTGCCGGGGGGGGGGGGGGCGGTCCGGCGGAGCGGGGCACGGCTGCCCTCCCGGAGCGGCTGCCGGTGCGCCCGGTGTGGAGGGAGTGACGCGCCCCCTTCCCAGGCTCTATTTTAAGCAGACATTTACTTTCCCAGCCATCTTCTCCGCCTGGATCCCTGCCCGGGGCGGGGGACGGGGAGGGGGGACGATGTGTCTCTTCCCTCCTTCATAAAAGGGCCCCGAGGCGGAGGCCGGGCTCCGGGGGGTTATTTTTGGGAGCAGCTCCTGGGATCCGATGGCCTTGTTAGGGCAGCGCTGACCTTTCTCCCGGCGGGGGAGGAGAGCGGAGCGGGCCGGGCCGGGCAGGGCAGCGGCGGCGGCCGGGCCGGGGGAGCGCGGCCGGCTCGGGACCCCCTTCCTCCGCCGCGGGGCTCGGCTCCATGCCCGCGGCGGGGGCGCGGCGGCGGGGCAGGTAGCGGCGCGGCTCGGCTGCCCCTCCCGGGGCCGGGCCGGGGCGGGGGGGGGCTCGGGCCCGGCCCGCCCCTCTCCCCTCCCTCCAATTTCTCCTTCCTCCCGTTCCCCGGCCCCTCGGCCGGGCGAGGCGAGGCAGGAGCCGCCGCTCCCGGCGCCCAGCCCGGCTCCTTCGGGGATGCGGCAGCCGCGCCCCGGAGCTCTGCCCCTGGGAGAGCTGCCCGGCTGAGGGGGCACCGGAGGGTACCATGAGCGGCGGCAGGTTCGACTTCGATGATGGAGGTGCCTACTGCGGGGGCTGGGAAGGGGGCAAAGCCCACGGGCACGGTATCTGCACCGGCCCCAAGGGCCAGGGCGAGTACTCGGGCTCCTGGAACTATGGCTTCGAAGTGGTGGGCATATACACGTGGCCCAGTGGCAACACCTACGAAGGCTACTGGTCCCAAGGCAAGAGGCACGGCCTAGGAATCGAGACCAAAGGACGGTGGGTTTACAGAGGCGAGTGGACCCATGGCTTTAAGGGACGGTACGGCACGAGGCAGAGCATGAGCAGCGGAGCCAAGTACGAAGGTACCTGGAATAACGGCCTGCAGGATGGCTATGGCACCGAGACGTATGCTGACGGAGGTAAGGGTGACTCCAGAGGGGCTGAGAGGGTGATGAACGGCGTGATACCCAGCCCGCGATGGCAGAGGCTGTGTGTTGTGCCCGCCGAAGGGGTGACCTAATCCTGTCCCTAGTAGCAAGGTCCAGACAGGCGTGATGGTCTACAATGAACCATTGGGGTGCTTGAGTTGAGAAGCAGGGCTTGGGGGGCAACCGCCTCATAAATACGTGTGTGTACCCTGTCCATGCTGTTGGGTGCAGCGTGTGCGGCTCACTGCAGACACGAGGGAGGAGCAGCAGGAGCATTGCCCTCATCATCCCTCCCTTGGGAGCTGCTCTCGAGTGTCCATATCAATAGTTAACACCAACCAACTTGATTTGTGTAGTCTGTGACTCCTGGTTCCCCAGGCACTGGTTATTGCTGTTCATCACTGAACTAAACCAGAAATGCCTCGCTGGTGTGCAAGTGCAGCGAGCCGTTCACTTGCTTGCTGGGCAGCGAGTTGTGAATGTTTTCATGTCAGATATAAGCCACCCACGGCATCGTAGAACACTTTGCCTATGCATTAAATGCCACTTGCGTGCCCCTGACGGGCCGCCTGGACATCTGCCTTGCTGAACTGTTTTGGTTGAGTTCATCTAAGCTGTTTACGTAGTCACACGCCTTTCCCTAAAATAAATCCCTTTGATTACTTGGAAGCTCTCAACCCCTGCTAGTACACAAGTGCACCGCATAGTCAGATATTTGTTGTGCTCTGTAAATGCTCAGTCTAATTGTATTCTTGCATTAGTGGCAATTTGGGGGTTAGAAATGTTGCAAGAATCTCTGTGCAAGTAATTCTGTAGCTCTTCAGTACTGTAATGTTCCAGGCTGCCATATTTAGGATAGCTAAATAGAGAGGGTGATTTGAAAGAAGTACACTTCAAAATATGGATCAGAATTCCATCTATGTTTATCTAGGACAAGCAATGGAGTGAGTCTGTAAAGAAAAATAACAGTAATGGTATAAATTTTCCTAATGAAAAGCATCCAATTTATAGACATTAGAAAAATGGACTGATTCAAGACTGGCTGTCAGGGTAATGCTTTTTCATAGATGTTTCTCAATGAGTTGCCTAGGTACGTGGCTAACTTTAAGCCTGGGAATATAGTATTGAAGTTGACTCATTTTCTTTGTGCCCTTGGAGGTTGTAGGTACAGACACGAACTGATGTGTCCCTCCAGCTCCTTAAATTTTCTTCCCCCTCTGCCCTGTGGCTGTGGAGTGGTTAAATGCTGGCCTGCGCAGGTTGCACAGTGGCAGCGAGAGTTCAGGCTAACGCACATGCATGCACTCGTGCACTGCAGAAACTTCACGTGTGGTCGTAAGACATGTAGGTTACGTGTAAGGTGTGCTCTGGTGAGTAGCGTGCAGCAATCAGGTAACTGTCAGCAACGGCTGCCGTTGGGACTTTAATTTTGGAGATGTCAAGGTCTCCTATGAATTTGCATGGCCGCTTCCTCACTGCTTCCTAAAATGCATCTTCTTCTAAAAGTGCAGGGTGACTGGATTTCAAGTTAATGTTGTACAGAATTTTGAGAGGCAGAACTTGATGTAGGAGTTTGAATATGATTAGATCATGGACTGAAAGCTTGGGATAGAAGAGGGAGAAAGATGAGTCAAGAATTTCTCCTGTAAGGATATGTAAGATATTGCTTCAGTCAACGTAGTGCTCCCCGGGGTGTTGTCCCACACCCAAGAACGTGCCGTCTGTGCAATCCCTGGTGCCGCCCGAGGTTGGCGGTTTAGCCCTGATCCATGAAGACGTGCCCTGCCAAAGCCTCCCTGGGCAGCACTGAGCTGAGCCCCCCAGGGCCCGGCCAGACCTGGCTCACAAGGGCTGCACCCCGGTGCCCGGCAGCTGCTCCTTGCGTTGGGCCATCGCGTCCTGGCTGGTCTGAGCCGTTCATTCAAGACGTGAGCTTCTCTGAGCGTAGGGGAACGTGTAGAAAGCTGCATCCGAAGCCAAGGTGGGGATCGCCAGCCAGCATCACGTGCGTCGGACAGGGGTGGAATGATCTTGCTGACTTGCAGGACAGGCTCCTGTTTTGTCTCCTCACCTGTGCACGGTAACCATCTGCAAGATCCAGATGTGGCCAGGCTGCTAATTGGACCTGTTAATATTTGAATTTGAGGTTGCCAAGATAAACATCTGGAAAGGCTTTGGAAATCTGCCGTCCCTTGAGTAGGGGACGTGATTCCCAAGGTCCCTGGAAGCTAGCCACGCGAGGAAGAGGGCTCTGGGAACGTGCAGCTCTTGCCAGGTCGTTAGAAGCTTTAGGTCATCGTTGAGCTGCCTGCAGGTTTCAGGGAGATGTAGCTGATTCTAATGTTTTAAATTAGACTTTAAATTAACTTTTTATATATATATTTTTATATATATACACACACACACACAAAAACTTTCAAATACACTTACAAATCACAGACAACCTTGTATTTTATATTGTGGCTGGCCAAGGCTGGTGGCTAAATAAAGTCCAAATCTGCAGTGAAGCTTTTGGAAATCATGTATAGATTTTTGGTGTCTATTAAGAAGTGGACTTATGGTATGGTTTAGTCTAGGCACTGCATGGGTTGTTTGCTTTTTCTCTCAGCTACCAAGCGCCCATTTTTGTGAAAACTACAGGTGACTGATGGCTTAAAGGACTTGCCTTCTCTAACATTGATTGAAATCAGCCAAGGGGTTCAGAGCTCCTGGTGTGGCCAGGCAGAGACAGTAACATTATGATTATGATATATTTCGTTGGGTATCCACGCTGAATATACATGTGTGTCTGCTGCTGTCACCAGCAAAGAGCTCGGAGCCCTTTACAGGGGCAGGATGCACTAGCTAAAGCGGGTGGTGATTGGGGTTGTGGAAGGCACAGCATGAAAGAAGGCATCATTTTGCAACCTAAGCTATGAGTAAACACTTAGTCATTTGGCTTCCACCTGTAGGTTTTGTCTCTGCTCTAAGAAAAGCCTCACTTTTTGGTTACTTTTGTGCTTTTGAGTCTGAGTGTTTGACTCAGTCAAGTCTTACTGCAGAAAAAAATCTCGCTGCTAATGCAGAATCGTACCGCACACGCAGGATCTGGGCCCAAAGCTAGGCTTTGCTATACAAATACCTGTTTATATATATCTGGGGGGGGACACACTCAACTGCAACTGAAGCAGCCTAAAACCAACTTATTTTTGACACTGCAATTTGGTCTCAGTGCTAAGAGAAGACAGTGGTGTCACTTAACTTCGTGCAGAAACAATTAGACCATTCAGTGATCACGAGACCACAAGAAAGGGGAAGTGTGCTTTACCAGGAGAGATGAAACGGGGTGATATAGAGCAGCACCAACTCCTTGGGTGCCCAGGGCAGGGAAAGCACGGTGGGAAGGGGCCTAGGCTGGGACAGAAGGAGCAGCATCCATGGAACTGCAGCCGGGGAAGCAGGAACGGGCTCTGGGCGAGCAGAGATGGTGCTGACTTGTGTCTGCTGCCTCTGTAGCAAAGCTCCTCCATGGCTGAATTTGGCCGATGAATTAATGCTGTGAATTTTTTTACCCCTCTCTGGGTTTTTTTTCTGCCTTTCTTTTCCAATAGAACCCATCAGATAGTACTGTTGGCACCAAAACCAAGCACTAGGTTTTCTCTCGCCTGTCTTGCATGTGGTGCTGTGCACTGTTTGAATGTCCCTGGCCTTTTACACTGAGTTCTTCTAACACGTCTGTCATCACAGTATTTGGGTAACAGCAGAGGATCGTAGGGCAGTGATACGATTTGAGTTGTTTGCATTATTTACCTGGTTGGTTGTATTATTTACATTCATTGCTAATTATACTAGAGCTTCGAGGCAGGCTGGGAAGGGGAGATGTTTCACTGCTGACAGCAGGTTCTCGTTGCTGGGCTGGGTGTGCACCGGGATCTGAAGCTTTCGCCTTTGATGCAGCCAGGCACCGTCCTGTCCTGCTGCCAGGGTGAAACAGAGGGTGCTACCACCCCGCCAGTGTGTTTGGAGGTGAAGGCTGCAGTGGTACTGTTTTCATCAATCCCACAATTTAATGCTTCCCGTCCTATGAAGATAGCCAGGCAGGGCCACCCCCCTGCTTTGGTCAGGGACGGGCTGAGGTGGTGAACCACATACCTGGGGGTCGCAGAGAAACCAGTGTTTTTTGTCATTACAACAAGAAAAAATGCAGGCAATAAAGGATTATTGGGGTCCTGCCCCCAGTAATTGCACCCTGATGGGGTTAGGTGGCTCTGTCCCACCGCTCTGGTGAATCAGGCAGGGCTGGGATGCAGCGAAGCGGGGCTCTGTCCCATTTTCATCCTAAATAGAGATTTTTATTTTTTTTTTCCACATCCACTGCTTTGTAAATTATTTTTTACAGAACTTCAGATGCGTGTGAGTGCATGGCTGCCTGGCTGGCGGCTTTGTGTCCTGCCTGTCCCCCCTTGCCCAGGCTGCTTTGATATTCAGGGAGTAGCAGTGGCTCAGGGACGTGCAGCCCTGCTGACCGCGTGCGGTGCAGAGAGGGTTTGCACAACCCCATTCTCTCTTGAACCAGCTGCATTGGGACGTGTTGGTGAGCCAGGGCTTGGCTCCGCTCAAGCCTTGCGTGGCCCGACGCACGGCCACCGGTGCCTCCAGCTGCTCTCAGCAGCCTCTGGCTCTGCTCCAGGGGTGGTTTATGGCTCTGCCCTGGCATGAAGCCTCAGCCCGGCACTGAATCGCAGCATGACGGGGACACGGCACTGCCTGCCCACCCCTGCCTTGGTTGAGCAGCCGCAGTCAGCATGGTGTGTCGGTGCCCTCTGTTAAGCCAGGTGGGGTTGGCAGGTTTGGTCACACCACGTGCCAGAGGGATGACGTTGCTTGTGCCATGCAGGCTGAAATCGGGCAGCTGGGACCAGCCTGAAGAGCTGGTGTGAAACCTCGTGTTGAGGGTAGGCGTGTGTGCCCCCAGGATGTGGCACCCCGGTCTCTGCTCCCTGAAGATCCGCTGTGCCACGTGGCTTTTCCCATCCAGGTGGCCTGGTGCTGCCTGGGGGGACAGAGGGGGATGGGGACTTGCTGGAGGGCAGCGGCTGCTCTGACCTGGCCCCTGAGGAGCAGCTAAGCCCCCTAAACCTGTGAGACGTTTCCAGAGTTCCTCTTCCAGGGGGTTAACATGGCGGCACTATCAGCTGCAGCCTGTTATGTGCGAGGTTGTTCTCTCCTAGGAGGAGGTCTCCAGTGTCACCCCGATCGTGTGTCAGCCCTGCTTACTGGCAGGGCGGGTGGGGATGGAGCACCGACTTCACTGGCCCTCAGTGGGGAGGGATGTGGGGGCACTACGGGGTCTCCATAACTTCATTTTGTGCTAGGAAGACTCATCACCATTTTACAGAGAGGGATTTGGGAGCACAGTGAGGAACACACCCAGATGCCTGGACATCTCCAACAACGGTCCTTGGCTCCCAGCTCATGCCCAGACCCCTGACCCACGCTGCCCATCTTATTTTTCCTAACAAAGCTTCAGGCTCTGCCAAGAAACTGGGCAATGGCCCCTTGCTCTGGCAGGCTGCTCCCCATGCCTGGCCACAGCCCGCAGATGCTCTGTACTACCTGAACCCTTACTTTTTTTAGTAGGGGAGGCCAACTGTTGCAGGGAGCCCAAAGTCCTGTGTGCCGCAGGGTGGGCAGGAGCTGGCGGGGGGCGGCTCACCCCGGGGCAGCAGCTGCTGCCCGCTCGGGCACTTCTTGTCTTTCCTGGCCCCCAGCGCTGTAAGTTAACACCCCACAGGCAGGTCCAAAGAGGATTTCAACGAAACCTGAAGCTTGGGAGGAGAGATTATGCTGCAGAAGTGGCCTGGGAGACTGTAAAATATGCACTCCCACAATCACCAAAGAAGGAACTGGATTTGCTCCCTGGGGAGCAGGGTCATCCCTGGTCTCAGTAACAGCGTCCGAGGGGGGAGATGAATGCCTTGAAGATAGGTCACCCCCTTCTGTCTTAGCCTGGCCCTGCTGAGTCTCCCCGGGACCCTGGGAGTGCTTGCTCTCCCCAAATTTGGTGCCTCCTGGTTGGTCACTGCTTAATGAAAAGCACGTTTAGGACAGATGCCCATGAAAATGCCCCCAGAACAGCTGACCCTTTGCTTGCATGAAGCAGTGCCTAGGAGAGTGAAGGAGTGGGGTGGCCTTTCCAAGGGTGTTTGTGCTTCCCCAGCACCCTCTAGCCGTGCCCCGCGATGGGGGACTGCTGGCAGCCTCTGCCCTGCAGGGTGCTGATCTGGGGCGAGGTGGCCCATTCCAGGTCCTGTAATGCCAGGAGCAGAGCTGAATGCTGCTTTTGTTTTGGGTGGTTTGCTGGTTTCTGAGGCAACCACATCTACAGACTGAGGAGAGCCGGGCTGGGGAGCTCATCCCATCCCGTCCCATCCTGTCCCATTCCACAGGGCTCAGCGGGGATGCACTGACCCTCGCAGCCTGCTGTGCTGGCATGTGAGTGTGGGTGCTGTAGGCAAAGGCTGCCCTGCCAGCCCTCCTGCCCTTCCTAGGAGCTCTTCTTGCAGGGGGCTTCGATGCTACTAATTTAAGTCTCTTGACATCCTGGTGAGAAAAATCAGAGTGGTGGTCTCCAGTTCACTCTTCTGGAGCCTGCAAATGTGCAGACCTGGAGAGGAGCAGTGTGCTTTTCCCAGTCCTTCAAGGTGTCGCTGCCAAGGTCCTGCTGGCTCTTAGCAGGGTCTTGTAGCCCGGGTGCAGCCCTGCCATGGCAAGCACAATCCTCTCTGTGTCCCCCCATCATATGACACCATGTGCCCTCTTGAGCTGGGTTTGGAGAAGCATGGTAGAGCAGTGGTTTTTGGGGCAGAGCTGGAGGAACCCTGCACAGAGGTGCTTCACCCTTCTTCCTTTTTCACCCATCTCTTGCTTTGCACAGTGTGGCACAAGCCTTGGTCTTGGGACCACAGAGAAGCTGTATGTCAGGGCCAAGGAGATGCTGCTGCAGGTACTGGGGCAGCCCGTCCTATGGCCAGGTGCCTGACTCGGGGGTCTAGAGCTGGTCCAGGCAGCCTGCAAGTGACAAACTGCAGAACAGGCTGAAAGGGACTGTCACTGAGCCAAGAAGAGCTGTGCCACCGCAGCTCACGTGTCTGCTGGGGCTGCTGTCACCCTCTTGGCACAGCCCAAACTCCAGCCCCACGGGGCTGCCTCCCACTGCCTGCTCTGGATGCAAATCCAGACTCTGTCTGTTAAGTGGCTTTGGGTTTGAACCAGTGTCCCCTGGCATCCCAGCCCCTTTCCAGTGAGCTGTCACCTGCCAGCAGCAGCTCTTGGGCTTGCATCCTCTGCCCTCCACTCCCTGGGGACTGCTGCTTTTGCATATGGGTGAGCATTAGCAGAGTTGGGGCTCCTCTCCAAGGGAAGGTGGGTACATCTGCTCTAGGGCAGCGCTACCCTGCAGCCCACCTTCCTTTGCTGGCCCACCCAGGAATGAGCTACCTTTTCACCCCATCCCTCTTCTCTCCCACAGGCACGTATCAGGGCCAGTTCACCAGCGGCATGCGGCATGGCTATGGCGTGCGGCAGAGCGTGCCCTATGGCATGGCCTCCGTGGTCCGCTCCCCGCTGCGCACCTCCCTCTCCTCCCTGCGGAGCGAGCACAGCAACGGCACCCTGCCCCAGCAGGACTCCCCCGCCGCCAACCCCGAGAGCCTGCCCCTCTCTCCCACCATCACCCGCGGGGGCTTTGCCCTCAGCCTCTACGCGGAGGCGGAGGCCGGCAAGCCGAAGAAGGGGGGGCTTTTCCGCAGGGGCTCCTTGCTGGGGAAGCTGAAGAAGTCTGAGTCCAAGTCATCCCTGGCCAGCCAGAAGAGCCGCGTCAGCTTCCTCAAGAGCGAGAGCGGGATCAGCTCGGCCGCCAGCGACGCCACCTCCACTATCAGCCTGGGCGAGGGCGCCGAAGGCGAGGAGTACCCCCCCTTCGAGTCCGACATCGACGCCACCACCACGGAGACCTACATGGGCGAGTGGAAAAACGACAAGCGCGCCGGCTTCGGCGTCAGCGAGCGGTCCAGTGGGCTGAAGTATGAGGGCGAGTGGCTGGACAACCTGCGGCATGGCTATGGCTGCACCACGCTGCCCGATGGCAAGAAGGAGGAGGGCAAGTACCGCCACAATGTCCTCGTCAAGGGCATGAAGAAGCGTGTGATACCCCTCAAGAGCGCCAAGATCCGGCAGAAGGTGGACAGGAGCGTGGAGGGGGCTCAGAGGGCTGCAGCCATTGCCCGGCAGAAGTCGGAGATTGCGGCGTCCAGGTAGGTGCTTGGGGCTCCAACGCGCAGGTCCCCACGGTGGTCGTGGTCCCCATCCTACGTGTCCCTCTGGAGCCATGCTGCATGGCTGGCAGTGGGGTCCGACGTGGCTCCCTGCAATTTCTATTTAATTCTGGTGGAGTGGGGCCGAGGGGCCTTGTGGCAGCCTGGGGTGTTCAGGACCTCCCTCTCACTCCCTCTCCTGTCCCCTTGCAGCTCTGGTCCAGGGGGAGCTGCTGGCCAGCAGGAACTGGCACTGGCCCCGGCACTCAGCGGGACGGGGACAAGGAACTGGTGGGATGGGGAGCACCCTGGTACTGTGCCAGGCTACCAGAGGTGTCATTGATGGGGCAGGATGAGAAATAGTGGGGTTTGGCTATAGTAAATCCAACAGGCTCATGAGCAGGCAGCGGGATGTGTCCCAGACAAATTGGGTCTGTAGCAGAGCGTGGCTCGGTCCCAGAGCCCCCGGTGTGGCTCTGTGGGGAGTCTATGGGATGCATTAGGGTCGTCACTTAATTTTAGCGGCTGAGTGTAATGGGCTCTGCGGGACAAGCGCTGCTGTGCTGGGATGCTGCGGACTGGGAGGCAGGACCTATGGTGGGTAACAAACAGAGGAGGGGGCTGCCTTGGGGAGCCCTGTCTGCCCCCCAGGACCCAGCTGCCCTCGGCCAGGTTTTGCGTGAGTGTTTCTGCCACGAGGCAGGCGGCAGCCAGAGCCAGGGCAGATGACTGTGTCCATGCTGGATGGCTGAGCCTGATCCCGCAGCACACAGCCACATCCCGCAGCCTGCGATGCTTTAGGGTGCTGGGAAAGGAGGAGGCAGGGAGGGCTCAGCTGGGTTTGACCCCTTTTGTCCCACCAGTTTGTCCTGGCCAGACCCCAGGGGTGGGAAGAGGGCTGCGGCAGCCGGCAGCGAGTGAGTGGTAGCGTGCCTGGGGATGCATGCCGCAGCGGCATGTGAGGGGCTGCTGCGAGCATGTGGCAGTCTCTTGCACCGGTGTCCCTTGCACTGACAGACATGCAGGCACCGCCGGGCACCACGTTGCCCCTACACTGCCGGGTATGTTGGGACCAGACAGGTAGGCTCTGCTCAGAATTAGCTGTGTTAGAAATTAGTGGGAAAGGAAAGTGCTAATTGCTCCATCATCCCTCCTGGGATGGAAGAGGGAGGAGATGAAAGAGCGGCTCTAGTGTCTGCCTGGGAAGGGCAGGAGAAAACCTCCTTCCCCTGCTCACATCCCTGCCTGTGTCTGAGCTGTGCCAGCAGCACGTTCCTCCTCCCACAGCATTCCTGCCAGTCTTGGAGCCAGCCTGGCAGACACCAGAGATTGTCAGGCAGGGGCAGAGCCTTTGCTCCTCCTCTCTTCCTCAGGAAAACGTGGTTGTGACAGACCTCGAAGTTTCACCTTGCCTTTCCATCAAAACCTCGCCCCACGCAGGCTTTGCTCAGCTGCTGGGCAGTGGCTGCAACTCTGGGCCGTCCTCCCTTGCTCCTTTTTAGTGCTGTTTAATTATCAGTTACTTCATTGTCAAGCAGAAATGGGAAATAACAGTAGTGGGGAGAGCACCTGTTCCCAAACCCCATCCGTCCCCTCCGAGAAACCCCGGCTTTACTCTCCTGGCAGCCATTTCTACTCCAGAGTTTTGCGGGGAACGTGATTGGTTTTTTAGCAAAACCCAGTTGCCTCAGAGACCAGCAGAGAGAAACCGGCAGGATTGCAAGTGAAATGCCACTCAGGGCCAGCTAGGATAAAAATAACAGGCTGGGGCAGCACGGGGCTTGCTGGAGCCTCCCGGCAGGGCAGGCTCAGCCCGACACCAGCTTTGCCGTGCCCAGAAGTGTGTGGCCGCAGTGCTACGCGCCCGTAAATAAGGAGGCTGGAGCTGCAAAAGCTGCTCCCCAAGAGCTCAGCTGGTTTACACAAGCCTCTTTTTATTATACACTATTTACACTTTGGATCAAAAGCAGCTCTGCAGTGTTTTCCATCAGGGGCTGGAATGCGCCTGCTGCCCTGATGGGGGACTGCATCCCTCCCCAGCACAGCTGGGGAATAATTTCCTATTAAGGAAACCTTGGAGCTGGAGGAAATAAGATGTTAAAGCTGCTTTCCTCCAGGGAGTCCTCCCCTAGCAGACCCTGCGATAGTGTGGCTGTTGCGGCAGGGGAAGAGAACGCCGCTTTCCCCAGCAGTGTGATGCCCCTGATCCCGTGCCTGCGGCACTGCCTGCAGCTGAGCTGGACCTGCTGCAAGAAGGAGAATTCAGGCTCCTCCGTCTTGTAAACTGTAATTCACCACTTCCATCAGTGTTTATTCCTGGTGTATGTTGCTCTGGGCAGAGCCACTCTCTCTACCTGCTGCCTTTTGAAAATCTGACTGCTGCTCTCCTTCCTCCTCTTTTCAGCTCAGCTTTGGGGTCGAGAGTAAATATAGATAATTTTGTCTCAAGAGGGTCCTTAGGTTAAACGCCAGCTCTCCCACCGGCTTTTTCTTTGGCCTTGAACCTTGCCTCAGTTTCCACACCCAGGACAGAGAGTAATTGCAGACAGATTGTGAAAATCAATTGTTAAGGTTTACAAAAGGGCTATACTATCATTAGCACTGCCCAAGCTCATAACTGCAAGGTGGAATTTCCTAGATGGAGCATTTATATTTCTCCTCGGATGGCAGCGTATACCTTACCAAAGAAATGTATTTGAGGCTACATGAATCCTTTTTTGGCGGAAGATGTGATGTATCTATATGTAAGATTATTGCTAGGAACTAATTAGCAAGACACAGCAGCCAGGCTGCACCAGATGCCCAACTACCTCCGCATACCTGTGCTGTTGTATATGGACGTTTGAGTTTCATTTGCTTCTGGCACTCAGGGGAGCCCCTTGCAGAGCTAACCTACTGTAACATTCAGCCTTCTGTTGTCTGGGGTTGAAATGTCAGGAGGACCAGATTTCACTCTTTTGCACCATAAAAGGCTCTTTAGGGATGGAAATCCTGAGGAAAACAAGCCCACGCCTGGAAGCTGCCTCGGCTAGTTGCACCACAGGAATCCCAGGCACGTGCCTGAGCTCTGGCGGTGCGCGGGCAGGCGGCAACCGGCAGCATTGATGGGCACCCTGCCTGTGATCTGCCCTGTGGAGACGGGTGGGAGAGCAGTGATGGTCAGGGGGATGATGGTCAGCTGCTGTCAGCAAACCTTCCTCGATCCACACTCTGCTCTGAGGGTGTCCAAGGCACCAGGCTGCTTTGCAGCTCCTGCCCCACCTGCCTGCTTGGTTTGGGCATTCCAGCCAGCGCCATGGGCAGTGCCAGCTATTGCCTGCCCTGCTGCCTGTCTTGCCCAAGCAGCACTGCCCTGGCCTCCTTGGCTCCCTCCTGAATCCTCCTGGGTCGGCAATCCAGCTGCTTTCCCTGTTGTGCAAGAGGCTGAGGACAGAGCTGGCATCACCTCGCTGCCAGCTGAGGGAAGGGCGATTTTTTTTTTTTTTTTAATTTTTTCATTATTTTAGTGAAAATCATTTGGCATGGGGACACGCTGTCCTGAACAGCCCACCTCCGCTCCGCCAGCTGCCCCCTCATCCCAGGCAAAGCCCCTCAGTGCTGCTCAGACGTCGGGCAGAAACCCCGGGCACATCTACTGACAGCGCTGGGGATCAGCTAATAGGGTGGAGCTAATGGAAGTTAAAGTATGATGAATCCTCACCCAGACTGCGTCACTCGGGAGAAGTTGTCCTGAAGCACAGGCTCTGCAGCAGCCAGTGGAGATGGCTTTACTCCTGCCCAAGGGTAATCACAGGTGGACATGGGCTTTAACATGCACCATATGATGTCTGTTAGCCCTGCCCTGGACTGCTGGTGCCCTGGGACTTGCCTTGCTGTGATCCCAAGGGATTCCTGTCAGAGCTAGAATGTGGCTGTTCTCGTGGTTTCAGGTGAAGGCACCTACCGTGTCCCTCCAGCCTCCCCCTTTCCCACCATCTGTCCCATCTGGAGGCTTCTTTGAAAAAATATTGGGGTGGGTGGGAAAGGCAGTGAGGTCCTGGGATCGCAGCTGGGACATCATCTCCCCAGTGCTTAAGTAGACAAGACAGCTCAAGGACCAGCCAGCAGGTCTGTCCGCCACTAGCCCCAGCGAGGAGGGGACAGCCACCACCAAGCCATGAGCGAGCCAGTTAAAAGCCAGTCTGAGGTGTGTAACAGCTGCCCTGGAGTTTTCTGGGCATGTGGTTTGGTGCCAAACAGGGTGCTCTGCACCCCTGGGTGCTTGGGGAGCAGCAGCTCCTAGGGGTGCTGCCTGTGCAGTATGTGCTTGCCTGTCACGTGGGGAGGATGGTCCTACTGAAAGCAGGGAGAAGGAGCGTGGAAGTGGTCAGCTTTCATCTCTTCAGAATAGATTAAAATAAAATAAAAAGCAAGGGGAAGTGCAAGACCAGTTGCAGGGGGAACCTTTGATTTTTTGGAAGCTGTGCGTTCAGTAGCCGGGCAGCTCATACAGGGGATTTCTTTCTCACTGGTGCTTCTGGGGGACAAAATGAGCGTAAATACTGCAAATCCCACCTCCGTCCCACTGCAACAACTGTCGTGGTCTGCCTCTGCATGGGGTTGTGCTTCCCAGTAACTTGGACCAAAATCAATGGAGGGACTTGGCCGTGTGTTCTGCAAGGCACAGTTCTGGCCACACTCCGAGATCGTTTGACAGGCATATGTCCTGTTAGCAAAACCTCAGATATATCTGCCAGATGTCACTGGATCAATAGGAAAGCAAGGGACAAGGGGCAGTAATGGCTGCTGTGCTTCACCTGTTTGTCTTCAGATGCTGGCCCTGAAGCCCCTGTGCAGCTGGAGTTTTTTATGCCTGGAGAGTACAACTAAAAATGAATACATTTTGCATTTATTTTTGGTTGTAATGTAATATCTATAGAGGTCCTGCAATACAGCTGCTTGGCTAGATACCTGTAAGAATTTCTAAACTGCATTCTAAAATGTTAGGCTTTAATTCCTGTTAATGTAGGGTTTACTCATGACACTGAGCCTGGGCTGCATTAAAGCACTGTAGAACTGTGGTGAGCGCTTGGCATCAGAAATCGCATCAGTGCGGCTTCCCCAGCAGCAACACATGGGCATCATTCATAGTGTGAGCTGTTGCCTGGTTTTGAAGCTTAAGTTGTTTTTCTGTCCATACCCTTGTCTTTGGAGCATGTCTTAGCTCTCCCTTCAAATAACAAGAGTGCTTGACGGCTCCCGTATCGCTTTCTAACCTCCCCTGCCCGGCCACATTCCCGGCAGCGCTGCCGCCGTCTCCCTGCGCTCAGCGATTCCAGCCTGCGTGGCCAGGCGGCAGCGAGCGTCTCTTCGGGGAACGCGGGTGTGTGGTGCAAATGACGTCCTGAAATCGCTGGAGTCAGCAGAGCCTCCTGACTAAATAAGGGCAGGCAGAGCAGGGATTTATCAGCGCTGCCCAAGCACGACAGCTGAGACCCGAGGCCCGTGGCAGCCCACGCCACTGGAGCTCGGCCGCACGCTTCCACCGATAAGGTGCTTTATTTGGCACGGCTCTGCCCCGGCAAGCTCCTGCCCTCGTCCCCAGCGCTCTGGGGGGTTTATGCTGCTGGTGGGGAAGGTGGGCAACCAAAGCGATGTCTTCCCAGTGCACCTCTTTGGTGAGCCATGGTGTGTGTTCAGGGCAGAGCTGGGCTGGTCCGGTGGCCATGGTGTCCTCAGCCGTCCTGGGGCTGGCGGCGCAGCTCAGCTTCCCTGAGGCCAGCTCAGGCCTGGGATTTTCAGGTCTATTGGACCCCCGTGCTCAGACTTGGGAGTTTGCTCTGAAAGAGTTTTAGGATTTTTTAAAATATCCTTTGCCTTCTGCTTCCTCGGGCTTTTAAAAAGCCAGAGGTGGTGGGTGGTCCCAGACCTTTAGGTCTGAGGCCAGAGGGCAGGATGCTCATGGCCACCCCACAAGAGCAGGCAGCAGCGGTGGTTCAAGGCAGTCCCTGCCAGGTGGGCTTCCCGCTCAGGAGAGCATCTGATCCTCCTCTGCTGTCCCAGCTTCATGATCTCTTTGCTCCAGGACTGCACACCTCCGTGTGATGGATGGGTGTGTAACGAGGAGGCAGCAGCAGGCAGGAGATGGACAGAGCTTGCCCTGGCCCTGGGTGGTTTATTGGCTGCAATTTGTCTCTGAGCGGGAGCTGCCAGGGAGAGACACAGGGGTTGGGAGCAGCATTTCTGCAGCTGTATGATCAGACACCAAAGGTGCTGCAGCCTGACCTCTCAGGGGCCTTAAAACATAGGTGGGTGCAGGTGAAGGGGGAGACAGGACTACTCTGGCTTCATTAAAATCCCCCCCCCCCGATTCCCTGTGGGGTGCAGGGGGCAGCTCATGCCGAGCAAGGTGTAGCCGCACCATAGTGTGTATAAGCATCTCGGTGCTTCCACAAGCAGGGCTCGGAGAGAGCCAGCGTGCATGTAGGCAGGGAGAAATGAGGGCAGCCGTGTGGCTCCTGCCATAGCTGGGTGCCAGGACACAGCGGTGAGGGGACGCTCCTCGGTCCTGCTCTCCCAGCAAAGACATTTCTCACATTGCTCAGTGTGTTTATAAAGAAGATAATCTTGTTTCATTCACTCTTGGTTAATAGAAACCCAGTCGCTGGCATGTATTTCTGCACCAACTGAAGCCCGGGGCTGGGACTCTCCCACTTTCTATACAGCAGTAGTGCCAGCAGTGCTCACTCCTTCCCATGAAACCAGCTGAATAAAGACCTTTTCCCCTTGCAGCTCCCGAGCAGGCGTGACCTCCTCCACATGGCTTAGCACAAACTGAGGTCAGTGTCCAGGATAACCATCCGTGGTCATCCCGAAGGGAAACCTGCCTGGCCTGTGCCACCATGGCCAGGACCACTTCAGCTTGGGTTTCTCTCAAAGCTCTTGAAGCAAGAATGCCCCTGGCTGCCTTGTGCCATGGTGTTGTGTTGTCACTGCGCGTGGTTTGGTTAGGAGCAATACTTCCACACGAGCCTCCCCGTGCCCTGGATTGGGAGCTCGGGCACTTCATGTCACTCCCGTCTTGGAGATGGGGACACCCAGCTCCTGTCCCAGAGCCAGGGCTTTGTCTTTACAGCCTCGTGATCGGGACTGAGCAGGGCTGGTTTGGGCTTGGTTGGGCTGGGTTTTTGTGGTTTTGCTGCCCCAGAGCACCAGTCTCCAGCTCTGTAGAGGTATTGCCTGTTTCAAATTGCTGCTTGACCCTCATCTGACCCCAAAAAGCCCTTGGGCTCACCCCTCCTTCTAGCTTACCCTTGCTGTCCTGGCTGCTGGAGCCGGGCAGGGAGCAGGCTGCAGGGTTCGGGTGAGCCCCTCTCCGTTCCTGGCCCTGTATGGCCATGGGGACAGCGAGCCCCAGGGTTAGGGTCCAGTGCCAGGATCAGAAACCTGCCCCAGCTGCAGGATCCCCATGATGTGTCCCCACCGTGTGCAGGGCTTTGCGGGCTGGAGGGTTTTGGTGCAGTGAAATGAGTGATGACATGATGTCTTTACCCATTTTTTCATCCCTTTCCCAGACTGGCCTCATCTCCAGCCCAGGCTGGCTGTGGCTTCAGCACTGACACATTTTTGGCCCACCGTGCTTGTTATGCTGGTGCGTTTTGACTCTAGAGGAGGGTGCACACAGCTTTATCTGTTTTCCACCAGCCTCGTGTGAATTTCCTTAGGCACTTTCATGCCCTATTAGGGTAAGAGGGAGCATGCACTTTCAGTAGCTCCAAGGAGAAAGTATCTGTTGGGCAGCAAACTGCTTTCTCCAGGGCTTCCCAGGTCTTTGGGGTTGAAGCAAGCGGGGCTGTGGCTTGCAGGGATCCCCTCAAGAGGAGCAGAGTCGGGATGGCAGAACGTCAGCACCAGGGATGGATATGACTCACATAGCCGGTCAGGCAGGGAAAGTGGAATTAATGGGCTGTTCATTCTGACCTTGTGGGAAATCCTTATCTCAACAGCTTACAAACACAGAAAGGGAAAAATGAAGTGTGACTTTAATCTGCAAAGACGACTGTGGAAAATGGTAGCTTCTTGTTCAATTGATCTGCTGCCGCATGGAGCAGGAAGGCTTTGACTCCCATCCAAATGTTTGAAATCAGCCAGCAGGGAGCCGGGCTTCAAAATCATCTGATTGAGCCAGGCTTTGCTCAGAGGTTATCGTCAGTTCAGTGGAATGTGAAATAGGCTTATCTTGAAAAAGAAAAAATATTTAAGTAAAATGTCCAATTTAAATATAAAGCTTGAGATACAGAAACCCTCCTTCCTCCCGGAGGAGGTGCGTTTTTTTCAGCTTAGCCTGGTGCCGAGCCAGAGCTCTTTGGCTTTGTGAGCCCAAGTTTTTGTCATTTTGCTCCTGCAAGGCCTGCTGAGCCTTCAGCGAGTGCCAGGAGGGACCTGGTGTCCCATCCACCTGGGTGCCCTAAGCAGCCTTGGGTGCAGGTGCAGAGGACGTGGGTGCTGCAGCACAGGCAGTGGGCTGGCAGCCTTTGCAGCTCCTTGCTCCCTCTCTTGTTTCTCCTGGACCTCAGATCTGTGAATGTCAACTCAAGAGATGTAGAGGGTTGGGAGAAAAAGGCTTCTGCCTTAAATTTGATGAATAATTGGGCTTCTGACCAAATGCAATATTTTAAGAAATCTGCCTGCTTTCATTTCCAAAAAAAAAAAAAAAAGAAAATCCCGTTTTTATTTTTTGACTGGGGAAAAAACCCCACAAAACAGATACTGCAGTTCTTCACTCTTTTGGTTTGGATTGTTGAGATCCGAAAAACATTTGAGTTAGAAGTTGCTAAAACTTTTCGCTGAAAAAACCAACAATCTTGGAGAGAAACACACGCTTTCTGACCCATTTTAGCGCTGGCAGAGCTGACAATTGGGTAAAACACACTCGGCTTGTGGATGCTGTCCGTTTGGCTAAGCTTGGGGCTGGGCAGTTGCTCCTGAGTCAGGCTGTGCTCCCTCGAAACAAATGACTGCTGCAGCCCTGGTGTTTTCTTGGAAGCGGGAATTCATTCTTCCGGGCAGGGCAGGCAGCAGCCCCTGCCCGCTCGGTGCAGGTATAGGCAGGGAGGCAGGAGCACATGGGGGATGAAAGGCTGGAAGACCCTGATTGCATATGTGCTGTAAAGATGTTTTGATGCACTTACTAGTGGGATAACCCCTCTGCTTTGATCTTGCAGTGGTAGGTAATTAAATAAGGGTCCCCAGAGCATTAGCTGAGCCCCTTTGGTAATGGTGTGGTGGAAGTTGGAAAAAATCAGTGGCGTTTGTACACAGTCCCAAGGCTGTGCTGCTCTGGGAGACTTGACCCTCTGAGCTCCGCTTGATCTGCACTCAGGGCAGCACAGAGAAGAGCGGACCTGAAAACCAGGGGGAGGAGGAGGGAGTCCAGCTGGCAGCTGGAAATCTCCCCTTTTTTTCCCCAAAGCTATCTCTGTGGATGCTCTCATGAGCTGCTCCCAGCCTGGCTGTGCTGGCAGGATGGGCTCCAGCAGGGCAGGGAGCTGCCCGTCCAGCCTGTCTGGGGCCAGTGCAGTGGCCCCGTGGCCGTGCTGCCATACCGGTGGCCGGCAGTCCTTTGAGCCGGCAGGCTCTGGCTTGCACTGCTCCGTTTAGAGCCGGCTCCGGGCAGCTGCCGGCTGGCATCCAAGGGCTGCAGGGGAAAGAGCAGCTGTGGTCTATGCCAGTCCTGCTGGCTTGTCGCAGCCCATGGGCTCCCATGCGGGCTGCCACAACCGAGCCCTGATGGCTAGCTGCCCATCCGGTCCCACTCGGCTTGTGGGGCAGTCACGGTAGCGGAGATTAATTGAGCAAATCTCCCGTATGCAGGGCCGGGGTGCGTAGGTTGTCATCTTATTGAAGACAGCTGCAGATATGTCTGCTGTAAGATTAATATCACTTTAACTGTTCCAAGGGGAAGTATCCCTTGGTGAAAGATGCAAGTGGCTCTGAGCTATTTAGAGCTGAGGATAACATTTCGGTATTTTAAAAATTCACCAAGTAATCATAAAGGCTAATGCTTGCTGAGCTCATTAGGTGGCAGGGAGCTCTGCCAGGCCTGTGCTCCTGAAGCACGGCACAGAAAAGGATGCTTTTCTCCTGGCTGAATGGTATGTTCATGCCCTTTCTGTGGAAGGAAGGAGAAAAGGTCTGATTTATCCAGCTAAGTAGCCTGGGCATGTACAGAGTGTCACCACTTCTGTGTAAGTGCTGGTACCATGAGTGAAAAGCCTGGGACATCTCATGAGCTGGCTGCAAGGGAAGGGAGGCTGGAGGGCAGAGCTGCTCTGCAAGGTCAGGATGGCTTCTCATTTGGGATTTCTTTTACAGTGATACGGAGGTGTTTCCTTTAGGAGGCAGTTTGTGTTGATGTATGCTTAATTCACAGTTTAGATCACACCTTGCAGGTGTAGAGTCCATAACAGAAACCACCAAAGACTCATGCACCCCAGGGATGTCAAAGTCTAAATTGAGTGGGTACGTGCACATGAATGACGGAGCAAAAAGAGCAAAAGGAGGGCGAAAAGTACAGCTGGCTCTCAGGACAGGATGCCCATGGGGTGGGACACACAGATGGGTTTGACTGTGGGCTGGAAAAGTGGCATGAGAAATGGACTGAAAAGGGATATTCAGTCCCATGGGCTGGTTACAGGCAAATGAGAGCAGCAGAGATTTACTGGTATCTGCATGCACATGGAGGCAGACGGAGAGGCACAAAGGAGATGGATTGGGACTGAGCAGGAAGAAAGGGATGCTCCAACTATAGAGGTGACACAAGTCCAAAGACAGTGTGGAAAATGGAGAAGCCGGAAAGTGTCTGTCCAGGTCAGGACATAGAATCATAGAATGGTTTGGGTTGGAAGGGACCTTTAAAGGTTATCTAGTCCAACCCCCGACACAGGTCTGTGTTGGTCAGGTCTGTGTGTCTTGCCCTTCGCAATGTGAATCCAGAAGGCACCATGTTGTCATCAGCAAAAGCATTTCTGCAGCTTTCCTTCTATCCCGTCTGAGTGCTGCAAACATTCCTGCCAAGACAAACCATAACTTAAGTTTCTTCAGAAGGCCAAATGATTTCTGCTGGATGCTGGAGCAGGGATTTGCCTGGGGGTGGAAAAGCCAGTTTCCAGGAGAGAAGAGTTCAGCAGAAGTCCCCCTTACTAGACTGATGAATTATATTTGCTTAATGGCCTTTTTGGCAGCTCATGACATCAAGAATGGCAAGAAAAAGGTGTTCAGCTGGTCCTTCGTCAGGGTTTGCTGAATCAGTGGGAGGAGGGAGACCCCAGAGAAGGAAGGATGGTGCTGGACAGGTCTGTCTTTCCCTTAATAAGCAAATGTGTAATAGCTTGGGCAGAGAGCTAAGCTCTTCCTCTATTTCTAGCCCCAAGGTCATCGCTGCACCTGCAGGCGCCCCAGCCCCGTCTGGTATTTGCAGTATTCTCTGCTAATTCCAATCTCATTTACAGTCTAATCCAATGTGGATGTGCAAAACCGCATAAACTGTCCAAAGAGATGGGCATGCTGGCTTGGCTTTGGGTCTCACCTGTTAGCACGGTGCTCAGCTGCGGCTCGTGTATCCACAGGGGATTTTAGTAGCCGTCAGAGGAATGATTCAGGCAGTGTTTCTGGGAGACGGCCAGGAAGGACAGGAGTGGTGCTCTGTCCTGCGCTAGTACAAAAACTATTAGAGTATTAGAGCCATGCCAGAGGAGCAAATAAAACAGCAGATGCATTTAACCCTCCCTCTCCCACCCATCCAGCTGGGGTGTGAAGCCTCCCTGTCCGGGGCAGCCCTGGAGCAGCCGCCGTGACCCAGCCGGTGCTGCTGGCAGGCAGCGGCAGCGAGGCTGGGATGGGGGCTGCAGGCATTGCCCACATACCTCCCCTCGGCACAGGGCTGCTGCTCCTCCTTGCAAAGAATTCACTGGAGCTATTTTTAACAGCGCTGCCTGGGGAGATGGCTCAGGGTGAAACTGGGAAGCGCTCATCCCAGACGGTAGTGTCTCGCTTCAGACAGGGAGCACCAGCGTTGGTTTGTAAAGTCCCCTCTTTGTGTTTATTGCCCCCAGTTGGTTGTGTTTGATGTTCGTGGCTCATTTTCCAGCACTGCCTTGAAAAGGGGCTTTTGAATTCTGCTGCTGGGTGCTATAAAATCCATGGGCCTCTGTTTCAGTTTCACTGTGACCCCTCCATCTCCAGACTTTCTCCTCTGATGGTTTTTGCGTGGGCTGCTTTCTGCAGAGGCGCTGGGAGCTGACAGCACAACCAGCAGTAAATAAAAAAGTGTGGCTCTGATTCAAGCGCTGCGTGAAAAGTATCAAATTTATATGCATATAATAAAAGGCCAGCATTTTCCTTTTTGCAAAAGCTGTTTCTGTTTTTTGAGCAGATCTTAACCTTGGAAGAAGTTTTTCCTCTTATATTAAGTTTCATGTCTAAGGTTTGAAGATCACCTTCCTGCTTCCCTCAAACCTGCCTGAGCTTTTTTTTTTTTTAACTACTGTGCCCGGCAGACCCTGGGCTATGGGCTGGGAGAGGCTTTTGTGCTGTGGGTTGTGTGTGCTGGGCTCTCCCAAGGCAGCTGGTATTTGTCTCCTGCTTTGCAGTTGGGGCCAAGTTTTTCTCTGCGTTGAGCTCCCAGGCACTGCCAGCCATGTGGACAAATAATAAATTCAGAAATACTCCAGGCAAGTTAGATGTTATTGTTATGGCTGGGCCCTTTCCTCCAGGCTGTGCTTTGTCACTGTGTTACTAAACCTTCAGCGCAGCTTTTTGGAGGGCTGCGAGCAGCAGTGCCTTCCCTTCGTGCCGCAGGGATGCGTGGCACAGCTGGGGGAGATTTACTTAAAACACCATGCTGTGTCTCCGTAAGCCAGATGTTTATCACCTCGTTGCTGCTGTAATAAATGATCTCAGCAACGGAGGGACCCAGTGCAGGGCATCAGCATGCCTGCCGGGGCCAGGCTGGTGGCTGGGGGAGAGCAGTGCTCTGCCTTGTGCCACAGCCTCCCCGGGACGCCGGCAGGGCCAACGTGGTGTGCCGGAGCTGCCAGATTTGAAGCTGCAGCTGTGTTGATCTTAGTCCCCCAAATCAAACACTCTGGACGACTTTGCAAGCAGGGAGACAGGAGCAGAGGTCGGGTGCGTCCCGCAGAGCGAGGCAGCCGGGCAGAGCTGCCATGCAGCTCACATCCCCGGGGCAGGGGGGGATCCCAAAGTCGTGCCACTCAGCTTGCTGTCACAGCTCTATGCGTGGAGCTCGGGAGCTGTCCCATGGCCTCCCTGGCCTCACGCCCCTCTGTGCCCAGGAGGGCTCACTGTAGAGCCTTGGTAGCCTTCGGCCACAGTGGCTCACAGCGATAGCTCAGCCCGGTCAGCTCAACTCCCCACCACCCACAGCATCCTCACCGCAGCCTCTGCAACCCAGGTTGGGGTCTTCCTGGCCTCGCCATCTCTTCACCCGCAGGAATTGCAGTACTCAAGCCCCACACAGCAGCCAGATAGCATCCAGCAGCTTCTCTGGAGGAACAGTAATCTCCAGCAGGAGAAGAGCGTAACTGGGAGCTGCCTTGTCCCCTCCACCACCCCCAGGCTGTTCCCTTGCATTTGCCCCAGATGCTGGGGGAGAGTTGAGCATGCGGGAGCCATCTGCACCCATTTGGTAACACATCGGCATGAGTCTGGCTCTGTCCTTACTAGCGGAGGGAGCAGACCCTTCATCCAGTCCACTTCCAGACTTTTTTGGAAATCACCTTTAGGAAAGCATCCGTCCACTTCCCAGGAGCTGCCTGCTGCTGCCCAAGCTGGGGCCAGCTGGCTGATTATCTGGCTGGAAAGTGGCCGGGATAGCCTCTGCTTGGCTCGGTGAGCGGCTGAAAGGGAGGATTTTATCTCTGTATGGTGAATCCCATCCTCTGAGAGCAGCAGGACAAATTCAGGGGTCGGAGCACGTCTTGCTGAGGTGAAGAGCTGGATCCTTACTTTGCAAGCTTCTTCCCAGGACTGGCGCCGGGCAGGCTGTGTGCCCCACGCCCAGTGCGCCCAGCGCGCTCTGATCCCCCAGGCACGGAGAGCACAGAAACATCCCCCTTGGCCCCTGCCAGATTATAGTGGAATTAATCACGCTGATTATATGCTACCAAAAAAGGAGGTGCTTTCTCTGTTCAGAGCTGCCTCAGACCTCCTGCTTGTGAGCAGCAGCTTAAAATTGCTGTTTTCTGCCTCATCGTGTCTTGTTTCTAGTTATTTTCAGGAGTTGTAATAATTTTGGATAAAAAGACCAAGAATGACAGCAATCCTAGGCAGCTCAGCCTGCAGAAGGAGCGGGGAGATAATGTGTGAGTGTGGGCAGGGAGGTGAATCATGGCTCCAGCGGAGCGGGATGTCATCCCAGGGAGAAACAGGCTGAGCCACAGCAGCTCTGCACCCTCTTCTCTATCGCAGGGTCCTGAACAGTGTTTTCGGCTCCCCGTCAAGTCACACTGTTGCCTGTATCAGTTGGGATTAATGCCTTACGTTTAGTTCTTTCCCCGCAGCTACTCAAAATGGTGCGTGTGTGTATGTATGTGTATATATATATATATATATATATATCTCCTACCTTCTAAGGATCTCTGAACAGCATTTCTATCACCTTTTCATTGCACCTGTCGAGTATTCACACTAAAGCTAGTCTTGTCTGCGTACTGCATCTCAGTTTAATGGGAAAGAATTAATCCTGATTTCATGACTGACAGTCCAAAAATTCCTCTGGAGCATTTTTGCTGCAGGGATAAGAATGGCATGTTTCCTCATTTTTTGTCCTAAAACATGACCAGATACCAACCTGAGTCTGAAAAGGGCTCATCAAACACCCTAGGACCAGTTAAAGGTTGTAATTTGTAGTGAATTGGTGTTTGAGGGCTGCTAACTGCTTATCTAACTGTCCACACAAAAATATGTCATTTTGCACATGCACCCAGCGTATGCTCCATCACATGCAGCAAGGGACATACAGGGAGCCTCGGCAAACATGATAGTGAGAGCATGAGGAAAGCAGTTCTCTGTAAGCCCCAGGTGGAACAAAGCAGCTGAATACACTATGCTTCACCCTCCCTTATTTTAAGGTGCAATTTTGCTCTTTGAAGTCAGCTCCTTCCCAGACCACGAGCAGCTGGGCTGTAAAGCCAGCCCTTCTTTTAGCGTAAAGATCACAGGGCCCCAAGGATGAGGCATGCGAGGAATATGAAAGCCGGCCAGCAAAATAACTGATAGCCCTATAGCCCTTTGGAGCAAGGAGGCAATGTGCTGTGAAGGAGTGGAGAGGACTTGGGGAGCCGAGCTGAGAGGGAGGCAATAGCTCTGCATTTCCTAGCACTGGAAAAGAGAGCGGCCCCCCAGGCTGTGGTGAGTAAAGAAGCCCCTTGGACAATGTGCGTTGTTTGCTGGAAAGACATTTGGGGTAAAACGTGTCTGGTGTGCTGGGCAGGGGCACGCTGCCTCTGGCGAGGTGCAGCAGCTCAGGGCTGGTGACAGCACAGTGGTGTTCAGCCATCACGTTATTGTCCCCTTATGTTCCAGAGATGCCTGTGGTGATGCTTTAGGCATTCCTCTGAGCTAGGTTTTCAGTACTTCGCAGCACGGTGGCAAGCCCGTTTTGCAGCACTTGATGCCTTGCTGCAACACATGAACATGCTCACGTTTGCAAACACACTTGCCCTGTTCCCTTGTGTGACTACATGCAACTTTCACACCTTAGCCTTAAGCATCTGTGCCACACACTTGTTGAAAATCTGGTCTTTTCTCCTCAAGTGTGGGGGTTTGGGGTCAGGTGGGCAAGTGCTGAGTGCTGTTATGCCAGATGGGCTGATTTGATTTTGTTGCTGGACAGGGTCCGCTGCTCAAGCTGGGACAATCTTGGCTCAGATGGTGCTTACTGTTGTCCCCTCTTCTCTCCCCTCTTCTCTCCGCAGGACGGCTCATGCCAAAGCCAAGGCTGAAGGGTCAGAGCAGGCAGCTCAGGCTGCTAACAACGAATCGGGCATAGCCAGAATGATGGCCAGGGAGCTCTCCCCGGACTTCTATCAGCCAGGTAGGACCAGAGGCATCTTCTAAGAGGGATTTTGCAGTTTCCTTGGGGAATCTGTTCAAATGCTTCACCCACTTTATAACTCCACAAGTTGCCCTCCTGTCTATCCTAAATCCTCTTTTGCACGAGTTCAGCTAGCCCCCTGCTCTTGATGATTTGCTGTCCTCCTTACACCACTGTTCTACCTGCTGGAATATGTTACCATACCCTGGAGGAATAACCCACAGTCCCTCAACTTCTCCTCATGTTTCTCCATGTGCCGAAGCCCTCCCAGTGCCAGGCAGGGCAGGCAGCGAGCTCAAGTTTATTTGGAGCACTCCTGTAGATATATTCCTTGTGGCTTTTTCTTGGAACAGCTTTGCACATTGACTCACAAGCCCATATATTGTGGGGCCCCACACTGCACCAGGGTACAATCAGACTTGGTTACTTAGAGGCTGTAATATCCTATAAGAAAGTTGCTAATGCAAAATACTACTTCCCTGATTCCCTATTTATTTGTTAGCATCACTGCTGATTATTTGGCTGGGAAAACACTTGGGAGGTTCCTTCTGTGAGACCAAGCACTGAGGATTAGTAGATCGGAAGTGTAATATTAGAAGCAGCATTGTGAATGCCATTACCTTTCCCTAGACTGAGTTAGCTGGAGATATGTTCTTCCTGGAAAGCTTTCCTTTCGAGAGAGGGAAGGTAGTAACAGAGCAGAAAACAAGGATTCCAGTGCCTACATTTTTATCCTGTCTTTCTTATTACCAGCTTTGTTACCTAGAACAAGTGCCCTGTGGCTGCTGAGGCAGGATCACAAGGGACCATCAGAGCGGCAAAACTGGGGGTAGAAGCCAAAGGATGACTCGTGCTCAGCAAAACCTGCCACCTGCTCCTGCTCTGATTTCAGTGCCCCTGGGTCTCTGGTACTACACCCCGGCACAGGGCACACAGTGGGAAATGGGTATGGCTCACACCCGGCGCTTGGCCGGGGAGTCATGCTGACAGATTTGCCTAAATTCCCTGTACTCCCACCTTGCCCTGCACCTACTAGCTGGGGAGATGCCATGCTGGAGGGCTGCCTGTTCCTCCCCACCACCCAGCGAGGCCCGTCAGAGCTGGCTTTGAGTGGGGAAACACCACAGCACCCGGGCATGGGCGTGAGCCAGCGTGTGGCACTTCATTTAACAATAGCTAAACATCACTTGATCCTGACATAAGCCCCCCAGCTGCCACTCACAGCTCCACATTCACCCTTTGCACACTGGGGTATTTATAGCACAGAGGCAAAGGAAACTGGAATTCCTGATGGGAGGTTTTTGACATCTAGCTAGATTATTTTTTCCACCCATGGCAATTGAATGAGACAATTGAAACAGTCCCTGCAAAATGCCTGAAGCAGCCTGGCCTCCACTACTGGCTCCTCAGGAGCTGAATCCTCTCGCCGCTTTTATGTAGGGCTTTGCTTGGGTCCTGGCCTCTCTCGATGGCCTTGTAAGCTGCTGATGCACATTTTATTTCTATGATTCTTTTAAATCTCTAAATTCCCTAAGTGTGCAACAAGGGGAAATGTCTCTTCTTGCACAGCTGCACCATCAAAGAACAATCAGACAAAAGTCCACCCTTGGATTTTGCTAGGACTCGAAGCTGCTGGTCACACAGCCAGGAGAGCCTGGCAGTGTTCGGCAGCTGCGTTTCCCCCTGCTATCCTGGCAGATAGACCCTGCTACGTCTGGCACAGGGCAATCCTACTCAGCAAGCCCCATATCTCTAATAAGTATTGAGCCCTGGGTTTCCTTTAGGATATCAACCTGAATAGCTTAGAGGAGAGGTATGTAAGCCAAAGCCCTCCTTTGCTGAAATGTCATGCTGGGAGGTGAATGTGGGGAGGTGAGGAGGACTGGAGCTGTGCAGTGCCCTCCAGGCAGTTGGGATTTTTTTTGGTGTGAATTATTCAGGAGGAGAAAGCAGCAGGAGAGAGCAAGGAGCCTGGAGCTGCAGGCAGCCTATTTTGAGGAGTCTGAACAACTGTTGAAACGGCTTCCAAATAATCCACTTGCAGCCAGAAATAAATGGCCCTGAATGGGTCGCCTGCTGATTGACAGGAGCGTGCAGGCAGGGCAGAGCAGCTAAAATCAGTGCCCTTTTACTCCCCACTGCCCACTCCAAACAGAGGCATTGCCTGCGTGGGCAGGAGGTAGCAGCGTGCAAATCACACCACTGATTTATTAGAGGGAAGGGAGCACCAATCCCGATTTCCCAACCAGGCTCAAGTCTGTATCAGTCTTTGGGGTGGAGGAGATGAGGGGAGGAACTGCAAGGCAGCCAGGGATGGCACGGCTCCAGAGTCTGTGCCATTCAGGAGCATAGAGCAAGCCCTGTACATCTACACCCCTCAGCATCGCTTGGATGCAGTAGAATGAGGCCAAAGCCGCTTTCAAAAGCAGGTGCTTTGCTTTCAAACAAGCTGCTTTGCGACCTCGTGCTGCCCATAAGGAGCACACTCTTCTTGTTCTCACTTGCTATGAGCATTGTGGTGATGTGCGGGGACCCCTGTCCCAGCGCGGGTCCCAGCGTGCAGAGCACTGTGCAGGGTTATTTTTCCAAAAGATATTCCCAGTTGTTCAGTGGTGGATTTTGCTCAGCCAGCCACCCAGCACGATGGATATCTTTGGTGTCAGGCTCTGGCTGACTTCCCCAGACTGTAGCTGGGCTGCAATTTGCTTTGCAGACATGACCTAGGGTTAACAAGAAGTAAAGATTTAATGATAGGTAAATAATTGAAGCGAGAGCAATGTTGCTAAGAGCTGACAATTCGGCGTGGGAGATGAGGCCAGAATGAAAGCTGAAGCCCCTAGTCACCTTGTGTGACGGTGCCAGGTAATTTCGCTGCTGTTGCGGGGCTCAGTGCAGAAAGGAGGGCTGTGAAATTGTCAGCCCTGCTCGGTGCATGAGAAACGTGTTTTTCTCACCGTGAGGGGTGACAGGTAGGTAATTTGGGGATACCTGCTCTTCCCAATGAGACTGGGCATCCCCCATATCGGTTGTGAAGTTACCACGCTATTAGACACCAAAGCAGCCACATGGAAGAGCTTCCCAGCCATTAAAAAAAAAAACCCAAACTTGGATGGGAGCTGGATTCTCTTTAGCCCCAGGATAACCTATCTGTGTGACCGCAGAAAGCTGAGCTGCAGATTTTCATGGGTTCTTTACCCTCATCTGGAGCTCCCTGCCTGCTCCTTCGGCTCTTCCCAGCCAGCCAGCAAGCACGTGGTGGGACTCAGAGCCTCCGGCTGCTCCCGGAAGAAATCCCTCCTGGAACCAGCCTCTGGTCTGGGAGCACCTCCTCTCCCAGCCTCCAGCCCGGACCCTCTCACGGTCATCCCCAAACGCGTCGTGGCTGGGGGCACAGCTGTCAAAGGCGTGATGGCGGCGCGGAGCTGGAGCGGCCTGCTGTCCCTCCAGCCCCCGGGGCAGCTCCTCACACCAACCCCTCTCTCTCCGCAGGCCCCGAGTACCAGAAGCGGAAGCTGCTGCAGGAGATCGTGGAGAACGCCGAGCACGCCGTCAACATGGAGGAAGAGGCGCCGAGGCCCGAGGGCGCCCCGCCGCCCCCCACGCCCCCCGAGAGCCCCCAGCTCCACGAGCAGGACGAGGCCCGCCGCCGCGCCAGCCCGGCCCCCAGCCCCGCCGCCACCCCTCCCGAGGCCAAGCGGGCCAAGGCGGCCCCCCGCCACGACGGCGCCCTCCATCCGGGCAGCTGGGCCGAGGCGGGCGGCCGGCCGGGCGGCGGGAGCCCCGCGCCCCCCGAGGGCGAGGGCCGGCCGGCCTCAAGGGGCTGGGGGCATCCGGCCGAGCAGATGGAGATCGGGCCGCTGCAGAGGATGGCGCGCGAGCCCGACGTCGAGCTCTTCAAGGGCTACCACAGCTACGCCGTCCGGACCTCCCCGGTCTCCCCCGCCGCGGACTATGAGGAGGAGCCGCTGCCCGAGCCTGAGCCGCCCTCCCCGGAGCCCCGGGGGGGTACCCCCGCCCCGCCGCAGGAGCGGGAGGAGAAGCCGTCGGCCAGGGCGGAGGCCAAGCCGGAGCCACCCCGGCCCAAGGAGCTGAAGCAGCGGCCCAGCCCCGAGCGCAGGGCGGCGGGCCGGGCCGAGCCCGCTGCCGACAGGAAGACTGAGGCCAGGGCACCGGGGCGGACGGAGCCCAAGGCGGGGGCCAAGCGGAGCCCGGCCCCGGCCCCGGCCCCGGCCCCGGCCCCGGCCCCGGCAGCGGCGGTAGCGGCAGCACGGGAGGCGGAGGAGTGCGAAGAGGTGATGTGGGGGCAGCCCGGGAGGCACCCCTGGCAGCCATCTTTGCCTTTTATTTTTGGTTTACTTTTCCCCAGGAGGTCTGAAGGGGCCCAGGGGGATGCAGACCCATGGCCTCGAGGCTGCAGCAGGCCAGAGCGGTGCCCGGAGGCTCTTTTCAGGACCCCAAAGCCTGCTGGAAGAGGGCCTTGGTTTTCCCCTCTCCTGCTGCCTTCCCAGCCTGCCCTGCCTCAGCTGCTGGGGCTGGTGTTCATAACCCTTTTATTTTAACTTCCTCTCTGCACCAGGGCAGATGCGCTTTCAGACACATCCCCATTTCAAAATTTGAGGAAAATGGGCATCTTCTGATTCACTTTTTAGACTGTTCTCCCCTTCTTTTCCCACCCCTTTACCAGCCAACACGGATCTGGAAAACTGGGGGGAAAATGTAGGACAGGGAAGAAAAAGCTGAGTGGGGTTTCTTTTTCACCTGTTACTGTTACTCTTTGCAGTAGTGGCACCTCATGAGCTGAACTGTGGTATCAAATCACCAGCTGATTTCCCAGGTTTAAAATACAGTCACTGAAATTCAATTTTGCTGTTAGCAAATACAGCTGTAAAACCAGACATTTTATTAGCCCGCTGCTTCTCATCTTGCAGCCCTTTGGACGTGAATGGTTCCAACATGACTTAAGAAAAGCACAGCCTGGAAATATTTTGGTCTGAAATTAGAGCAATCTCATACGGATGCATTTGTTCATCTTAAAAATGGCAGCTTTACAAACGTGGGCAAGGTGGGTGGAGAAATGAGATGGGAGGAGCAGCTTGACATAGGCTTGGCAGTTTGTGTGCCCGTGGTCAGGGTCTCCTTTAATCTGCTTTAGCCTCAGAAGAAGCCTGATTTAGCCTCCTTAGGAGTCTGCAGGGGAGAAATAGGAATAGGGATTGATAGATACTCAACTAGTTTGAAATTCAGGCTGGTTGTTAAGTGCCAGATTTATGTGCGTTGGGAGGGGATGATTCTGGTGGTTTTGAATAGCAGAATCAAGCTGTATCTATCTCCTCGCCTGGAACTGCCATGTGTAACTCTGTTCTGGGTTTTTCCTTCAGGGACCTAACACAGTCGTGATCTGCATGGTCATCTTATTGAACATTGGTCTGGCCATCCTATTTGTACATTTTTTGACATGATGTGACCCCTGGACAAGGTAAGAGAAGCAACGAGATTTTATCCTCATTTTGTAGACTTCACTGTGGACATTTTAGGGTTGGTTGGCTTTACTGCCAAAGTAAATCATTCACTAATGGATGCCCTGGTGATGAAAATGCATGGGGATTTATTCAATAGATGGAGTTGCCTTGCATTGACCGTTTTGATTCTCAGTAACCCCTTGTCTGTTCAAAGAGTGGTCTGTGGAGTAATTTCAGTGGATAGTTCTCTAGTCTTTTCATAAAATCATTTCCTCAAAGTTAAAAAATTGAACTGTGTTTATTGGATGCAATGCCACAGTATACTTTTGCCTTCCCAGCTGGATGGACATGATTCGTGGAGACTTCCAGTGCAAGAATGTGTGATGTTAAATTTGAAATTTGTTTTCTGCAAATAAGCTGCAAGAAACACTTTCAATTTGCTGTTCTGCAGCCACGGCTGCCAGGTATCTTGTGCGTTGCAATATTTCTTGGCATTCAGCCCAGCAAAGAGGCAGGAACACAAAGCAAATGTGAAACTCTGAAGTTTGCAGCTCTAATTGTACCAGTGCTAGTTCTGCCACTGTTGTTATGTAGTTGGTGTTACCAAAGGTAAATATGAGCTGAGATGTGTATCTGACTAAGGTTAAACTGGAGCTCCCCCAGGTCTTCCACTTGAATTGGGATGCGGGTCTGCATTTGGATTTGGTGGCAATAAAACCTTGTGAGGTTACTTGTGCCTCTGGGGTTCCTGCACACAGGAATGCATCATGGGTTTGCACAAGATTTCTGTTGCCTTGGGCTCAAATATTGCAAAAAAAATCCCATCAAGGCTGAACCTGACCCTTAAGCCTCACATGAACATAATGTGAGGGGTGCCTCCCAAGCCCCCGTGAGGGTATTGGGGCTGCCTTCCCGGGGCCTCCTGGGGGTTAAAACTGTTCTGCTGGGCACTGCTTTCTGTGATGTTATTAGTCCCCACTCAGCCTGCAGAGCTGAAAGTCTTGCAGACAGCCATGATCATGTGTCAGTTGTGTGTTTTGCTCCCCCTTGACTCTCCTATTCATCTGTGTCTGGGACAGGCATTGCTGCTGATGGAGACCACAGACCTTGGCGGGGATTAAATCTCAGCCACCTGGAAACACCTAAGAGGAGGACTTGGGATCCCAAGGTTGCACTGCAAACATCAACCTTAAATGAAAGCGCCTGAAGATCAGTTCAGTCTCCCTGGTCTCAGGCTGTGGCTGGCCTCTGCAATCTACCAAGGAAAAGCCAGGGTTTCTGCAATTCAGCCTCCTTGTCTTCTGTGTATAAACTAGCAGTTGCCTTAAATTGTTCTCACCAAAGCCATCAACTTTCCTGTCATGCCAGGGATGAGGAATTTATCTGTAGCTGTAGGAAAACAAGTGAGGTCTCATGCGTGCACACTGATGTGTTTTGTAACTCCCTTGGTTGACTCAGTGTCAGAGATTTCCCAAAGAATATCATCCATGCGTGGAGATGAAACAATACACAGCAACCAAAAGACTCACGAGAGCTGCGCCACGGCTAGGGGTGGACAATGTCGCCCTCCATGCTTGGAAGTCATCCAAATGGACAAACAAAAAGTCTTTCCTTTCCCTGTCGCCTGGAGTCTTTTTCCACGTATGGAGGACTGAGAGGGGGAGCAAGTTGAAATTGGGCTTATCGAAGTGTAACCAGAGTCCTGCCCACGCCTGCTGAAGTGCCACGGATGGGGGCTGTGGGGTGGGGTGCGAGGGACTGGCTGATCCGAGGCTGTTCATGCATGTGGGGAGTGCTGCAGTGGAGATGGTGCCCGTTTCGGGACCAGGTGCCGTCCAAGCGCTCTCCAGCCACCAGCAATACTCTGCACAGAGGCGTCTTGCAGTGGGAGACTTCCCACTGTAACAGGAAGGGAAGTAGGTGTGCTGAATTTGTCCCTTTACCCCTTTTTTCTATGAAAATGTTGTGACTTAAAATGAAAAGGAGGTACTTACTGAAAAACACCACCATACACCTGCATGTTCCTCCCCTTGGCACGCTGGGCTGCAGCGGGGCTCCTGGGCTCTCTCATTGCAAGAGTGAACAAACTTTCAACCAGAGGATGCAGGGTGGCTGTCGTGGGAGAGGTTACATTATTCCTGAAAGAAAAAAAGGTGCAGAGACCCGAGTGACTCCAGTGTATTTGGGTGTTAGGCTCAAAAATACACAGCAGCCAGACTTTCAGCGGTGGTAGAGTGCAGTGGGGCAATTCTAGCTGTTGTTCTTGTGTGCGAGGCTTAGAGGCCTGGGCCATTTGCACCGATTCTTCCCAAAGCTGCAACAGAGTGACCTTTGGAAGGAGATGTTTCCACCATGATCTGCTCCAATCCTTAGCAGTGTGAGCTTAGAAAGTCGGCACAGATGAAGTTACAGTTTAGTGTGAAGCTGAGTGCTTGGACATGTTTCTTCCTTCTTTTAAGAGCAGGATGTATTTTCTATCCCTTTTTAAGATAATCAGAAATGTTATTTATAGTCGGTTGTGCACCTCTGTGTATCCTGAAGTCCCACAGCACAGGACTGGGTGGGAAAACCTGAGGGACTGGAAAGAATGGGGAAATGATGGTTAAGGAAAAAAACAGATGCCCAGTCTGCTCCAAAGGTCAATCTGAAAGGATTTCAGAGATGGGGTGGCAGACAGGCAGGGGTTTACACTGACTGGCAATACAGGGCAAAACCTGCCTAATTTATCTGCTCTAATTATAGCATAAGAGAGTGAGAATAATTCAGTACTTTTCTTTGTGAACCAAGTTTATTTTTTAACCTTACTCAGCTCAGGAACGTTGCCACAGTAGCAAACACATGGTGTTAACTGTGGGAGAAGTGAATGTGATCCCTTCCTAAAAGCCATGTGGCTGTACCAGTCCTGAGAAAGCTGTGCAGCATCATCTACACTTCCACAGAGCATAGTTTAGTAGCAATTTGCCTCTTTCCTTTTTTTCTTAAGTATAAATGTATTGCAAACCCCAGGCTCTGCTGCCTTTGACACTTTATCTCCATTTGCTGGCACTCACTTGCCAGCTCTGCAGTTTCAATATGCCAACTGCTTTTATTAACCACCAAGACAATTTCCGTTGAGAGACCTGAGGGGCTTTTATTTATCACTAAGCACAAAAATGGATCTTTTTCAACAGTGCTAAGGTAATTCCCCCCCGCCCCAATTTTTTATGCATGTGATGTGCACTCGGTAATGTGCTTTCCTCCTAGTAACCTTCTGAGAAAAGTAGGTAGATTTGCTTTTATGTGACATATAAATATATCCATATCACGCTGAGATATGGAGATATATATATATATATAGCCCCTTAGGGATTTTGTTTTCTTAGATGCAAAAATAACGGATTTACCTCAAAATGCATGCTTTCAAAACTGACTAGGATATTGTGTTATACTTTTCAGGTCTTACAAAGATGCAGATATATTTCACTCTTCACACAAAAATACCTTCATCACAGATTTTGCAAGCTGTTTACTACAATCTGTGTACTACTGTCCGGAGTTTTCTGTCGGTTGTTCTGCTGGATTACGTGCAATAATAAACAGTTATCTGCTCACTGTACCCATGTGGATCTTTGCAGGGGAATCTCCAGGTTTCATTCCAGGTTGACACATTCACTCCAGTCTTGAAGGAGAGTTCATCAACATGTGGCGCAGAATTTCATAGGTGGCATCTGGATGGTTTTTAGCTTTTTCCCAGTATCTATTTCAAAATCTTGTATTTTTTGTTGATGGGGGGTACTTTGCAAAGACAATTGTTTTCACTTACTGTTTTTTAAAAGTTTGATGCCAGATGTTTGAGGACACCTATTGCTCTCTGTGGAAGCTCTGTGTGCCATCATCACGCTGGCCTCTGCCAGAGGTTGCATGGGGCTGGGAAGAAAGGCAGCTCACTGGCCCAAAGCCTGCCCGGGTGATGCAGACGGCTGCTGACAGGTCCCTTCACTGCCTCCTGACCCCAGGGTTGCTGCCAAGTTTCTTCCAAGCTGTGCGTCACTGCTGGCTCCTCCGGTACCACAGTCCTCCTGGGGTTGGGGAGGACTGATTCTCCTCCGCCCATGGCCCGTCCTCTCACTCAGCCCCTTGAAATGACCAAAGTGAGAGGAAAGCCAGGCATGAGGGACAGGGAAATGGCATTCGGGGAAAGAGTGATTTACAGGGGAGGATGGGAGAGCAGAGCCCAGCACCAGCCAGGGGCAGCAGGGCCCAGGGGCCCAAGGAATCCAGAGTAGCCAAAACCTTCAATCCCTTTTCTATTTCTGGAGTGTCTCACATGAGCAAAGCTGGGCTGTGCAGAGAGGCTGGCGGGATGCAGGCTCAGCCTCTGCAGACAGCAGGGCCTCCCCCGGCTTCTGTGGGTGTGAGGAGTCTTGTGGCAGAAGATTTTGTGCTCTAGTACAGACTTAAGGAGCTGAGTTTGGTGAAATGATGGCTTTACTCTCCTCTGGGCTTGTTTTGCTTCTGGTATGGGAGGAACCAGCAGCATCTCATTCATCCCGTCTCTAGGAGGAGGCTGGGGGCAGTGGGGTAACCTGAGCCCTTTGCACCTCATAAATCTCAGGCTGATGAATGGAGCAGATCTTTGGCCCATGTGTGGCAGAGGCAGCAGGGAGGGAGGTGGGTCTGCTGCTACAGCAATGACGTATTGCTTCAAAAATATGAATAAAGGCAAAACAAAAGGCCTGCCCCTTCCCCAGGGTGGGGGGAACAGTGCTGGGTCTCTGCTTCGGGAACTGCTGGTTTCACAGGTAACGTCCCCCGCACTGCTCCTGGGTAAGCGTTCCCAGGTGCGGGCAGGGAGGTGTCCGATATGTGAGAACCAGGATAAAGGCACTGGCCTGGTCCTGTGACCAAAGGGCAGCAGCCTTAGCCTCCACCGGTGGGAGGGAAGGTGCAATCTGAGCACCCGTGTCCTTTGAGCATGACCTGCCAAGGCGTCCTGGGGACGGCCGTGCTACCCTCCACCGTCCTTGCAGGGCATTGAGGCTCACGGGAGCAACCCCCTCTCTTGGCCTTCATCTTTGTGTGAGAGGAAGGGCCAGAGCTGGGGTGAAGGTGGCCCTGGCAGCAAGTAGGTGCTAGGAAGCGCAGAGGGGTTACTGTGCTCCTTTCTGGCCCAGGAGCCACGGGCACACCATGCCTGGCTTGGGGCTGGCAGCAAGGGGCCCTGCGGTGGCCACCTTATCCTGTCAGAAACACTGGCACTGCGTGGCTGGAAAAAGTTGCTTTTATTTTATTTCCTCTCAGCAGCCACCCACACTGTGCCCGCAAGGACAGACAGGATCAGCCAGCACAGGAGAACAATGGGCCCTTGCTGACTGTCTCAAAATTGTATTAGCACCAGGACCACCCCAGGACCTTCTTCTTGAAAGGGAAAAGCTTTTAAAGGGTTCCTGGCTTGTGGCTTCAGGCATTACCTTTTGGAGGAGCAGTGAGTGGCCACTGGTGCACTTGCAGCATCCCCTGTCTCTACAGAAACAGCACATGGAGCACAATTCACAAGGTGGTTATTAAAGAAAATTCAGCAATTATAAAACACAGACTGTCCTTAATACTTCTGCCCATCACCCATGTCACAGGGGACCTGTAGTGTTGCAGTCATGTCCCCTCCCTCGGGCAACAGCTGGGAAAGTGCCCCTGATCTGGGGCACGGGCAATGCCAGCGATGCCCTCCCATCGGGGTCTGCATTTAGACCCTGGCAGGACAGAAACATGCAGGGCTGGTTAACTGCTAAACTGAGGGTATTTTAGTAACATAGAGTCAGTCCTGCAGGCCTGGCAAGCTTCAATCCACTGTGCGTTACAGCGTGCTCCCCAAGATGGATGGATGCCTTAGTTTGAAGAGTGCTGAGGAGCAACCTCTGAGCAAGCAAAGAAAGAAGGCAGGTCCAGGAGGAATGCTGGCCCAAGAGGCCTCCAGAGGCCTTAGGAAACACGAATTGCAAAATAAACAAATAACTGCTGAGTGATTACATTAAAATTGCTGTAGGACTATACCCCAGGCTTCATTAGCAGCTCCTTAATTGGGGCCTGCTTGAACTAATTAGTTCAAAGCAGCAGCCAGGGGCAGAGCAGATTGAAAAGGGGCTGTATCCAATTCATTCCCTAATGTGTGGTCCACTCTCTCTTGTGGCTCTGAAAAATTTAAGCAGTTGCTCAGCATCCTCTTCGGTGACCTGAGTATTACTAATTTAAAAGTACCATGATTTTAACTTTAGTAATGTGCTCTTTGCAGGATCGTACCACAGAGCAGAAGCTGAGTTCTAATAGCCTGCTCTGGTTGCAGGGAGGTGCTGGGTGCCTTCATGGTCTTTTCATCCTGTTTTTTAGGGAACTGCTGGTGTTTTGTGGGTTGTGCCCTAATGTGGCCCTGGGGCAGGCTGGCTCCTGGGATGCTGGCCAGGACTGCAGGGGAGAGGCTCTCCCAAAGAGTCATCAGCATGGCCACGGTCTCCTCTGGCACAGGATGGTGTGGATGCCCAATTTCACACCTGAAAGTATCTTTTCCACCACCCAAATCTAGAGACAAGGTAAGAAGACAACCTGACTGGGGCTTAAACTGAAAATTTGCTAAGTTTTAAACTTCTGTGTTTTGCACAAGTAAATAGCCCTTCCTGGGTACCCATCTGTGCACCACATAGAGGCGATTACTATGTGGCCTCTATCACCAATGTATTGGGACTAGCCAGATTCAGGTAAATATGCTGGATGTGGTGTCTCCTAAACTGAAAGTCTCTGATGAATGCTGTGTGCTTCAGCCAACCTGCAGTTCTTAAGGCCCATAAACCTCACCCACCCCTCTCGTACCAGCCCTTCCCCCTCTCTGCACTGCTCACAAATTCATCCCCTCTTCCTGGGGCTCTGTGGCAGTGCCAGGTCCCCCCTCTCCTGCCAGGAGACTTGTTTGCTTGTAATTGAAGAAAGCAGATGGCATTTTACCAGGTTAACAAGCACTGGAAGGGCAGGGGTTAGAAATAATGAGCTTTAATTAAGAAATAACAGGTTAGATTAAACTGAGGAATGGCTTCAATGTGGTAAATTACTTGGGAGTAATAGATTCTCTCTTTGGTGGCGTATTTATAAACTTGCAGCTTACGCTTATGCTGTTGAGACTAAATAAATGCTAAGGGTAAAATGCAGCTTCAGACACTATGAGTGGGGTGTTGCAGGGTACAACGTAATCCAGGGTGAAGCTTGAAGGGGGCTCTTTGATTTCTTATAAGGAATTAAGGTTTTTACTCAGACCCTGGCTATCCAGAGGAAGTTACAGTGATGAGTTATTTCTTTTAATTCCTTTCTGCTAGTGATTTATTTCCCGACAGCACGCAGTTGCCTGTCCTCTCAACCAGCATCTCCTTAGCAAGCTGAGTGCTGACCTTCTGCCTCCACTTCCACCTAAAACTCTCTCAACTCCTCCTAACATGTCAGAATACGTGCAGGGGGAAGGAGCAGGAACTCATTCCTCATCTACAGAGTTTAATGCTCTGGTGCATTTGATGGAGATCTCGTGGTGCTGGGGGAATTTATCTGCCGATTACTTCTCAAAAAATAACAAAGGGTCACAGAGCACTTGACAGATAAGGACAGAAAGAGGAGAAGAGAACTGGGTTTTAACTGAATTCCAAGTATGTTGAACAAAAATTTCAGAACTCTCAATTAGCTGTTGGCCTGGGGCTGAAATTTAATTAAGAGAATAGTGCTTTTAGGATGTCTCAGAGTGGGGAAAAAAAGCATAAAGAGGAACATGTGATGGGGAGGTGGAAAAGATCCTGCTGGAGATGCTTCAGAGTTGAGCTGCTACTTGGGTTCACAGAGATCAAGGCCATCTGTCAAACTGCACATCCCATGCCTGAGAAATGCCTTACTTAGGATGCAGGTGGGTTTCTGAGCTCGGACAGTAAATCCTCTTCCCACGTGGCCTCAGGGCAAAGATGGCTTTCATGCTGCTCTCTGCACCCGCAGCCATAGGGTGAAGGGCTGGGGGACACAGGACAGCCTGTCCCCAAGGAGATGCTCCCTGTGCTCGAGGTCCCAGGGAGGTACCACCTGCCACAGCCTCCCAGCCCCACAGCACCCAGGGCAGCTGGGCTGTGCTTTGCTGCTGTGATCTAGTTATTGTACCAAAGCAAAGAGCACAGGGTTGCAGAGTCCCAGTCCCAGCTCTTCCTCCTCTCCAACCCTACTGTGCTGCAGGGTGTTACCGATTTACTGCACTGCTAAGAGGTTAATTTTCTCCTCTCTTCCTTCCTTGCCATCCCCCATCCCATTATAGCTGTACAGACTAGTTGGCTGGAGAGCAGGGAGGGAAAGGGGAGAGGAAAGGATGGGATGCTACTTGCTGTATGTCTCTGGCTGTTGGGGCTGGCTATGGCGTGTGTGCACCCAAAGGTGCTTGTGTGCTCAGGGCCTTGTGCTCCAGGGATCTGCAAGCCACAGTTGGCTGTGAAGATGAAGAAAATTAATTCCTGCGCTGGCTAGACAGGGCATGGAGTGGCTTAAGGGGAAGAAGTTGTTATGTTTCGAGGAGATAACTCTGATGCATTGGAAGAAGAACTCATTAGTACAAGAGCCCAGCTTAGCTCTGAGCTATGCAATAAGTTGTTCCTGTTATCCTCAACCCAGCCCAGGTAAGAGCTGATGCATCTAAAGGTAAGAGCTGACGCATCCAAACCTCAGCCCTGGATTTTCCCATGTTCAGGGGACCAGCAGCTGCCCCAGGGCTCCCCTTCCTCGTCCTACACCTTACTTGTGTATACTGCAAGGCACCCTGATCCTTACTGCTCTGGTTTGTCTGCAGATGTTTTTATCAATGGCTTGTTCTGAGCTGCTAAGGAAAAATCTGTTCTAAGGGGAAAAATCATCTGTACTAGAGTAAAGA
Source organism: Harpia harpyja (assembly GCF_026419915.1). NCBI lineage: Eukaryota > Metazoa > Chordata > Aves > Accipitriformes > Accipitridae > Harpia > Harpia harpyja. The sequence continues at coordinate 40,110,861 of NC_068940.1, read as the reverse complement.
TTGTTACAAGAAAATTATTTTATTTCCGAGTTTCTTTTGCTAAGTGGAACAATTTTCTCGCATTGTAGCAAAACCACTTCCATTTTCTTCAAGATGTAAATCCCAAATCTCTGTGCAGAACTTCCTTAACAACAATAAAGAGGAACTTTGTTCCTGAATTCCCAATATACACAAAAGAGTGCAAAAATGGCATGAATTCTTAAATTCCAAACACACACCGTTCCAAATAATTGCAAAAAACCAATGTTCTCTTCCCTCATGCTACAGTTATTTTGAGGATGAAGTAGATAGGTTAATAACTCACAATAATAATCATACATGCAAAGCCACCCTACACTGAAATGAAATAGTTCCTGACACATCGGTGGGAGGTGAGGTCTTGTTTTGACTCACCCAGGGAAGTGATTTCCCATAGATGCAGAATGGTTACTTAATGTCTTGTGCTCTTAAAAATATCACACAGATATTTTCCAAAGTGGATGCAAAATTCTAAGATCTTTTAACACTATAGTATGGTGAAAAACAGTGTTGACTAGTGAGGCTGAATTGGCTGTTCAAATAATTTTTTACAGTCGCTTGAGGGTTACTAGCGGCTGACACTTGTTTTATTTGGCAAGAGCCTTAGCGTTTGGCTCATGTGTAATCTTATTCATTTTAAGCCTAGTCCAGATAGTCTCTTGGAAGTCTGGGGCAAGTGTCCTTGGGCTGGTTTCTTGGATGCCACAGGTTATGAATATCTACTTTGCTCACAAGATGATAGCAGCAATGAGTATTGTTAATGTCTTACAGTCAGTGTGTCACTTATCACAAAACACTTGGTGGACTTTCACAAATTATTCTCAGGAAGTAAGAGAATTTCTTCACCTGCCATTGAAATGCAACTGTAGCTGGGACAGAGAGCAACACTGCTCGAGGGTACACAGCTGCACCACACCAGGGCTTACAGGACAAGGCTATGATATCCAGCTGAAGCAACTAGAGGAATTTGGACAGAAAACGTAAAATTATCCAAAAGAAGCTTAGACCACAATGATGGAAGCATTACTGTTACCTTATGGAACACTCATTATTAGTTGGTTCATTTTTCTGTAACAAATCCAACTGGTCTGGACCTTGGGTCTGTGTGCTACCAGCGCTGCAATATTTCCAGAAGCATGAGGTGAGGTTCATGACACCCAACTTTGGTTATTCCTAATGTAGGAGTCTCCACCTGAGAGAGTCCCTTTACAGTCAATGGGCAGAAATAGTCACATCTGGGGAGGCACTCATCTCCTTGGTAGATATGCGTGTTCCTCAGAGGACTATGCTGAGATGAGAAGAGCTGCTTCCTGGAAGTGCCTAATTGTCCACATTAGCTCTAGAAGGACTCTAGAGAAGCAGCTCACATGGGGTGTCTGTTATAGGCATGTAAATTTGGGTAGGTGAATCTCATTCTATATAAGAACTGGTCCAGCAAAAAGAGATTGGTTTTGGTTTTGTTTTTTTTTCTTTGAATGCTCTTCTCTTCCTTGATTTCCTTTCAATGCTCTGGCCCAACTCAACAAGCAATTGCACTTGCATGTAACACAGAATGGCGTTGCACTGCTATATTTAACTACAGATTCTTTAAAGATGCTAAACATTGACCTGTGCCTAACACTTCACTGAACAAGAATAAATTAGCATTAAGGAAAAGCAAATTAATTTGCCTTTAAGAATCTGTTTTGTTAAAGGCCCTGGAGAGGTATTAAATTAAGCTTGCTGCAATGCTAAAGCAATTTCTGTTGGCACTTTCCCAACACAGTGCATACAGCCACATAGCTCCCACTGCCTGCGTTGTTTCAGGGTCCCAGGATTTATTTGGCAGGCTTGTTCTTCTTTGCAGGTGCAGGGAGACTGTTCAGATCTTCTTGTTCAGTGACATCGTGATCAGAGCTGTCATGAGGATAGTCCTTTGTAACGCTGTAGTACACCGGGGTGGTGTACGGCGCAGGGTTCTCAGCACTCTTCTCTTCGCACTTCCATAACTTCCTAAAGGCAGCCCTGAACTTCTGTGACATGAGGTTGTAGATGATGGGGTTGATGGCACTGTTCAAGTAGATGCACATGCGGCAGAAGAGAAGGAACCAGATGTTCAGGTACGGAGGGTCCACGAAGGAGTTCACCACCACCAGTGTGCGATAAGGCATCCACAGAAGGGCGAAGAGGACTACCACAACAGCCAGCATTTTGGTCACCTTGCCAGTGGGGATATGCAAAAAGAGAAACAATAGTCAGATGATGCTAAACCTCCAGCAGAGCTTTCCTACCTGGAGAAATGGTGCAGACAGCTAATTCAGTCTACATATTGCTTATATCTTTCTTTAAGCATTTAAAATAGGCACCCAAACGATGGGGCTATTCTTCTCTGAATCCATTTTGTTCATGAAACAATCTTGCATAAAGAAACCCCTTCAATGATAGGTTTTCACCTACCGCTGAAGAACCTTTAAAACTCTTTAGGAGAAGCATCCACCAGCCTGGAAATGGGCTGGGATAATCATGGGAATTTCTGTACCAGAAAGCAAATTTGAGAATTGTACATAACATTAAATCAATGGGGGAAATAACTTCTGCAAAAGTGGGGACCTAAGTTTTGGGGGTGCCATGGGGTGTATCTCAACTCCCTGCCTAGGATCTCCTGGTTTTCTACACCAACTATGTTGTTCCAGGGAATAGGGTCATGGTAGAGAGCAGCACCGGGAGCAGAGGAGACTGTCTGGAGTCTTATGTAAATTCCTACTTGTGCTGATATGGGAGTTACTTAGCTAATTGGTATGGGCTATTTTAATTTGCAGCACACTAGGGAAGTACTACAGTAACATATTAGGAACAAGAAGATATTGAGAATTCAGAAGTGAGCAGTAATTGCCCTCAGCTCAGCTCAAGCTTGTTTAAGAAAATGGGTGTGTTGTACTGAAACTCCAGTAATCCTAATAATTTCAACAGCTATTTCTGGTAGGTGACAATCATCATCCAACAAATACTTACAGAATACACATGTCCCCAAGGAGGAAAGTATGAGTAAACACTGATGCCGCATGCATATTAAGGCAGTGGCATTTCAAACGTCAGAAAGGGAGTTGTGCAATGTCTCCAGTTCTCGATATGGAATCACTTAGATCACATTCACAGTCTCTCAGCTTTTCTTGGAGTGCTTTTTTTACTTGGTCATGAGCAACTGTGCCTTCCCGTAATGCTGTGAGTAGAAATCGGGGGTGGTTGGTAGTGGCAACAAAACCTTCCCTACAAGAAAGGGACTATTACCAAGCTGAGGCCAAATTAGAAGTGTTTTGCTCTGTGTGGTTTAATGGGAATGTTGAGGACACTTCCCAGAGTAAGATCTTGATACAGTGAGTGCTGAGGCTGTTGCTAAGACTGCAGCCTGTTTGCTGCCACAGTGTGTTGCCTTTTGGGAAAGATATAAGAGATTGTACAAGTTGTGTCAGTAAAAGTTTTGCTTCAGAGCTTTTCAATGCCTTTTACAAGGGCTGGCTGGATCCAGAAGAGTGAGAGCCATCCCATAAGCTTTTGGTTTCAAGCCACCCTATCTAGTGTGCAACTGCTAGGGTGATAATCTGCTTTATAGAAATACTCCTGAACAGATAGGCTGGGAGTGGACAGCAGCTGCTTGGCACACAGTTGACCATGATCAAAATCTTTACGTACCAGCATGGTTATAGCCGCTGCCTCTGCCGAGGCTGGCAAGGCGATCCAGGCTTGGCCACCCCTTGCCAAGGGAAGGAGCGTCCTGACAGCAGTGGTGAGACTGTATTACTGTGGTCTGTACTGCAAGACCTGGAAACAGAGAGCTCCCAGATACCGGATCAGCCCAGGAAGAAGCAGATTTTGCATCAACACCATGTGCCACATGAGCAGTGCATATGGATGGGACCCATGTTCTCTACTCTTCTAAGCACCTTTATAGCAAATAGACATGACAGCGATGAAGCATTCAGCCAGCCTGCTGCCTTCCACAAACCTGCTTCACAGGTGTGTGGAGAGAATTGCTTTTGCCATATTTTTGATGCATCTGAGGTTCATTTCCCAAGAACTTGAATGAAGCTGATCTGAACAAAGCTGTGCTGACAGCTGAACCCTACAGCAAAATGCAACCAACTCCTCAGCTTAAGTGATCCTAAGCACCATTTCAGCCAGAATTTAATTCCCCTCTGCTAAGCAGTTTAATCCTCCTGGGAGATGAAGGCAGGCTCTGTGCTTTTCCATCCCATGCAGAAACTGAACATGTCCCCATCCTACCTGGAAGGGTCCATGTTAAAGGACTGTCTTGTGGGTAAAGTTGGTGGGAGTCCTTCCATCAACTTCAGCAATCCCTAGGCAGCAGGACTGCTGCAAAATATGCCCTGGGAAAGAGAAATACCACAGCTCTGCAGGTCCTCACTGAGACACAGGCACTCCTCACTCAGCAGTTGTCTCAGTTCCTGAGATGCAAAGTTACCCCACACAGGGATGGGGAGAATAAATCCCTGAACTTTTATACACTTAGCCCTGCTCTCTGGTGTCCTTTCCAGCTGGGAGGTTTCTGTATGACTAAAATGTCTCCTATAAAGCTAATGCATCAATGCTGCTCATGTGCTGTCTCCTGAGACTGAAACATCTTTGGCTTTTCGACTGTTGTAACTCTCTGCCTCGTTTTGCTGTTCAGGAGCCCACAATGGTTGTGAACAGTGATCTGAACTCTGCATTGAAGTGACAACACCAAAGAGAGCGTATCCTAATAAGGCTGAAAAGTAAGTTCATTCTGGTCCTTTCTGAGACCAAAAGAAATGTAGTCTGGAAAAGAACCAGTGATTCATCTGCTTTTTAGCCATAACTGTCCCTGCTTTTCAGCCGGTTGTTATGGAAATGCCGGTGGTGCCAGCAAGCGCTTGCCCAGCTCCTGCCTGAGCAAGTTCCCAACACTTCCCCCCAGACCACAGAAAACCACAAAGTGCTGTCATCCAAAGAGCGCTTCCTGCTACGCATCCTACAGCCCTGCGAAAAAGCTGTCTTTGTCCTGGGAGGGGAAACCGGCTGGAAACAGCACCGTGAGGATTTATTACCTCTGTCTCACTAAATGCCTTCAGTGCTCCCTGAGGACACTGCATCCAGACCACAAGCCAGGACGGGCAGCCCTGCCCTGAGCTTGCTGTAAGATTGAAATTTACCTTTTAAAGCCAACTGTCCGTACAGACCATGTTCTCCTGGCTGCAACTTTAGCAAAGTTGTGTGAACACAAGATGTCTCTCCTGGATAAAACCTAACAGTCTATCCCAAACTCGCTCTCATATCTTCACTGTGGGGAAGGAAATCTCCACTGTCGTCTGCATGCAAGGCTGAAATCTGTCTCCATGTCTTTCCTCACTCTACCTTGCTGAAGCAAGTGCCTATAGCATACTTGAGGTGCTCTGAACTTATTTCTGGTCCTCATGTGATAAATGAACCTAATCATCACTGAGGAGAGCTTGGGACATTTATCCCTAGCTGGAGTAGTCCTGAATTATGGCCGCAAAAAACCAGCTGCGCCCAAAAAAGCCAGAGCTTTGCTGTAGCCTCAAAGCATCCATCAGGGAAGCACCAGCTCAGGGACAACAATTTTTCCGACAAGTGTTTTGCAACAACTCTGTTGTACACAGTGTGTGCACACAACAGCTGTAAAGGAGCTATGGACAGAAGCAAGACAAGGGTTTGTAGACAGAACAGGATGTTTTACTAGAACAGGTGATATTTAGCTGAAAAAACACTTTTGAGCACATAAGCCAGCGTTGTTGCTGGATGGCCAAGGATATCTGCTGTACAAACCCCTGACTACATCCTGGGTCGCCATGTCAAAGCTAAGGGGCAGCTCATCTTCCACCTCCACAGGCCAAGCGTGGTGTAACTCCTAAACCAAGCCCACTGTGAGCCTCCTTCTCACTCCAGAAAAGATGATGGGCATCTTGCATCCCCGCACAGCCCTTCCAACCCATACCTTCTCGCAGTGCTGTGTCCAGCCTCTGCCCCTGGCCTGGAGGTCACAGATGCTTCTCCCCAGCCAGTGTCACCCCTCCTTGTCCAGGCACCATCATCCTGAGCTGCAGCATCCTTTTTTAGGAATCCCACTCCCTCTAGTGGTCCCTCTCCAGCAGGTGAAATATGGGCTTGGAGGTGGCTGGTGTTTTTTATCTGTGGCCCTTTCTTCTGTAGGTGATAAATACAGCAAAACTCACCCCTTGCATTGTCCTGCTCTGGACTTACATGTTTTAGAGGCAGCAGTGAGGGAACAGCAGCATCTTCATGCTCTGAAAAGCAAGCAGGGCAGCGCTGGGGCTACGCAGGAGCACACAGTGAGAATTTTATTTCCAAACTCTGCATCTCCACAGCAAAACACCCCCAGCCATCTAGGCTCTTTAGAGTCAAGGGAGAAAAATGGGCACCTCTGTGGTAGCGCCTTTTGGACATCTCCCAGGGGACTCTGGGCATGGGGCCTGGAAGAGCCAGTTCTTTTACAGAGGCCAGAGGAGGACCGCTGACGTAGGTGCCTGTACCCTGGTCAGAGGGACCTCCTGAGCTACACACCTGCTCCAGCACCAGTCCTCCCACCCTGTTCTGCTCTTCTGGTCGACAGATCCTCAAGGAGCCAAACTACCCTCTCATACCACTGGTCTGTGATGGGAATCTGGCAGACGCTTGTGCACTATCACAACAAACTCAAAGGTGTTTGCGGGGTTGGAGTCCCACTTCACCACATCACTGGGATGCAACCTGCTTCCTGCAAGGTCCTGTGAAGCTCTTGCTGCGTGTGTGAAGCCTGTCAGACAGCAACACTACTGCTGTTTTGGACCAAACTTGCAACCATGATTTCTAATGGTGTCTTTAGTGGTTTAGTCTATATGGCAATTGCATTTTAAAGAAGCTGCACCCTCACTTCAATCTTCCCCACCAGTAGCACATGCACCACATTCACAGCCTCCTCATCACCCTATCAGATTGGAGACCACCAGCATTTGTTATTAGAGCAGTTTCCAATGCTGTGTCCTCACTTCTGGTGCTCAGGATAGGACCCTTTACCAATGGTCCCCATGGAAATTCCTGGTGACATTTTCAAGGGCTGTCAGCACTCCTCAGGAGAGCGTGAGAGGTCGATGGCATTACCTGTCTGGCTGCCCTTTCCTTTCCACCCTGGCCACAGGAGATTAATGAGCAAGAAAACTTGCTTATGAGCTCCTCAGCCAGCATCAGCTGTTGCAAAGCAGTGTCAGGTGGTCCGAGCTGAGATCCATCTGTGTTTCTTCTTTCTGCAAGTTTCCTCTGGCTTTGAGGGCAGTGATGCCACAGCTATCAGAAAATCAGAGAGGAAACCTTTCTTCTGGTGAAGACGACACAGGACATTAGTGTCCACGCTGCTCCCTTTTAGGGCTCATACCTGCCCATTGCATGAGGGCTTTTTGCTGTTGATTTTCTTGGAGGTGAACCTCGCCTGGAGAAGACCACTCAGGTCCCATCTGTGCCTCTATCCTGCCTTTGCTAAAGCCAAGTTAGTGGGGTGTCCCATGGATCCAGGTGCTGGGGGTGATATGGGGGCTGTAGCCCCCCTGGACTTTGCCCTGCCCCTTCACATGGGCACATTCATCTCCGTCTCGCTCACCCACATGTCCCAATGTGGGGCCCCACTGGCCATGGGAATGCTCTCCTCTGTGCTCACTTTTAAACCCCTTCTATCCAGCACCTCTATCTGCCAGCTCTGCTGGCATGAATGGATTCAGCTACCTTCTTTCTCACATTATAATCCCTTTCTTAATGATCTGCCCATTCCCCAGCACTCAGCCAGTGCTTCCCCTCTGCTCTGCCCCCACAGCCCCTCTGGGGTCCTGCATGCTGCAGCATCTCCCTGAAAATATCATTCCTGGGCCCTGGCTGCCCCTGGTCAGGGAGGCAAATTCCAGGCAGAAACCTGTGCTGACCCCTTGGGGTCTCAGGAGGCCTCTTTCCTCCCTGGGTGGTTGGGTTGTTGGTTTTTCCCTCGTAACTAGATGCAGAATCATGACTCACTGCAGCTTCTGTTCCTCAATTCATTGCACCACCAGCAAAAATCTCTGGCTGGATTTCAGGCAGTGCTCAGGTGGATGCTCTGACAGGACCTGGATTCGTTATGCTCCAAGCACTCCTGTTCATGCTACCCGAAACTCTTGTCAAAATAGCTGTGTGGTTTTACTTGGCTTTGGTGCACAGATAACTTATTTCTGCACCAAGCATCCAGCAGATCCCCTCAGCAATGAATCAAATGGTTAAAGTTGCACCCCCAGATCCTGGTTTTGCCCCCTCTGATTTTATGGACAGTCATATAAATTTCCCTATGATTGTATATAAAATGAAGCAATCGTCCCATGTCATATCCAACTCGTGAAAGATGTTTATGGAAAAAACTGGACTGCAGCCACCTCTGGGGTGCAGCACTGCATCCATTTGACTGCCACCAACCCGTGTGTCAGGCACCTAGCCCACATGCCACCGGTGGCACAGCTGGGGTTTCTTCCTCCATCACTCTCAACACAACTCGCTTTGAAGAGCTGCTGGTGTGAAATCAGAAGAAAGCATTCAACATACCATAGCTGGAAGCCCTGGGAAACTGCTTTACAGTTTAAAAACTCAATGACACCAGCTCTGCAATGTCAGGCTAGCAAGAGGAAGTCTTTGCATGCTAAGATATTTCAGGAAGTAATGACAATCTCGAGAAAACTCCTGGTGTAACAGAAAAGAGAGCACAAGATGTTTCCAGGAGCTGGAGTGCCTGTCATCCAGCCCCATCAGCCACTCATCCTAATGATGCTGGAGTACGCTGTGTGCGGCACAGCCACTCCATGGCACAGCACTGCGGGGAGAGCGGCACAGCCCCTGCAGCAGCTGCTCTGGAAGGAGAGGTCCATCGACCCACACCTTTAGGTACTGCCTTGTATTATCTAGAGACCTTGCTGCTGAACACCCTGCCCGAGGCTCCCGCAGCAGCCGGCGACCCTGGGAGAGCAGGCAAGTACTTCTGCAGAAGTCAGGATCTGCTTTAAACCTTTCTGTGCTGGAGCAAAAGGGAGAAAAAGCTGAACTGGAGGGACTTAGAAGTTCATGAAGAAATACACGTTCTCTGGGCTGTTTGCTTCCCCTCTGCGACTGAATCGTCTCTCCTGGGGAATGGAGGTTCCTGTGCAAATCAGGCAATGAGATACTGAGTTGGAAAAACAAGGACTTTAAGACAGGCTGAAGCCAGTTTCAGGCTGTCTGGAAATCGGATCCTGCTCACTCAAAATCACAGCAGATCTGGTGATTTCAGGGACTTATGCCAGACTCCCAGATTCAGCCCTTTCCTTTAAAATTGCCCATGTCTGCCTATGCGAAGTTTGAAACCGGAATGCGATAGTCTCCTGCAAACGGCCAGCGAGCAGGCAAGAGTGTCCCATGTCCAGATGCTGACCTGTCCAAGGAGATGGGGCAATAGTAATTGTCCACGCGGACAGAGAAAGAGGAGGAAGGAGATGAGGAGCAAGCAGGCAGCTGAATGACAGAGGAGTCACTGAGAGGCAAACACACCACTGTGACACTGAGGTGCCTTCCTCAGCTGCAGGGACCAGGGGGCTGCAGCCAGGACTGGGCCCAGAGGGCAGGAGTTCATGCCAGCTCTCCCCTCTCTTTGCTCCTCTAAATCTGAGGTGACCTGCCCAGGACCCTGTCTGGGAGGCTAGTCCCGCTGGCATAATGTGACCCAGCACTCCCCTCCTTGGGGAGGCAATCAGTAATTAATTATCCAGCAAACACCCCTGCCTCTCCCAAGTGATGCTGGAGCCCTGTCCTGCTCCGCCAAGCCCAGCCAAAGCAGGGGGAGCCCATCTGTGCTGCCAGATCCCAGCTGGGCTTGGGGGAGCTTCTGTACAGCAAACCAACCATCTCCATTCCCTCCACAAAGGGAAGCAAAATACTGGGGCACCCCAACCCCTGCCAGATGCCCCTCAAAGCACTGAGCCCCTGGCAGTGCTGCCTGCAGCCCAGCATGCCCCAGCCCGGCGGGGAGCCCCTACCTGCTTGCGGGAGCTCAGGACCCCCTTGTTGCCCCGGCAGGAGAGCTTGAGGGAGCCACCCTGGTGCATGGAGCCCAGGCAGGGGTGCTGCGGGGTGGCGGGCAGGGGGCTCATGAAGAGGATGCGGGCAATGAGGCCGTAGAGGACAGTTGCCAGCCCCAATGGGATGACGTAGAAGACAGCAAAATCCAAGAAGTAAATGGGCATGTAAAGGCTTCTGGAGACCCGGTAGCCACAGCTGACCTGTGCCCCATCCGAGAAGGTGACCTGGGTCGTGTCCACCAGGAAGAACCACATGAGGCAATAGAGGGAGGTGAAGAGCCACAGCGAGGAGATGATGCGCTTGGCGCGGGACACGGTGCACAGGAGCTGTGCTTTGATGGCGTGGCAGATCGCGATGTAACGCTCCACCGTGAAGGCAGTGATGGACCAGGCGGAGATGTTGATGCCCAAGTACTGCAAATAGGTGATGCAAAGGCAGCCGGTATAGCCGTACACCCAGGAAGCCACCACCTCTGAGATGTTGGGCAGCCCAGCTGCCAGCAGCACGATGAGGTCAGCCACCGCCAGGCTTACCAGGTAGCAGTTGGTGGGGGTCACCATGTGCTTGGTGCGCAGCACCACCAGCACCACCATCACATTGCCCGCGATGCCCACCCCGCAGATGAGCAGCACCAGCAGGATGGTGACCACCTGCAGCTCCAGGGGCTGCCGGGGCATCCTGCCCAGGGTCTGGTTGCCGCTGCCGCCCAGCGCGGCTCCCGGGCTGGTCGAGGCGTTCTCCATCGGCCGCCAAAGCCGTCCCCGGCAGAGCTCCGCGCACCTTGCGGCGGGGAGTGGGGAGAAGGGGGAGCCGGGAGCCGGGAGCCGCGGCGCCCCGTTGCCCCCCGCGCCCCCTCCCCGCCCTCCCGCCCGCCCCGGCTCCTCCCTCCCCTTTTTTCCCACGATTCTCCCCAAGTCTTGCAGCCGCCCGGCTCCTTGCACCCACCTCCCCTGCAAACTCTCCCGTCGAGCCTCCGCCGGGAGGGGCGGGGAGCGGCCAAGGACCCCTCCAGCTCCCGGGACCCGCCGGGATGCTCCGGGACGCCCCAGCCCCGGGAACCACCCGGGACCGCCTAGGACCCCCAGCTCCCGGGACCCTCCAGAACCTCCCCCAGCCGCCGGGACCCCCGGGAACCACCAGGACATCCCCAGGACGGCCCGCGACCCCCCAGGGCTACCCCAGCCCCCGGGAACCCCACCCGCCTCCCGCCGTATCCCCCGCCTGCGCCCGCCGGGTCCTAGCGCACCGCTGAGCCGCAGAGGAGGAGGAGGACGAGGAGGAAGGAGCCCAAGCAGGGGATGGGGGTCGTAGGTTGGAGACCCCGGGGGAGGAGAGGCACAGGGGCTGACAACACCCCAGCGGCGAGTGGGTCCACTCGGGGACCCGGGACTGTGGGTGACTTGTGTCCCCAGCCAAACCACAGGCTGCACTGTCCCTCCAGGGCAAGGAGACCTGAGGATGAGGAGTCCTTCCTTCCTCATCCTCAGGAGGACGAGACCAGGGTGATGCCACGGAGACCCATGAGCTTTCCCGTTTCCCTTGGGCTGCGGCAGAGGAGCTCCTTCCCTGGGGGTCATTAAACATGAGGTAGTGACCTCCTCGTGTCATCTTTCCTACAGCCACTCCTGTCCCAAACAAGCACATCAGTGTCACTCTTTTGGGGAAAAGCTTACCCAGTCCTGGGCTGGGAGATCCCGTATCGCCCAGCTGGGAGATCTGGGCTGGGACATCCCCAACAATGAGGCTGGGATATCTGGTATCTCCCTGATGGACAGGCTGGGAGATCCAGTATCTATCGGATGGTCAGACTGGGAGATCCAGTATCTCCCTGATGGTCAGCAGTAGCCAGAATTTGCTGCCAGCTCCGTGCTTGCTCCTGACGTCTCTGCAGTCTGTCAGAAAATGCATTTTCAAATTGAAAGAGCAATTGTGTTTGCAGAGATAAAGTGCTAAGGGTCCCCTAACCTGAGGAGTGGAGGAAAGGACAAGGGGAAAGGTTGCTTTTTTATTAGATTAGATTGCAATTAGAGGCAGAGCTGCCCCATGAATTCCAGACACTGAGGCGCATATCCAAAATGTGAAGGATCATCCTGATGCTGGGTGAGTCAAGTCCAGGGTTTCACAGGCAAATTTCTAAGCCTGGCCTGTCTGGGTGGATAAAATGCCTTTTGCCTCAGCTCCATGCTCCTCTCCCAGGGAGCAGCAGTCTGCCCCAAGCTCTGGCTTGCTGTGGCAAATAATATTTCCCCCTTTTCTCTGGGAAACCTTATGCCTCCATTCGGCTCCACAGAGGACAATCCTTGCAGGTTTTCATTCCCTCCCGTGACATTTCATTCACCTTTGGATCAGTTATAAAGGAAAAATATTCTCTTCTTCTCTTTCCATTTGCTTTCCTTAGGACTCCGCTGGCAGCCTGCACCAGGACCTGCCCGTGCCCTGGCCAACCTCACACCTCTGCCCTATGGCCTGGGGCTGGGGAGGCATGTCAGGTCCCATCCCTGCCCCTGGAGACCTGCCCAGGCTGCACTTTGCTCTAACTTTCCCCCTTTTTTAAAATAGGTGCACTTTAAAATCCCCCTAGGAATTACAGCTGTTTGATGATACTATTTAGGCTGCATTCACCTACTTGAGTTGGCAGTCACCTCTTCAGAAGCCAGGCACTGCCCCCTTTAGTCATCCTGACAGCCCAAATTTCCCTGCTTCTCTCTCTGCATCATCCTGCAGCCTCTCACCAGGAGCCTGCCACCTGAGTGCTTGCACTCGCTGCCATTCCAGCATGTTACAGAAATACCCATCACCTACCTCCACGCAAGCGCCAGTCTGATGGAATCCATCACACTCTTTTTGGTGAGGCTCGGGAAGCTGTCAGGCAAAAGGCACTACTACAATTATCTGTAATAACCACCATTGCCTGTTGTAAAAACACAGTCTGGTTATTACGGGTACAGCATCCTGGTTGCTTTACCCTGTGTCATTAGCAGAGCTGCAATACATTATCCCTCTCTGAAGTTGCTCCTCAGTCCCACTGTCACTCCCATCTGTCTTGGCCCTTCTCCAAGCTGAAAAAACACGCTACTCCTGCATATTGCTCATTGTGGTCGGCACACAGTTATTTCAACAGACGGTGAGCTGTCAGTGCTGGCAGCTCCCTGGGCTGCGCTGGCCGTGATGGATACCACCAGGAAACACCCAGGTCTGAGGATCGTGGTGGTCAGAAACCAGCCTCCACTACTGCATGGCACTTGGAGTTAGTTGTGAAGCAGCACATAACAGGAGATAAATGAGTAATGACAAGATTTAATCTTATTGCACATGTTTGTGGGAAGGACGGGGAATGTGGGCATGTGTATTTGCCCACATAATTCAAGGGTTTGCATACTCCACTGCTCTGGAGTGACTAACACAGACAGGCTTCCAGCGGTTCGTCAGGCTGCTGCCGTACCGTAGCGATGCTGGGGGTCCTCTGGATGCAGACTGTGGCAGAGACAGCCAAGGCCTCAAAATTACAATCAATAGTGCCTGCTTTTCCTGAGTTTATGGAAAACAATGTTTATTTCAAACAGGGGAAAAGGGCGTATCTTTCCCTAAATATCTGCCCTTCCTCTCCTATTCCCCTTCCTCCTTCCTCTTTAGAGATGATTTGGGCTTCTCTGTTCTGTAAATCCTGTCCTCCCACAAGCGGATGGACTGGCTGGGAGCTGGAGGTGTTCACAGCATCACCCCCCTGTCCCTGAGATACGGCCATGCCTTGGTCAAAGTCACCCTGCTTTGCAGGAGCACAGTGTGACACTCCTGCTTAGGTTCGTGCCCAACAGGGCACTCCACTTCCAAGCACAATTTCACCATGATAAAAGTTCCCACAAGTTTTTAGAAAGACACCAAAAAGGTACAGAGAAATGCCTCCCAAGCACCAAAAGATGAGTCCTTGTATCTAATAAATTCATCTCGGAGGGGACAGGCACTTGTGGGACAGCCACATCCTTGGCGCGCTCTGTTTTTCATCGGGATTTGAGACCTTTCAATCCCTTGAGATCTCTCAGCTGAGCAGGAGCAGAGCTGAAAATGAGATCCAGCTTCCAACTTAGTCCTCTGCTTAACCCATGAGATGATGTTTCCCCTTTCCTCACCTTTATTTGATGTGTTGAGGCACTAGATGTGACATTCAGCAGCATCATGTGGCCACGCAGCCCCAAGTCTGATGCCCATCTGTTAACAATCCTGCAAGCCCCAAGTTGTGCCCAGCAGTGGAGCAACCATTCCAGACAGGCAAAGATCTTATTCCTGGCACATCCCTGACTGCAAAACACGGGTGGGCGAGCTGCCGGTGTGGTGGCACTGCACATGGGAGGGGAGAAGGCACAAACCCTGTGTAAACATCCTGAGGGGGAACTTGCGGTTGATCTGCTTCATCAAACCCATTCCAGGAATTGGCTTTGTGGCATCAGGAAACAAAAATAAACTGCTGCAGAGACTGGAGAAAGGTTTTGGTTTGTTTAAAACCTGGAACATTGTGTAGGATCATTGCAGATAATTATTTCACTTGACACTTTGCTTTGTGGCACTGATAATTCAGTAGTTATTAGCACAGCGATAACAGCAGCATTAAATCACCCAGCTGAAGCAGCTCCTCCTGCCTGAGTCCCTGAGCTAATTTGTGCATCCACCACATGGCTGGGGCTGAGGGGGGCTGTCTATGCCCAACACACACACCTGGGTGAGATCTCCTACACGTCAGAATGGTTAGGTTTGCTGTGAAGGCTGATTAACATTTCCCATTATAGACTTCTTCAGTAACTGTAACGTTCAGGATGTGACTGAGGAATGTATTTAAGATGAGGCCAACCAGCTTGACCCTTATATAAAATATTTTCTTCCAGTTTGACTTAAATCCAAATATTTTGATAGTCAAAGACATTGATTCTTTTAACTAACATTGCATGTTAGGTTCTTTTAACATACTTCTGTATTTCCTTCTCTGCTGGCATTGCCTTGAGCTGCTGTCCTCTGTGACTACTTGCCATCACCCACTGCCTGAAATGTCAGGAAGGAGTGGTCTTAATTTTCCTGGGGGTTCCCAAATGGGAATGGCCGTGTCCCTGGGCACTGGCTGTGGTGGGGCTGCTTCTGGGAAGGGGTGGCTGTGCAGGCCTGTGGCTGGGTTTGCAACACTTCACCCAGGCTGGGTACTCAGGAAGTTCAGCACCAGCTTCAGTATCTCCCTGCACTCCTCATGCAGCTCTTCCCTCTCACTCAGCCTTGCTGGGCAGCTCATTTAGTCCTGTGGACAGAAAAGGCCTTTGAGGCTTCGCATATTTAATAAATAAAGGTGGGAGAAAGCGATCATCTTATCCAAATCTGTGATAAACACTTCTCAATTCTCTGGTGCTTCATAACCTACAAATATTAAACCCATAAAACTTCTGCTGTTAGAGCTGGGGCACGGAGGCTGCATCCACATGGTGCCTGTGAACGTGGAGAAGCTGAATTACGAAGAGGCCACAAGTGGTTTTGGGGGGCTGGGTTACAGGATTTTGGGCCCTGGGGAACTGCCAGCTTTTGAATTGTGAGTGATCGTGGGGAAGTGCTTCCCACCTCTGCATCCCTGCAGCTCAGGATGGAGGATGGAGCGGGCAGGAAGATGCTCAGCCGCCCGTCAGAGCAGCCTGAGGGCTGACAAGGGCTGTTAGAGATGGGGTATGAGTCAGTCTGTTAAAAGCAGTATTATTGCTCACTCAGAAAGACAAAGGAGGGAGAAGTTCTGTCAAAGTTGCCTTCACCTGTTCCAGAATCACAGTCTAGAAGCAAATTGCTTTGGGGCTTTATGGGTTAATGCCCTCAGAGATCAAACCCAAGCAAAAAGGCAGCTGTCAAAGAATTAAAAAGATGCAAAATCGACCTGGTTATGTGCTACATGCACATAAAAATGAACTAGCTCGTGGTTTTCTAATGATTCCTGTGAGCAGGGAAACATCCCTGGAGGGATGCAGCTTCTGGCGAGCCCCACAGGGACCAGCTCACGGACCTGGGCTGCATCACATCTGTGCCAATGATGTGGAAGGGAATAGCATATGGTCCCTCTGGAAAACCTTGTGGATGAAAAGAAGACTGAGGGAATGGAAAAAGATTAAGAGGAAGGCAGTGATAAAGTTTTCTGTGGATGAAAACCAATTCAGGCTTGAATACAACGAAGAATATCTTTAGGTTCTTAGATCCAGGAATGGGGCAGGCAGCATCTCCCACGAGGGCAGAAGGTACCTGACGGATGGACAGCAAAACCTGCCTGGTGGTGGCAGGCTTAAGGAGCTCCGACCACTTATTATGTCACCAAGCTCGGGGCAATGCAGTCACTTATGCAGCTCTGCAGAGAATAACAGCATGGGAAAGGATGCTTTGTGCAGCCCTCAGGGTGCCACTTTCCCCTCACTTGTAAACCCCCATTGCTGCAGGCATTTGGCTTGAGCGAAGCCAAGCGAGCACGGGGCACAGTGTGTCTTTACAAAGCCTGTAAAAACAAACGTTGTCGTCCTGCATGCCAAGGGATTCCCTGCCCTGCCCCGTGTTACCAGCAGCGCCGGCTCCCGGCCGGCTGCGGGCGCCTGGAGGCAATTCAGCCCTGGGAGAAGGAGCCCAAAGTGCCCCTTCTCCTCCCGCCGAGCCTAGCACCCATGGCATTACCTGCACACCCCATGGCCCCTCCAGGGCTTGAGGCATCGCCCGCAGCATCGAGTTGGTGTTCACAACTCTTACTGCTGCCGATAAGCTCTGTCGCCTGCTCCAGTGTGCCCAATCCACCAGGAATCCTGCTTGGGTGAGCACAAAGCCAGAAGAGCAGGTGGATGTGTTGGCTTTCAGGGCAGCACAATGAAGGGGAAGCCCTGAAAGTCCCAGCCTTTCCTGCATCTCCCACTCAGCACAGAAACCGATGGCTGTAAGGGGAAATTGTGGTTTGGGCAACAAAAGCTGACCCTTTACCAAAACCAGCAAGGCTTGAAGCTGTCCTGAGTGTGAAAAATGACACGTCTTCCCATGTCCTTTTTGGGCACCGGCTGCGTCACATCTGACCTGAATCACCCACCCCAGTGCTCATCCCAAGGACAACACGCAGGGTGGGATATGCCTGGGGTAGGGACAGAAATAGGCAGTTCCCAAAAACAATAATCAGGGTGGATAAGGTGCTGGAGGGGCATCCTGGGGGGATAATAGCAGCGATAACACTGAGTGGAGACAAAAGCACTGCATGCAATATTACGAAAGAAGAAAGCCCTGGCAGAATAATTAGGCTGTAATTATGGGTTATTTCACATTCTGTGACATCTAAATGTCAACCCCGTAACGCTGTAACAGCAAGCACTTGGTACAGCACCACGCTGTACACCTGATGACCGCAGCCCTGGGAGAGACGCAGCAGCCTTTAGCTCTGCTCCCGCTCCCCTCCCACCCAGCGCACAGAGCCATGACGTGCATCAGGAGACGCGAGGCCACCTGCACTTGGCGTCCAGGTCCGGAGGGTCACGCCTTGACTGGGGGGTCACACCAAGCAGTGTGCCCTTTGCCTTGCACAGCAGAAATGCTCAGGCAATGACAGTACAACCAGCACGGGGGTGGCAAAATACTCTGAGTCCTTAGTCAGCACTGATGCAAATATCCAGGAACCCACTTAAACTGGTGTCCATGAAGTTCTCCATCACTGAACTCCATCACTGTGATCTGCCTAACTGTCCACAGCACGAAAGTACAGAAAAAAGTCTGGCTGAAGCTCACCTCTCTGGTCCTGCTGACACAGATGCTCCCCCCAAACAAGTGTTTCTAATCCACCTGCCTTCACGCCTTGGTGCTGCATGGATCATGCCTTACCCACTAATTCTGCCAATACGGTTAGTCCCAAAGCACAGCAGGTGAAATTACAGCAGCTCTTGCTGCTAGGCAGCCTCCTCCACCCAGTTAGTGGTTTCAAAGAGTTTCAGTTGATTGTGGGGTTTGATCATTTTTCAATTTTTCCTGTGGGCACTGCTCATCACAGTGTCCAGCCAGAGGAAAAACCTCTCCCCACTCTGAGATGAATTTGTTTTAATGCCAGAGAAAGCTCCTTCCTCCTGTCAGCCCCATTGGGAGCACTCAGCTCACCTCCCACGGAGCCCAGGACCACGCATGCAACATCAGCTGCTCCTGAGAGAGCAAAACCCATGCTGGTTTTAGCCATCTTTTTTTTAGGAAAGGGCTAGATGGGACCAAAGTTCCCCCCACCCTGCACACCCACCTAACTGGGGTTGTAAACTTGGCTTTGCTGATGCCCTGCTAGCACAGAGCATGAAGCACTGGGCACATGGAGAAATTTTTTCTCTCCCCTGCTAAAAGGAAAATGTGACTCAGCCCAGCCCAGCTGAGCCCTCGGCTACGACCTGCTACTTCAGTAATTTGCAGAGTTCCTGCTTTATTGTCTGAACAGCCATGGCATATTTCCAATTGATGCAAGAGGAAGCTTTCAGCCTTTGAACTTGGCCATTTCAGTTTCTCAACCTACTTCAAAGGAAAACCTCCTATCCAAGCCATGGATCACCCCCGACTAGTCATACCATTGTGCTTTTTTTTAATCTCTTGGGAAATAAATTCACAGAATTGGCTTCTCTCCCTTCTCAGATGTGAAAGCATCTCTCCAACTAGTTCCAGGTAGGATGAGGAATTACAGAAGGTTCAACTGGAACAGCATATAAATAAGAAATGTGTGGAAATGTGGTACTTTTTTCACCTTACGTTTGCATGTTGAAAACATCTCTTCTGGTGATTTGATTTCCTCAGTTGCTCATCTGCAAAGAAACCCAGAACTACTTCTGCCCTGGTCCTTGGGAAGGGCTGCAAAGTGATGGAGGCAAACCTCTGACTAACTCGATTTCCTCAGCACCTCCTCAACGTGCCACGACATCCCATGTCCCCTGTGAACCACTGGAGGTGCTGGCTGAAATCACATGTCTTGGGGCTTCTCTGAGTGCTTGAAGAATGAGCTGGTGGTCAAATCTCCCATCACCCTTGGAAATCAGTGATGTGCACAGAGTCCTGGAAATCAGGGGGCTGAGAAAGATGCCTGGAGGATGGGCTTCTGTGTCCACACCCCGGCTTTTAGCAGCCTTCTGGGATAACCAGTGTTGCTTCTTCCTCATTTCCACTCCTTTTCTTACAGGCTGAAGGCTTGTCACAACTAATTTGGAAATGTCCTGTTGCAAAATGTGAGGCATTATGTTCAGAGCAAAACCCTGACACAATCTGCATTCAGAAGAGCCAGGACTAGGGAAATTCTCCCTATGAATTGCAACTCTCTCCCCTTCTCTTTGCAGCTGTCTTTCATCTCCAACTCATTTTGACCCATTTTGGTTCCTCCTTGGAAAAAATGTTGGGCTCTAAGAGAATTTGCTCAAAAGAACAAGAACCAGTTGTGGTGCCAGGTCCTGATTTGCATCACATCTCTGGCAGTTGCTTCAAGATAATTATTGGGTATCATTTTAGGAGTGATGGGACACCTGGTCATCAGCTACTGATCCTGACAGTCCTGGATCACATCTGCCAGCTCAGTGCAGGTGGCAGACACCGCAGGAACACCATGGTCCTGGGAGTTTATGAATTTGTGCTTTCAGCCCCAAGTCAGGAAACAGTCACTTTTCACCAGTACCAGGCATCGGTTCAGTATAACGTGGTGCTGACATCTCCCTGCTGCTTCAAATCTGCAACCTTTGCACTTAGTGGTTTGTTTATCACCTCTTACCTCTAAAGATAATCTTGTCTCTTTTCCCTACCTCTCGTTTTGGCACCAGTGTCTCACAGCCCAGCCAAGGCCCTGGAGTAGGCTGTCCTTGCAGGAAAGGCAGTGAAAACCCCTTCCAAAAGAGGCTTTCCCCCTCACCAACTGTCTGGAAGGCTTTGAGGAATTTCCTCATCTCTCTCACCCTTGTCTAAAAGGTAAATGCCTTGGGCCAGAGCTGCCCTTGCTGAGTGGCCATGCAGTGCTCGGCACAGTGGAGTTGTCTTCAGATGGGGCTTCTCATGCACAAAGGGGTCCCTTAAATAAATGCTAACTCAGCCATTCCCTGCCTGTGCAGGGAATAGCTTGATGAAGTCTTGAGCTTCCCCATCTCAGTGGTAATCAGAGATGCAGACTCACGGAGACCATCGTTACTGAGTCACTGCTGGGAGGTTTTGCATGTTTCTATGGAAGTTGCAGATGGGATGAACCTTTTGGGACCATCTCCCGCTGCGCACCAGTGCTGCTGGCAGCACCATGCGGGTGCGTGCTGGCCCTGTGACACCCGCCTTACTGCAATGAGCAGTTCTGGTGACACGGAGAGCAATTCTTTGTGGCCAGCCACAGCATCAGCTTCTGCAAAGCGAGATTTCAGCGGTCAAGTCAAAGAAAGAGAAGATCTACCCTTCCAGAATACTTCACATCAGCATTATTTTGCTGTCCTTCACTGAAGTCATGTTTCATTTGACACTTTTGACCATGGTGCAAATCACCAGCACCTCACATCCCGTGAGGAGGCTTCCTGCAGAGATGGGTTCTCCATGTGTTCGCTGATGCCTCCTTGGGTATGCTGCATGGCACTGTGAGCAAGGGCACGCATCCAGGGCAGAGCATGCACAATGCTATGAAATAGCTTTTATTTGATTTTATTTATCTTCATTAATATTTCCTTTTCTAAAGTTTGGTGCGTGTAATTGTTACTTCTTCACTGCAATTGCAGCGCAAATACTATAGATAGGACAAATGCAATAAAAATGGCATTTGCTTAAAAATCAGAAAATACTTCTGGAGAGAGGTTTTTGTTTGCTTGGGTGTCTGCTCTGGTAGATGCAGATTTGTGGCTGTGAATGAGATCTTTCCTAGAGCACTGCCTTAGCTGAATAGTTTACATTTGCTCCTCAGTATATTAAGGCCATTCATTCTTGACTGCGAGCCAGCCATAACCAGGAACTTAACCTATGTTTTATCTATGAAAAATCCATAAAAATACACCACAAAACCCTAAGGGAATCAGGGGCTTCGGGGCAGATCCTGTCCCAGGTGTGAGGGTCTTTCTGTCCCCTGGGCTTATTGCACTGATGGAGGAAAGAGTAATCCATGGGCGCCTTTCTCTCTTGTAATTAACTTTTCTCTAGGTAATTAAGAAGTCTCAAACCTCAACAAGTGCAGGGAAGAAAACAGGCAAACAGCCCTGCCTGATCCAGTTTTGCGTGCCCTGCCAAACAGACAGCTCCGCAGGCAGCATGTGGTGGTAACTCCTGGGAAAAAAGACCTCAGGGTGACCTGGTGAGGGAAATGACTCTGGACAGGGTCACCCCCGTGCCAAGGCCAAAATAAAGAACTTCGCCCCCAGCAACAAGCCCCGCTCTGATGGGAGGTCCAGGGAGAGATGCCAGTTGCAGTTCCAAGTCCCCTCTCTTGCCCAGCCCTCCAGAAAGCCCTCTGGTTCCCATGTCCTCGATGGGTTACTGCCGCATCCAGCTCTGTAACAGCAAGCAGGACAGAAGGGCAACTGCGGATACAGCAGGCTGCTCCAGCTCCCCCAAAATCAATGGCAACATTTCCAGCAGTGGCAGCTGAAGCAGATTTGAGTTACAATGACAAGCCGTGACAGCAGGGTCAAGGCTGGATTGGCAAAGATGTGAGCTGGCACTGGCATTAACGAGCAACAGCAAGGAAGTTTGGTACCCATCACCAAATGCTCTCCAGCCCCCCCAGCCTTGCCTCTGCCTCACTGCACACAAACGTTTGACTCTGAACTTTCAACTTCACAAATTTCCAAACCTAGAAGCTAGACATGATGAAATCCTTCCCTGCAGAAAGCAGTTAGAGACAGTAAATAAGCCACTATGCCAGTGTAGGAGCAGCATTGCCCAGCAGGTATTTCCCCTGTGGAGAAGATGGACTCGCAGGACCTGCCCTGTGGGCTCCAGGCAGAGCACCAGGAGCCTTTGGGGGAAGCAAAGCCTCGCTCCCCGCTTCCTCCTGCCTGTGAGACAGGAGGGTGGTGCTGAGGGAAAACGAAGGCAACGAGAGCCGTGATGAGCAGAAGTGAGGGTGGGAGTATGGAGGGGCTCTGAGGGATGAAAATCCCTTAGCAAATAATGAGACTTGTGAATTAGTACTACTTAATAAAAATATGTGAATAAATTAACTTTGCCTGCCAGTTAAATCTGTTCAGTATTTCTCTGCTGCACCATTAAGCAAACTCTGGCGAGTCAGTTTACCTCTTGAGCACATAATATGACTCTATAATGGGTAACATTTTCTATGTTGTCATGCCTTTGTCTTGCTGAGGAACAACACCTCACAGGAGAGCAAAGCAATTTCCAGCAGGTCTGCCTCTCACCACCCCCCCTGCCCAGGGAAAGCATCACAGCCCAATTCGGCACCAGGGATGATGTGGCTGATGTGCTGCACAAGCTGTTCCTGCTGAAGCAGGGACAGTGGGAGCATCCCTCACTCCTCAGGGCCTCCCTTCCCATTTCTGTTCCTGGGGTCCTGCTGACACCCCCCAGGGATGTCAGGAATTAAGGTCCTGCCAGCCATGCTGGCAGGTCCCCTCTGCTCACCCCATGCAAGCTGCCCCGGGTCCCACCTCTGCCACACACTTCTTCAGGTTTAACTCCATACCTGTGGTTTCCCTGTGACTCTCCTTGCCGGTCCTTCAGGCTGGAAACCACTCAGAGCTCTTCTTCCCTGAGTCTCTGTTGTAGTTTAACCCCAGCTAGTAACTAAGCACCACGCAGCCGCTCGCTCACTTTCTCAGTGATAGACAAGTATATCTGCCTTCAGCACGCACACTTTTCAACAGCAGTACAACTTCACCTCTAAAATAACCATAATGGGTATCAAAGTGACTTTTTCCTTCCTACATTTAAAAAACCCCTCTTCACACTAGTGAGATGACACTTCACAACGTTTATTACCCTCCTTTCTAAGTAACAAACCTCAGCATCACCATAACAAAAGCCAGTTTTTCAGCTCCCGCCCAACCCTTACCTCCTCACCAGTGCTTTGCAAGGTGTTCACCTTCTAAACGCAAATTCTTCCCTTGCTGATTTCTACATGGCTATTAAAGCTAAAAGCCTTGCATGAGGGTCCCAAGGCCGAGGAGACGGATGGCACCTGGGGCACAATCGGTTGCCTCCTATGGCAGATGTCCAAACAAGGGCAGGACAATTGATCTCTAGATGCAGGCAGGCAACAAGGGCTCTGCTGCCCATGGTTCCCTTGTCAACAAACCCACTGAAACTGGTGTGATACCCACCAAAGAACTTTATAAACTCTTGTCCTTAGCCTCTTCTGCAGAATGGAAATGGGAGCACAGCTCTGCCTCATGGGTTTATGAGGGCTGCGACTCTGGGGGCAGAGGCAGAGCGGCAGTACCTCACACTGATTATTATCCTTTCAAGCAGATGTAATTACACTAATCAAGGCTTGTCTGATGCTGAATTTTACAGTCTAGAAGTGCAAAGTTCCCAGGATTAGTCTTTAGTGGTTAAAATTTAGTGGGAGATGAAGGAAACTCTAGAGAAGACAGGGAGAACTGCTCTGGACTGGGGTCAGTTTTTCCTAATAAATACAATTTCTGAGGCTGAAAAGGGGTGTTTCAGGAGCTGCCTCACAGATTGCTCAGCTGTCCTGGCTGTGAGCTGCGCAGCGCCTGTCTAAAGGATGCAGTGGGACACTCAGGTTGGTACTTAGTCCTCTTAGAGTTCAGCTCTGTGGTCCCACCTGCTCCAAACCCCATCTGAACCCGGAGAGCCCATCTCTAAAACAAAGCCTGACCCATGCTGGTCCCCAGCATTTCACAATTTCAGCCTCTTCTCCCCATGCCCCAATCTCCTCTGAAGACCTCCCTTAGAAGCAAGGAGAGGAACTGGATATTGCTCAGGGGGTTTCCCCAAATGCTGCTGGCCATAAAAAAATTATTTCTTAAGCATTAATGCGCAACTCTTGCCAAAAAGATGAGTCTTCCCAAGGAGAAACTTTTTTTAAAGATGTGCTTGTTGGAAGGCAACAAGCTGCTGGGATGGTTTGCTGGCTGAAGGGGCTCCTCCTCCCAGCTATTTTAACTCCTGGCTCCAGATCATTTTGACTACTCAATGGGCATGTGGAAATCTATTTGCTTTCCCCAAACAACAACACAAAGCATTTCTACAGAAACCTCATGACAAAGTCCCCTAGTTGCTGTAGAGGCAGGAAGGTGCTTGGATTAATCATCATAACAGCAGGAAATTAAGAAACCGGGGGAGATGAATGCACCAGGGTTTTGTTAGATGGATGCTTTAAAAAAAAAAAAATCCAGACCTACTTTGTTTCAAGCACCTCAGAAGCTGAGAGAATTTGGTGCATCTGACTGCAGCTGCCACTTCACTTCTGTAATTTAATCTCATTGAGGTGCATTATGTCAAATAATTACCTTAATGAAGACTCTAATGGGAGATGGGAGGAAAATAATAGAGATGCTTTGAAGAAATGAAGCTGCGAAGTTGCTTTGTTTTTAACCTGGCACTGATTTATCTCCCCCTCTGGCTCTTGCCCTTACAGAGGTCTCCAATCTGCCTCTCCTTCAAAAATAACATGTTTCAGACACTGCCTCAGTGATGGATTTTTGCATCTTGCATACAATACCAGAGTTTCTGAGTTTTAAACAACCCAACATGTAAAACCAGCTCTCAGTTCAGGCAAGTCCAGCCCTCCAAGTCCTGCTACTTCCCTGTTCCCTGCAGAGCACTGATTCAAATGTCAAGTTTCTGTCTACCACTTTTGAAGTCCTCCAGGATGTTGGCCTGAATTAGAATCATAGAATCATTTAGATTGGAAAAGACCTTTAAGATCACAGAGTCCAACTGTTAACCTAGCACTGTCAAGTCCACCACTAAACCATGTCCCTAAGTGCCACATCTACATGTCTTTTAAATCCCCCCAGGGATGGTGACTCCACCACTTCCCTGGGCAGCCTGTTCCAACACTTGACAACCCTTTCAGTGAAGGCATCTTCCTAATATCCAACCTAAACGTCCCCTGGTGCAACTTGAGGCTGTTCCCTCTCATCCTATCACTTGTTACTTGGGAAAAAAGACTGACACCCAAATTGGCCTTTATTGGCTGGTCTCCTCCTCTTCTAAGGTCCTACAGCTATTTTATTTATATTTTATTTTGAAAAGCCATTGTGAAATGATTTCATAAAGTCCTCGTGATGATTTCCACCAATACCTATGACTATGATGTGCGTCTCATGGTCATATTGGTCCTGAATTTATTTCAGTGGGCTGAAATGACACCTTCTTAGGTGAATAAACTATCTTCTAAAGGCTAATATTTATCCAGTCTACCCAGGTTTCTGTGCATGAAACCTGAAAGAAAAACTCCCTGAAAATTAAATTAATGAGTCAAATGAGCTTCCTTTTTTGCTGCGTGAAGGCATAACTTGAGAAAGAAAGGAAGCATGTGCTTCTTCTAGCACGGATGTGATGGGGGAGGTAAATAAGCTCTTCCCCCACCCCAACTCCCACATATTTCCCAGTTAGCCTTGCCTAATGCTGCAGATATCCTCCAAGTCATATGAGCTACCATCTCCCACCATTCCCGAACAGCTGACCCCAGGCCTTCTAGATTTAAAAAAAAAAAAAAAGTAAATTTAGCCCATTTTTCTCAAATTACGCAAAATGTGACATTTCACCTTTTTTTCTTTTTTTGGCAAATATTTTTCCTGAGAGTCCAAACATGTCTCTGACTCTGGAAGATTAAACGTGTGATCCCATTGCAGATGCCTGTGCCCAGCCACTGTCACAGGTCTCAGGCATTCCCTGTATTTCCAAAAGTATCCTTAGTTTCTCATGCAGTTTTGCTCCTCCTTGTGCTTTCTGGACAGCTTCTTGTAGAGATAAAGTGCTCGCTTCTCCTCCCAGCTCTCGAAGAAGGAGCCTGCGATTTTTCTGCACAGGCGATGTGCATAGGTTTCCAGGAATACGATGGCATAGAGGATGCAGAAGAGCAGCCCCACAACAAGCAGCACAGAGGGGTTGGGAGGCTTTGGGGGACTGATCCTGCAGTGGGCAGAGCTGAAGGTCAGATAATGCTGGTAACTTCTTTCAAAGTCCTGAAGTGGTAATTCTTCATTAGGAAGCTGTAAAAGTTTCAAAAAAAAGGGCAGGATCCCCATTTTAGCCTGAAATAAAGAGAGTTAAAAGTTAAATGGGGTATGAACAAGCTAAAATCATCTGGTTACTACAAAAACATCAGCCTGGAGGGGTGTAATCACCGTTACAGCTTGTTTGGGTGCATTGAGAGTAGGACATTGAAGTGCATATACACTTCAGGCTGAGTGAGAATAACAGCATGATCTGTAGGTGCTGAGTACTTAGCACAATGAGACCCAGTCATCTGTCATCTTTATCTGCTGTTACACAGATCATAACAGGTATTCACTGTGTGAGATTTACAGTGAAAGACATCATCCAGACAGCAGTATTAGTGGCTGCATATGTGAATATTAGGTTTTTTTCTAAGGCCTGATTATTTTACTGTAAATTCATTATAAGCAAGTATCTGCACTAAGGAACCCTGGGGCTTGGGAGGGAGGCAGGCTATATGGTAGAAGAAGAAAGCTAAAAAACTAACCCAGAGCTAGTCCAGATAAAGGATACTAAAATAGATAGAAACTGGGGAGGTTTGTGAAGGGCATTGCACAGGGTGACAACAAAGCTTTCTCCTTAAAGGACAGCCAGTGCAATAAGATGAGGAGACATCCTCACAGCTGAGACATGTAGTCATCTGCTTCCCCCTTCCTTTTGTGCTTGCACCCACTCTGTGGCAGGGGATGGTGCTGCAGGGACACCCGTTCCTCCACCCTGCCTAGGGAAGGGACCTGGAGATACAGGGACATCTGACTGCCACCTGCTAGCAGTGTCTTTGCAGCGTCAGGCACTATTTGCTCCCCTCCTCGCTCCCAAGGGGCTGGAATTGGAAGAGGATATATGCTGCTGTTAGATGCACTGGAAGGAGCAACAGAGTTTGTGCCCCTACCTCCTCCCCACCAAGCCTGTTACATTTTTTGTCCAGCTGGCTGCTGGGGAGGGAAGTAAAGATCATGTAAATAAGGCTACAAAGACTGCAATCCCCACTGCTGCCTCCTGTGATGTGATACACAGCGGGGTCCCCGCACAGGGAAGGACAGGGGACCCCAGCACTTACATGGTATTTAATGCTGAGAGTGACGGGCACTGTGGAGAGCTGAGTTGCCTTTCTCACCGCGGTGTCTGCCACGCTGAATGCAAAGTGGTCCATTGCCACGACCACCAGCATCAGCATCAGGGCCACGGTGAGGAGCATGGCTTGCACGAGGCACAGCATCACTTCTTCCCGGGACAACTTCAAGCCTGTTGGTCGAATGAGGGTTTTGGATGAGCCCACCAGCAGATGAGCTGCTTTTCTGTCCACAGCTAAACGTTCCAACTTCTTGGTGATGTAAAAATTGTCAAAGCGGAGGTTGGTGAGATAATTTTTCAAATACCAGGTGGACTCAAAACAAAGATAGAGCATGGAGAAGCCAGCAACCAGCTTGTTGCCTACTCGTACAGAGTCTTTGACCAGTACCTCAACAGCCAAAAAGTCCCTCCCAATTTTCTCACCAGCAAGGTGCATTTGTTGGTTAATAAAGGAGCTGTTCTTAAGCAATGAAAACTGAAAATGTCCATTCATAGGCCTATAAATATTAATGGAATGAATGGTTTCTTGGATTGCATCCCCAAACTCCCAGGAAGCTGTCTCTAGCAGAGCAGTTGAGTTCAAAAGACTCTCAGAGGAATTCTTGCAGATGCACTTAAAAACCTGCAGTATGGTTTTAATGTTGCTTATGATGTTGGGTGTTATGTTAATCACTACTATCATGATGCAGGTTGACAAGAGAAGCTTCCGGCCTTGTTTGGTACCTAACGTAGGCATGATCATACTGAAGACACAACGGGCAGGATGCACCAAGAAAAGGGTCAGGAGAAGGAGCGGACTGAAGGACATGGCCATTGCAATGGAGAGATGCCAGGAGTATTCCAGGGAAGCAAACATCCAGTTGTAAAAGAGGCCTCCTGTCACCGCTGTAATGCATGAACACTGCAGAAACAAGGTCCACAGCTCTCTGCCGTTTGCTGGGACAGGCTTGGAGTAAACCGACCATAGGTCTACCGTGGTCCTGCAAACCTTTGGGAATAGAAAGTCTTCACAGTAGGCATAGGCTCTCATCCTGTAAAAAGAACAAGTACCTGAGTGTTAGCAGAGGAAGTACAGAAATGCATTAATCAGGGGGCTTTCTCAAGATGATCACTCATGGGTCTTTATACTGTCCTTGTCCGAGTGCCTCTGGTCTCACTCTTCTCTACTTCTCTGCTAACCTGAGTAGCAGGGACTGAGATCTTCCCTGGAAGCATGCAAGACAGGGAAGTTCAAGGCATTTCTTGAAAGATCAAATAAAAAGTACAATGCAACTGCTCCTCCTTTAATGCAAGCTAAGGAAAGCATTTTATTATTCTATAAAAATCATAATAAAGTCATTCAGAGGGATCAACTCATTGGCAGTGGCTAGGAGTGACTTTAGTGGTTATTTAAGCGATGCTGGAGTGAGAAAGAGGCTCCTGGCTGCTGTGGAAATCGTTAGACCAGCTCTGTAATTACAAGGTGTTCAATGAATGAGAGACAGGTGAGTGGGAGTTTCTGCTCTCCCTGCCTCTTAAGAGGAGACCAAACAAAAATCTGCAGGTTTAAGGGTGACAAATACACAACTGATCAGAGAAAACAGTTTCACACTAAAGCTCCAGTACCAGAGGAAATCTCCAAGGACAAGAATTTGGCCACTGCAGACAGGATGAAATGTCCCATAAAGCTATTTAAATGTCTAATGAAAACAAATGTTTGGGAAGGAATATAATTTCTCAGACTGCACATCTGGAGTGACTCTCCAGAGAGCAGAAAACCTGGTGGGGAGAAGGAGCCTCTCCCCAGGATTAAGCTCAGTCAGGCAATCCCTGTCTCCCCCTGCCTGACAGCAGCCTCAGTTATCATTTGAGGGAGAATTTTCACTAGCAAAGGAGGTTTTTCAGTGGAAAAAGGCCATTCAATGGCTATCAAGACAGAGGAAAGGAGAGGGATTAAAGCAGGCACTACTTACCCAGCAGCAGAGAGGTGCCCCAGTCTTGCTCGAAAACTCTCCATGCTCCAGTGCCTTATTGCTCTGAGAGGATCCTGGATGCAGCTGCTGGGAGATGCAGGATAGGAAACCAAGGCAGCTGGCACCAGAGAGCCAGGACTCAAAAAAAAACCAACCCCAAACCCCACCACGTTTTAAGGCAATTCAGATCAGCAACGCTGGCAATTCCTGAAGTGAATGGGCAAACCTGGTGCATGAAGCCTGGGGAATAACCCCACTACAGGACAGAGCCAGGATGCACAGCACTGCTTGGGCTTTACGCTTCTTCTGATATTATTGTTGTTGCAGAGAAGGCTTATTTTCATGACACGTAGCTGAAAAAAATGAGTCAATGACATATGGACTGACGAAGATGGAACAAGCATCACATGGGACATGGGGTGTCACCACCCCTCATGGGGAAATCAGCTGTCTCATCCTAGCTGACTTCTCTCACTGCTCACCAGCAAGCAGCAAGGTTGGGATTCCTTTCAGAGAGAAGGGGAGCTTTTCCACTTTCAGACATCAGTCATGGCACAAAGGGTATGGTAGGATCCAGCCAACCATGTGCTGACAATTGTTCATCTTTTCTGGCAGGCTGCTGCTCCTTCCTGAAACCGTGAGCTTGTGTGCAGGGTACACAAACTGCTTAAAGACCCATCTCATAGTCCTAGCAGAGGAAGATGAAGCTTCAGACTTGAACCTTTCCCAATTCCCTATACCCAGCAAATCCACTGCAAAGCAAGTCCTGCCACAGGCAGGATTCCCAAAGCGCTGAGAAGCTCCCAGATGTGCAAGCCAGGATGTGTGGTCCCCATGGGACCGACTCGCCTGACCCCTGGGGTGTGCAGAGCACAGAGCTCCAGCCACCCAAACCACTCACCGGGAGATGAGGACCAGCCCGTGGTGTTTGCTCCTCAGTTATGTTTCCAAAGAAGAGGATTTCCCCTCCTCCGATTAGCTGGCACACAAGAAATGTGTACCACTGCTGCCCACCCCCTTGCACTGAGCTCATGGGTTACAGGAGCCTTCCCTGGCTCCCACCAAACCCGCCTCTTTGCCAGATGCTTTCACACTAAGCCACTGCTTGTGGGCAAAGGCAACACAGCTCACCCAGCCGCAGCTGAGTCCGCTCTTTACAGGGACGCACTGTCCCGTGCCAAGCCGAGCCCTCCCGCCGGGTGGGAACCGCCAGGCCCCGGGGATGTTCTCATGCTCCCCTGGGCGGGAGAGAGCAAAGGGCTGGAGGTCAGCCCTGTCCCCGCTGCCCCCGGGGATGGAGCGCACGGGGCTCTGCTCTCTGGCGAGTGGTGGGAGAGCAGCACCCTTCCCCAGGGGATGTGGCCAGACCCCACGGCAGCGGCAGTCGTTGGAGGACGAGCAATCACGAGCACAAGCGGGCAGAGCAAACCTCTGCCTGCTTCCTCAGCCCTTCCTGTAGGTACCAGACAAGGTCCTTTCCGCCATTGCTGCTCCACTCAACAACTACTCTGCTTTATTGCTAGATTTTTTTGTTTCTCACATGGCTGGTAGAGCAAAGGTTTCCTCCTGGTGCCCTGGAGCACAGACACCGAATGAGAAACTCTGACTGACTCCAGCTGGGAAGAGGCACCAGCCAGGCGGGCGTGAAAGAAAGTGCCATTTGTTTGGAGCATCCATAGCAATTGCTTGCACAGGCCATGAATTAGGTCTTGAATTCAATTTGGACCACCCCAAAAGGCCCATACTTGTATTCTGGTAAAAACTCATCAGGTTCTTCTTAGTTGCTATTCTGACATTAAACTTCTTCCTCACTGTATTTCTGAGCTAACTGATTTCATCAGCCCCCGGGACCCCATCCAGGCTAAGCAGGTAGCTTTCTGGGCAGCAAAAAAAAAAGTTAGCAATAAAGAACCAAAAAAACCTCAAGTCCACAACACAGTGATTAGTGTTTTCTGAGCCTGCTGCATCACCTGGCAAAGGGGAGCTGAAGTCTGTGGGGGAGCTGTGCTTGACCAGTAACTCCAGGCAGCACCAAGAAGTGTTTGTATGTAAAGTCAAACCTAGATTTTCCTCTGGCTCAACTCAAAATTGATCTCTGCAGGCTGGACTATCCTAAATCTGGGATATCTTCTATTTTATACCCTGAACTGATAATGTCTAAATGAGCTAGAACCACGAATGCCTAACTTTCCCTAGGACACAACGAACAAAGCTTGCTTTGCCCACCAAAAAAAAAAAAACAACCCACCCCCAAACAATTAAAAGTGTGTGTGCTTATAAAGATACAGGAAGAACCGTGGACAAAGGTTGGGGAGTAGGACACGGGCAGGACCGCGCATCTCAGCAAAGCAACTGTGACATCTTGCGGTCACATTCTGCTAAAATACCTCAAGGTCTGTCTTCATTTCAGCTCAGAAACTAAAGAAGTCTGTGGGTGGGAGAGTTTTAAGGAGAACTGAGGAAGTGAAGGAGAAACGGGAGGCTGTGAGCCGGTGTTGGGGATGCATACGCTGTGTCCCCCCGGGATGCTCCAAGGTGCATTTTCCCACTGTGTCATTGGGGATCTTTTGGCCCAGCTCCCAGGTGGTATAAAGGGCCTTTGCTTTCTTGACTAGCTCCAGTCTCTATAGAGCTTAAGCTCTAAAATTTTCTAACATCCCTGATTTCGACTTTTTAGCACTACAGTAGGAGATAAAGGAGAGACCCACATGCCTGCAACTAGCTTGCTGGAACTATAAGAAGACAACAGGGGGTTTCATTTGTATCATAGCCGGTAAGCATAGCCCGGCTTTGCTCTGATTAGGGACGGTGGCTGAGCTTGTACCGACCAGGACAGAGATTTGAAATCCATTTCTGCTTTGCAGACTGCAGTGCTCACAGAGTGGGGCTCAGGGCAGTCCGAACAAGAGTCTCTTGCCAAGACACCTGCAAGTTCAACCTGTAGTGACAGGGTAACCCTGCGGCGGTGACGATGATGGGAGGGGGAACAATGTAAAGGAGCAGCTATATCACAGGTAGAGTGTGGGGTACATGAACTACACAGCTTAAGAAAATGACTGGATAAAGCAGAGGAGTGGAGGGCTAAAAATAGGATGATTTAAGGCTGAAGATATTTCTCCATGGCAATATCGTCAGCACCTGTTGATCACGTTATTCTGCCCATTCAAGAAATTGAGGGTGTGGGAAAGATTAGCCCATTAGTGGTGATTCTTTGCTTGTTAAAATCACATGCAAATGAACAACTTATGGTGATACAGACCCAGGTCATGTCTTCTTAGGTGTCTGCTATAGAAATATAGAAAAATCCCGGCAACATCCTTTCAGTGACTGTTGAGGGATAAATGTGATAAGGGAACCAAGGCTATCTAACCTGCAATAGCTGAATTTCCCCTATCATGCCAGGCTTTCATTTGTTTCAGAAATCTTTCCCTTTTTCTCCTGAACTTCCACGTTGCTGCCGGGTGCTCATCGGCTGAGCACAGCCCCAGAATCACTCACTGCTGTAAAGACCCATATAGCAACTTTTCTGTGTGATGTTTGTAAAGCGACTTGAATGCTTCTGGGATAATCGATACTACAGAATGCTCCCCTACTGTAAATAAACTAGAATGATTTTCCTCCCAGTGTCTCAGGAGAACATGTGGATGTTGGTCCAGGATTGGATGGGGAACATCAAAGGAGTAAAGCAGAGATATTCTGGATGTTGAATTTCAATGCGTGAGTGGCATTTCCTGTTAATTAAAATTCACAGGCAGGCTGCTAATGTGAATGGCTTTTGTGATGGTTGTTGGATTTTTACATTCCTAGAGAAACGGTGCATAGGCAGGCAAAGTTCCTTTAAAATAATACAGTCAAAGTTATAGAAGGTTAGTACAGGACTTGAAATGCCACTTCCTGGGAATTTTCATATCTCTACTCACATCACAGACCCTACAAGAATAATGGGATTGACTTACCATTAAAGGCTGCTTTTGGCAAATTTTAGTACTATCAGTGGCAAATGGAACCAGAAATTATTCATGCAGGCCAGTTCACCCTTGAACCCCAGAAATACTAAATCTTAAAATCTCTGTTTAAAAAAAAAATTAAAAATCAAGCATGCCAGACTAGTCGTGCTTTCACAGATGCATGAAAAAGATACGAAAAAGCAGAATTAGGTAATGCTGTCGTCCGCACGCCTTAAACCAGATCCTCTGGGGAGCCCTGGGAAACACAGAGGCTGCTGATAGAGCTGGGAGAAGCCAGGTCTTTGACTAAAGTAGAGGTTTAGGATCCAGGTGCTCCTCACACCTTTCCCAGGTCTGCCAAGGCCCTGTTGTGTGATCTTGGGTAAGTCACTGGTCCCCTCCCTGCCTTAGTTTCTCATGTCAGCACGGAGGTAATAGACCTTCCCTGGCTGCACTTCTGAAATACCTTCTGCTCTCTCGACAGTGCCACAGACATGCCAGGATGCTGGGAGTGATTTTTGGAGACTTCTACACAAACTTTGTGGTCTCAGTTCTGCTTTCATGCCCAAGTAAAACTATCCTCCTGGATTCAGCTAGGGTGCAGAGCCAGAGCTGAGACCGTTAAGTAAACCTGTGACGCCTACATCTGCAACGGAGCAGGACTGGATGTTACCCTCTGAGTTCGAAATTAGACAATCCAAAGGCCCTCGCTGCCTGTCCTCCTGGCTGCAGGGACAGAGGCATCTCTGTTCCAGTGACCAACTCTGATCCTCTGCAGCAGCAGCTCTAGCCACGGCAGGGCAGTGGGACACCAAGACTCCTTCCTGCAATGCCTGGCCACCCAAGGGTACAGCCCGTTCCCTGGCCCTGGGACAGCGATGCCGTGCTGTTCACGGGACAGCCGG
This sequence comes from Harpia harpyja, assembly GCF_026419915.1. Taxonomy (NCBI): domain Eukaryota; kingdom Metazoa; phylum Chordata; class Aves; order Accipitriformes; family Accipitridae; genus Harpia; species Harpia harpyja. The sequence continues at coordinate 40,076,724 of NC_068940.1, read as the reverse complement.
CTGGGAAAGGGAACTGCAGAGAGCAATTTTCCCTTCCCCATTCAGCCCATCTTCACTAAGGCATGATGAGGATCATCCATGCAGAACGACAGCGCCCAAACCCAGTGCGTAGCTGGCATGGAGCTGCCCCGGGGTAGCAGGACAGTGATACGGGGTATCCCCAGCAAAGGCAGCTGCCGGGGCTGCACCTCTTTAGCAAAGCAGCCCTCAGATGCTGGGCTATGAGCTTTCCCATTGCTCCACTGCTTAACAGGGCTCCATTTTGGCTCAGACTGGAAAGGAGACCTCACTGCCCTCCCGGGGAACCACTGCCCAAATCAAGGGGTGAAGCGAGGGGAGGGGAAGACTTGGGCTTTGCTTTTCTCCCCTCAGTCTACAGAGCAAACAGGACGATGTGATGTGCTAACAAATGTGCTTTATTGTACGTTTTCCACAATCATTAAGGATTTTGTTGAATATTAAGGATTTTTTTGAACTTGATTGATTGAAGTTCCACATTCAATTGGTTTTGGCAGTTTCGGTTCAAGCCCCACAAGTCCCCACCTACCATGCGACTCTAAGGGTAATCTCCTGCAGCAGCAGCTGTGGCTGGTGAGCATCACCCTACCAGCTCTCCCACCCGGCCCTATCAGCAGCACAGGAGCAGAGGGACGCGCTGGATCCCTACTCCAGGCCAGTCTGCCTTGCCAGCTCCACCAGTTTACATCATCAGAGAAATCTGTCCCAGCACAAGGATACAGTCACTCACCTTCCCTAAACCAAGAATCAGATCCTTTATCATTTAATCCATCTATTTCAATGACTGATCTTTTAAATTAAATATTTTAGATTCTTACAGAAAATAAAAAAAATCAGATAAAATGGTGATTAAAATCACAGTCAATTTGCAATGCTTTCATTGAAAGTACCCAAGCAATCTGATTTAAAAAGATGTTAAGAATCAAAGCCCATTTTTCAGAAATGTCAATAATATTCCAATGCAACTTGTCCACTGACCTGTGACTCAGCGGGTTGCTCATGAGTGAGTCAATCATCTCACAAACCTAAGACTGGCCACATTCACCAATGGTGAAACACCACCGATGTCCAAAGTTATGTCAGAAATCAGTTTGGTCCCAAACCCTCATCTGTGTACTCGGTGCAAACAACCAGACAGCAATTACTGTCCCAGGTTTTCAAAACACTGAACATGTTTGGAAACAAACTGTTGCCTCCCTGTTTCCAAAGCTTGGAATAATGCACTGAGTCCTACCGGCACATCTCCTGAATCATCCCTCCACGCACAAACCTGAAGAAATAGTCTTCATCCTCCATGAGAATTACTCATGAAATGGTGATGAGACCCCATCTTTCACATCCTGCTAGAAGCACCCAGCCACACTGCCTTCCCCCCTGCCAGATTCTGATACACTCGCTCACATTGGGTTGGACATAAATAATCCAGTTGCCTCCACCCTGTTCCCAGGACTACTCTCCAAAACAAGGTAGGGTATCAGAAGCTAGAGCAGCAAAGCTCGCTAGCTTTCATGGGGGGAGAGGCATCTACCCAAAGATGCTCGATGCTTACAAGGTTGTCCAGTTAACAATCACCTATGACAGATGGACTCTGGGAGAGTCTGATTGGTACCTGTGGAAGGTGGGGAAAGATCTTCAGAGAAAATAACAAACAGGTGTTGTGACACTGACCAGTATTTCTAAAAATAAAATTAAAGCAGAGGGTCCTGTGGCTTTCCTCCTGTGCATACTCTGACGATTCCAGTGCCCAAGTCCTAAGTGAGTGAGTCCTTCCCCAGGAATGGCTTTGTTCATATTTTATTTAGTGCACTTAAAGTGACATTTTCTACAGCTGCCAAGAATGAGGTGGCATTTTCTGCATGGATGTTGGCCCATGCAGGGAAGGTCCCCAGCTGGAAGATGCTCTTGGCCCATGTGTTCATAGCCAAGCTAAGAAGCAGAACTCCCATAAGATTCATGAGCAACCCAGTTCTTGCCTACAAAAGAAATACAAAGAAGACAACTGTTGAGTTTAGACTGGACATCTACAGCATGTGAAGCATGAAGCTATTTGAATATAAACATTATAAAAATGAAAGGCTTAATTGCCATTAATATTAGCAACATCTTAAGCAGGCTTTCTTAAGCCACAAAGGCCATTCTGCAGATGCTTACCAAGCTTTGATCCATCAAAACAGTAACATCTGTTTAGCCTCAGGAATGTCAGCAGGAACTGGGACTGCGCCTAATTTTACTCATAAGCTTTATTTCACTGAGCTGGGGAACTTGTCCTGCATCCAGAAGCCTATGAAAGTTGAGCTGCTGACACTAGCAGGAACAGGAGCAGGGTCTGGGAGATGCTGAGCACATTCAAGACCATCTTTGCCACCATTTGGAGCAATGGTGGCACCAAATTTCACAGGGCCAGACTTCATACACACTCATTCCATACCCCTGTGCCTTCAAACACTGCTGAGAACAGTAGCAGACTTCTGTTTTTTCACTTTACTACATAGTGAACTAGTAACGATCCAGAAAATTCCTTTTTTAGACACTCAGGATGATTGTTTTTCAGCATTTTCCATATCTAAAAGAACTTACCATATCCTTGACCATCAAGTGTCCAGAAGAAAACGCAATTGAGTTAGGAGGTGTTGAGACTGGCAGCATGAACGCATAGGAGCACCCTATAGTTCCTGGTATCATTAAATAGAGGGGATTTACTTTCAGACGAATGGCCTTGAAAAACAGAAAGGAACAGAAATTGCATCTTGGGAATTCGGAGTCATAGGCAGATATATCAAAATGCAAATAGCTAGTGCACTGTGCAGAGCCCTATCCCACACTCTGTGATAAATAATCGTGTATCTCGCCAACAACATCTGAAGGATTGTTATCTGGCAGTATCCACGTTACACTACAGGCACTTGCTTTGTTGCTCCTAAGGATTTCAAAGTGCCTGAGGCCCAGAAGCAGGAGAACGGCACAGTGCCTGTCCGAGCACAGACGGAACACAAACCTGCCCATCTGAGGGGCAGGGTGAGGAGGTGAGCAGAGGAGCAGCTGGTCTTGCCATAGGACTACCTTACCAGCTCTGCCAAGACAGGCAGAAAGATGATAATAGTGGCTGTGTTGCTGGCAAACTCTGTGAATAAGGCGATGACAATTGTGATGAGGATGACAGCCACGGGCGGTGGTACGCCCTCCAAGGGATGCAGACGGCCTCCTATCCAGACGGACAAACCAGACTCCTGCAGAAGGGGAGAGCAAAGAAGCTGGAGAGCAGAGCTCCTGCATCCCTGCAGGTGAACTGATCCTCTCCTAGAACTGCAGATTACATACAACCTTCACAAGCACCTATGTCCAGTGTCCTTGGGGTATTTAACAGCAAGCAGTTTGAAAGGAGTTGCAAGATCTCTTAATCTCCTTAGTTATCTGCTGCCCATTGTTGTAACTTGGAGTTGAGAAACAAGTCCTTCAAGTGTTGTGACTCCACAGATGCGAATTTCCCAGAGCCAAATGAGAACCCCAGGTGCACCCTGATAAAATCCAACTCTGTTGGGCAGGATGACTGCAACTTGACTTCTGTGGCAAGCCTCACCTCACAGCCCTTTGCCATGGCAAAGCCTCCTCCAAGCAGCAAGATGATGTTCCAGGGCACTGTCTCTTGGGCCTTCCTCCAAGTCAGCAAGGGCTGCGTCTCAGTGTTTGGTGCTAGACAAAGAGAAAACCCTCATGTCAAACACGCACCCAAAGAGGAGCACGTCAGTCATCATCTGACTGAATGATATCACGAGCCTGACATCAGTGCTGAAGCTCACTAACCACAAGCTGCTGATAAAATATACATAGGGAGTCTCTTAAGCCAGACAATTAAAAGATCATTTAACTTAATATCAGATCTTAAAAAAAAAGGAAAAGAAAAATTTTAGCACTTAAAGTTTTCTTTGAGGCTTTCTTGAGGGAACTTTTAATATCAGGTTAATTTTCTCTCTGTAACAGACATAAACATTGTCCTCAACAAATGGGAGTCTGTGGAAGGAGGAAATTTTCTACCATTTGAATTATGAAGATGTTACTAATTTTCCACTTGCTGTTCAACAGCTGGCGAGTATTATAGCAAAGAGCTCATCTCCCCTAAAGGCCATCTCTTAATACATGATGAAGTGAGCTCTGTCATATGGAAGGATGCACTAATGGGACTGTAATTTTCTGTCGAACAAGGGCACACATATTTTATCCAGAGGAGGCCTGATTAAACATCTTTCTGTTTATGGACAGCACAACAAGTGTGCATGACTCAGAGCAGCTGGTATTTTGTTCCCATAGACCCCAGGTAGTGCTGCACCATCCATGAAGGGCCTTCATCAGCTGCATCTCCACATTAAGACCATTTCTTATTCTAAAAGTGGCTTATGAATTAAAATTTATATCTCATTGCTACTCAGGAGGACAGACCCAAGATCTCAAAAGACTCCTGGTACCAAAACCTGATGGAGAGTTGGGGCTTTAGGAGTTTAAATTCTAAATCATTCCAGGAACAGAGGAAGGGCCCCTATTTTTGAGTACAGACATCTCGCCCAGCTCTGCCTTCTCAGAGGTTCATGCTCCCCCCTGAGGGACAGGAGCTGTTTGGGAGTCAGCAAGCAAACCTCTGTTTCACAATCAGGCTGCTACGGTAAATCAACGCTGATTTCAGTCCACTTCAACCCACCGTGGCATCATCTCTGACAGCTACATGAGCTACTGAGTCATTCCTGCAATCGGCAGCAGGGCAGTGACTGCTAAACTTCTTCTGCCACTTCAGAAAAAAAGCCTCTGTAGGATCAAATTGCACCTTCAAACCACACTGCTCCAGATGGCCAGCGCAGCTGCTGTGGGCTGGTACAGGTCAAAGGGAGGATAGTCTTGGCTCTTGCTCCATGCCTGCCCTCCCAGAGCACAGCAAGGGCAGACTCCGGGCCCGGAGGGGTCTCCTACTCACCTTTCAAGTCAAACCACCACCTGAAGGAAGGTTTTTGCGAAGGGAAGAAGAACAGTATAATCACAATGGTGATTCCCGTAACCGCATCTGAGATAAACCTGTGCAAAAGCAGCAGAAACACTTGTAAGCAGCACAAGTCTGTAGAATTACAAAGTTTACGAGAACAGGGATTTACTAAAGAAGATTATGAGTTTCCATCAGGTTTGAACAATGCTGATTGTTCACAGTTCTTTTCTTTTTAATTCCCTGTCGAGCTACATTTATACGATGGGCTGTGAACCCCCTAGAAAAGCTGCCCTACAAATGTAAAAACCAAGATCTAATCCCCACCACACTGATGTTCTGGTTGTTCTGATTGTGGAGTTGTGGTCAGTCCATGAGGGGTTGTGAGGACAAGTTTCCTCAGCTCATTGCAGGGAGGAAGACAGGCAGAGCCCAGACCATCTTATTTATACGAGCTCTTTGCAAAATGCTCAGACTAAGGTGAGAGGCAGGTTCCATCCAGTAAAGAGCTTAAGCATGGGTTTGACTGTAAGGAGCTATTAACTGATGAGGAAAAAGTCCATAACTACTTTGTTCTATTAAGGAATGATTTATTAAGCTAGGGCTTTATTTTACAAAAACTATGAAGGTCTCTTCTGTTAAGAAATAACAACACCCTCTCTGAACTTTAGCATTGCCCAACTGCTATATCCGTTCATCTTCCCAAGGTATGGATGTCACAGGGGAGACAAACTTGCTAAACAGACAGGATAGCACTTGGGGTCAGCTCCTGCCATCTCTCTCCAGTCTCCAGACCTCCAGTGAAATTAGTGGATTGCATAAAGAATTCAGTATTTCACTGTAAATGTACCTATAAACAGCATTCCCAACATTAAAACCGGAGGGATGGCCTCAGACAGACACATGCCAACTTCCCACCAGGCTTCATGTACCTCCTCCAGGAGACAGAAGCAATAAAGCTGGCTCTGCTACTTGAAGCTCAGCTTAATTTATTCTAGGAAACCTGAGTGTTAAGCAATACAGTCAGAAACCCAGGAATCTCAAAGACTTGGAAATGCTATTGAAAAATGTGACAGTGGAATTAAAATAAAATCTTACCCTGGTGCAAACAAGCTTGCCCAACCTGGGATGAATTTGGGATCCCTGGAGAAAAGCATGATCGCAAACATGCAGAAGAAGAAGAAAATTGCCTGTTCTGCAAACCTAAAACGAAAAGAAATGCAGTTAAAATGCTGATGTGCTAAAGGGGTGGATCCAAGCTAGGACAAGTATTGAGCTCAGGCTGCAGCAGCTTGGGTGAGAAGTTAGGTTGGTTTTCTAAAAATAACTACAGTGCAGCATTGGAATAGATTGTAAATCTATTTACAAATATTGGTATTTGCCAGGAATTATCTCTTATTGGAAAACATTAAGGAGAGGCAAGATGGGCATCAGGAATGCCCAGATGTCACAAAAGGCGTATGCAAGGTTGAGCCTCTGGGTGTGGCAGAGAGGAAGGGCCAAGCAGCTTCTCATGGTCATTCCTCTTACCGCTGCCCTCCGGGATGTCCCTAAGGCACAGTCAGCTAGGGATGATTTCACTCCAGTTCAAGCAATGTAAAAGGATAGTTGAGATTCAAATCATATATGAGACAGCAGGAGCAAACTTCTTCAAGGTCAAAACCTAAACAGTATCCATTAGACACATGACAAACAGCAGGGTAAATGGCAATATCATTCACTAAGTATCTAGTGGAATAAAGATTTAACCAAGACAATGCCTCAAAACACTGTTTAAAATCTCTCCGAGCACAAGGAAGGGCATTTAAACCATTGGGAAGAGGCCACTTGCATTGATTTTAAGTTATGGGGTTGCTAATCAAATTGGTAGAGCACAGCTTAATGGACTTTCTCACTCCTAGACCTCAAAGTGGGACTTTGATTCTTTCAGAGACATTTTGCAGGCTGCTCGATAATGTACTGAATGGAACAAATAAACCAATTTCTTTCATTTACAGCACAGGCCCAGACAATTGACTTTGAAGAACCACTCTATTTTCCGCACAACAGCAATAATTACAATGTCAATAGCATGATACAAACATCGCTGAATCTTCACAGCATTGCTGTGAGTACGAAAATATTATTTTACAGATGGAGAAACACAGACCATTTAAGGTTAAGACCTACAGTTTCAAAAACCTTCACTAGCCCTAGTTGCCCAGAATAGCTGTGTCTGGTTGGACATACCTAGGGTTTGATTCTTGGAGACACTCAGCTTTTCCTGCTTCCCCCTTTTTTGGCATTTTTCATAAGGCTAAAACTCATGTTTCTTTCTGCTGGTTCCTTTCTCCAAAATACGATCCCCATCACTGCAATTTGCACCAAGCTTTTTCCAGAAGACAAGACCTTTGAGAAACTACAATAAGAAGCTAAAAGAGTCTTGTTCTTTCTTCACCTAATACAGTTGAAGGAGTTATTCAGAAAAAAATCATGTATTCCATCACATGGATCTGACTTCTTTCCATATACTTCCTCTGAGCAGCTATTAAGCTTTCTTAAAGTATATCCACAATCCATATGATTCATATCTGTCATGTGATTCATCAGCCTTCTCAGCAAATGCTTCCTGCTTCGCACAACAAGTATGCACAAACCTTCAAAAATCAGCCTGTGTTGGTTAGTACATAATATACACAGGATTGGTTTTGTCCCTGGAGTGGAAAAATTACAAACAGTAATTAAACAACCCAGCATGAATTCACTCTGTAATATGAACTTGTTCTTGAGAAGATTTGAGTACAAGCTGCTATTTGCAATTTTTCCTGTTAGTGAAGATGGAGAGGCTGGAGCATGCAAAAAGCAAACTTCAGCAGGTTACAAACACTCTGAGTGGAAACATCCATTTCATTTTCTTCTAAAAAACTCAATTTCCCCCAGTTCTCCACTCTTAAGACAGGACATTTCTAACCTACTTGATTTCTTTTTCATTTCAGTCCCAACTTTATGACTCACTTTGTTGGACCCAGTTTCTGATAGTCTTCCTTTATCACTTCTCTGGCTCGGGCTTCTGCATCCGCTCTTATATTTGATTTTTTTGTTCTCCAGCCCCTGCCAAGAAACACAGTTATATCTTTACATGCCTCTAACAGAACCAACACATAGCAAATGCTGCATTTAGTAATGCAGCATACGCACACACGATGGCCTCCTTCAGTGACTGCTCTGCAAGTTTCAAAGAGCTGCACATCTCTGGTGGCTCAGTTTGCGTTATCTTCAGATCATGAAGACTGATGGTGAAGGTCTCTGGTGCAGATACAGGCAATAAGGCCCTATTTTATATATCCTTTCTCTCTGCATTCATACAAAGGAGACCCTGCAGAGGTTAGGAAGTTTCCTCTCATTTATATTCTGAACTGTTTCCTCCAGCATGGGCTGTGATTGCCAGAAGAAAGTCCCAACTTTGCAGGATTTCCTCATCTCTAGCAGATACCTACTTGGGCAGAACAACAAGGAAGAGGGTGACATGGAAAATTAATCTGTCCCTTCACTTCTCAAGTCACTTGCAATTTCCTGGGTGATCCCAGGATGCTGCTGAGGATCAACAAAAATGTGAGGAATTTCTAACCGGCCAGGAATGTTAATGTGTTCCTGGCTAAGCCTCTTAGCCCAGCCACACTGACCACAAACACCGTTTGATCCTTTGTAGTATGAGCATACAAATGATATATTCATATCTCACACCTCATCTCCCATCACATCCCATGCTGCTGAACCCAGTTTCTAACCCTGCCTGTGACCTTGATTAAACCCAGCTTTCTGCATCAGTTGCATCCATCCGGCCCCGTGGTGCCTGTGCTTCCTTAATTCATTCACCGTTGCAAAGGGATATCGTGGCTGGATCTTCTGTGTGGATGAATGGTTGATCATTCAGAAATTCCTGAACCTCTAATAGGTATACTTGGCCCTTTAATTTCTTTTTCTTTTTGGGGGGGTGTTATTGATGACAGTATCAGCTCAGCTCAGCCAGCCTACACCTAAGCCTTTTAATGTCTTTTGGATTCAAGCAAAGCCAACCTGCTACTGGAGCAATGTCCATCTGCCTGTACTGTCTGCAGACACCAAGGACTTGGCCACATAAGAGTGTCCAGCCACTATCCCCGAGTCGTTACAGTCAAAGCAGCCCAACAGAGTCCTGCAGAACCTCAGCTGTACTTGTGCAACTTTGCAATGTCTCTTCCGAGGCACCTCGCCACTGGGGAATACTGGTATCTGCACTGGCCCAGCTATCCCAATAAAGCCGGGCTTTGTGCTGACAGAGACGAGCCAAACAAAACAAAAAGCATCACGTTCTCCAAGCACAAGAGCAATTCTGCATTTCACCAGGGGCTTTGGCCAGCACAGCTACCTCTTCGCTCACCTGATCATCAGGGGCTGTGCCGGCAGGGCGCCAGGGCCGTGCCCCAACCCTCACCATAGGACACCGGAATTCAGGCTCCGCATCGCACAAGCCCCGGGCACGCGATGCAGATCAGCGCGGGTCTAAGCGGCTGCGAGCCAGCAGAACATCCCACAGCAGCACACAGAGCCTCCTGTGAAGCCCCACGAGCAATTTAAGGACCAGCGTTTGGCATTTTCTGGATTGAAACTTTCCCATTGATTTTTTCCTGTCTCTATGACAATGTAAATATTTGGACACCTGTTCTCTTTTTTTCCCCTCTTCTATTTGCATTTTTAACTCAAAATAACAATTAAAGACTTCTCTAAATACTAGAAATTCTGCATGGTCCCTGGAGGAAGCAGGACTGTGAGTTTGTTACTATCGCACATGAGAGTATACAGGGAGAGAAAGGGCTCCAAATGAACCAGCATGGCAATGTTACTACCATCTTAAATAGTGTACACTAGGGGTTGCACGTATCCAGCAAAGATTTACCGAAAAACATGTTATTCTCAGTTACAGATTAACACGTTGTTGTAAAATTAAACCCTGTTGTGAAGTAATCTGTTCCAAACCCCAGTTTCTGCCCCAGGAACAAATCCTGGCTCTTATGTTCTAGGAGATTTTTGCTACTAATTCCAAGGAAACCATGCTTTCATGCTGGTCTTCAAAGTTTGATCCTGCTTTCCCTTCTGTCAATTAAAATCTGTCACTGACCTCCACAGGCCCAGGTCAGGCAGTAAAACAACCTTTAAAAATTGTATATGTAAATGAATGAATATATAACACGTACTCTGTACACATCTGTATTTCAGTTAGATAAAGTATATGTAACTATGAGATACCTTTAAAACCTTCCTGTTGCATATCAGCTTTGTAAAAATAGATGACTTGCTATAGCAGGACCATCCTGAAATTAGTTATGAAACCCCCCACTGTCAAGGAGATGATATCAGTAGATTTAGTATGAGAATTGTGATGAACATGTATTTCACAATGCTGGTATAACCAGACTATGTATATGTATAGTGAATATAAACATACCTCAGGTTAATTCCTCCATACAGGATGGAGATCCATAGCCATCCCAGGAGAAGAAAAATCAGCATTAAAGGAAATGCAAACATAAACCAAGAACCAAAGTTCACCACATCACATTCTGGAAAATAACTAAGCAAACGGGAAAAATCAAGTTAATGCAAGAAGGGAAAACAACCCTTCAATTTACGGGTAAACAAACATCTGAAATCAGCAGCAAAATGCCCCACAAACTTGCCAGTCTGCATTTAAAACCTATTCCCCTGTGTGCATTAGCAGTTACCTGGGCACTAGGAGATTTGGGGAGGGTTGTGTTGGGACAACCCCCCAGGCCACCCTGCCACCCGCAACTCACCCAGCCCAGCTGTGCAAGCTTTCACGGGAAGATCTGAAAATCTCTCCAGACGGCTGATGCTTTCACACAATAATACTCCTGAACACCCAGGATTAAACCCTGCTACAGTAACTGCTGAGAGGCTGAACATGAACCTCATAGGGATGCTGAACATGCCTAGGAGAGCCTGAACACACTACTTGTAGAAGCCAGTAACGAAATACCTGCAGGCACTTAGAATGGCACAAATCTCTGTTCCTATGCACATAGAAGGCATCTTTTATGTCTAAGAAAACAGGCCAGAATTAGCGGGTACTTTATTTTCCTTTCTACCATACAGCAGTAGATATAATTGCTCACAAAACACAACACAGCTTGTTTCATCAGAACAGTTACCAGGTTAATTGTAAGTGTGTAGTGAAGCCCCATTAAATTCAATGGGATTAAGAGCATCAGTAAGGTGAAACATATATGCACGGGTTTGGCTGACAGCCTGGCTGGGTATGCTGGAAACCCACTTATTACAGCCAAGACTGATGCAACCACCCTGCTTTCATCTGTTCACAGTTTCCCAAAATGTTCTGGAAGGGCATGAATTTTCCCAACTAGTTCTCGGCACAGAAGGGAATTTCCTACAGGGATGAAGAACACATCTCTGTTTCCCAGGATTTACAGGATTTTCCGGGATGGCCTCCCATACCTCTTCAGCTGTCCCAGAAGGATGAGGTTTGGTGCAGTTCCCGTCAGCGTTGCTGTACCTCCGATGCTGGCTGCGTATGGGATTGAGATGAGGAAACCTTTCCATATATTTGTTTTGTATTCCTCCTCCTTCTTTAAGTCTGAGAGAGCATCACTGGCAACCTCCTTCTCCTCCGTCAGATCTTTGCTTTAAAATAGTCCAAAAGAGAATCTGGTGAAAGCCCTGGTTTAAATACTGCACAACCACTTCAGAGCCTTGACAGAAGGAAATTCTCAGGTTTTAGAAATCCAAGCTAACACTGTCCTCAAGGACACCTTAGCAGCTCAATGCAGCAGAGGGGTCTGCTCAGTGAACTGCCACGTGGGACTGGCAGCCTTGCAGAGGGCAGAGCACCCTCAGCACCCGTCCGTAGGCACTGAGGGTGCACGTGCCTTGCCCAGCCCCTCAGCAACTTATAACACTTAACATAAAGTCCACGGGACTGCTAAAAGGAAAAAAAAAAAACATTTGATAGCACCGAGAGGAAAGAAACATCTGTTACTGAAAAGATGCTTCCTTCCCATCATTGTTATCAAAGCAGGACCATCACCAGTGTGTAAATCCTGGTGGGTTTTACATCACCAGCTTCACACATTTGATGTTCGTGAGAAAAACGAGGCACAATTCCCCAGCAGGAGACATCTCTGGCTACCATTTCAGAGTGGCTGGAAAATCTCTGCAATGATTTGGACACGCAGAGGAGTGCTGGACACACAGAGGACGGTTTCTGTCATTGGGCTGCTGGTGATTGGGATGTTTGGTACAATCAAAACATTTAAATGACTGAATTTCAAATTCCTAAAACTTGGTCTAGCTCAGGGGATAATTCTCTCTCTCAACTCTCTAATACAAACTTTATAGTTAACTTACTCCTCAGTACTTGCCAGAAACTGCATCTCAGTTGGTACAGTGTAAAGTTTATTCTGCTGTAAAGATGCTGAAAAAGAAAGATGAGGACTTTAAAACAGTTCAAAGCATCTAGAAAATTCTCCTTGAACCAAACAGAGGAACGGAGCAAACAACTGCTATTTACAGAGGGGCTGTGCAAAGGAAGGGTGAGCTCACGTCAAGGGGACGGGGTCAGGAGCACCTGGCAGGCATGAACAAGCCCATCTCCTCCTGCCACCACTCCAGTCCCACTGCAGCACCCAGCTTCTCCTCCAACACCCAGAGGCACTCAGTCCTTTTACTACTTCTGCCACTGGTCGGGCTCTGGGATCTTCTAACATGACCAGCAGTTCCAGGGTGTCCCTTATCAAGTCATGGGTTTTGGGAGGGTTTTTTGGGGGGAGGGTTAACTTAGATCATTCTTAGGAAGAAAAACTGTTGGGCCTGATGTATCTGTAAGGCACGTTCCTCAATGTACAGCACGAGCACTCCCTGTCACAGAGCTCTGTTCCCAAGGGATGAGAATTTTACCCCCTGCAGACACCTAGCGCAAAGTCACCATAAAGCTGTAGTTCGCTCTTTAAAGATGAGAGTGGGGCACACCTGGGGATTAGGCTTCGTACCAGGTCCTCTGAAATCCACCCCGACAGCAAGGACCATTCCCAAGCCCATCAGCCCCTCCATAAATGACAGACCCTGCAGGCTGAGCAACCGGTCCCTGACACAAGTTTAGGGCCACCCCAGGAGGATTCTGTTGCATACCCAATTCCCAGGGACCCTCCTGCATATTTTGCATGGGTTCTGCCTCACTGTCCTCCCTACCACCAGTCACAGGGAACACAAGCAGGACTCAGGAGCACTTGAGGAAAGGGTGTATTTTGACCGGAATGACCAATGTTCTCTTTGGCAGCAAACTGGGAGGTGCACACCACTCTACCACACACATACATATGGGAGAATTCAGAAATCAAAATACAGAAATGCAATACAATCACTCTTTTTTTACCAGATCTTACACTAAGGCTTGTGGCATTTGTAGTCCTGGCTCATGACTTGACCTCCTGAGGTTGGGAGTAGAGGTGTGCTATTAAACCCCATTTTCCATATTCCTCCTCAGCACTGGAACACTTGTGAGTTGTGAGCACCTTCAGCCCAGGTGGCCCTTCCCTGTCACTGCCGGCTCTGCTGCCTTTCCTTGGGCTATTTGCATGGGTTTGGGTCCAGAGGCCTGTGTCCCTGCACCTTCCCAGGCTCTGCAGACCTTTGTGCACAGAGGCCAATGCCTGGTACTGCCACCCCAGCAGTCCCCAAATTTCCTTGCATCCCTCCTCAGGCCGAAACATCATCCTCTTCTACCCATATATGCACTAGAGACAAAAAGCAGTGCATGGAGAGTAGCCAGTGGTCAAAGTCTCTGGACTCACTCACATGTACACTGAAGACACCAAGCTTGTTCCAGCTCAGTGAACCAAGGATTTTTTAAATGTCATGTTTTACACATCACTAATTTACTGAATTGGAGTTAATTGGCTTGGACGTACACATGCTGAGCTTTCATCCCAACAATGCTGCAATGGAGGGATGTAATTAGAAGGACAAACATTAACCCACAGTTGACTGTTGATCACCCAACGCATTTAGTCCAAGGCCTCTTACCACTGCCGTCCCATTCAAGCCTAGTGCTGGCTCTGCAAAGACACATATTTCATTCTACCTCTTAACATTTTTCAATTTTTTTCCCTTCTAAGCCCAACTCCCATCCCATCTTGCCAGGACCATCTGTGAGTTACCTCTCAAGGAAGATTTGCAAAAGGCAACCATGCAAAGGAAAGCCAGAGTTGCTGCAGAGCAAACTTTTCCTATGAAACTTGTAAAAAGGAGTTGAAAATTGTTATAGGTCCGTAAGTCAGAAGAGGCCAAAGACCACTGAGGTAGAACCTGGCTGTACACATACATCTCTCACGGAGCAGCATGAAAAGGATTCAGCAGCCATTTCACCCAAATACCTCATATTGCTTAGAGGCAGAAAGGTTTGTCCTAGATAATTACTTTTTTATTGTTTCTAAAATGTTGTAAAGGCCTGAGAAGTAATACTTCCACCCACTGAGGGGTGCAGGCAGCAGCTTTGCGGCCATACCCTGTCAGCACAGGCTGGGGTTAGGCAGCCAAACCAAGCAGCGGTGTCCAAAAATGCACATTTCCCATTTGCCCCTTTAGAGACATCATTTCCATCATTTCGCAACCCAGCGGAACACCTCAAGCACTGACTGCAATTTATCTTGAATTTGCAGAAGATACTGCCTATGCAGGAAAAAGAGGATAGAAATATTTTCTTGTGATTTTTTACCTGGAGATATTAAAGCTGCTCAGAGAAATGAAATATTGCCAATGATGGGTTAGTGGGCAGAGAGCACAAGAGATGGTCAGGCTCACTAGCACAGCAGTTTCCAGCTTGTCACACACCTAATGCTGGAGATGTCAGACAGAATTGTAGGGGATCAATAACCCACCTCCAAAAGGAAAATTCTGGAAGTTGAAAAAAGCCTGTTGGTGTTCAGTTTACAACCCTACTTCAATCAACCAGAACCAGCTGGGACTTCAGCCGTCAAAGCTCATCTAACCACATTCTTGCATCAGTAGCCAATAGCGTCAAAATGAACAAAAAACTACACTGAATTTTAGCTATCAAGGACACAAGCATGCAAATACTTACTGACCTATAACGTGCTGCCCACATGGTTGAGCATAAGTGATTGCAATCTTGAGGTTCTCTCATTAGCAAAAAAGTGTGACCAACTGATCAGCCACATCACTTTAATTCTGGCACTGTGTGTAAGCAAAGCCCTTCACAAAGCTGGTTTCATACACTTGTTGAAATTCTTCAGAAAATCAAATGCTTTTACATGCTACATGTTCTTTAATATATTTGTAATTTTTTTTTAGCCACCCAAGTATTTTTTAGCCTCCTGGACATGACTATAGTGTTATTAAAGCATATCCAAGCAGATTTCAAACTGACCTTATCATATGCCACTGTAAAACTTTGCTTCCACATACAGTCCCCTTCTCAAATAAATCTGCCGGTCTTTTTTTGGAACACAGATTACAATTCAGTTAGATTACAAAAATTAAGTAAACTATGAAATGAGGATACCTTTTTCTCAAATGCATGTTTCTTTACATTGTCAGGTTTCATCAGGTCTGTGAAAAAACTAACTGCAACAGCCCCATTGGAGATGTGCAGCCAGCCCCGACTGCAGATGACACCTGACAGACAGGAACCCCCTGCAGAAAGTTGACCTTCACGTCTCCGCTCCTAGGTGTAACATCAGATTTGTCGCTTTTGTCTGACTTCAGGTTTAGGGCTTCCTTCAAGGAACTCTGTTTTTCTCATCCATTCGGAAAGATTACAGAGAAGGATGAGTCTACTTTGGGACACTAAAGTTCAAACAAGAAGTCTACAAGAAAATCTGCATTTTGATGTTGTACATTTTACAGATGACTCTTCCTTCACTTGTATTTATTACTTTTATAAGCTTCTACCTCCAAAGAAAAATACATCATCACGCCATCACATGATATTTGCAAAGCATCAGTTTATTCATTCTTCTACTTGCATTGCCTCTCCCTTTGCCTTTTCTGGCTTCTCTCACCACTGTAAGCGTTGTGAGCCAAGGACATTCATTTTGTGCTTGCCAATGTCTAGGACAACAGGGGTCTTGATTTTATGTGTTCGCAAACTCTACTGTATTTACAGTCACAACTACACAGTCAAATCATTTCAGAGGTTGGGGTCAAGAAGGTTAAAAGCAGACTAACAAAACACAATGCTTCTACAGAATAAGAAATTATAGCATGAAGGTCAGTGGGGTTGATTTTAATAGATGTGATTGGTCAAAAATTCATAAAGCAAATGTAATGAAGCAACCTGGAGTGCAAATATCTCATGATTGCTAGACATTAATGATGAATGATTAATTATATCTTTATTAGAGTATGCACATATTTGAGTCTTCTTCTGGGGAGTCATTTTTCTGCCTTAGGATTCAGCAGGAATGAAAAAGCCATTGCTTTTAAATCACAGGGGCAGAAGAATTACCAATTAGTGCAAGAAAGAGAAGCCGTGACTACTGCTTCAACTATCAGTAATAGCTGCAAAGGGGACTTTATGACTTCATTTCTGTTCTGCTGTTTCTCACCACTGTCTGCCAGAAGCCCATACTCCAGGTAAATGACTTGTGAAGAAAGGGCTGCAGGAAGACCTTATCTGACTGCATACTCCTGATCCAGCCTGTCCATGACCTGCTCAGGAACAACACCAAGCAGTAGCATCAAGCTGGGAAATTACAAAGCACTTTATAAATAGGTATTTAATCTGCCAGCCTTCCCTTTCATCCTTCCTTTCTCCTCCAGCTCAGGCTCCAGTTTCATGGGGGAACAAACAGGAAAACGAGAGGAGAACCGGCCTGTCCACAAGCACACGGCAGGCCTGTGTGCTGCCATGGAGGGGCCACTGTCCTCACCCTTGCCCTGCTCTCGCCGCCTGGCCAGTCCCTTGCCTGCCCCTGCAGCAACGCATCATTACGTAGCACTCATCTGCCCAGGTGTCACTATCTACAGCCCTCCCTGGCTCTGGCTACCCCCGCAGCAAGGCATCCCTATGAATCCCATCACCACCATGCCCACAGAGCTGGACTTTAACTTGGGCCAGCAGCAGGTTTATGGAGCAGGTTGGCTGGGCATCACCACTTCTTGGTTTGTCCAGACAACTCATAAGCATTGCCTCCTGCATGACATGAGGAAGGGGCAGGATAAAAGGGAGTTTTATGCCAATACTCTTCCATCACGGTAATAAAGTGTGTATTAAAATGGGACCAGCACTGAGATCAAGCTGCAGCTAAGAAACCTGGTACTTATGCCAGTGAAGTGAATAAAGTGGGGCATATTTGATGGCAGCAGGACAGACCTCAGCTGGCTTATACTACTGCCCTGTCTCAATTACCTTGGTTTTCTTCATTTTCCCTGTTCATATCCTTAGATGTGTCTTTCTCCCCAAAGAGGCTTTTTAAAATTGCATTTGCAATTGGAAGCATCATAGCAGTGGAGGCAGTATTACTTAACCACATGGACAGGAAAGACGTTGTCAACATCATCCCTAAAATTAGTCTGGAAAAGAGAAAAAAGGAAAAGCTGAATTTCTTCAGTTTGGCAAGTTCTCCGATATATATCATAGCTATAGGAAGAACACTCATGTGCAGCAATAACAAAACTAAGCAAAAAGGACTTCTGTGACTATCCTGTAACTGGATGGAGCACAAATATGGGGCTGAACCAAATGAGTGTCCTTGTGCTCCGCTGGCCTCTGAGCAAAGGCAAACAGCTGAATAAACTCAATAAGCTGGAGAAAAGGGGGTGTGGACAGCCCCCTGGTATGGGAGACACTCGCATCACAGCCCACCACAGCAGAGCTGCTTCCCAAGCGCCTGTAGTTCATGTTCCCCATGGAGATCCCCCTGCTCCCGTAGTCACCTGGCTGGCTGGACTCCCACCAACATGAGGACCCGGAGCGCAATCCTGCGGTGTAAATTCCACTCCTCAATGGCTGAGGCCATGATTAAACCACTGAGGAAGAGGAAATTGGTGTCTAAAAAATATTGTGGGCAAACTTTGTTAGATGGGAGGATCCCCAAAAAGGGAAAGAGGACGATGGGCAGCAGAGCCGTCACGGCCAAGGGCAGCGCCTCCGTGCACCAATACAGGGCCATCAGCAGGATTACATAGAGACATCTTCCTTCCTGAAAAAGGAGGAGAGAGGAAAAGTAAGACGTGGCATTACAGAGACATCTTTTCACTTGGAGGTACTTAGACAAGCAAAATGCACTAATTACTCCTTCAGGGATACAGTATTTCTCCCAAATTATTTCCGCCAAGTGCAACATCTCCCCCCCCTACATTGTGTAGGGGTTCAGGACTTACACTGATCCTCTGAGACCACATGAAAACCCAAATCCTCCTTGATTGCCTGAGCCTCCTATGTGCTGCAGGGTGGCAGTGCACTGGGGCATCAACCAAGGAAGCTCTGGAGAATAGGACCTGTCCCAGCATGTTGAATTAGGGTGCTAATCCTCAGCAGGCACTGCTGCTAACATCCTTAGGTGTCCCAATATCTGACCCTGCTACACTTAATGTTTGTGCTTTCTCTCCAACTTCCACAGACCGTGCTTTGCATGGCTATGGAAAAACAGCTTTGAGAGATGGATGTATCGAGTCCCCACATTTGCAAGAGGAGGCACACAGAAAGGTTCCTTTTCTTGGATCAGAGTCTCCCAAGAGATCTGTGAGAAACCATTCCATGGCAACCCATCCCAGTCCCTACGGAAATCAGTAAATCAAGCGCCCTGGTGTCACGCCACTTCCTGAGGGCAGGGAGCTCGCCCATGCCCAGCATCGCCCCAGCCTCGGCCAAGGCTGGAAGAAACCCAGTGCCCCCGCGCCGCAGTGTGAATTCATTCATCCGCCCAGGAGGCACAAACTAGACCAACGCCATTTGTCCTGACAGCCACAGCCGAAATGACGAGCGACGGAAAGAAGTCAGAACGGCTCCAAGCCCAGGAGAGGAGAGCCCCGGGGGGGCAGGGGGGAGCCCAGCACGGAGCTGGGCTTGGTCACGGCGGGGCTGAACGGGGATATTGTCAGCGACCACAGGGCAGAGTGCCCGCAGCGCTATAAATAACTGCCGGGAGTCATTTGGAAGCCACAGAGCTATTTATTTTACCGCTCTTTTCCAGCTTCTTGAACAGGTTGAATTGTTGCTCAAAGGCACCTCTGTCCCTCTGCTTGGGCCTTCCTCCCCTGCACCCAGGGCTGGGCTTGCTGGGGCTTTTGCAAGGGAGATGATGGCTCTGGTCCCTGCCGTGGCTGGGTCGGGAACAGCGTGGGCTGGGAACCGTGTGGAGCTGCTGTCCTGGTTTCAGCTGGGATAGAGTTAACTGTCTTCCTAGTAGCTGGTACGGTGCTATGTTTTGAGTTCAGTATGCGAAGAATGTTGATAACACTGATGTTTTCAGTTGTTGCTCAGTAGTGTTTAGACTAATGTCAAGGATTTTTCAGCTTCTCATGCCCAGCCAGTGAGAAAGCTGGAGGGGCACAAGAAGTTGGCACAGGACACAGCCAGGGCACCTGACCCAAACTGGCCAACGGGGTATTCCATACCATGTGACGTCCCATCCAGTATAGGAACGGGGAAGTGGGAGCAGGGATTCGCCGCTCGGGGACTGGCGGGGTGTCGGTCGGCAGGTGGTGAGCAATTGCACTGCGCATCATTTGTACGTTCCAGTCCTTTCATTATTGCTGTTGTCATTTTATTAGTGTTATCATTATCATTATTAGTTTCTTCTTTCTCTGTTCTATTAAACCGTTCTTATCTCAACCCACGGGTTTTGCTTCTTTTCCCGATTTTCTCCCCCATCCCGCTGGGTGGGGGGGAGTGAGTGAGTGGCTGCGTGGTGTTTAGTTGCTGGCTGGGGTTAAACCACGACAGCTGCATTTTGGGGATAACGTGGTCTCAGCTGCAGCATTTGAGCGTGCAGCAAGGCACCAGAGCAGGTACGGTGGAGCCACAACCTGCCTGGCTACCTGCAAAAAATTCACTTCAGGCATTAGCTGGATGTGGTCATCCCCAAGCTCCTAGAGCAGACACCACCCCAGTAACACACCCACAAACTGAGGATAAAAAATAACCATGGTTACTGAGAAAGCCAAAGAGCAGAATCTACCCTGACACCCAGCTGGGTGCGTAAAGCCGAGTGAATTGAAACTGATAGGGATTTATCATTCAACACATCTGTAGTGAGTGTTTGAAAAAAAAGTGGCAAGAATGACAGAATCTCTGATTTGCTTTTAGCACTCAGGCTTTGCATTTCACAAGCAGTTCTGCTAGTAAAGCTCCAGTGCTTCAGTGCACGTGGAGATGCAAATACGGCAGAACTGAGGATAATTTGCTTTGATTTTTTTTAATACATAATCTCAGCGGAGCCAACACTTCATGTGAAGTTCCCAAGATCTGGATTTAAAGACCACTTCCAGTCCTAATTTTAGATCCCAGTAAAATGACATATGAGATAGTGTAAAGTAAAACCTTTTATGTTCCCAGGGCTCAGCCCTGGCACCTGGCAGTTCCCATGAGCTCCCCATGGCTTCACTTCCTCCAAACCAGCAGGATCAGAGCAACAAACCTGGTGGTGCTGAATTTTGAAAAAATAAAGAATCATGTTTTAAAATGTTTGCACAGTAGATTAGTGATTTCATTCCCGTGGCAACTGATAATTTCTCTTTACTCTGGTTCTTTTTATACACCAAAGAAATAGCTTTGCTCTCATTAAGCCCTTCTGCAAATGGTCTCTAAAGGCCGTATAAATAATTTTTTTCTCCCACTGGCAAAGTATTCTTCAGTTTTCTGCAGGGAAAGTTGCACCAAAGTCAACTGCAACATAAAGACACTCTGCCTCTTACAGGGGTAGAGCAACTGAAAATATTTAACGATGCCTTGATATAAGAGCATATCAGTGAAGGTTTTAATTGACCTGATAAAATAGTTGAAGTACTATTTAGAAAACTAATTATAAGTAAGGGATATTTATTCTCTGGTGTATGGAGAATGTTCTGAAAAACATTGCAATGAAACACAGCATGAATCTAATAACTAATCTTCATTGCAAGATCAAAAGCCCAGGAGTAAAACTGAAACAGGGCAGAAAGAACTGCTATATGGAGGGTTTTCCCAAAATTTTGAAACCTATATAGATCTACAGCAAACCACTTGAAAAAGAAAGCTGTAGTATTGTTTATCCAATTTATTCTACCCCAAAAGAGGACAAATTGCACCTATATTAAACAAGTTTTTCACTAAAGATAGGACCTTCATTGAACAAAAAAGGAACAAGACCACTTCAGAATAACTTAGATTTGCAGCAAGCACTCCCCACAATAAAAAAATTTAAAACCGTTAATAAAATTGAACCAAACTCTATACAAAATTTAAAGGTTTTTGATTTCCAGATACTTTGCAAATGTTAATTAATTAATGCTCTCAGTGCCCAGCAAGTTTGGTTAGTATGCAAACAATATATGCTAACAAATGTCAGAAGAACGGTCTTTTAGGGAGATGGGCACGGCTGCCCAGGGACAGTCTGGGCTGCATCCACTGTTGTGTGCAGCACCATCACGCCCCACATGATCTTTATCCTTCGCTCCCTCTGCTGTGTCACTGTCAGGCTCCTTCTGCTTCTCTCACCTCCCTGCAGCTTTGTTTTTATTTTTTTCAAAATGAGTCTATCAAAGTTCAGGGGGAAAAATGGTAGCGCATAGGAACTTTAAAATGGGTCTTGTGATTGGGTTAATTTTATAACCATTTAATGATTTCCAGGGAAGCACTGGATGGCTCTGGACTGCAGTAGCTCTCCTTCCTGTTGCTCAAGAGCCTTGGGAATGACCTCTGCCCCTCCAAACACAGATCCTGTCTTCACTGCACTGAAAGCACTGGGGATTTTCCACACTGGGGGACCTGCTCAGCTACGGCAGAGGAAGCCAAGCCACGAGGTAGTCTCCCATGGGCAGGAGAGCTGGAGGGAGCAGGAGGTCTCCTGGAAGGGCAGATGAGGTGCCCGAGGGAAAGGAGGTGCTGGCAGGGAATGTGGGTCAGATAAGGCAAACTGGCTCACCCAGGCATAGCACCGAGGCACGGGCATGTATGAGTCCCCAGTGCCAACCTGAAAGGGGACATCAGGAGCTTCAGCTGGACCTTGTTCTCCACCAGCCTCAGGCAGCTCTTGGGCAGCCCAGTGCCACCTGCCCGGTGCCCACAGCCTCCCCACCAGACAGACCCAGCTCTCAAAGAAGCCATACCTTGGCACTGCCAAGCTTTGGTTTTTCTCCATCAGCCGTTGCATGTTACATGGTCATCACAGCCTCATCACCCCCACACAGGCTCCCCCCTCACCCTTCCCGCCCTATGACCGGGCAAACTAGGGGCATACAGGTGACAGGGCTCCTCCAGGACCTCGATCCCAATACCAAGAGATATTTTGGCTAAACCGGAGCTTTTCAAGCCCTTTTAAACCACTGCTACCACAAAGGAACATCCTATCTGCAATATTCAGAACTACTCAGTACAAAAAAGCACTGGTGGCTTTTAGCATCTCGCTCACAAACTGCTCTCACTTTGCAGCTGTGACGGTGCTACTGGCCATCTCGCTCACACTGCCTGTTCTCCAGTGGGATGGGTATGTGAATCTGATTTTTACTAACTCAGCTCTTGCAAACATTATGTAATCTGGACATAAACCAAGCCCTGTTTACCAGCCTTCCTGCCAGCAGAGTTGTTTTGCTCCCACTGGGTATTTGCAGAGTGGCTAGAAAGGGGCCAGTAACACAGGGGCACAAGCTGTTAATAGCTTCAGGGAAGATATTTTGCTCTGGAGTTATGCTAAAAAGACATAAAACTTATTAAACACTTTTATTTAAACTTCTTGAAGTATTTTGTAGTTGGCAGAAAACCAGAATAATTTTCTCTATTTTACAAATGGGACAGCTGAAGCTCAGAGAAAGTGGGCAAACTGACCAAGATCACATAGGAAGCTAATGACAAAAATGGATTGGGCATCTTAGAGAAAATCTTCCCTGGCTCAGAGGTCTGAGGCTCACACTTTCTCTTGAACACAGCAATAGATCCTACATCTTCAAACATTCATGGACTGTGAAACTAAAACAACACAGTGTGATGATTTGACACCGTGCATGAGGTTAACAGAGCTCCCTTTTTGAATCTCCATTTCAGCATCAGGGTTTGGTTTTGTTTTTAAGATAGATCCACCACATTTGATTAGAAAAAAAGAAACATTTTCAGTGATGGTGACCCACCACAAGTTTAGTAAGCTGCTCCTATGATTAATTAACCTCACTGTTAAAATTATGTTGTGATAATCTGAATCTGCCAGCTTCAATCCTCTGCACCTCTTTATATGCCCCTCCTTTATGCCTTAGCCTGGACTGCCCTTATCCAAACTCTGCTTGTGATTAATGTGCCTTCAAAGTAGCGATCAAGTTACTTCTTGCCTTTTTATTCTTTGAAATAAATAGGTTCAGCTCCCACAGCCTTTCACCACATGGCCTGTTTTCCAGTCCTTTACTAATTCTGGGACTCCTCCAGTTTGTCAAAGCCATTTCTGAGCTATGGAAGCCAGACTGGAAGGATGTTCTGGTGGAAGTCACACCCTCACCAAATGCCAGCCTCGTAGATCCTCACTGCTCTTGCTCAACTTTCACATGTCCATACACATATTAACCTTCTTGGCTGTGCGTAGCCAGTCTGGTAGCTGTGTTCAACTAATTACATATTGCCATCTCAAGCTCTTTTTTGGAATCTACTTCCCAAGAGGGACTCCAGATCAGCCTGACCTGCGGTCAGCATTCCCGGTAATATCCATCTACCCTGGGGCTTATAGAAATGCACTCAGTTGATTGGTTCACAAAACTCCTCTGGTAGCTCTTATAAAATTCTTGTACGGAAGTTTGCTAAACCTGTAGATTTTAAAGTAGCCAGGGTTGGATGCAAGTATTTTAATTTCCCTTTAGTTACTGTCATAATAAAAATATTTCATTATCAGACAACTTCTTATGATATTGGACTGTACTATGAGCACTTTCCTGAGTACAGAACAAAAATGCTTCACTGAATATGGCTTTTCTGCATTGTCCATCTGGCAACAGACTACCATGGGTCAGATTCCTTTTGTGCCACACACTTGAAACACCGCTCATCACCCTCAAGACCCTGCCCAGGGATTTCTTCCTCAATTCTTTCACATCTCTTTTCATGTTTTCTATGGTTCGTAGCTTCCATTCAATATTGATGCTTCTCAACTTCCCTTTTTGCACAAGTATTGCTGCTTTCAATTCCTCTCTGTGCCAGCTTGCTCTTCACCAGGCTTACCCTCTCTCCAGATTGAAGCTCACAGTGCCCATGGTAAAATATCGTCACCCTACTTCAAATTATCACCCCTCTTTTCTCACTGAAGTTCTTCCTCTCATGTCTTTTAAATAACCATTGCTTCCAGTTTTGTGAAACTGGCCTTTCTAAATCACCAAGCATGTACATAGCAGAGATGGACTTTGTGCATGAAATGTATAATCAGGCTACAATCACTTATTTCACCTGCCAGGCTGCTCTCCTGACTGCTACCTCTTTGCCTGCCATGCTCCTGCTGTGGTCTCCAGCCCAGGATCCAGCTCTCCTCCGCTTCCCAGGACACCCCGCTCCCAGCCCACCACTCCACTCGCCCACACTGGCATCACCCCCTTTCCCCACAATGCCTTCGTTCATGCTCTTTGCTTTCGAGTGCAAGCAATGTCATTTTTCTTCTGGAAGTTCTTAAAGTCTCCTTGTTCTAATCAGGAGGACTCATTACGTCCAAGTTAATTTTAAATTGCTCTATAGCCACTGAGGAAGTCAAGTCTGTTTTCTGAAGGCATTGGGCCCTATTTGCCTGCTCAGAGTTCCTTTTAGCAGATTTGGCTGCCTCAGCTGTTACCAAGCCAAGAGGCTGTAGACATTGAGTTCATTAGAAGCTGTTGGAACAAGCTCTTTGCACAGCTCATTAAAAGTGCCCCCCATGTCCCTTCCAGCAGAACAGTTCCTCCAGCCCCTCCTGCCCTGCCCGAGCTCTTTGCAATCATTCACAGCTCTCTGAGCAGGGGGGTCACGGGCACTTCCACTCACGGGACAAATATTCAGCCATTTCAGCAGCAACCAGAGTGGGAGGTAACACACAGACCCTTGCGCAAAGAACTGGTTCCTAGGAAGTGGCTCCACACAGAGCTTCTCCTGCTGCTGTTTTATGTGATGGGCACAAGTTCAGGGAGCACACCCTGAGGTCTCAGCAAACCCATCCACAAAGGAGAAATTTCATTTCTCTTAAATAGGGAAAGGATATTGCAGACAAAACATTTACGCAAGTCTCGCTCTCCACTACTGCAACCACAAAGGGCATCAAATAAAAACAAGGGCTATCAGTGTAATGTCAGCACCAGTGCCAGCCCTGACGTTGTTCCTCTGTGAAGGAACTCACACAGAAATATGGAGAACAACCACCGCAGGGTGATAGCTGAAGAGAGCTTTAATAGCCGCTTGCAGATATGGATGCTGGAGTTCATCAGCAATAAGCAAGGCCAGACTTGATGGATGATTCTCCTCAAAGGATTTTGCCTCCAGGGAGATGTCACCTAGGTGCAGGTTTCACCGGAAAACCCATTGCACCCAGAAGTATCACTCAGAAGTACATACTAATCCAAGAACCCACATCCTATTTGTGGTTCTCTGTTATATCAACTTTAGCTCATGATTTCTTGGTCTCCAGATCCAAGTGAAACGCTGCCCTTGAAGCCAGAGCTCAGGTGGCTTTTTATGGCTCCAGTCCCTTAGGAGATTAAAATTGCTGAGCATCCCAGTGGGAAGAAGGTAAATGGTGACATGATGTGGGAACAGATTTTAGCATCCTCAGAGGAGGAAAGTACTGCAGAGGTGCCTGTAAGACACCTTCTCACAAGGGAAGCCTCATCCTGAGGCTAGCAAGGGCTGAGCCTCATTGCTTCTCACCTCCTACCAGTTTCCATAGCACCCTGCAAGGCAGCACACGGACCATCCCAGCAGGAACATGGGGTTCTCCAGACCATCCAACTCTCCCATGCTCCCAATGTGCAAGTACTTGGTAGCACCAAGGTTGCTACAATGACTGTAACACACCTAGGAGCTCCTCCTGCCCCAGCCTGCTCTCCGTGGGTGCCGGGCCTAGGACAACCTCCCAGTAACACCAGCAGCAGCCCAGTCAGCTGAATTCCTTTGGAGATAGAGCTTGCTGAACACCTGCAGCAGCTCTCGCAACCTGGCTGCCCAGGAGAGCGTGAAGTTGGACTTGAGTCCCATGTTAGGATAAACCATCCGACCCAAGCAGCACACCTGGGGGCACACATTTTCCATCACGCGCCAGGATAACTTCCAAACTCTACCACCCCAGATCCCCTGCCTGCTGAGCGCTTGCCTGTTCCCCCCCGCTTGGTGTTTTTACACTGTGGTTAAAAGCATAACCTGCTCCCTTCCTCTCCGGCATCCCCCCGTGGCTCAGGCCACGGAGGGCGGTTCAAGCAAGCTCCAGCCATCAGAACTTAATCCCCTGTTGATGCAACACCAAGTTTCCTTTCTTGCTGAACAAGTGAGCGAATTTTATGTTGAAACTAGATGAATCACTGACCCCTGAACATGAACAGATAGAATTTTGTATGGTAGCTCACAGCTACAGGTTCACGCCTATGCCAAACTGGGGGAGAACTTGGTGAAGCTGCAGTCGGACTTGCTTGAAATGTTGCACTGGTTAACAGCTGTGCGAGCATCCGAGTTTTGACAGCAACAAGTGCATGTACCAGCCAGTCTCACTGCTACCAACTGCAATGCATTTTGCACCCATGGAAAATGAAGAAGAGATCGCCAATGCAATCGGGCAGACTAGTCAGCTCTGCCAGGGCCTCTCCTTCCCTGCCCACAGCTGCCCCACTGCTTCTTCACCTTCTCAGCTGCAAACACTTCCACTTTCCCGTCCATCACCAGTTTTTCTTTAATAAAACAGCATTGATCAGACTGGACTGCGCATGAGGTCCTCTGTGGGTCGCACCCAGGAGCAGGCTACCAGCACTCTGCAAGAGTGGAACGGGTGTGAACAGCACCATTACACCAGCAGAGACTTTTTTTCTTCTGTACATGTGCAGAAATCCCTTTCCTGAACACCCAAATCTTTACACAGTGTGTGTAACACTATACGCTTCTACCAGTACACAGAGCATCTAGATCGAGGGCCTTCCCGCAGTGCAGTGCCAGGTTCATCTGTGATTTATTCTCACCATTAACCACTGTGCGGTTCAGGCACAAGCTTGCACTGAGTGTACAGTGCGTCTCCTCACACTCTTAACCATATCTCATGATTTTTACCAGTGCCAAAGTCAAAGAAGATACTATTAAATATAATTGAAGTACTTGTTCAGCTACCGTAAATGAATGTACAAATATAATTATCTACTTATGAATCTGCAAAGGAATTAAGTGCCTGTTGTGCAATGTGCTTTCTGCTCTTTGAGGCTGACATTTAGTATATTCCTATTAAGAACTCACCCAATAATGCAAATAGAAGAAAGGGAGATTAAATCCAAAGAGTTTTCTCTTTTAACATGCTGTGTCATTAAATAAACATTAAATAAACATTAAATAAACATTCTGTGTTTTGTTTGGTTTTTTCTTTAATTTGGGAGATTTATTTGCTATCTTGAACATAAAGGTTTCATTTGACAAGCACTATACGGGCAGAAGTAAATGCCACCTTTGTGTCCTTACAGCACCTGAATCATTCTACAATCACTAAGTACGAACATCACTTATCTTCTGATGTAAACAGTTATTCTCAAACGGACCTGAGTCAGAATGTAAGAGTGAAATCCTGCCCATACTGAAGTCAATGGCACAAAATTTCCCAGGGACTTCACCGCCCCAATAGATTTCCACCCCAAGGGTCAGACCTCTTGGCGCACAAGAGCTGCATACATGGGACAGCTGCAAAAATCCTCCAGTCTCCAAAATTTTGCCACAAATTGCTTAATGTGCAGCCTAGCACACATGCCAAAGCCCAAACCTTACCAGGAAACCAGCTTTTCCATGTCTACAGAACACCACTAACATCTTACTCAGAAAGCCTTTTTGGACACAGCACCAAAAGTTCCCCCCCCCCAAGAACTGCCCACAGCGGTGCAGGCAGCACTCGCAGCTCCCCTGCATTTCCCAGCCCTGCAGCACAAACTCCGCTGCACAGCCACCTCCAGCCCTGCAGTGTTCCTCTCTCCCTGCCCACACCGCTACCCCAGTGCGATTCCCATAGCAAAGGGGATGGGACAGCAACACCAGGCAGCCTCAGAGATCCGAGCACTTGCTTTCCACCCCAGCTCTACAAACACCTTGCTGGGTGATGCTGGCTGTGGACCTGCTTTGCCTCAGTTTTTCCCCAGCTCCCTTTGAGCGCTACTGATGAAAACTACAATAAGGCAGCTAGGTATCAGCAAGAAGTATTAGTTAAGTGCCATTTAGTTCAAGCTGATTCTGAACCATAGGTTCCTTACGCCTCCCAATGTCTATGTAAGCAACATAAATACAGTTCACGCTACCCATCCCTTCTTCCCCCTAAGAAGTTAAAATAACCCCAGGATGCCCCCTCCATTCACACTCTAAGGTGGGCTGCAGAAGGGTGAGGAGCTGAGGCAGATCGCAGGCTTTGGTGGTCCCCTCTGTCCGGAGGGAATCCCTGGCAGGCAGCAGGGTGACCCTCGTGAGGGCCAAATCCTGCCGGGGCTGAGGCAAGAGGTGAGCAGCAAGGCGGGACAGAACACCAAGGCTATGTCCCCGGTCCACGTCCCCAGGGAGGGCTGTGCCCCACAGTTCGCGCCCCAGGTCTGTAACGCTGATCCAGACCCTTGGTCCATGCCCTGCGTCAGCGTCCCCAGTTTGGTGCTCCTGGGCCATGGCCCCGGTTGCTGCCCCCCAGTTGGCGTACCATAGCTGGTGCCCCGCCGTCCGCATCCCTGGTCAGCGCACCCCAGCTCGACGTCCCCTGCCCCGCACCCCCCCCCAGCGAGCGTCCCCAATCTGCAACCCTAAGTGGCAGCCCCAGCCGGTGTGCCCCGCTGTCCACGCTCCGCGGCCGGTGGTCTCCATCCACGCCTCGGCTCCGTGCCCTCCACCGGTGTCACACACCCCACCACCCTCCCTGCCCCACCCCCGCCCGGTACCTTGGGGGGCAGGCTGAGCAGCACGGGCACCAGCGCCAGCGGGGCGCAGAGCAGCACCACGAACCGCCGGACGCTCCACACCTTCTTCACCAGCGCCCCCAGCGCCGCCATCCCGCCCCCGCCGCCGCCGCCGCCGTTCCCCGGCTTTATCCCGCGGGAGCGGAGCGCGGCCGCCCCGCCCGCCGGGAGGAGCCCCGCTATACCGCCCCGCCCCGCCATACCGCACTTCGCCCCCCTATACCGCCCTGCCAACCTGCTGTACCGGCCCCCCCGGACCCCTATACCGACCCCCCCCCCCCCCCCAGCATTTTCCCAGTCGCGGCAGAGCTTCGGCCGTGCAGCCGGAGGGGTTCGGCACCGGAGATGTTTCGAAACTGGTTCAAAAACTCTGGCAGCACAAGAGCTCGTTCAGTTTGACCATCTGTGTATTGCGGGCCATCAAAGAGCATCTGGTTGTGCTCATCGTTCAGGCTCAATACATCGAAATATAAAGAAATGGTGAGTACAAGCGATTGCTAGAGAAAAAACCCACTGAAATCCAGCAGTTTAAATATCTGGTTTAGTTCTCAAACATTTCCCCTCCATGGACACAAATGCACATCATTAAAAACTCAAAAGCATGAGAAAAACAGGGAGCTGTGATCGCTTTTGACAGTTCAATTTGACAGTGACTCAAAGGTTTGACAAGTTGTTTGCAATGACATGTGAAACACTTTTTTTTTGTTGTTAAAAATAAGGGAACACAACCAAACAAAAGGCCAGTGGTGCGGAGCGGGATAGAGCCATGGGAAATACCAGGAAAGCAGGAGGCAAAGTCTTGGCTCACACAAGTGTGAGCCCCAGCAAGCGAGTAGCATATGACTATATCCTGGCTGCCCTTAACATAATCAGGCCAGATCCACACAGTTAGGGATGCTTCAATCGTGAGTCAAAAAGAAAACACAAAAGCTGCCCAGTTCTAACTCTAAGGGCGGATTTTCCTGCCAGCTCTGCCCTGCATCAGGGTCATCAGAAAGAAAATGGGAGAGCATGTGGGGCAGGCAGGACAGGATCCCCTCCCCTGGACCAAAGTAAATCTCAGCGAGCGCTGCAGAGGTTGCCGGTCTCTGTCTCACTGCGGGGAGCCCAAGCGAGAGGCACACATCACAGGAGACCGAGCCCATGCGCTATCAAGATGAGCAAGAGATCAAAGTCAAGGGAGCTGGATTTTCTCTCTGCTCTTTGCATCGCCTGGATTCTCGCAACTGGAGGCTAAATGCAGCTGAATAGTGAGGAGAAAAAAGGAAAAGCAAAATAACACCCTGACTTAGCACTTCACCAGCATCCTTTGAGTGCTTTAAAACATATTCAAAACCTGGGTGAGCTGGCCCCATATATATGAAAGATGTATACAAATCATGTTCAGCGGAAAAACCTTTCCCTTTTCACAACTAATCAGCTCTCTGGAGAGTTACCACCTCCAGGCAGGTCACTCTTAGAGCATCAAAGAAGTTGGAGTCAAATGCATTGGATAAAAAAGCAGACCCCACTGAGGAAAGCCCTCTCCAGCTTATAAAAATGATGCATCACTGGCAAGAGGGAAGAAGAAATCAGAGAGGAAGCGTGTGGTGATACAATCAGCATGAGAGACAGGACTGTACTCCCATTTGAACAGACTCTCCTCCGGGTCTGGATCCACCTCCTCTGTTCCCCCCCCCCCCCCCCTTAACGGCATATACCTAATTTCGCACAAATAGTAACAAATCAGTTAATCCCCACACCCATCCCAGGCAGGGGCTAAAGGGTGATGGCATCACCACCGCGGCTCTTTTCAAATAGCAGAACGGACACAAAAGCTTTTGCCGGGCACTGCCGGGGGCCGCTGGCAAAGCGAGGATCCGGCATCCGCCTGGCGCCCGGCCCCGCGGCTGCCCAGCCTTGCTGGCAAATGCACCTTCTCTTGGGGCCCAAAAGAAAGCACAGAGCTGGCTAAGAGAAACCTACAGGGATTTTTATCTTGCTTTCCTTTAACTGCTCAACAACATGAATAAAAAGTTATCAAGACAAAAAAACATGAGTGGGAGATTCCTGTGTCACCTTATTTCCACCACGGTGGGCTATGGTAGCATAAGATGCTTTATCACTCCGGTAGTGGTGCATGATGGAGAGGATGAACAGGTGGATGACCGAAGACCTGAAAGCAAAATTCAGGCCATCGAAACAACGCAACTGCTTAAACCAGGTTCAGCTTACCCAATATACCCATCAGACACAGACTGGGAGCACATCTATGAGCGTGTGCCACATGCTGGACCAAAGGAGCTCTACAAAGCTTTTTCTCTCAAAATCAACCCTGTAAGTTAAAAAAAGCTTCAAAAGAATAATAAGCCGTCAATGCCACAGTCTGTTCTTTCTCTTACGAAGATACAGGCTTCTGCCAGTGCGGAGGACCAGGGGAACGGGAGCACATTCCCCCTCCCAGACGTGAGTCACGTCCCTGCCCAGACAGCCCCTTCTCCGAGCCCATTCTCTGATCCCACCTGGCCCCTCCCAGCTCAGCTGGGTGGATGCTGGGCTCAGCCTTCAGCGCTTCCCAGCCAAGCGCATTCTGTGGGGGCTACAAGCTGATTCACTCGGCCTCCCAGGACTTCAGCTCAGAGTTAACATTTAATTAACTTGTTTCCTTGTAAATTCTGTCTCTACCAGCCCCATTTTCAGTGCCAGCAGCAGCTGCAGCTGCCCTCGCTGTGCTCCATGACCATCACTGGGATCAGAAGTCACTCCGTTCCTGGGCCATTACTCTCCGTTACTTACAGAGTAAGTTTAGCTTATTGCAAAAGAAAGAGGTGCCGCGTGGTGCCCAAAGGGACCGCTGTGGGACACAGCTTGTGCTTGGGCCAGGGAGAGGCTTTATTTATCTGTAGGGACCCTCACATAGTGAACTCTGGGTTACAAATGAGCTTTTATGCTTTTATTGCACTAACTTGGTTTCCTATCAGCACTGATGGGAGAGGAGGGTTGCAAAAGGTTATCAGTGTTTTGCATCTTGCAAAACTGGAAAATATCAATTTCCTGCAAACATCAAGGCCTAGACTAAAAAAAGTTCACTCAAAAAACCTACACCATATAGCTTGTATGGACAGTTTTTACATATACACGACAATAACTGCTGGCACAGAGCAGCCACTGTCCAAAAGTCGTGGTAACAGCATACCCAGATTATGCAACCATATTTTCATTCCTGTTTCTTGCCATACTTGTATGTGTTTTCTTTCATGTCTGTTTTTCCTCTTAGTGCTCCTATAGGTCTACAACTCACATCTGTCTCCAAAAATCCCCTTATTTCAGTTCTGCACTTATGGCATCAGTGGGCAAACCAGAATTTGTCATTATTACTGCAAACTAAAGTCAAGCTGGTAACCCCAAGCTCACAAGCTGGCTCCCCACTCCCATGAGAGAAATCACTGATGATGGTCAGACACCAAAATAAACAAAAAGGCAACTCCATCAATAACCAGCGATTCCCTCGGAAATCCTAACACTGCACATTCTGCTGATGAAACACCTCCATTTCCATTTCATTTTTCTTTCCCTCTTTCCTTTTATTCCTCTTTCCACAGCTTGTTTGCACACTCCTTGTGTTCGTGACAATTTGGGTGATACCCAGGTGTGGAGCAAGATGGGCAGGTGCCCAGAAGCCCCTGGAAATGAAGCTGTTCCTGGCAGGCCTGGAGTTGGTCCCCTGAGACAACAATTCATTCTTAACAGCAGGAAGATTCAAGCAGTAGAAAGACCCAGAGTGATCAACTGTCCATCCAGCACGCAGTTATAAATATTTTCTGTTGAAAGAACATTTTTCCCAAATATAAAGATTTTTCCGGTGCTAGCAATGGTGGCAGAGAGACCTCCAGTGGCTGGGTGCAACATAAGCCATCCCCACCGGTTCACATCCCCACCGCCTCTCGGTGTCCCCCGGGGAGGCAGGCAGGAGGGTTTGGGGGGGGATGAAGGCCAGCACAGCCTTTGGGGCCGGTGAGAACAGCCCCTCTAGGTAAGCTGGGGCAGGACATCACTGCCTCTCCCGGTGTCACACAGAGCTGTGACCATCCTCAGTGTCTGGACCTGTACTCTGAAGAGGGTGGGACTGCTTGCTGGGCTGCTTTGGCCAGTGGTGGAAATACAAAATGAGACAGACAGTTGCTCTTAGTTAAAAAGAAGTTTGGGTTTCTAGCCTAAAAGATCGTTTACCTCTTTCCAAACACAAATGTTTCAATTTCACCTAAGAACATATTTTTTATTTTATTGGTTTTCCTTTTAAACTCAATTGAGCTAAACTTGGTTGCAGAATATTTTTAGGACTTTGTAAAATATTGGTTGCTTGAAACTGTATTTGCAGTGGATAAATTATTCATGTAAAAAAAAACCTCCAAAACTCAGGAGTCTTATTTTCCTTATGAGAATGCACATGCGCTGGAGCATCACCCAACACTAAGGGAACAGATAAAGCCAGAGTATTAATAATGCAATGGCAAATTATATCAATAATAATAATTTTGGTGTTGCTCATGACCATGCACTGAAAGCTGACACAGCAGCAAGCCAAGCTATCCTCAGTCAAACCAAGACTGGAAACTCCACCTGCCTTGCGAACCAGCCAGGGAATCCATGGTTTTCATCCCAGGAGCTGCTCCCACAGGCACAACCAGCAATGCAGCTGTGGGGTGGACAGTTTGCAGGTCCAGAGTGCCCTCTTTGCTGGACATGCACCTGCTGTGATTTTTCCACTCTCGAACAGCAATAGCTCAGCATTCACCACAGCAATCCATATAGACACATCAGGCTGATTGAGAGAAAATATCAACAAGCTGTAGCACAGATGTGCAAAAAGTAACGCTTACATAACGAAGAGGGGTTTTGTCATGCAGTGAAAAAGCAAAACATTTTGCTTTTCATTACCAGTAATGTTCTGCTTTGTTTTGAAGCTCCATCACAGAGCAGATTTCAGCAGAGGCCAATTCAGGAGTCCCTGCTCGAAGGCCAGTCCCACGCACCAGCACCCCGAGAGGGCTGGCCTCGCCGCAGGCTGCTGACCCCAGCTCCGCTGCAGGACTTCATCTCAGAGCACCGTGCCGGCCATAAAAACTTGCAGTTGATCAGCTTTGTTTCTACTCCACTGTCCCGCAGGCAGAGCTGCATTTTAATAAACATAATGATAGTTAGAAACAGACTTCCTCAAAGGGCTTCACAAACATAACTCAATCCTGGCATCACCAGGGGACAGTAACAGCGGTGTTTGTACAGATGGGGGATGGCAGGCAGGGAGCTTAGGCGTGCTGCCTCTCCTCAGTGGGTCTCTGATTCGGGGCTCAGATCAGGCCTCGTTAGGGGACTCGTTAGCTCACACCCACCTGCTCCTGACGTGCGGAAAACAGACTCCACAATCAGTGAGATTGTAAAGTAGGTATGTTCATTCAGCGCTGGGCAGCACGGGGGGTAGTCCCACCAAAGTCGTGTGCGCCTGATTTTGGCAGTTCACTTTAAATTTATACAGTCAAGTGTTACATATACATAGAGTTTCGCAATACGCCTATACATAGGCATTACCTATCCCCGCTTCATATTATAATTAGTTCTAGGAAGTCATTTCCATAGTTTCCTTTCAACTGCGCTTGCGCAGTGCCTCCTTATGGTGGTCGTCTGGTGGTCGTGAAGATGAAGGCTGTATGTCTTCTTCACAGTGAACTCTTAACCTTCTGTCCCTGCGCAGACTCAGTTGTCCCTTGGTATTTGTCCAAATCACAAGGTCGGTCTTGGCTGGTTCTTGGAGTCACTGCTGATTCTTATCAGGGACTATCTCCTGTCTCAGTCAGCCTCAACAATGGAAACGTTAAACATCACTTCTCATCCCCTTGGGCCATGTCTACCTCTATTGAAACTTCTTTAATTTCATTATAAGCTAGATAATTATTAAACAATTCCTATCTACATTCATATATCTACTATATCTACTAAGGTTCCTTTGGTTCCCCGTCTCACTCCCACCACGCCACGAGGCCTCGCTCCAGCAGCCCGCAGCCCACCCCGGGCCACCTGGGGAGCACCGTTTTAAGCGACCGTGTGCTCCCCGGGCTGTTGCATTCGCTCTCCAAGCAGGCAGGAGAGCGGGCAGCAGCAGCAACTCCTAAAGCCCCACCGCTCCCTGCATGACAACATGGCTCCTCCTTGTTTTGCCCCCAGCCGGGGCTGCGCCATGCTCCGTGAGGGGTGAGCACGGCTGGGGCACCCAAGCAATAAAAACAAAACACACACGGGGGGCATGGGGTGCTGCTTCGGCAGAGAGCAGGGCGTCCTTGGGCCCCACAGACAAAGCTGTGGCTGGGCGGTGGAACCCGGGGCCCCACGCCGGGGCCGGGCACTCGCCCAGGCGGCTCCTCTGGCAAGAGGTGAATGCGCGCCGGGCACGGGCAGCCCGCAGCGCTAGGACACTTGCGCGGCTGCGAACCGGCAACCTTCTCGTTCTGATGCAGCGGCGCTGCGGCGGCGCCACCGCACGGAGGTACCATCCCACCCCGGCAGCGCCTTGTGGTTCTCGGCGCCGCCTGTCCGACCCCGCAGCCCCTCCGCTCCCAAAACGCAGCCCCGGGCTCGTGCCTCGCGCCTCTCCCTACCCGGAGCTCCCAGCACCCTGCGGGCTGGGGCCGCGGTGCCCAGCGAGAGGGGTCCCGCTGGCCCCGTCCCCTCCTAGCGTGTCCCCAGGCAGGGGTTTGCTCAGGTTTCTTCGCTTTAAGCAGGGAGGAAGCAGCCCTCCATCCCCATCTCCCCTGCCAGGCAGAGTCGTGCCCACCACAATCCCCGCGCTGCTTTTCACTGCTGCTTTTTCCCCTCCGGATGGAAGGAGCCGTTGGGAAGGGACATGTCCGTGGCTGTAAAGAGGTGAGAAACACTGCCGTGCAGAAAGGGGGTTTCTGCAGGGTTTGCTCCCTCTTTTGCACAAGCATTTTCAGACACAGCACCAGTGACAGCATAAGAGAACAGGATCTTACCCGATAGACCACGAGGCCGCCCAACACAGCAAATCGCTCAGCGAGAAGCTCACCGTTTCTTTTAAATCATTATCTGAAGTAAATGATAAGCTCGTGCTCTCAGCCAGCAGACAAGTCACAGCCCAGTCTGCCTGTAACGCAGAGGACTGATTATCATCTAACCCATCTACTGTGGGGTTTTCAAGTTTTTCCTCTGGGCCATCTTACGTTCACACCATTAGATACAGTAATCCAGAAAATCAAGTAATATAGAAAAAGTTACCAAAAAAACCAGTATTACTACTGCCTACCCCTGTCAATTGCCCACCTAGGCAGGCAATCACAACACAAGCAGTCCCTCTTACAAAGCTCCAAAAATGGAAATTTACAGCAGACTTCTTAAATTTTCTCAGCAGAAAACTGTTCTTGATTAACAATTTTTATATTTGCTTAAGGAAATACTATTGACTGAAAAAAGCCAAAATTACTATTGGAAGAAAATGAATCTGTCTTATGTTTAGTGCTGTATTTCAGCATCACCTGTGTCCTGGAATTCAGTCCTCCTAAAGATTGTCAGGATGTGCAGAGACATTTATAATGAACTTAAACGCTTTGTTGTAAAGTCTTCTGAGAAAAATAACACATTCGTTTCTCTTAATTACCTTTTGCAGATGCTCTGGTATCTCCAGGTCCCACTTACCTCCCATAAATCCATGGTCCACAGGCTGAGAAAGATTACTCTGTATGATTCTAACCACACAAAGAAAGAGGGTGAGTGGAATGACACTGTAAACTACTTTTTAGAAGAAATATTTAACGTTTGGGAAAGAAGTGACCTTTAGTTGTTTCTCTCTTGTCTGTGCTCCCATCTCACAATTACTTTGGTTACTTTATGACACTTAATAAACTCATTCAAATTTATTTATTTGAGGACACAGTTATCAAAATAGTGATCTCTGAAATAAAACCAACTAGAAATATAAATAACCATATTTGCAGAACCCAAGTAGTAATATTTCTCCATCCCTACGCCCGCCCTCTTCTACCCAATCATGGATCTCTTCCTTCCCCTTAGTCGTACTTCATCTAGCCTTTTGATCACAGGACCAGATTTCTTAGATGTAGCTGCATAGGTCTTTAGCAAAGCTTTAAACATAGTTTCAGTATCTGGATGAGTGCTAAGGAAGGCTTTTTCCAGAACATACAAATCAACTCCTTTATCCTCCGGAAGACCTGAAATAAAACTGAGTCCAAAGTCTATCAGCACCAAGTCCAGCTTCTCTGTGGGTGGCCGCAGAAGTATATTGGAAGTTGTAAGATCCCCATGTATAAGATCTTCATCGTGCATTCTTGCTAACAGCTCGCCCATCTTCTCTGCTAAGGTAAGGAGGCTACTGGTATCGCTTCCACTCTGTTGTACAGAATTAATATGATCTTGAACAGTAATTGAACCTACAATATCTTCAAGATATATGGAGTTGGTGACATAATCCACGAAGTAGACCACTGGAGCTGAAATCCCTATTTAAAAGAAGAGCAAATGAAACGCTAGCAGTTAATTTACAGGGTTTTCCGACTTTTAACAACAAAACACAACCAATACAAGCCTTAAGCAGAAATGCCAGTTGAGATCACCCCTGGCCACTGATAATCCATATCTAGGGATGGCCCCCGCCAGCCCCTGGTTTCCAACCCATGCTGCACTAGCCTCCAGCCTTAAAACTAGCTGGCAGCTCGAGCTCGCTAAGAGGATCAGCCCCTTCTGGGGTGAGACTCCCCGGCAAAAGGGGAGGGGCTTTCTGACTGAGGACAAGCTGCGTTTTAGGGGGGCACTCTGAAAAAGCACAGCGGGTTGCCCCGGGATGAGAAGAAACCACCTGCCTCCTTCAGGACAAAGCAGGAAGGCCGTCAAGTGTCTGTTCCTTGCTCCGAGCGACGTGCAGAGCCGGGAGGGCTGCCGGTGAGCGCGGAGGCACCCGGGGCCCAGGGGTGTCTGTCCTACCAGCGCTGCCTCGCCTCACGCCGCCCCGGCCCGCCCTGCCCCGGCCCCGCCGCCCCTGGGCCCACCTGCCCGCCGGCACCGCAGCAGCGACCGCGCCTCCTGCGCCGTGCGCCGCCGGCTCAGCCGCTCCTCCAGCGCCGGGTGGCGGTACCGCTTCGGGATGCGGAGCTTGGCCACCGCCG
Source organism: Harpia harpyja (assembly GCF_026419915.1). Lineage (NCBI taxonomy): Eukaryota > Metazoa > Chordata > Aves > Accipitriformes > Accipitridae > Harpia > Harpia harpyja. The sequence goes on along the minus strand of NC_068940.1, from coordinate 40,038,264 downwards.
CCCGCCCGAGGAAGAGCCCCCGGTAAACGCGCGCCTCGGCGCCCTGCTGCACCAGCTGCAGCCCCGGCAAAGGCGGCGGCGGCGCCTCGGCCTCGTCCGCGGCCCCCGCCTCGTCCACCGCAGGGCCCGCGGCCCCGGCCCCGGCCCCGGCCTCGTCTACCGCAGGCCCCGCGGCCCCGGCCATGCCAGAGCGCAGACCGCCCGCCTCCATTTCTGCCGCCGCCATCACAAGGAGGCACCACCACAGAGCGCATGCGCATCGCCCCTCCTCTTCGGCAATCTTCGGTAGCCCCTGCCGGAAACCTACGAACTGCCCGAGCTCCACCCCCCGCTTGTACCGCTCCCTGGCGCCCTCGCTATAGCGCGCCCGGTGCCCCCACCTCCTCGTTCTTGTTGTTCCCGGTGCTGCCCCTTCCAAAACCCTTATTTGTGCTTCCCCAATAAGTCCTGCTGCCCTCTGCCTACCTCTGCTGTGGGATACCAAGTAGCTGTAGGATGGTAGGACTTGTGCCAGAGCCTTCCCCGGCCCGGGCATTTTCCTGTGTTTCTGCCAGTGCAAGAGTGAGACCCGCAGCTGTCCCAGGGCCTGCAAGCAAGCTGCTGGATGTGCATCTTCCCAAGGCCGCAAGTGGGGTCTTCTGGTCCCGCCAAGGTGCTGCCAGCACCATCTCAGAGCTGCCTGGCAGGGCATTGCCCCTGGGACAGCACCCCTGGAGCATCACCACCAGGATGCTCCACCACCCCCAGGGCATCACCACCAGGGCAGCACCACTGGCTCTTGGCACTTCGTGTGCCAAAAGCCTTCGCTGGAGCCCATGCAGATCCACTGCAGCTGCCCAGTTTGTGGCTGGGGAGGAGAAGGGGTTTGCCCGTAGGCTACAGGTGATCGCCAGCCTGCAACAGGGCATGGTGTGACCTCGGGTCCCCGCGCTGGGCAGCACCAAAGCTTCTGCCCCAGGTGCTGGCACAGGCCACTCATGCAGTGAGTCGGGTGACTCCCCATTTCTCCAGCAGCCGAGCCCCACATCTCCGCGTTAGTAAAAGATGGATAAACCTCATTATGTTGCAAGCAGTATTTGGGGTTTTATGGCAGACTGAAAACCCACTACTCTACTGGGTGATCTGCACACACTGCAATTTATGTTCCTCAGAAGACAGATACAAGACACTTCAGCCCAGTCCGTGTAAATATGTTTTCAGTTGTTGCCTTTGGAGGTGCCACAAGTCCGTTTTGTCCTTGTTTTCTCATCCGCAACATTTGTTTCCTTTTCAGAACATTTATATTTTATTAACACATTCCATACAGCTTACTTGTCATTACACGGTGGGATCATGCCCGGCAAATATTTATCTTGCTTCAGTAACAACTTTTAAACAACCTTCCCAAGTTTTCAATGATACGGGTAATCCATCCCACAATTCTGCCCACTTGTGGCATCCTCCTTCAGCTGCCCTCACCGTGGCAGGGCTGCAGGAGCCTGACAACTTGGCCAGGGAAAGAGATGCATTCCTGGGCTCTGTTGCTGGAATTTGCAAATGCCACAAACAATCAAATAAATGAAGAGGTTTACCCTGTGTTGTGGACAGATTTTATCTAAGCATCTGTGCACAGCCCCCGCAGACATACATATATGACCTATAAGCAAGTGCACACAGATGCCCTCGGTTCATTATTCTCGTAAATATGATGGTCTTCTCTCATGCTGGCCAAAAACATCCTCCAGAGCTTTCAAAATACGAAAGAAAATATTTTTGCTTTATTTTTCCCATTATTTTATTTATTTAAATTTTATCTTTCCTGTGATTTCACTTATTCTTTTCTCTTTGAATGCAATAAACAGTTGACATAGCCCTTGGAAACCATCTGGAGCCTTTTACAATATTTATGGTATCACCCAGTATTTTTGTTGGAATATTGAATCACCCCAGAGAACTGCACTAAAGCCACAGACTCTCTGGTAAATTGTTTAATTATGTAACTTTGTTCTCCTGGTGACAAGCATTTATAAACTCTCCTTTTACAAACAATGTAATAGAGTTAAAAATTGCAGCACAGCAAACCACGCTAATGGAAACCAAGGCAGATCCCATGGGCTGCTCCCCACTGTCCTGCCGATCCCTTGGTATCAGGCAGGCTGCAGCACTGCGGGCAGCTCTCCCTTCACCCACCCCCCCCAGCTTATTTAAGGATGGAGGCTGCCATCCTCAGGGGTGGACAGACTAGAAAAGAGCTGAATTTGGGCTACATCAGGGCTCAGGTGGCTCCTCGCACCCAGCTAAGACACTTGTAGGCTCTAAGGTTGCATCCTCAACCTGCAAAGGGTGGGCACAGGGATAAACCGTCCTGTGTGCGAATTCACAGCTCTGACTCCCATTGCAGCTCAGAATTATGGATCTTGCCCTGTTCCCCCAGCAAGAGGATGCTACGGGCAGGGCAGGCTGTAGGGACCAGCCACCCATCAGAGGGGCGCAGGGACGCAGGGGAGTGCCCTGGGTTGCCGCAGGCTGCTATGCTGGAGGCACTCCTAAAATGTGCAGGAAACAGGACCCATGGGGCCACCACCAGTACTGACTGGCATTGCCAGTGAACCCCCCCGGGGTTAGGGCAACATAAAAGAAAATGCATGCAGCCTGGCGTCATAAGGAGAAAGTTCTGTGGGCTGTAAACGAGCACGCAATAAATGCAGGTGCCTGGCGAGCTGGCTCCATCCCAGCCAGCTGTAACACTGGCGCCTGCTCACGGATTATAATTTTCACCAATAACTGAATTGAGCTTGGCCAGTTTGGTCCCCTGAATCTCTTCCTAAGGCTCAATCGTCATTAGAGAAAATGTGCTCGAGTGTATAATGAGCATTGCGGAACACCGTGTCTTCCTTTTTCCAGAATGAACTTCTTTCTCCTCTTGTATTTATATTTTAATTTGTGATTTTAAAGCCTCTTTTAGCTGCTCCAGCCCAGAGGTAGAGAGTAACATTTTCAGTAATCACAGCCGCGTTGTGTTATCAAACACAGGCTGCCGTTTCAAACGCTGAGCTCCTCAGGAAGCACATTCCTGCGGCTCAGCCCTGGAGATGTGTTGTTCGGCTGCGAAGCAGGAACGCGCCCTCGCACCCCGCAAGTTCAGCAGCCAAGAGCAGGATAAGGATCAGATGGGGAAATGGCACTGCCAAGACACACCGTCTCGAGAGGAGGAAAAAAGCATTGCAGAAGGGAGCAAGGCTAGAAACATGCCAGCAGAGATGAAGTGTGAGCCAGTCCCAATGGATCCAACCCCTCCAGACCTTCTCATGTGGAGCTTAGGGACAAAGCTCCTGACTTCAACAGGCCCAGAATACTCATTAACTACAAATGGCATGTTAAGAAAGATGCACTTTTAAAACTGCAAAGGAAAAAGAAAGAAAAAAAAAAAGAAAACCGCAAAGGAGGAATTATCCCTGCTGTACATCACAGCAGGTTTTCACATTTTTTTCAGAGGACCGTAACCCCCAGTCACGCACAGCACCGGCGTGGGGGCTGCATTTCTGTACATACTGATGTCATCTTTTTGGCTGCCTTTTGTAAACATACCATAAAGCTCTGCTTATACACCCCAGGACCTCGCCTCCTTGCTGTCTGTGCTAATAATGTTTATTGCCCTGCCAGGGAACAGGAAGCTTCCAGAAAATGGCAGGGTGGCAGATAAACGAATGCTGAGTGACCATCGAGAAAAAGATCTTTTCTTCTTTCTCACACTGAAATCATTTGAGAAGGAAGGAATTGTTGAGGTGAATTGCAGATCATGTAGCCAAGAGTGGGTTTGCCCAGCAGCTGCTGAGGACTGTAGCTCGCCTCCGCTTCTCTGCCTGGCATGGTGGGGAATCTTGTGTGGGTGATGTCTCCCCCAGTTCATAACACAATGCACCCAAAATGTATAGGCTTGAGCTCTGGGGAGAAGCTGCAGGGGCCAAAGATCGCAGGCAAGATCACACTGTACCCTCAGCATACCCCTGTATTCCCAAGACTTGGATTATGAGCCCAGACACAGAGCAGTAGTGCCCGCTGCCCACCATGAACTGGCCTCATATGCAAGGTCTTGCGGAAGAGAGAAAATTGCAGTCATTTCTCCCTCTGAGTGTCATGAGAGCTGGTCATGATTTCAGAGCTATTTCAACTACTTTAATATGAATTGCAAATCCTATTGAAAAGCTCCTTCCGTGAGCACCGTTGGTTTCTGTTGGCTGGTGTCAGTGTTTGAAGCCATTCTTCACTGCGTGTGTGAACCCTGTGCAGCTGTCAGTTTGTATCAGATGCAAGGTTTTAGAAGAGGTATTTTTACATACTGTATTTCCATTGAAATTAGAGCTTATGAATGGGAAGCATTTATTTAATCTATAAACCAGGTAGATGATTTGAAACACTTTTAATATTCACTATGACTCTGAGAAGAAAGAAAACCAAAACCTTTGATCAACTGCTGCCCATATTGCAGGCCAGATACCCAACAGACTAAGGCTGAAAGAATATGCATGATCCGGTCTTGCCCATCTCAAACATTCAAAACTATGAGTTGGAGCAAAAAAACAGTTGGTACCACTGGTCTGCAGAGCAGACACATGGCATGTATCCCCTTACTTAGAAGAATAATGATTCTTTAAATATTTCTCTTGAACGGTCCATTAAGTTAACATGTGGAATGACTGAAAAAGCTCTTTCAAAAAAATATCACGTGTTCCTCAGTCTTCACCCAACCTGTTTACTTTTACCTGTGTCAGATGGGTGTGCCTGCACCACAGGCACGATGGGCACTGCTGCAGACCTTCCCAACTCGACCCTGTACTGTAGCAAAGAGCTTTACCAGCACAGGCTCCACAGAGCGCTGGGCTGGAGCTTGTGTTGTTATAACCATGTGATTAAATGAAATATTACCTGCAGTCACATACCAGCTCACAATGCAGGTATATGGTCATTTGCACTTGCCCTTCAGCGGCAGTCCCCGTGGCATGGCTCTGGGAAGGCTGTGCAAGCACACCCCCGAGCTTGTGACAGCACATCTTCCCCACGCTGGTCCCCACACCAGCTGGGGTATGGCACACTTCTGAACGTCGCATGTACTTCACCACAGTGCAACAGGCCCAGCAACTGCAGTTTGCATGAACAGCACCGAGGAGAATGCTTACATTGTGCTAAAGAGTTTTGAAAGCACTTCTAGGCATATCAAGTTTTGTATAATCCTTGTTTTACAAACTGGACTTCGGGATGCATGAATTTAGCCCCAAAGCCAGAAAAAAAATCTTGCACCCAAGTGCAAGTCCCAGTGTCCTTTATGCAGTAGCTAGCAGGGAAGGTTTCTGTTTCACTCAGCAGAAAAAGAATGTTAATTGCAAGGGAAGTTGAATACTGAAATGCTTTGCCTAATGAAGCACTGCGCAGGGGGAAGGAGATAAGCTCCAGAGACTGGTCCTTTCTTTCCCACAGCAGAGAAAGGTAAGAGTGCAAACTCGGTCATGCTGCTTTTTTTTTTTTTTCTTTTTAGCTTTGAAATGGTCACTCCATTCCTAGCAGGCTTTCTTTGGCTTTCCAGCCGAGCTACCTGAAAACTATAATAAACAGTCAATCTCTTGTGGGCTTTGTAGAGGCTTTCTAGTCTATAAGAATGAAGCTCTGCATTAGGGAGGGTCTGCAGTCAGTGAGGAGAGGAGATTCCTATTCCTGCTCAAGTGAGACAGACTGGGGACAGAGCTGTCATTCCAGCGACCAAAGCCAGACCCTGCCACATCCTCCTTTCTAGACCAATTAGCAATATACCCCCGGTAACATGTCCCCGGCCACGCTGCGCCGGCAAACCCGGGCTGCAGGGAGCCCAGCCCCGGGTTACGGTGCGGCGGGCGGGAGCGACTCATTCATCACCCCGGGGCGAGGATCCTTCTCCCCGGCCCTTTGCACCAGCTCCCCGGGGCGGTCGGCGCCCTCCCGCAGGCGGCCGGGCAGCCGGCGCCCCGAGCAGCACAACCCAGCGAGGGCGGCCGGCCCGGGGGACACCCCCCCCGCCCCGTCCTTCCCCGGCTCCCCGAGGGGCGGGCAGGGCGACTACAAGCCCCAGGCTGCCCGGCCGGGAGGCAGGGCGGGAGCGACGTGGCGCTGCGCGGCCCCGCTCCGGCCGCCGGACCCCCATCCGCTCCGCCCCGATCCGCGCCCGCCGCCGCGGAGCGCCGGGGGCTCTGCCCCGCTGCGCCATGGGTGAGTGCCGGCAGGGCCGGGGCGGGGGGAGGTCCGGGGGGGGGGGGGGCGGCGGCCGCCCCCACGTCCCGGTGGAAGGGACGGGGCAGCCGGGCTGGGAACGGGGGCGTCCTGGCCCGGGAAAAAGTATCCTAAAAAAAAAAAAAAAGTTTTCAACTTTTCCTAAAGGCTGAGACTGCATCTCCCCCCGCCCCCAGCCCCCTTTCGTTCGATTTTTTTTTTTTTTTTCCCAAACTTCCAGCAGACGTAAAGAGACAAGTATTTTCCCGTGACCCAGCCCCTGGGGCCGTCCCAGCCCGGGAGCGTACCCGGGGAAGAGAGGGCTGCGTGCGGGGGCTGGGGCGCGGAGTGTGCGGGGAGCAGCGCGGTCTCGCTAGAGTGACATTGGCGTGTGCAGAGAGGGACCTCAGCAGTTCGGAAGTCAGGCCAGTCTCAGCCGGGTCAGCAGCCCTGGTTACTGCCCAGTCCTGGAGCACGGCCCTCCGACCAGAGTTTGCCCTAGGCAGGGAATCGCCCGGCACAGCTCCTTGGGAGATCCACCAGACTTTCTGTCCTTATGTGAAGATCAGAAGGGTCCTCGAGTTCCCCAGCTACATCAGAATTTGATTTCAATCAAAGTTCATAAACTGTTACTGCTCATTAAGTTAACAAGAAATACAGCAAAATCTGATGGAATCAGCCTTGGCATTTACAGCGGGGCTGCCTGTATCTAATTGAGTTTGTGGCTTGAAACTAATGGCATGCCCACTTTATGCAAAGCCTTTTGTTCTCAGTGAGCAAATATTTTTTCTAATTATCTGCATAACATGTGTAAAAGGAGTGATAAAGGCAGTGCAGGTAATCATACAGAGCATGGTGGGAGGGACTGGCCTGTAGCATAAGTAACAGAAATGAAACACTGAGAGTTACAGAATAAATACAAATACAAATAATGGCCATCACTGAGAAATAACCTTTATTGCTAGCTGTAATTAAAGGCTGAATAGAGACACTTCCTATTAAACACAGCTTGTGAGGGGAAAAAAGCCCTTAGGCAGGGTGAGGAAAGTTTTCCATAGTCTGGTGGTTGTGTCCACATTTTTTCCACATACGGTCTACCAAAACTGTGAGTATTTCTAATTAAACAAAGCCAGTGTGAGAATACAGATAATATTATATGCTGGAAACCAGCATAAACCTCTAAGCTAATACACTTTACCTGTGCCTTCAAAACTGTAATGGGTGGAGGGGCCACTGTCACTGCTGTTCCCAGAGGTCCCTACATCAGCACTGGCTCCCGTACCATGTGCAATCCCCCCTGCCGCAACATGACTAATGGTTCACATGTGGTCACCCTTTCATCCTCTCCCCAGAGCGAGAAGCATCTGCAGCAAGCACCTTGGTTTTGTAGGGTTGTTCGGGGTGGGTTGGTTTGGGTTTGGGTTGCTTTTGCTGGTTTTTTTTCTTATTTTAGCTAAACTTACGTACTTACTAAACTTGCATGCTCAGCTGTATGGGAAGGACAAGGTCAAAGAATCGCTTCTTGTGTTTGGGGCAGGCAGCAGTGAGCTTTTCCATTCATGATGAAGTTTGTCCTATAGTCCTGGACCAGCCTGAGAAGGTCGTGCGTGGCTTGGGCATCCTGGCGCTGGGTGGTATAGAAGGAGAGATGAAGAAATCAGGACCACCCCCACGAAGTCATGCTGAGAGTGCAAGATTAACTAGGAGAAATAAACTTTTGCGAGCAGTGTTTTTAACGACAAGGTAGGGAGTGCGAACGCAGAGCCTGCAGTGAGAGCTGATGGTGCCCCATGCACTGAAACATGAAAATGATAATGCAGAACAATTCAGAAGCAGAAAGCAGAAGCTGCGTTTCCTGCCCAGAACAGGTTTTGTAATTAGAATCAAGGGAGACCATGGAGGATCCCCCCATGCAACTCCAGGCACTATAAATCACTGTCCTCCACTTAAATGCAAGTCTTAACTTTGTTAACAAAGTCCTGTTTTCACAGTTCTGCACCCCAAATGAGTGTCCCTACAGTTAGTGGAAGGGTGTGCAAGCCTGATAGGTTGTGTGACTATCTGCAAGTGCCTCACTACACATGACCTAGTGACCTATGGGGAAATTCAGCATTGTAGACGCTTTGGCTTTGTAGATGGAAAACTTTGGGTGTCCTGGGAGAGCTTTTTCCAGCTTGTGCATGCTGATAGCTTGCTTACTAGCACCAGAAAACTGAACCTAGCATTGCTTGCTTGTTTTCCAGGTCGTGCACTGCTGGTCCTCCTCTTATCTGCAACAGTCTCTCTCCTGGGCGGGCTGATATTTGGATACGAGCTGGGGATTATCTCCGGCGCACTGCTGCAGTTGCAGATAGACTTTCACCTCAGCTGCTTCAAGCAAGAAGTTCTTGTGAGTGCCCTCCTTATCGGAGCTCTCCTCGCCTCTCTGGTTGGAGGGATCCTCATTGACCGCCATGGACGGAGGAGAGCAATCCTTGTCAGCAACTTGGTCCTGTTGGTTGGCAGCCTTATTCTCACACTGGCGAGGTCATTTATTGGGCTGGTCATTGGGCGCATGACCGTGGGCTTTGCCATCTCTGTCTCATCCATGGCCTGCTGCATCTACGTCTCAGAAATGGTGGCTGCTCATCAGCGAGGGCTGCTGGTGTCTCTCTACGAAGTAGGCATCACCATAGGCATCCTACTGTCCTATGCACTGAATTACATCTTTGCGGACGTGGATGAGGGATGGAGGTACATGTTTGGACTGGCCATTGCCCCGACGGCCATGCAGTTCCTCAGCATCCTCTTTCTCCCAGTGAACCCAGTTAAATTAAGCTCGTGGGACTCAGACTGCCAGAAGGGTCTTATTCAATTACAGGACACTGAGGACAGAGCAGCAGCAAAGCGGGAGCCCTATAAGGAGAAGCATTACTTATTTCTTGACCTTTTCAGGACCAGAGACAACATGAGAAGGCGGACTCTGGTGGGCCTAGGACTGGTGCTCTTCCAGCAGTTCACTGGGCAGCCCAATGTGCTGGGCTATGCCTCCAAAATCTTCCACTCGGTGGGGTTCCAGAGCAACTCCTCGGCAATCCTGGCCTCTGTCGGGCTGGGGGCAATAAAGGTGGTGGCCACTCTCGTTGCGATGGCCTTTGCAGACAAGGCTGGCAGGAGGGTGCTACTCATGGCTGGCTGCATGGTGATGGCCATCTCTGTCACCACCATTGGCCTCACCAGCCGCATTGCTCCGCTGGCCATGGCCAGGGACTGCGAAGCAGCCACAGACCCCAATGCATCCCACAGCCTCACCCAGCACCCCCTCACGCCCCTATCCTCCCAGCCTACTGTGTCACCCATCCTGCCAGCATTAGGTGCTGGCAAAAGTCAGGCAGGCCCTGGGTTTGCTGCCACGAGGAGCCTTACCAAAGCTTTTGCCAGTACTCAAAGCAGAGAGGTTGTTCCCGATTCTTCCCTCACTCAGAAAAGGGGCTTGGTAGGTCAGGCCAAAGAAGAGACAGTGGGAAGCGCTGGCCCTCCTTTCGGTGGTGCTCCCTGGGCAGAACATGTGGTTTTAAATTGGATTACACTGCTGAGCATGATGGCTTTCGTAAGCGCCTTCTCAGTTGGATTTGGACCAAGTAAGTATGGTGTTTATATATCCCTGCACTAACCCAGAGAATAAAACTTGGGCTGGTCTTTATGGTCTGCTTGAAACATTCATTATGTATCTGCTTTACCAAGCAGCTCAGTGTCTGGGAACTGGAAATTTATCCCCTTCAGCCCACTGAATAATTTTCCAGCATTGCAGCTCTGTCAGCTGTAGGGCTGGTACAGCACTAGAATAACTTTCTCTTCTATGCTATCACTACCCTTGTAATGGTTTTTTTTCTGTCAAGCTCATTGCAAAATCAGAGCATCCCACAAGCACTACCTAATCTTCCTAGAACCCTGATGAGAAGGAAAATAGAGGGCTAAGGACAAAGGGACTTAGGGGTTTCTGCTGTGTGATAAAGAAAGTCAGTGGCAGAACTGGAAGTGGAACTTCCTCAGAAGTTTCTCAATATCAGTTGGTCTTTTTCTGAAATCATCATTTATAGAGATTAGTTCGTGCTTCCATATGAGCTCTAGTGTTTTCTGGCATTTATTGCTTTAAATGCTTTGATGGGCGAAAACAGCACCTAACTCAAGGAAAAACAGAAGTGCACAGCAAGTCTCATGGGTTTGACAGTGACCTTGTAAGTTATTTCAAGCAAAATAACCCCAGGATAGGAGAGACTACTTTAAGATATATATTGGTTTAGCTCTGATTTTAGCCCAAATGCAACATTGTCTCCCTAATCCTACCCCTTTCTCATTTCTTTACAAAGAGCATGTCCTGACAGCAGGTATGCCAGATCTTTTCCATCCCCCCTGAATGGAATGACTGACTCCCCAGCTTTCTTCTTTGCTCCCTGGGCCTGTTCATTGGTATTTCGTTCCTCTGTGGAGTGCTGAACGTGGGAGTTTTGAAGTGTTCTGCTGTGACCTGAGTCTGAGATCAATGAATGCTTGACACCACCAGCAGTGGGTGCTGGGTGAAGCCAGAGTTTAAAACCCCTGCTGAAATCTCCCTTGCCCATTTCCCGAATAAATTGCTTAACCCCTATGCTGTCTTTCTGTTCTCTCTAATCCGTGCAGTGACCTGGCTGGTCCTCAGTGAGATCTACCCCGCTGGGATAAGAGGAAGAGCCTTTGCCTTCTGTAACAGCTTTAACTGGGCTGCCAACTTACTAATCAGCCTCTCCTTCCTGGACCTGATTGGTAAGTGGCCATCCCCCATCCATCCCTCCATCTCCCACAGCTGGTTAGGGAAGGTGGCTGCCACAAGCCATTTGGAGATTAAGTGGCATTTTGAACCCTGGGGACTTGACGCGGGAGTAGGTGTGACCCTGATGCCTCTGAGAGCAGAAAAACCAGGCACCAGCAACACTGGTCTGAGCCTCTCCACCACCCATTTCATAAAAATCATCCCATCGCCCGCTGGGCTGTACTCCAGTACTGCAGTATCAGGAAACCATGGAGTTTGCAGCTTCCGTGCTGGTAGCTTTATGACATTTCTTTCTAGCAGAGCTCTTGACTGAGGCACTCAGCGGGCACTGCTGGGCCCTGGAGCTCGGCTGCCTTCTTTTCTCTGTGGTGCTGCTGGCAAAGCCTGGCATGAACCGTCCTTCTCCCTTACCGATTCCCAGTCCAGACCTTGCAGATAAGGAGCTTCCCTGCCCTTTTGAGGGCTTCTTAAAATAAGAAGCCCCTGTCAGGCACCACTGACCACCTCGCAGTAAGCAACCAGCTTCCTTTGTATCCCATGATGTGACCTCCCTCCAATGGACCCTTCATGCACTTGGATCTCTCTGCAGATGCCATTGGTTTCTCTTGGATGTTCCTCCTCTATGGACTGATGGGAGTGATGGCTGTTATATTCATTTACCTTTTTGTTCCGGAAACGAAAGGACAGTCCTTAGAGGAGATAGACCAGCAGTTCTCCAGGAAACGGTATGTGTGCTGTTGTACCAGCGTGAGTGCTGGCTTTGGATGCTTCCCACCAGCAGTCCCTGGGGTCTGTGGCACTGGGCAGCTCAGGGCTGTTGCAAAATCTGGTCAGCACTGCTGAGAATATCTGAGATTTGTGCAGGCCTGTGGGATGGGGTGTGAGAGCTGCAGTGTGGTTCAGCAGCAGGTCACTGCCCTGAGCCTTGCGGCTGTGCTGCTGGAGGGCACTAGTGACACTAGGGAGGAAAAGGGCTAAAAATCAGGGCTTGTGGGTGAGGGGAGGAGAGCAGGACTAGAGCATGGCACAGGCAGGTCAGGACAGTGAAGTCCTTAGAGTAATCCTGGACTGATCCTTCTCCTCTGGGGCAGGGACATCTCCTGGTGTAACACATGCCATCTCACCTGGTAGTTTCCATGCAAAGCCTGTAATGGGCTAGGGAGGATCAAGAGGTGTTTGTGCAATTCTGGTTGTGAAGGAGGTGGCAGGGCAAGCATTGCTGGAGCAGGGGGAGGCTGTGCAAGCCACACATCCATGATGTCCAGAGGAGGGAGCATACACCCCATGGGGTGGTGGCCGGGAGGCGTAACTGCTGTAAACCCCTGCCTGGCTCCTGGCTCCCTGCGAGCAGCAGCTGCCGCAGCTGACCTTCGCCATTGCCCCGCAGGGTGTGGGAAGGAAACGTGTTTAAGCAGAGACGTGGAAGAGGAGTGAGCTGCACACATGCACAGTATTGGAGAGTGGAGCACGCCAGCAGCACATGAAACCAATGACGTGCCCTCAGCATCACCCTGAAGAGAGGAGCAGGCTGTGCTATCCTGACAGTTCTTTTCCGTGGCCTTTAACTGGTGACCTCTGTTCCGAGACAGTTCTCCCTGCAGTGCCTTAGATCTTGGGACATGCCGATAGCTGTCCTTTGGGTCCTTGGAGGATTGTACGTCCCAGGCAGGGAACATGTCATTCCTTTGATATCTTTTTTTTTTCATGGTTTGTATGTCCTGTCATTTAAGAGATTAATGGTTTTGTACACATGAATTAAAGCACAACTTTTGCTGACAATGCTCTCCATCCGTGCAGTTCGTTTGTGAGCAAGGCGTATTATTTTCCAGTTCTTCAAAATACTTGATGCTTTACAGAGGGCACAGTACTGCAGGAGGAATGTGTCAAACACTCAGCAGCATACATTAATATTGTTACCCTCTATAATGTGGGAGCCTGGAGTCTGAGATGGGAGCTAATGCAGATAAATGCTGTTTTACTGGAGGCAGAAAGTGAGTGAATGCTGGCTCACCCACTGTTTCCCAAAGGGTCAAGGTCCAGCAGCTCATCCACCTGAATGCCCAAGGTCCATGCCTACTCAAGTGTAGAAGTACATCTCATGTGCATGTTTGGCTGCTTTCTTTTGTACGTATAGCCTGGTTTGCATTCACGATCAGGGTTTGCATGTACAAAAATGCATGCGATATTCTGGAACCTTTGACAAGTTTTCCACCTCTTACAATTGTACATTCTTTAATTCACCCCTCCTCCCGACACATATACGTTAAAAAACCCCACCCTATTAATACCACACTCACTCCCAAAACCTTGTGAAAGAGTCGCTGGTATCCTGCTGAACAGCCAGCCTTGCCTTTTTTGAGCCCCCGAAGGAACCAAGTCCCAAAGCTTAGGATTTTCTGCTGAAAATGCAGCTCCTTGGGGACCAGTGACTGCTACACTGGGCCACTGGGTTGGCACTGCAGGGTGTCGTGGTTTAACCCCAGCCAGCAACTAAGCACCACGCAGCCACTCACTCACTCCCCCCCCACCCAGTGGGATGGGGGAGAAAATCGGGAAAAGAAGTAAAACTTGTGGGTTGAGATAAGAACAGTTTAACAGAACAGAGAAGAAGAAACGAATAATGATAATAACACTAATAAAATGACAACAGTAATAATGAAAGGACTGGAACGTACAAATGATGTGCAGTGCAATTGCTCACCACCCGCCGATCGACACCCAGCTAGTCCCTGAGCGGCGATCCCCCCTCCCCCACTCCCCCCAGTTTCTACACTAGATGTGACGTCACATGGTGTGGAATACCCTGTTGGCCAGTTTGGGTCAGCTGCCCTGGCTGTGTCCTGTGCCAACTTCTTGTGCCCCTCCAGCTTTCTCACTGGCTGGGGATGGGAAGCTGAAAAATCCTTGACTTTAGACTAAACACTACTTAGCAACAACTGAAAACATGAGTGTGTTATCAACATTCTTCTCATACTGAACTCAAAACATAGCACTGTACCAGCTACTAGGAAGACAATTAACTCTATCCCAGCTGAAACCAGGACACAGGGACAAACACCCACGATGTGGCCACGTCACCCAAACCCCCATCTCAAAAAGACACCACAAAAACACTGGAAAATGACCTGTCCCTGGCTGTAATTCAGTCCGTGGCTGCCGGGTATCTGCCTGAATCACTTTCGGGATGTGCTTTTCTCTTCCCACTGAGCAATGGGGGTCACCCACAGCCTTCCTCACCCACCTCTGCATCTGCATCTGCCTCCCCGCCGCACGTCTGCTGCAGCTGGAACTCGGTGTTTCTGAAATCCCTCATGTGCTGTAGGTGCTGTCACTTCAAGGCACACAAGGACACTTGTAAAAGAGAAAAACGGATGCTCTCTTCCTGCAAAAAAAGCCTGTGAATACTGAGCTATATCAGGAGTGACTCCGATTACTTGGGAAAAAAGCATCAGTGCCGTCCTAGGAGCTAAAGTCAACCTCCAGACTGCGGCCGTTTGTGACAGGGTCGTATATTTACCAGGGGATCCCTGGCCAAGAGGGATGGGGGGGCAGAGGGGGGATGCTTGCATGCACCCCTATCTATATTTGCGTGGAGGGAGGGTACCGCGGAGAGGCAGCAGAGCTCACGAGCGGTTTTTCTTTACGGGCTGTGACCATTCGCCGCGCCGGGGGCCACCCAGCCCCCTGCCCCGCCCGGGCAGCCCCCGGCAGCGGGCCGGGACACCGCTGCCGCCCGCCCGCCCGCCGGCCGGCCGGCAGCGGGTGCAGCGCGCCCGGTCTGCCGCGAGGGGACACCCCGGCACCGTCCGTTCCCCGGCCCTGCAACAGGGAGCTCGGCTCCGGCCCCTTCCCGCCAGTCCAGCCCGGCACTGGTGTGTCACCCTGCGGACGGATGGACGGACACATGGAGGGCGGACACCCCCCGGCCCCATGACCAAAATCTCAGCCCACCTCACCCCTCGGGCACAGCACCTGAGCCAGAGGGATCCCCCCCTGCCCCACAGAGCAGGGATGCCGCGGCCCCTGGGCTTGATGGAGCCCCCGCAAAGGAGGGAGATGGGAATGGGAATTCAGGGCCACCCCGGCACGGGGGTGGGCAGGCAGCTGGACCTGCGCTGGGGGGCGAGGGGAAGGGGATGGGGAGCCTTGGGCCTCATGAGAGGGTGGAGTGGGCCCAGGTCGGGGGGGCTGCTGGGGCAGCAAGCAGGGCTTTTTGGGTTGAGGTGGGCAAGTTAGCTCAGGGGGCAGCAAGCAAGGCCACTGAGTTGCCAGGCTCCGTGGGTGGTGGTAGAGAGAGCTGTAAGTTAGCCTGCGGTAAGGGGGCTTAACGAGCCCAGGGTAAGAGGGGTGTCTTTCCCACTTTCTTCAGGAAAACACGATGCAACTTTCCAAACCCAACAGCCTCAGTCCATAAGGCAGGAGGAATCTGTAAGGGGCCGCCCAGCTCATCACGCAGAGCACACCGTGTTTGGGGGTCTGTGCTTGTACAGAGCGCAA
This sequence comes from Harpia harpyja, assembly GCF_026419915.1. Taxonomy (NCBI): domain Eukaryota; kingdom Metazoa; phylum Chordata; class Aves; order Accipitriformes; family Accipitridae; genus Harpia; species Harpia harpyja. The sequence continues at coordinate 40,022,762 of NC_068940.1, read as the reverse complement.
GGCAAAGGGAGAGGAGGTGCTAGGAGATCCTGGGGGATGCAGCAGAGCAGAGTCCCACCTCCGCTCTTGTAGCCCCTGTGGTGAGGGGGTGTACGCACCCGGGAAGGGCTTCCTGCTAGGGAGACAGCTCTGAACCTGTCAGCTGGCATCTCGGGGTCCTGCGTCTCCATCACAGCAGAGCTGGGCTGGTGGCACTGAAAAATGGAAAGGCCATAGAGAATTGTTTAAATGAGGAGCTGAGGGAAAGTCAGCAGGTGTAGACATTTAGACTTGCACCCCATGTGAGGAGGATGTGGCCAGTATCCGGGGAAAGAGCAGCGGGGAAATAAATGGTGCAGCTGCAATAAATAAGGTGAGTTTGACCGTGCATAGTGCTGGCAGACCCACAGGATTATTATTAAGCAACGAAGCAAGGGTAAAACTGTCCCTATACTAGAAGCTTAAAAAAAAAAAAAGAAGATAATGCCAGGCTTTCCCGTTGCCCTGAATGACAACCCCAATATCACTGTGGATTTTTCAAGATGGGAAATCCCAGATTCCAACAGGAAAAATGTAGAGCCAGGTCTGTGTTACTGACCCCAAACAGAATAAAGGCAATGATCAGCAAATATAAAATGAGATTAGAGAAACTAGTCAGCTCAGTGATCCATCAGGGAGAAAAAAAAAAAAAAAAATTGGCTACAATAATGAGTCTCCTGCAACAAGGAGTGCTGGAAGCAGAGAGGAGGGCTGCTGCTCTGGGTTTGGTGGGGAGTGGTACACAGGACCTGCTTCACAAGGTGTTTGTGGGAGAGCTGCTCTCTGCTAGTGACCACAAAACAACCAATTTAATGCTGTAGTGGGAGAGAGCACACCAAATAAATCCAGCGTGTGGCTCTGCAATTTCAAGAAAGGGAACTATGAAAAAAATAGTGATTAGTCAATGACAACAAAACAAAAAGGAACAGACAGAAAGCAAGGAGCCTGCAAGCAGTCTGGAGGCGATTAAAAAATGCTCTATTAAAGCCCAAGTAAAACATGTGCCACAACTCAAAAAAACCTACGAGGTCCTAAAAAACACCCTGCCTGACTCACTGCTAAGGTTAAGGAGGTATCACAGGGAGAAGGTCAGCGTTTTAAAAGTGGAAAGGTTTCCCACATGAGGAGAAAAGGAAAAACCATAAAACACAGCAAGTAAAGTGTAGACAGAAAATTAAAAGAGCTAAAAAAAAGCATGAAGATTTCCTTGCAAAGGTCTTTTTAAAAAGTTTCTTTAAATATATCAGAAGTAAGAAGCTGGCTAGGGACCCATGGTTCAATCCAAAGGTGCAATAGGGTGCCAGGGAGGATAAGTCATGACAAGGCAGCTCAGGCACAACTGTGTTGTCTTCACTGCTGCAGGTATTTGGGACACCCTCAAAACCAGTTCATTCTTTGTAGCCCGTAAGTTAGAGGAATTAGATAGATGTGACTTTATAAATGGCTACTCTATCAAAGGACCAGCAGGTTGCTAAAGCAGCTCCCACCTACAAACCAAGCTCTGGAAGGGGACCCTGGGAGCTACAGGCAAGTTTCACCTCCGCCCTGCTGGGGTGGTTGGGTCTGCCCCAGCAGTGAGCACACGGGCACATGGGCAGGTGAGAAAGAGGCAGCAGACACAGCTGCCGAGGAGGGAAAGCCTGCCTCGCCGGCATGCTGGGACTCTTGGAAAATATCAGTATGCACATGGATAGCGAGAACCCAACAGACAGAACAGATGGATGTTTTCAAAAATATATTGGCAAAATTATTTTTAAAAATGTACATTGCCATGGGGTTGAAACAAAGGTCCTTTTATGGACTGAAACCTAGTTAAAAGATATTCCTGTGTCGTAGGTAGCAAAGAGCAGGTTTTAACAGACAGTGTCTGAGGACAAATGAGATTCAGCAATGGGGTTGCCCAAGAATGCCTGCTGGGTCTAGTTTTATTCAGCACCTTCATTTGTGGCATTGGGAAGGGAATGGACAGCAAAATCTCCAGGTTTGTGGATGATGCTAAGCTCTTTTGGGCAATAAAATGTTTTGCCAATGACAAAGGGCTCCAGAAGAACCTTGCAAAAGTGAGTGGGTGGGCAAAAAGGGCAGCTGGGATGGATGTGCCAGGCAAAGCTGCAGGCTGGTGCCAGAGGCCACTGGAAACCATCTGGGGTTAGTGTGGATTGGAGGAGTCTTTGGTCGGGTGAGCTAGCTCCCTCCATCATCATCTAACTGGACGAACGTGTCCCTGCTCTAGATTTGTGACCCATTAGTGTAGCAACAGGCTGTTTCTCTTTTTCTCTCCCCTGAGGCTGAGACCTCATAAGACTAGAGGATACAGAAATGCTTGAGGTAGTGATAAATCTTCTTTAGTGGGCTTTTATTTCCTTTTCTTTCACAATATTTTCTTTAGTTTCCTAGCCAAATTTTTTCTAAGGAAAGATTTCTAACTTCCTTTGAGCCACAGCTCAACATCTGTCCACATTGGGGGCTGAAGTAATACACTGTTAAGGGGTTTTGATGTCAAGCCCAAAACCCCACCAGGGATTTATGCAGCTCTCCTCTTTCCTCCCTCCTCCTCTTCAAACAGTCTTTCATTTGCTCTCACTAATTGTGCTGTCATGCCTTTCTTTTTTCCCCTGGTTGTGCAGACAGCCTTTCATGCAGACAGGTTTCGGTGACAGATGCCTGTGCCATGAGCTTTCCGAGGAGGCGGGTTGCTCTGCAGAGCGTGCGCATCATCTGAACGCGTCGAGCCGTGCTGAAATGATCCAGGCACCCATCCAGCTCAGGGACGGATTAGGCAGTGACTTCCCTGCCCCCCCTCTGAGGAGCTGCTGGATAATCGCTGCTGGTCGGGAGAGCCCAGCCAGCCCCAGCCCACCCACAGACACCACTTGCTCCTGTAAGTGGGCAGGAAAAGATTAACTGAGCATCTCTTGGAAAAATTGAAGGGGAGAGTCTTCAGGAGGATTTGAGCTGGGGACAAGGACACTGCAAAGCCTGGTGTCCCAGGGGAGGTGGCTGTAGGTAAGAGGAGCCCAACCAGCACAGGGAGATTGCACGGGGTTGAACAGAGCGGTTCTGGGCTGTGCCCCCTTCCTCGGGCATACACAGCGAGAGTCATACGGTGGGTGTGAAGACCAGTGCTTTCGATGACTTGCATGAAATTGTGAAACAGAGCTTGGCCCTGGAGACCATGTAAATCAACCTGCTCAAATGGAAACCTGCTCTCAGGCCTCATCAACAAAGGGAGAATGACACTTTTGAGCAGCTATCAGATCTGAAGGCAGCTGGGACACAACCAGAAGCTAATCCTGGAGAAGCTCAAAGCTCAAATTTCCTCAAAGTTGTGTTTGTGCCCAGGGAAGGCTTTGTTGTTGGTGGGAAGGCTTTGTTGTTGGCAGGAAGACTGGGGTATAGCAGGTGGGGCAATGCACATCTTGAGTTCATAGATGATCCTTGTCCTGTTATCTCTCTTTTCCAGCTTTTCTTTGGGTCAGATAGGGAGGACAGGGAGGGGCTAACCCTGATTATCGGCCAGCTCACAGAGAGCTCCTCAGAGGGGGCTGGGTGCCCAATTTGGGGAACTTTGCTGCCCCTTCCCCACAGGGTGCCTGTCCTGGCAGCCCTGCACCCCTCCTGGTGTTTCCCCGGGTCCGCATCTCCTCCCCGCTGCAAAGGAAATAGCTGCAAAAGCCACTGCCCTGGGGTTTGTACTATGGGGTCAATACTATGCCAGAGCCAGAGGGGGAAGGGAACTAGAAGTTTATCCCTTTTTTATCTGATTAGATTTTTTTTTCTTGTGTTTTAAATGCCTGTCTGCAAAGATTTCCAAGAGAGATAGAGAAGCATTTTATCTGTCCCAGGGTCTGCAGAACTGCACAGGGAGGAGCTGGGAGGTGGCAGGGTCAGGGGCACTCAGCACTGAATTGCAGGAGGTTTTAAGTGAAGTTATGGTGCACCACCAGAATGTTCTTTTAAAAAGCACTGATAAGTCCTCCCCCACCACTTACATGTGCCCCTGTATCGTGCCATAGTCAAAATCTGAATGATGTAAGAAGTAAGTACAAACCTTGGCTTGTTATTGCTGGTCCAGACTGACTTCAGAAACTAGCTCATACACAGGTAATGTGAAGTTTGAGGGGCAGCACATACTATCGCCGAGTCCTCAAGCTCCAACCATGGTAACGTAATCTAGGTGACAGACTGAAAACAGAGGAAGGTGTCAGTCCCTGCTGCAAATACTCCCACAAGTCAGCAGAGAAATGTGGGATGAGGGTCCATGTCCCTCTTGTGCACATGAAGGCAGCAAGCTCAAGGACTGGATCCCGCTTAGTCTCTGCTCAGGGGGATACAGGGCTGGATGAAAGGAGCCAGGATACATGAAATACGATAACTGGAAAAAATACAAACCAGAAGATGGGCTGTTTAATGCACTACAGATCCAGCAAAATAACCAGAGCCCAACAAAAACCATTCCTTGTATAGGAACAAAGATACCAGCTCAACCCGGGGAGAACCTGGAAGGACAAGGGCGTGTTGAGATGTGTTTTGTTAGCTTGTGTGTCTCCAGGCACTGCATGGATCAGACTCAAGCCCAGAATGTGGCGGCAGCTTCCTCCTTTCACTGCATCTCTCCTGCCCTCTCTGAAGTGCTCCTTCCAGCACGAGCACCTCCACACTCCCCACACTTGGTGTCTATGGCCTGTGCCCTTGTCCTTCCTGCTCTGCATGGCCTTCTTGCTACTGCTACTGCTTCTGCCTCTCGCCTCAGCTCCCCCAGCCCTGAGTTCTTTCTTCTGCTTATTGAATGAGTAGGAGAGTTGCTGCCACTTTTAATCATAGGACTAAAGCAGAGACAGAAAGGTAAGGTCTCCCGCAACCACCAGGATGCTGATGGTTTGCAGAATGAGTTGCTCTGACAGATCACCCACCCAGAAAAGCCTGTCGTCCGTATGGAGACAAGATACCTTGGGCTGGGCTTGGGAGTCAGACCTCAGGTGCAGTACTGGGCAGTGCAGAAACCACCACTCTGCCCTTGGACCTACTGGGATAAATTCAGCCTCTGGATAAGCAGGAATCACATAATTACCTTTACTGGGGATTTTTTCCAGTTGTTTCCAGGTACTCTTGAGCTGCTGAGCTGAGCTCTCCCTACTGGGGATCATTTTCTCCTTGCCACGATGGCAGGAGCTGCAAGGAGCTGGCAGTTGTCAAGAGCCATTTCCCCTTGGAAAGGTGCTCTGCAAGAGTCTGGGGCAAATCATCATGCTAGGGTGCCATGGTCCCACCATGACAATCCTGGCACCACATCCATGGCTGTATCTGTGCTCACTGACAGCTCTTGGGGGTAACAACCATCCTTTTGTTCTCACTCAAACTCACAGCTGAGTCCTGGTGCATGATGTGACCTCCTACAGCAACACAAATAAAAATGTCAGTACTATGACTATTAATAGTGTTTCTATTCCTGCTGCCATTATGATGGCTTTTGCTACTATTAATAATAATATTTACATATGCAAAACCACAGATGCAAAACAGATGGTTTGGTTGGGACCTCTGAAAAAACTGTGTCTCTGCCACATATATTTATGACAAAGACAGAGGGTTAACCACACAGAGTGCCATATAGAGAACAAATAGACAGGGAAAAAGAATGAAATAATTCCTTCCATATTCCTGACAGAGGCCAAAACTTATCCATTCCCTCTCTCTGCTTCTCTCCTTTCTAGCATTTGAGACTCTTTTCCAATACCAGGTCAGGGATGGTTTCCATATTTGTTCAGACTTGTCTAATTTTATTTTCCAGTTCAGCTATTATTTTTTCAGATGCAGCTTTTCCTGATGGATGGAAAATACAAAAGGAATCGCTCATCTGCTCCCTGCAAGCTTTTTCCTGACCGCTGGGAAGCTCAGGCACTATTCCAGGCCTAGAGTAAACCTTGCCTTGTGGAGAAAACTTGATCCTTGTTTGCTGAGTTCACACGTCTGGGAATAATTTAAGCTAAGGCAAAAAGTAAAAGTGAGAAAGGCTACCACCATTCCTGACCCCATCTCATTCCCTTCACCACACAGCCCTGCCTGGGAGGACATCCATGGTCATACAAGATGAACAACCACATCTCCACAACTGGCCAACACTGTAAACAAGAAAGCAGCAGCACAGGGCAGGGCAAGACTTTTGGCAGTTTCACCCAGGCTTGTTTCACAGAAACAGAAAATAATGGGGAGCCTACCAGCAACCTGGCATCCCCCTCTGCTTTCAACGGTGGCTGCCGTAGGGCTGGGCTCTCTCAGGGACACAGCCAGTGGCAGGTGGTGGAGAGGCTTGGCTTGGGCAGCCAACTTGCTCTTTGCTCCTGATTTTCCCGCAAGGATGAGGAGAAGCAGAAGGAAAAGGCTGAAACAAGGACCTCTCTTGCCTGCATTGATAAGTAGTTTTGAACTGGAATTATGCAAGAGTTCCCCCAGCACAAACAGCTTCCCTGTAGGCATGCTTTGGTCTCTTGTCCATATATTTACAGTTATGTGAACACCAGAGGCTCCCCTGCACCCATGGGTGTCATGGTTGTGGCCAACGGGACTCCGCAGTCCTTTTCTGCTGACAAACACCCTCAGGGATACCCTGATCTCCCTGAGCAGCCCCAGGCCTGGCTGCTCCTTCCATGAGCAGGAGGAAGAAGAGAAGGAGGAAGGGTCTATGTGCTCTGCCACAACACAGCAATGCTTAAACAGAGAAAGCCACCAGACAGCATGCTAATGAGTACAGCACAGCATCCCTGGGCACTAATGAGTAATAAAGTGCCCCAGAAACTAAAAAGCCCCCAAGTGCTACTGAGGACTAAGTAGTCCCCAAATACTCACATCTCTCTCAGGTCAAATTCCACTCTTTAAACCAATCCCCATTACATTTTACACATTGGGTTGTAGAAGGCCTCGGAGGGGCTGTTAGGGTCTATTGTAGGGGAATAAAGCGAGTGTCAAAAAGACTTTTAATGCCCAGTTAAAAATGGCCAAAATACAGCCTGCAGTTACCTGATAAGCTGCAAGGTCTCTACTGGGAGAAATATTTTGGTTTTTAAATTGTCTCAACCCTTGCACACTTACAAGAGGCTGGCCTTAGCTCTAAACTAAAGCTTTGTCAAGTACATTAAAACAATATTAAAAGCCTGGCTTTTGTTCCATAAAGACTTTTAATGCTTGTTGGTTGGGGTTTTTTTTCTTGTAATGGTTATGACCAGTAATTATTGAACATAACAGAGTGCTGCAGATATCTGCAGGTCTGCGTGGTTTACAGCATCAATACTTCTCCCAGCACAGCAGCTGTCCCATCACTGCCATCCCAACTGTGCAGGTGTGGGAACCAAAGCACTCGGGGGAAGTAATGTCTCCAGAGATGCATAACAGGTCAGTGCCAAAGCCAAAGGACAATGCCCGAGTCCTATGTTCATGGACGCCGCTCACTGCAAGAGAAAATATTCCCAGTCTTCTCTTTGTGCAAATTACCCTCTTACTCTTTACAGGGAAACTTGAGAGATTGCACCCATTTACTGGGTCAATTAAGCTTTTTTGTGAACAACTACCTAATGGCTATGGACTCTGCCTGGACTATGGTGTCCGCCACCATGGCTCTATTGGTATTTTTTATGTAGATATTTGGACATCAAAAAGTTAGATATTTGAACAGCTAGAGGTTTTTCCAAAGCAGATCTGTAATTCATTGAAAGATTCAGTATCAGAGTGTCAACAGCAAAGAAACACAGGGTTCAATCTGCAACAGGGTGTTTCTTACCATCCTGCCTGTTCCTCTGTGCTGTAAGGGCTCTCTGGGGCAGACCAGCCTCATGGTGCTGTTTCGCTGCTATCGCTGTGCTTTGGGAAGTGTGTTTGCATAGCAGCAAGTGAGGCCAACACACAAAATCAATAGCATTTGAAGTTCAGTGCGAGTCTTGACTGTCAGGAATGCAGCATTAAGAACAAAACTTAAAGCTTCCATATTGCAAAATCTATTAGCTGCTTTACCATTTTTGCAGTCATGCCAGTTCACTCATACTGGAGCTTTTACCAAAGCATGACAGCTCATTTGTTTAGCTTGGGCCAGGCTTAAAGTTCTGATGAAGCCTAATCTTGTGACCTGTATTTACTTTGGCTGGGGATGGTTTTTGCACAGACGACTTCCTATCCTTCCTAATCTTTCCCGCAGGAAAGGAGCTGGGAGTTACGAGTCGGGGGAGGAAGGCAAAGCCAACCAGACATGCAGCAAGAGAGAAACAAGCACTGCACATGTCGGTGAAGTGGGCCAGGTTCAAGGACCTTGTCTGTTAAGGGAAGGAATTAAAGGGGGAGTCAGCACCTCCGCTGTCATCGTCTGAGATGCATCAAATCCATCACCGTTTCTCTGGAATTTAACCCATCTGGAAACATGGCTGGCTGCATCTGCAACAGCTTCATGGCTTAAGGATGGAAAAGTCTCTGCTTGGCTCGAATTTGTCAAACCTCCTGCTGAAACAGAGAAGAATTTTGTGTGTATAAACCCCCAGCAACCCTCTGGGATTTGTCAGTGATGGGCTGCTCACAGGTCCTGGCTGTCAGTCCCCTACGGAGCAAGCTGGCTCTCGGCAGCGCTGCAAAGCACCCGTGGAAAGAGCTGCTCTCTCCTGTGTGACAACAGAGGGAGCATGGACCCTGTGTCTGGCAGCCTAGCTGGATGCCAACAGTTAGATAACGTGAACTCCCTCGCTCCTTACCTCCATTTCTACAGTCTAAAATTAACTCAGGAGAAGCATGTTTACATACTGGCCTTGGGCATCATGCTTTTACCACCCCTCTAAAATTGGCCTCTTTGCATCCCCTACAACCACAGGCCACTTTTAACATTATGCTTCGATTTGCTGCAAATTCTTTTAAAGAAATCAGGGAATCTGGAATCTGTTCCAGTCTTCACCTTCTACTTTTGGCCAAGGTCTGCAACGCCAACGTCTGCAGAGAAACCGTTCAGGGACCATTCTGGTGCAATTACACCTTGAGCTACATGCAGCAAATACCCAACCCTCCCCTTGGCCTCACCTTCAATTTACTTCACAACCCCTAAACAGTAGCTATAAGATTAAAGACAGAGGAAAAAAGAGAGAGAAAAACCCAGCACATGAATTGGTTGTGTGCTAAGAGAAAGCCAGGACCCTGCGGTGGCGTTTACCTGGCTCTGGAGGCACAAGTCACCTGGGACATGACACCATTTTTCCACTGGAAGCCAGATGCACGAAGTACCAAACTGCTTTCTAAAAATGTCTTTCTTATCCTATTTTGAAGTAACATGGTAAGCACAAACCTACCTTTCTATTGCAGCAGTGAGACACTATGCACCACGCTGGCACTAGAAGTGCTGGTGAGCTTCACAAAATCCCTACTTTATATTCAGAAATAGGACTCCGAATGCAGAGACATAACAATGGGGCGGAGGGTGTTTTTGGAAGACAAAAGGCCAGTCAGGTTTGGGCTCTGTTTGATATCTTGGGTTTGACCAATTCCCATGAGCTGAAATAAAAAATTCTGAGTAGCTGGAAATATTCCCCAGTTTCATTCCCACGGAAGAGAAAGTGCTTAAAAGCATTCTAAGGTTAATGGGAATGTGATGAAAGAACCATTTCTGTAGAGCAGCATTTTGAGTATATGCCTCCTTTAAATGCATTTTCCAAGCATTATAGCAGAGAAATTTGGGATAGAGTTCAAATCTCTCTCAAACTTCTGGAAAGCGAGTGGTGAGGAAGCAATCTATTGTGCTGCTGCAGAGATCCTGCAGTTCGGGGCTCGAGGGCTCTGCAGTGGCCGAGCTGGGGCTGCAGGAGCCAGCACCCACGTGAGCAAATCACCCACTAATGGAGAAACAGAGCACCCACGTTTGCTTTGATAAAAGCCCTAAACCCCAGTGCGGCAACCTGAAAGGCATATGCGCACTGCCTGCAGGGATTTGTCCCAGAATAAGGTCTTTCCAAAGCTGACTGACACTTTCTGCCTCAGAGGGGAAAGCTGTCAGCCTAAGGCTTCCCTAGGTAAACGGTTTGGGAAGCGTGGGAGCACACTGCACCCCTAATTGAATTTGATCAGTAGAGGTGGTACAGTTTCCTCCTGGTGTAAAACAGCGTATCCCAGGCTTGCTTTACAAACCCAGAAGTGCACTGGAGCAGCACGTGGTGCCCCACAGCAGCTCAGAAGCCATTGATTGATTACTAAATGAGTGACAGCAATGAGTCTCCCTCACCACTAAGTGTGTAGTTACCTGCTCCAAAGGGGGCTGGGATTTCCCGAGGGGGTCACAGCAGTTGCAGGGGCACATTGGGTGCTTTCCAGCACTGTGCCACATACTTCAGTACTGCACCATCTACCCAGACTGCGTATGCAGTAGCTGTGACCACATGCAAAAGTTGGTAATGCAATTACACACGTATCTTGTTAATTAACCAGTACCACCATTTTTTACAAAAGACAAAAGAAAAACTCCCTAGCATCATAAATAGTTGAATAATCACTGTTTAGTTATTATTGGGGTTTTTTTGCTGTTTACAAGTACTTACGTTGGACCAAAGTGGTTGCAAAGATTTTGATAAGATGTCAAACCCACTAGCAATGTTAGGAGAAAGCCTGTAAAGGCCACTGGTTTTTAAACTACTTAAGAGCAGCTTAATGTGTGCTGTGCATTGAGTTTAGTTCTGGAATAACTGCCTGCAAGGTTACTTCTCAGCAAAACTGCTATCAGTAACAATAAACCTTAAAAAGGCTTGAGCATAGATACACATTTCAAACCCGATAGCTCCAGTGCAGGGAGGGATGTGTTTTATGCAGAACACACGCAGAAGTCTCGCAGGTGATTTGCTGAATCAGGACCTTACAGCGGGAGCTATTTTCTACCACTGCATAGTGGTTCTGTAAGGCATTGAATTTTAAATGACCTGACTGAAAATGAATGCTGATCTCACCATTGACGTGCTCTTGTCCCCTCTGCTCCCGTGCTGCCCTGCCCACCTGTGTCCGAGCCCAGAGGTTAGGGCACAGCAGATCAAATTGATTGCACACTCCCGTGCTATGGATGTTAGCGAACAAGCTCCTCGTGACCCCTCACCTTTCTGCCATGGGAAAATGTTGGGATACTTATTTCCCCCTGTTTGCAGGAACAAACAGCGGTAGGTTTACATCACAGGAAAATTATATTAACAAGTATGTTTTGTCACATAAGCTACTCTTTGCAGTGTAGTTAAGCAGTTATGCAAACCACCAAGCTACCCCGGCAAAGTTCTCAAGATTCATCAGGCTGAGGAAATAAGGCAGAAGTTTTACATTTCTGTTGACTTAGTTTTAGTGCCACAGAAGGCACTGGGAAGAACGGATGGAAAGAAAGGCTCTGGTGATAGACTGATCAAGCTGGGTTAGTGAGAAGCAGTCAGACCAAAGCAAAGCAAATAAGAAGGCTGCCTGCAGGCAGCCGCGGCCAGGAGGCTGTGCTTGCCTTCCTGTTTGTGTTTACCAGGACATAGCTCCTGCCATTAACCGCATTGTGCTCGCAGGGAACAGCAGCTCCAGTGATGGATGGCTTCTGCGGAGATCTTTTGTACCTGCCAACAGGGCTGAGCAATAAACAGCCCTAGGCAGCATCCACTTCATTTCCTTAACACGTAAGTGTGCTGTGCCCAGCTTTCAGATCATACGCAGGAGCCAGCTTGCAGTTGCAAAGTGTACGTGTGTCCAGACAATTACACACCAGCAAGTTCCTGCAGCTCCCTCCATCTTGGGAGAGAGGTGAGATACAAAGAGCTGAAAGCCAAAAGGAGAAGGCAATAGGTGCTTTATCAATTACCTGTGGATTGCTGACCGTTTGCCTGTGCAGGGTGCACGTAGAAAAAGGCAAGCTTCGTCTTGCAGCTTAGCTGCATTCCCAGCACATGCGTGCATTTAGTTAGGAAGCCATGTTGATGTTCAGGCATTGGGTCACCTCTAAAAGCCACCAGCCAGTCTCCCTGGCCTGCGATGCCAGCACTGAGCGCCATTGGTGCTGGAAGAGTCTCCAGGAGGCAGGCACCACCTCACAGCTCCACGTGCTTTGCAGCTCCCCAAGCCGTGTATCAGGAAAAGGGCAGGAAAAGGATTTAGATTAGCTGCGTTCAAGCATTCGTTACCAAACCATCTTCATCCAGGGAAAGGAAAGGCAACGTACCTCTGATCCCAGCATCTGTAACCACTTCCCCCCTGAGAACCTGCCCCCAATTTGCCCTCTCTGACAAGTGGGCTCTCTACAGTCAGTATCCAGCCTGTAGCCAGCACGGGTGGCTCTTTGCAGAAGCCCACGATCTTTAATTTAGCATTGACCTTGGTCTGCATAACGTCCAGCAGAGAGTATCAAGGTGTGTGACCTCAGCCTGTCCTAATCCCTCAGCCACTCCAGCCCCAGGATTCCTGCTGATGGCGGTGGGAGCTCCCTGCACCGAGCAGCTCCAGCCTCAGCCCTGAGCACTCCAACTTGCCAGCGTGTTTGCAGAGCAGAACGTGTCATACTTCTAAAGAGTGACAAATTACCAGGAAGGGCTCCCCCCGCACCCCAGCTCTGCTGTGCACAGCCGAATTCCCCTGTGCCGCATTAACAGCTAATAAAACAATAGAGCTTTTAGTGGTGGACTTCAAAGGGGTCTCAGGCAGATGAATGAATTTAGCATTTCTTCACTTACTGTCAGCACTGAGGGAGAGAAGGGCAGGCTGAGGTTGAAGGCTTCAGCAGGCAGTGGCAAACAAATACAGCCTGGTATTTGGGCTACTGCAGAAAAATCAGTGATAAATCAGCTAAGCAGTTGGTAAGTACCAGGTTTTTCTTCTCCTTTATCACTGCTCATCCACTTCAGCTGCCCTATTTTTTTGCTTTGTTCTGTTTTCCTGCACTACGTGACCACTACAAAAAAATACCATTAGAATTAAACCCCCCTCATAGTTACACCTAAACCATAGGCCAAGTCACCAACAGCTCATTACAGTGTGGAGAATCTTTAGGCAGCCTGGCCCAAACTCAAGCAAACGTAATTATTTTCAGACATAGCAACACAATTGTATTTGGTAAATGCGCCTTGAGGTCCTGCAGCTAATTTACAACTATGTGTCCATCTATAAAATGATTTCTGCAAACTATTAGTTCATTGTCATGTGCAGTCACAATAAGCACCTATATGAATTAAGCTTTGAATTGTGTAACTAAGAGTGGATTAATATTACATAAAAGGTATCTCCCTTTTAGGAGCTGGAGAAGGAAGTATGAGAAAGCAGAAAAAGTGGGGAGAACAGTATTTGTCTCAGATAGGATAGCTGAAGTCATAACTCCTTGGCCATGTAGATAAAGACTCTACAGCAGCTTCCGCATGGAGAAAGGGAAACACAGAACTGAGAAGCATAAATTGCATCTACAACGGAGGTGCTTGCTGGTGGAGAAGACAGTCAAAGCTTCACAGCTCCCACCAGCGAGGCTGTGGCAGCCAAATCTTCACCAGGGATGGAGCCTATGGGGCCGTTTGGAAGGGATTAGGAATGGAAGACGTCTTAAACAGATGAAGCATCATTTCGTAAAACTGCCACAAGCAACATGGCTCAGTTTCTTATATTTCTCCTCCATTTTCTGACCGGCTCTTGTTAAGTCACAGCCTTTACTCCCACACAGTATCTGAGGAAGAATGAAAAAACTCTGATGGTACTGTGTGCATGGGGTTTTTTTATCCGTATGTAGTACATGATACCCAAAACAACAGGAATAAATCATCCTATTTTTTAGAGTTGGCATGTTTTAGCCTCTTGAATACCATCATCTATATTCTACATCATTTCCAAGTCCAGCCCAAATGGCTTGTTCTGGAAAACAACTTTAAATGTTGCAATCATTTATATCGCATTCACATCTGCTGCCAAATTTTCAAAGCATTCTCTGTTTGGCTGTCCTACAAAACACTTCTGCAGAGGACAGTTTCCAAGCGTTCACCACCGCCATGCAGCGACAGCATTTGCATGCAGTCAGCTCATGGGGAGCTGTGGCTCTGCTCAAAAGCAGTGGGCTCGCAAGCAGGGAGGGAGACGGCCTCCTGATAACTGAGCTGACAACTTCTAGGTTCTCTAAAACCAGACCCTTCCAAGAATGCCCTTTGTTCAGCAGTTGCTCCATTCAGTCTCTCTCCCTGTTTGCTTGTAATTTATTCCTTCTAAAAGTCTTGCCCTAGGCTAGTAGAAAATTAAAACAAGGAGCCAGATTTTCTTCTTTTTTTTTTTTCCTCACTTTTGCTCTTTCATCAAGAACAGTGAAAATTTGGCACAGTTGAATATTTTGTTCAGCTCTTTCTTTCAGTCTTTGAAGTCGCCTAAAGCCTTGGTAGGAGTCTAGGCTTCCACTCACATCTGCTTTCCATGAAGCCATTTACCGCACTTTATTTGTGCCATATTAGATTTTTCAGGACAGGGACAGAACTAACGAAGCATTCACATTCCTGGGAAAGTGGCATATATACAACTACCACATTACCCTGATAGAAACAAACTACAACTGACATATTTCAAGTTCTTGAGCAAGCAGCCATGTTGTGCTACAGGCAGCAAAGGGTCCAGAGCTGTTGGTTACTTCTTTTCTTTTTAATGCTCACTTAATATTAAACACCCTCAGTACAGTTTTAGTTTACACAGTTATCGAGAGATGCTCTAGTACCTGTAAGAAAATGAAGGAAATTGTCTTATAAAAGGGAGAGCTTGGATGAAAGCTTAGTGAAAACAAATCATGGCTGAACAGAAGCTACACCAGAGACAGTATCAATGACACAGAGCACTGTCAACAAAATAATGGCATCATGCTGCTAACTAACTGCTAAAGCATTTCTTTTACAAGCAGAAGACTAATCCCCTGACAATGCTCCATTCCAAGGACTTTATTGCTATCAGAGCAGGGAAAGGGTGCTGGTTGAATCTCTTTATCAGATGGATCCTGGCAAACCATAGGGACTATTGATTATCCTGCTGTTTTCTATTTTGTATTTCTCTCTTTAATAACAACAACAACAAAAACCCCCTAAGAAATATTTGTCCACTTCTCATATTAAGAATGTTATTGAGATTGTTCTAAGTCAGAGGTGAGGAAGTAAAATATGAGATAAGTATGCCTTGGAGGAGTCAACTTCAAGAGCCCAGCAGGCTCATTCTTTGACCATGATCTCTGATGACCTTCTGAGCTTAAAGAGGGGGAGTTTGTTAAAAAGCCAACTGGAGCTCGGAAAATTCATCATAGGATTGCCTATCTAAGCTTAGCACAACTCCAATCACTGAAGCTCACGGAAGAAACATTTTTTGGACTCCAATCCTTTGCCATCCAGGCAAAGGACCAAATCACAACCAAATGACAAAGTGTGAAATGTGCTTACATTCATTCAGGCTTGGGAGGAAAAAGTCACTTACTGGTTGAGCTTAATCACAGGGGCTGCACATCAGTTAGTGGGTGAAAATCTTCATAATATTGTTTCACATTACTTAGGGCAGAAATGGCCAGATCAAGCTCTTATATGCTGCTTTGAGTAACCAAATACCAGATTTGGTTGTCTAAACAGACGTGAAAATCACACCCCATGTATAGCTATGAACAGCTGCAAGGAAGGCAATAGCACAGCCTCCTACCACAGTTTCTCTTGCTGTTTGAAAGTGAGAGAATAACATGTCCATAATGGAAGTTATTTGCTACATCCTGTCATTGAGAGGTAGGATCATGGCTAGATACAGAAGGATGATCCCAGGTTTGATGGAAAGCATGGAGAGGGTGTGTATGCCCCATCTGCAGAGCTCCGTTCAGTTTCCTCCACCCCAAGCTGAACAGTGTTGGTTCATCATCTGGTCTCCCAGGGTCCCCTCCCTCCTTTCTGATACATCTTTCTTCCTAACAGTCTCTGTTTCTTCATTTCTTTCCACAGAAAATGTTTTCAGAGCTGGAGGGTATTGAAATAACTCATGAGAGAACCACTGCAGCCGCCAAAAGATGACCATCTCCATGTTTCTTCTGTTACAAGAGGTATCATGTACCTATAGGACACCTTCACTACTGCCATATATTTTGCTATCGAATTGCACATCCCTTACAGAAATACTGAGACATGAATCGGGTGTTTAAAAGTAGCATGGATCCTGAAGCATTCCCTAACCTGGGCAGGGGATCAGGTGCCCCAACAATGTTCAGGTCTCCCCTGTCCACAGAGACATGGCTCTTGCTGGGAGGCACTTGCAATCACTGGAACAGGGGCTGTGGTGGATGTTGGGAGGTAGGGGCCCCGAGAAAGGGATGCTTTTTCCTGCTGCTCTAGTGATTTGAATTATTTCATGATGGCAAAAACTAGGAGAGGAAAAAACCACAGCACTATGTTAAAAAAAGAAAAACATGATTTAAAAAAGTGCTGTGCCAGGTAAAACTCCTCTGCTTTGTTATTACGAGAGTTCCCAGTATTGATAATTTCTCCTAGTTGCTGGTTTGTAAGTTACTTCTGAGTAGAAAATTCAATTACATGGGCCAAGTCAACAATAATGTTTTTCCTGGCAACGGTTCATTTTGCCAGTGGAAACATTTTTCCCCCTTCTTTTCTGGATTCAGCTCTGCAAAGTTGCTAAATTCTTCCAGATCTCTGGTCTGATGTGATCATAAATATCCTGATTGTATTCCACTGATTGACAGACTGGGGATGGATTAAGTGGGGATTACAGCCTGGAATGATCAAAATGTGCTTTCATGGTCAGTAACTCTGCAATAAGTCATAGTTCCAATGTACATTAACTATATAATCTAATTAACATGGCTGTTTATGTATTTAATATTATTCTTAAAACTTTTTAATAAAAGAGGTTTTAAGGAGAATTATATGTTGTTTAAAATATAAGAACCTGTTCCTTGAATGTGCAGTAGTTTGGGGTTTGCACTGTCATTAAGATGACTATTAAAACTATCTCTTGCTATTAAAATGTGATTTGAGCAGTAAAATGGGCCTAATTCTGCCCTCATTGATAGGTGGGTAAACTCAGGCTGTTTTATTTAAAGGTACTTTGGGTTTACATTTTAGTAATTCAGGGCAGAATTTAGTTCATTAGGATTAAAAAACTACCTTTTTAATAAACTGAGACTATTAAATCCATACAGGCACATAACTAAAAGCATCTGAATTTTCTAAGGTCCTCAGCACTCACAGGTCTCAAGGCTGTCATTATTTACTGAGTAGGAGCAGCAGGAATTAGTCTTATGGGTACAAACCTTAGATGTTTTACTGCACAGGTTCACATACACACAATACATGCCTAATGATATCAAACCAAATTAAACAATTCATCAAGGCAAAACTCCAAACTACAGCAATGTGTTCAGCAGCTGCACTTCTGAATATAAAAAGAGCTTGCTATTTGATTGCAAGGTCAAGGAATTATAGTGGAGATGTTATGCAGTTGTCCATAAAAACTGAAATCTGAAACGAGTAAATATTTTGCAGGACTGTGGATTCTCTGCTGTCTCCAATCCACCCGGCCTTGAAGTCAGCATCTCAAAGCTGTGACTCGTATTGCTCTGCAGCGATCCCTCTACTCCAAGACCTTTTTTTAGCTTTCAGAAGATTTTGCATTTCCACTTGCTTTTGTGCCTGCTGGAACTGCAGCTGAGCATCCCTGAAGCTGCAGCTCTCCCTGGGCCGTGCACCTGCAGCGGATGGGGGCATCACAAACCATGCCGGGCACAGCTGGGGGCTGCTGCTTCTATTTAAAGAGTTCACGTAGGTATTCAGGCTCCATCGGGTATCTCAGGACTCTGCACTCGGTGGCCCCGATGATAGGGTCCCAAGAAAGTTTAATATGGCGTGTAAGTACTGCTGAACAATGTTGATGAAAGCCAGGGTGAGAGCGAGCCCTTCTGCCATGCTCTCTCTCACACCCACATTGGTCTCCTCTCTCCACCACATGTCCATCCTCTCACCTACATTCTTACAACTTTTTCATGACCTGGGACCTTTTAAAATAAAAAGGAGCTGAAAAGTTTCAGCGCATCCAGCTGTTGGCCTCTGATGTCCCTGCTGCCCTCCTGATCAGAAAATAACCCCGAGGGACTGCTTGTTCTGGTGCATGGACATCGCTAAACAGGGACCAGGATGGTCACCACCTTACTCGGACTTAAGACCTGGCCTGGAGATTAGAGGAGGGTTCAGCCCCCTGCTCACCCAACACCTGGGGTCCTGGCACAGATCACAACTCCGCTGGGCTATCACCAGAGATTGGGCAGTGATGGCTTGCCTCGAGACTGACCTTGTGCAGGAGTCAATCCATCAACCCTGGGATGAAACGCACTTCATCGTACTGCCGATCCTCCAAGCCACACAGAAAGCTCTACCCAAAGTCCCTTAAATGAAGTAGGAATGTTTCAATTTAAAGGAATTAGAAACATCTTTAAAATGTGACGGTTCCCATCATACGAAGTCCCTGCACAGTGCACTGCCCGACAAGCCTGATTATTCCCCAGCCGGCCAGGGGCTTAGAAAATATGTCGAGCACTCAAATCATTTTAGATCCTGCTGCACTGTACATACCCAGAATCCGAGCAGGGTTCACATTCGAGGGCTTATAAAAACTTGAATACACTCCAATAACTTAAATCACTCAGTGAGGTTTATAGTGATTTAAAGCCATTGGAACTCTCCACGTTTGGTGCACAAGGGCTCCAGCTTGGAAGAGAATCAAGGCATGTTCCAGCATGGCAGCTCCAGGCATATTGAATCAATTTCAGCATGTAAAAATAATTAACAATGATAAAAATACATTAATAATACTGTAATTATAAGGCCAGACCAAAGTTTCAGCCTGAAGAAAAAAAAAAAAAAATGGCTGCAGAAATTCAGCAAGGTTCATGAACAGCTTGAACTGGGAGTAATGAGGGATTTCAGTGACAGGAAAATAAATGGAGGCAAATCAAGAGTAAGGAGCAAAGGAAGATCACATTTGTCAGTAGTTAAAAAGTTTTACTGGCCTGAGCTGCAGGACTTGCTAAATTCTGCCCTGGAGCCATGCCAGCGCAGCATTGCTAGGCCAAGGGATCAGAAACAATTCAAGGTCCAAGATCTTGCAAGCCATCAGGACTAGGATCAAATGCTATATATCATGGAGTTGGCTCATAAATCTCTGCTTTCTGGTAGCATACAGCAAGAAGGCCAAATTTAGCACCTGTCTGGAAAGGATGCAACATCATCTGAAGGATGCTTTTCCAGAGCTTCCCAGAACCAGCTCAGTCCCCGCAGGGTGATGTCAAGCCCCAGGGGACAACAGGGCTTTGGCTATTTCTACATGAGCTTTCCAGCACCTGGCACATCAGCTTCCAGCCTGGACCAGCACCAGGAAATGCCCAAGGCTACAGAGATAAATGCCAACAGGGACAACATTAACTGCCATATGGTTTTGTCACATCAAAGGACTGATTTGGTTCGGTCAGCTGTTCAGGATGGTTCTTGTTTCATCAAGACTGATTCACCTATCCCAACTTGTTCTGTACTCAGCCATCATGCAGGTGCCTCCTTGAGCCTTTCAATAATACCATCCCAGCCTGCAGAAAAGTTTGTAAAATAAACTAATAGCACAAGCTCTGTTCAAAGGCTATGGGGAAAGAACCTGCAAATAACAACATAATTTCCACTGCACATGGTGGAGACAAGAGGATTGGGCACAGACAGGTGGTGTCCCTTTTTGTAGGGGAAAGGCATTAATAATTAATTCCCCTGGCAGAAGGAGGAGACGTGTTTTCTCATTGTTCATGTTAAGGTGAGTTTCTGAGCACAGAAGACAGGGACTCTGCTTCCAGAGCTACCAGCAGAAAAATGAAGCCTAATCTTAGGCTATTATATTCACAATTCTACTGTGGTTTTAAAATGAACCTTTTGCTTTGGCATGAATTCCCATCTCATTTTCTGTGAAATACAACAGAGCTCAGGACAACTGCAACCAAGAGAGATTTCTAAGAAAAAAACCCTGTAAGCTCTTTACTATCTTTAATCATGAAAATAATTCTGTTGCTGCAAACCTGATATTCATGGCTGGGGCCCAAAGACCTTGCAATTCACAAAAGCACTGAAGGGATCCATAAAAAGTGGCTGGCCATGAGGAATTTACACTTGTTTTTTAAAGGGAGTAAAAATGTGGCTATAGCAATTTAGAAGAGTTTATGTATTCAGGCCTCAGAGAGGTTTAAATCGCTCAGTTAAGAAAGATGCATTGGTGCATTAGTGAGCCGTCAGGCAACGCAAAGAGCCAGAAGAAATTATATGACAAGCATTTCTGGGCAGACTGTGCTTTGAAGCTTGCTCTGCCCACAAAAGGGGTCCCCAACTCAGCTGCATGGTGAACTCCAACTTATCACACCCCACATTCAAAGCATCCTCCTGACTCCCCTCATATCCCTTCCACCCCACACACTGCTGGTTAGGGCCCCTCATGACCCACGCTCAGATCCCCCAGGTCCCCTTGAGCCATCCCTTGCATCACCCACCCTCTCTCAGAGCCAGGGAGGTCCCTTGCCCAGAGCAGTTGTGGTCCCCTGGGATGACCAGGAGCCTTTGGCCAGCGGAAACGTCCAGGAAGAAAAGTGGTTTCAAAGGGCTCAAGATAAGGCTGGGTCTTTGAGAGATAATAACAATCCCCAGCCTCACAGCATGCAAGACTAATTGCAAAGCCCATCTCCCTGACCCAGGTTTCCCACTCTAAACCCTTCTCTGTTTCTCATAATCACTTGCTTATTTTGTTCAAGCATTTTAATCCCACCTACTACCAGGACAGAAAAGTAAGAACTCACTATTTGGAAATAAAGCTAGTAAAAATACAAGAACACAGTGAGGGAAGAGCTGCTGGTGTGCAAGAGCTGTGATCTCCAGTTTTAGAGGGTCTCAGGGCCCCTGACCTGGACTCCCCATGTTGCCCTCAGGTACCTGGGGAAGATGCTGCCCCTCTCTGCAGTGTGGGTTCAACACCACGACTGATCAAAGCTGCCTTCCAGTGTCACACATCTCTTACAACGCTGTCAGATGCTGCTCCCTGCTGACAAAGATCTGCTGGCAGACTGCAAGAATTTGGGGCACTATGGTTCTGCTGCTTGCAGGGGCTGTCATACCGCAGCAGCGCTCCTTGATGCTGCAGCAAAGGGGCCAGCTACAGCATACCCAAAGACAAGAGGAGCTGAGAAAAAATGGCTGATGCCAAGACATGGAACCAGGGACAACACAACGTTGACAGAAGCAGCTGGCTCTCAAGTGGCACATGCTTCGCAGCTCAGAGGGCCGTAACTCCACCTCTACATCTACTAACACTGCAATCCCAGGAAAAGCCCCGTTGGCTTTGCTGGCTGGTCACACTCCCAGTCTTGGTAGCAAGGATGGGGAAAGGCACTTTTCCTGCTTTAGCTTTGGGTGTGTGTTTTATTTTCCTTGCCTTGGTGCCCTCAGGGTGGTTGTTGGCTGCAGTAGATGGTGGGTTTTATTTTTCTAGCCTGTTGTACCCCCCTTGGGAGAAGTTGTTACAGTTGTAGTTGTATTTTTCCAGCTTTTCCAAGCTTACCAACTCCCCAGGGCGCTGTTTGCCTGAGTGGTTTGGTACAGTTTTATTTTTACAAAAACTGTTACACTTTTTAATTTTATTTTTGTATGTTAATTAAATACTTTTTAATCACAATGCAGACACAGTTGCAAGAGCCAAGAAAAATACATAAACAAGAAGAGAATCCAAATATATATCTGCCCAGCATGGTACAGAAACTTTCCAAACCCAAGTTCAATCTAGCCCAGTCCTGGATCTCTGCATCAAAAATTTCACAACACAACTCAGCCACTAGTAGTCTACTCTTCAGTTCACTGCAAATCTTTTCCTTGGGTTATCAAGTAGGAAGGTAAAATGCCCAGAGAGCAGCCAGTGTGCATATGCAAGAGAAATGCTGAGCTGTGTCACCAACTCTGCCCACCCCAGGTTCACAGTAGTCCTTCAATCAGAGAAAAATATCCTCAAGTTCTCTTAAATAGTGTTTGTCAGATCACGCTGAAGACATGCCGAAGTTATACAGCAAATGTGACTTGTTTTTCACCCCTGGAGCTGAACACCAGTCAGGTTAGCCAGTTCAGTCAACTGCCCTATACTGTTTCTCCTTTGCCAATATTTGCCCCTGCAAAATCCACAGGGAATCAGCTTGTCCACCTATGCACATGCAGCAGAAAGGAAGCAAAGAGACCACAGACATCTGGAGAGACATGTCCTTGCCTAGCATGGTCAAAGCCACCTCTTTAAAGTGCTAGTGCTGTAAAATTCTTGCCGTGCCTGAGGAAAAAAACGTGAGATTTAATTTAAAATGAGAGATATTAGAAGGGAGAGCTGCAGGTGATGAGGTGATGGCATTTCTTTGGCTCAGGGCCAGGAGGGTAGGAAAAGAAAACAAGCTAGATGCGTTATATCCTACATACCTTGGCAGCTCAACAAAGTGACACTCATGTAGGGCTCATGAACGAGGCAATTAATGACAGGGAAGTGGCATTAGCTGCAGTATAAGGAGCACTGTAAGAAATTAGAGCTGAAGTTCATTCAAAGCACAGGAAAGACAAGGCCAATAAAAAAAATCCAGCAGTGGTGTGTATGTGAAAAGTCAACGTACTAGGCGTGCAGTGGAAGTGGAGAAGATATTTCTGAGAATCTATGTGTGAGCCTTGCACACCTGGCACCCTTATTTTTGTAAAGGTTTGACTAAATGGTGATTTCTTTAATATCTCCATGTATCTGAATCATGTTAGTTAAAGGCTGGGATTGGTGCAGGATGGAGCAGCTACGTATGAGGACCCCTTGTCCTCAAAATACACATCTTCTACAATACTCTTCAAAATTACATCATGAAAACTGCAGCAGTGGAGTTGTCCAGATGCATACAAAAGCTAAATATTATTTATTTCAGATATATCTTTGCCTTTCTATTGCAAGCACACTGAATGAATGACCATGCCACCTCAATAATGAGTGGACCATACTGGGCACAAGCACTGGGTGACTGTTCTCCCATTTTGGCTTTGCTGGCATGAGCTGTGGCTCTGGTAGTCCCTGGGCTGTGCAGCTGCAGGCCGTCCTCAGCAAGAGGCTTGTGAAGGATATTTTACTGCTCTATGTCTGCTGTGGGCCCACAGACCCTTCCAATCACTTGGAGAACTTTTGGGACTGGGCCATGTTAGAAGGTTGTTTTCCTATTACTAATTATCATTACCACCAAAACTACTTCTGCTGTTTAGCTTGAAAAGCTAATTCTAACAAATGTGTCCAATGTCTCAATTTAAAGCTGAGCAGAAAAATCAAAGGAGTTTAACTTCATAAAACATGTTTCAATTAAACAGATTGTTTCATGGTATTACAAAGAATATTCAAAGAACATTTGAAACACAAGATTTGCTTGGAAATATCTATTTTTAGTGTTTTCCCACCATAAAGTTTTTTCAAAGTTTGTGCTTATTTTCACATTGTGGGGAAATACAGCTGTGCCTGCCCCTTCAGCAGAAACTCTGAAGTCTGCCTAGCATGTGATGAACTTAGCAAATTTGTTGTAAATACTTTTTTTAGTAATTTATAGCAATTTGATTAGAGCATTTCTGAACAGGCAGCAGCTCTTCTGCTCTTGTAATTTGTCCAAAAAGACAACAACAAGGCTCAGCTGCTTGGCTGCCAAGCAGAAAGGTCAAATTACTGACCTCCATTTTGGGGTATCAGTTACAGTCACCTCAGCACTCCCCATTGCCTGCTGCAGTTGTCCATCTTCTAAATATAGCTGCTCTCAGTTGCAGGATATTCTCTCCGGGTATACAATAGCAATATGCTTCATCAGTCCCCCCCAAAAGCATATCACAGGATACTGGCAGTATTTATCATTAGAAGTTACAGCCTGTGTGCTATCTTATTTATTGAGTGTTGACAGAGAATTTGATGCTGCTAGTACACCCAAGTAAAGACAGCACTTTTGGAACTGTTTAAGCTTAAAACAGCAAAGTTGGGCCATATAAGTTGGCCCAGATAAAGCTGGATGAGTGGCTCAACATAAAATCTCAAGTAATTTTGAACAGAAAAATTAGGTTCATAGATACATGCTACACTGAAGGTTGTTTTACATTCATTTCAATCACAAGAGCACAAGCTGACCTGAAATGCATGATTCAGATAGACAAGGCAAAGAAATGCAGGGCTGGGAAAGAAGATCTAGGCAAGTCCCTATGGAAGCAAATCAGCTCCCCCATGAGCCTCCCTTCCTCTCCAGTGCAGTGGGTGATGGGGACAAAGCCAACCCAAGAGCTGCATTCTGGGTTGTCCTATTTTTAGACACAAATATGTTACGAATAGGAAACTCTTGGGGTGCCTATTGGTTTGGGAAGTCACAACACAACAGCAGGAGACTGATCCATCTTCCCTCAGGGAAAAACCAGTAGTGTTTGCCAGCATCCTATAGCCTGGGGCAACCAAGGTCTGAGCAACACATTCCTTCCCAGTGGCCTCCCTTTCTCTCTTGCTACAGTAACATAAATCTATAAAGCTTCTCTCCTTAGAGGATCCCTATCTCTGACTAATAACTAGAGGGATCCCTTGGAACCAACAGTTATCTGCAGAGCTCACCCTGCAAGGATAAACACTAAGTGATTTTACTACCCATCATCTGAGACCAAGGTTGGACTTGGGGTACAAAGATAAAAAAAGTCTTTCAAAATATGCAAGGGATAAATAAGTGAGAAAATTTGGCTTGCACAAGGCATTTTTGACATTCCCACATGTCTCAAATGTCCACAGCTTAAACACAAACAAAATCAGTGGAGATTAAAAGAACTTTGACCATATATTCTTCTTGCCTTTCATTGCAAAAAAAAGAAGCCATAAGTCCCCCGTGCACGCTTACAGGCACACACGCTTGCCCAGCACCCTGGCTCAGGCCCTCTTTTCATCTCTTCCAGGGGGATGAAACTCCCCCCTGGAGCCCAGCCAGGCTGCCCAGGGCACGTTGTGCTTGTTTTCGTATCTGCAGTCTCAGCAGAGCAGTGAATAACCGCTGTCAGGAGTGTTGAACAAACACCATGCTTGAATTTTCACTGGGCTTTTACGGGCCCAGAACAAAAGCCTGGATCCCAACCCGCTGAAACTTTGGGGCATTTGAAATCTGGATGCAGATCTGAAGCTTGTGGTTGGACTTCCATCTCTGGGGTTTCAGTTAGGAGTTCGGTTCATAAACACTTCTGCCACGGCCTTTTTCTGCTTTACTCCACCATGAATCATGAGTTACTGCTATGAAATTAAGTTAGACCTGACCACAAGTGGGAACAGAACAGAATTTACTCATATAACCAGCCATACCTTTTTGCTTTTTCATTTCTGGGTAAAATACACAGTTGGGGACAGTTGCATATATATATATATGTACATGGTGCACACAGTCCTGGGATAAAGCATGGCAGTGCAATGGTAGGAGGAGGTGAAATTAAGCAGGACAAACAAAGACTCGGCAGAAGCGCACAAACAGAAAGTGCTCAAAAGTGGATGTAAAAATTCATCTGCCTCTTCTGCCAAACGATCACCACCAGCACCAGTGCAGCAAGCACACACTGCAGACTCCACTGCCTGTTACAAGCCTAGACACATCCACCTCGAAATGTTCTCACTCATGATCTCGTCACTGAAAATTCAGCTCCTGAGCTTTGCTTGTCACTCAGAGCAGGCAGGAGTCACACATTTGAGATTTCACCAGGCAAAGTGCTTCTGTGCTGTCAATGAAATAATAAACATTTTAACATAAATTAAGAAAAGCTGCCTATGGGCTTGTAATAGTAGAACTCCAAACCTGCACATCCCGGCTCCAAGCATATTGCTTTAAAAACTACTGTAAAGCTTTTCTGCTGCTCAGACAACATGGAGGGGAGAATCTGAACTAGAGGATGCTCCCCAATCTGCCACTAAACCACTGTGAAATGGTACTATCAGAGTACCAATGCACTGTCTCCTGGACCATGGTGAGCCCAGAGAGCCTGATGGTGTTTTGGCAACGGTTTTGGGAGGTGATATGACCCTTCTTTCTCCCCCATGACTTTTTGCTGCTGCTGGTCCTATTCCTGCATTACAAATTCCCCAACCATTGAGGACTCCCTGGCAGAAGGTCTAACAAAGACTTTATTTCTTGCTTACCATTTCCATGGCATATCTTTTTAAAGTTAAGATCTGTTAGGTAGATACTTTCTACAGTTAATGTAACCAGTTGTGACTTTCCTCTAGGATCCAATACATTCACTGCATGCTTCAGTATGACTGTTAATTACCACAAGTGCAGAGTATTATTTTCTATTCACAGAAGGAAAAAGGAAAAGGAGCTGATGGGAGGGGAAGCAATCAGATATAAACCATCATCCAGTTCATCAGCAAACTTTTCGCTAACCCTTTGCATATTCAGTGCTTTAGGGGTTAATAAAGTCTCTTAGAAAGCAAAAGGTTTCCATCTGTAATTGGATCCTTTGTATGTGCTTTCCGCTATAGGAATCAACTTAGCATTGACATCCTCGTAAAAATTTCCATTAGATTGAGGACTGAATGCCCACTAAGGCTCTGTGTGGTTTTGCAATTGATTCACTGAATGAAATCTTATCTAAAATCTTTTTATTTTATGCTATTATGGGCACAGGGGAAAATTGTGATGTAAAAATTTTCACCGCTTAGTTAATGCACAGTGCCTCTTGGAAATGGCCTTCAGGTTACCTAAAAAGATTGCCATTTCTATTTCCCACTATTTTGTTTCATATTACCAGTAATTGAAAAATGTTTCATTTGTTACAAAGTTACATATTGACACTTTGAATTAAATTCAGAACCTTTATCTTTAATCTTCTTATTAGATAGCTTCAGACAGCAGTTCATGCTATCTAGAGTGGGAAAACACAGTTCATCAGCTTGCATTTTTTTTTCAATAAAACATAATTTTCACAAGACATATGTAAAACTGTTCCTGTGCTTTAAAGATGTGAAGAGCAGTCTGGCCATGTAGAAGCTACAAATCAGACTTTATACTGCTAGTGTCCCTGTAGTGGTCGTCCTCTCGGTGGCTCTCCAGAGAGGACACAGGGATATTCACAGAATATCACTTACAAAAATGTCAAATCATTTACTTCTTTAAAATGATGCCCAACCAAGAAAGGGGAGAACTGAAGAAGAGGAACATTTTGTCCTTGCTTAAGATCTGCAGGCATATATGGATTAGCTACTACACCTTTTTCTTCTTTACATGTTATGAAGAATTATCTCCCAAACCAAATTCAGAAGTTGAAGCCAGAATGAAGGCTGAACTGAGGTATTACCAGAATTCTTTGGAAATATTCTTTATGTCCTCCCAGCCATACAGATTGGACGTTCCCATCTATCTACCGCAGCCTCTAAGAGAACCATATACTTATACAATGTACTTACAGTGCACCCAGCCATAACCTCATTAACAACCACGCAAACCCAGGACAGAAGCACGTGTACAACACCCGCACACTCACACCCTGCGCCCAAGTGCTCAGAGATATGCTAAACGCAAGCACATGCATTGCACATAAATATATGCACTCAGATACAGCACATGGCCATATGGTATGCATGTGGTTTGTACCCAGAAAGTATGTATTTGAAACTAGCAGGTTTATTTTCATTTTCTCTTTACTGGTCCTGGCCTGGGAACTTCTAGTGTCCCAGCAGCAGTTGCAGTGCCCCTTACTCTGAGCAGTAAGACATTTGGGCCACTGAGTAACACCATAGAGATTTAAATGGGAGATCCTCATGGTCTGCTCTTACGCACATCACAAAGCAGGCAGTAATAATAATAATAATAATGAAGTCTGTCTTTTCTTTCCTGCCTCTCATTTCAGTTGCAGGAAGTCTTTGCAGCACATAATAAAAATAATTCAATCCCTTGCCCTACTGCTGGAGGGAAGGCAACACAGTGCTAGAGCAGCTGGGAGCAGTGTAAGACGGTGCCAGACTGCAAAGCACCATGCATCCCAGGATGCAGAATGTGCCCCGTCCCTTGGGCTGGAGGCAGTCGAAGGAAAGAGAGCAGCCCTGTGCCATGTTCATGATGTCTGGATGGTCCCTGCCTGCCCAAGCTTCTCCACAGGAGGAAACTCCACTTTCTGTGATATACGGTTCTCTACAAAACACTTAATGATAATTTGGAAATATCAATCCAGCATAACCTAGCGATGTTGTATTGTGAATTTTCCAAGCATTTATTTCCAGCTGAGCTGGCTGGAAGTTTTCTAAACTTTCCTTTCCAAGAAAGCCATTTTTCCTAATATTTTTTAGATAACCTTAAATTTTTCTTTCAAAAAAATTCTCAGATTTCAAAATTAAAATGCATAGTTTTCACTTGGAGCGTGATGCGTCCTCTACCCTCTTCTCTGCCCCCCCTTACCTCTTCAGTGCAAAACCATGAGGAAGTAGAGGAACAAGATAGCAGGAAAGAAAGGAGACAAAACCAACCAAAATCAGAACCAAAACCATAATTTCAAAATAATTTTTCTTATTTTTATGTGTTTTCTACTGAAGATGCCAGAAATAGTTCTTTTTCATGAAACATTTGGGAAAAACATAATTTTAAAAGTAATATTAATGAAAATAGTAATTTTTCCTAACAACCCACATCTGGCCTGGCTAATCCTGGAGGCACCTGACATTAGACAAGCCACGGGACCATTGGCTCAGCAGTGATATTTGTCACTAGTCCAGGAAGAAACCTCGAACTGGCAGAATTTTCATTCTTTGCATACATGAACACACACAGTGTGACCACAGCCTGGAAACTCCCCAAGACGACAAATGAGCTGAATCCCGGATTTCATTTCAAAGCCAACCTCAGAATTTCCATGGTGCATTGAACCCTCCAGCCTTACATCCAGAATTCAATGAGGTGACACTGGCATAGAATAGAAATAATGTAGTGACGAAACAGACCCCTAAAGTACTTAGCAGTGACATCTGAAAAACAAAATACCATGCAAAAAAAAAATGAGGTCAAATGCCCTTTAATCTCCATGACTCCACAGTGTCACAGTCTAATTAAACCCTCGGCCTTCTGCCGAGTTAGAGCTACACCCACTGAAAAAGGATGCCCTGTGATAGACATTATGAGGTGACCTCCTCCATCCCAACATCTGTATAACTGCCCTTAGTTCTAATGAATGCACATGCTGGAAGAATGATGGGATTTCCTACAAGCTCAAATTCACCCCATAAACTGCAAGGCATTGCTAATGTTTCTGTC
Organism: Harpia harpyja; assembly: GCF_026419915.1. Taxonomy (NCBI): domain Eukaryota; kingdom Metazoa; phylum Chordata; class Aves; order Accipitriformes; family Accipitridae; genus Harpia; species Harpia harpyja. The sequence continues at coordinate 39,993,427 of NC_068940.1, read as the reverse complement.
TGTCCTGCTAAAATCCTGTCCCTGGATCAGAAACACAGAAGAAATGAGCTAGACCCTTCAACTGAAGTTCCTTGCAGTCCCTTAATATAAATCTAATGCAGAAATAATGGCAATTTACAGCCCAGGCAGCCAGAAAGCAGTGAAATGAAGCAAGCGGACAGTTTATAGCCTCAGCAGTGCTTCTGAGACTGAAATCCAATTTCTGGCCCCAGAAGGTGGTTTGGGGAGAGCAATACCACCTTGCACACATTCCTGCAATGCATCGCTCCCACCCCTGGCACGCAGACCTGCTGAGGCTCACACTCTGAGTGCGAAACTCTTTCCCTTGGCCATGGCCTCTTCCTCATCCACCTGAGCAAACCCGTTGTGCATATTCGTGGTGTGCTGCCACTGATGCCTTCTTTGCTGGGACACCAGTGACAGCACATCTGGTCACCCACCGGTTGTAGGGAGGCAGTCAAGAGAGCTGCCATAGAGTAGAGTACCACACTGCTAAAATTTCTGTCCCAGGCAGCAGCTTCATTCGGCTCCCTCTCTCCTGTCACTGGACTCAGCACATCTGGGGACACACCTGTCACACGACTTGACACCATTTCCCCTCTATCCCCATCCATGTCTCTGTGTAGCTTAAGAACTCTGCAATATTTCATTTTAGGAGACCAGTAGTACTAATGAGCTTACGACAAAGATGGCCACGTCTCTCCCAAAGAACCCCTTGCCAGCAAGGATTAAATGCCCACCTGATCTTACTGGGCATAATACCAACAGGAAACAACCCTACTTGTTTCAGACAGAAAAGAATAAGGACAGATTTGTCCTTCTCTCATGTATTTACCTTTGAACATTTCTATTACTCTGCATTCTCACTTCACATCCAGACCACAAATGCCCCACTTCATGCTAGACACCATTCAAATACCTTGCATAGAAACCTTAGAAAGAATAAAAAATAATAAAAATGTGTTAAAACACACCCGTGCTTGCAGTAAAGATCCATAATCACAGACCACCCCAACACAATGATCCTGCAATCCAGTCTGAAGCATTTCTCAGGTCACACGGCAAGTCGAGAACAGACTAGAGAAGTCTTGCCTCCTTCAAGTCAGTCCTACTACAACTGCTTGCCCTTCCTGAGGCCAAGCTGCCACTCCTAGGAGGTGAATACACCCAGCCTGCCCATGTCGCTAACAGTTGTCAAAAAGTCAAGCTCCCTGCACCTTTTTGAGGAAGAACTAGTCTGCCAGCAAGTAAAGACAGTGGCAACAGGACAGCAAAGAGGAAGCAGGGGGGAAAGCTGGCTGGAGTGGTTGCACAGGCAGATGAGATCATCAATGGGATCATTCATTGATGGGCACACCAGATGGATCCTATCCTATGAATATTTTTGGGTACAGACAAATTTTCGAAGCTGTTTTGGAGGCTTGAGCCCCAAGTCTCCTGTTTAAAGTGAACCTCCACACCTGGCTTGGCAAAATGAATGTTTTACAGGTAGGTGCTCCTGGCTTCCTTCTCTGTGCACCTCTTGGGGAAAGTGGGCACTGGGGGGCTGCAGAAGGAAAGAGCAGCCCACAGCACCCAGCCAGGTCATCTTATTGCCAGGAGCAGGGCACTGGGACAGTGCCCTGTGGCTGGCAAAGTGGGAACCTGTAGCAAGAAAGCAGCAAAGAGCCAACTTCTGTGCTGGCACCACTTAAGCAAGAAGAGAATCCACGTGCCCACAGACCACATTGTTCGTGATTTACACTGACATGAATGAGATCAGAACCAGGCCCTTGTGCTTTATTACGACAGTAAACGCAACAGGGAGCTTAGCCTCTCTTCTTCAGGGTATATGCCTTCCCTACCCCTTTGTGGTACCAGCACAATAAATAATGCATTCCTGGAAAAGGAGATCCAAGGAGCTTTCCATAAACAATTCAGGACTTCTCCTTTAAAAACCTCTCAAATATTTTAATGGCTGAGCCATGTAAGTCATTAGATTTCTGTCAGTGTGCTCAATACGTATGTATGTGCCAGAGACCAGAATCCTGGTGGAGTTTGTACTGCAGGACATCTATAAAAGAAAATTACAGTTTAAGTGTCCAAAACAATGATCTGTGGGTGGTCCTCTGGTTAGCAGATGGGTTTCTACAGTGCACATATAGCTATTAGTAACAAACACCTCTTTGTTTTTGTCTCAGTAGCCTCTGTGTATGAAGAGGAGTCAGTGCACAGAGGATTCACTGCCTACAGATTAGCAGTTCATGTATCTTTGCTGCATAGGGTGTGCAATCCTACCTAGACAGGTCTAATAGCATTTGCACTCAAAATGGAGCTACATGTAGACATTTAGTAGCATAAAATAATGAACAAAACCTGACCCACCCTCTGCTCTCACGTGACATTATATCTTCCAGGTGAAGCCAAACCAGAACAGGTAGTTCAGAAAAGGTGGTTAAAACACCTTTTCCTTATGTACACAGAGACACCCATACAGCCAGTTGGATGTTGCCTGCTTGACTTACCAGCTTTGACTACAGATGCAGCGCAGAGCCTCTTCAGTCTGAGGTTTCTTTCAAAAGGCCATGAAATATCACCTTGAACTTCCTAGTTTCAGTTTAATCAGAACAGTGTTGCTCTTCTGACTTGGAGTGTGGCCGAAGGAATAGTTACATAAAGCACATTGATATGGCGAGAAGGACAAGGGATGGAGATAGGGAAAGGGGTGTTAGGAAGGTCAGAAAGCTTTTAAACCAGATTTGCACCTGCAGAAATTGCATCGTGGAACTGTGCCCTGAGGGTGTGTACCCCATGTACCCTTTTCTTCCCATACCTGTAGGGAATCTGAAGTTTGACTTCCCCACCTTGTTAATCAAAGTGTTAACTCAAAGCCTTCTCACAAGTCTTATGACTATCAGGAGCAGCCCTGTAATTTAAGAACACCATATACTAACTGGCTATTGAGATGAGTAGTGATGTATGCATACATTAAGTTTAATACAGACTTCTGGAGAAACTAAAAAGTGAACAAAAGTATGGCTCAGGATATGCCACATTTCAGCAAACATTTGGGAGATGTTAAGTGACGGGGTCAGGATAAGGAAAGACCTGCAGACATGGGAGACCATCAGTTTTAAGGAAGCCGCTGTGATTCTTTGTCCCAGGCTCTGAAAGCCCCACCAGCAGCAAAGGTAATCATAGAAGAAAGTAAAAAATTTGGGGTCCTGAGTCCAGAGCCTGCCCTGTGAGTGGGAAGAACCAAACAGCATCCTTCAAAAAGGGAAGAATAGGGTGCTAAGGCAATAAAGGCTGAGGGCATGCACGCAGCCTGGCCAGAGGGAGCAGATGCACAACTGGCACCACGACCAGGAGCACAGCAATCTGTTACCGTCAACTAATTTGCCCATGATCCCTCTGGCAGACACCCTGGGAACAGGGAAGGAGTTGGGAGCAATTAAGATGTAAAAGTGTACTCTGAGGAGAGATTAGCTAACGTGGTCTAAGGCACGCGAAGGCAGTGTCTATGCACCAGATGGCCGGATTGTGCAGGGATACCCGCTCCCTTCGAGGGAGCAAGCTCAGATTTCAGCAGTAGGCTGGCCATCACCAGCACTGCACACAGCATGGGCTGATAGATAAGCTGAAACGCAGGATAAATTAGCCTCTACTGAGCTCTCTGTTGTGCTAGCTAGACCGCTACCAGCATCTGCATGGTTAACTGCCTACATTACACTGCCAGCTCTGCTGTTACTGCCGTATGGATATCTTTATGCTAGAAAAAAATCGCTAGGCAGTGCAAAGGGTAACAAAGAGTTTGGTGCTGAAGCTCTGCTAATCCCCTGAGAAAGCATTGCTGTTTTATAGCTCTTACCTAATAGTGCGATGGCTTGAATAGATCACCTCTGGCCAACTCATAAAGAGCAGATCATCTCCAGATCCAGGAGCTGGCTGTGCGGTATCACTTTTCTGACCATAATTACACATTAAAGAGAATATAATGAAAGATGTTTTGCAAAAGCTTAAAAAATCAAGCAGATGACAGGCTTCTGGAGGAAGTGGAGCTGCCTGCTTATGAAGGCTCACACCTGCCGGGGAGAGCCAGGAGGGAGGGAGAAGGCTTTAACCCACACGTGCTCTCAGCTACATGGCCGACAAGTGGCCACAGCATTCCCCAAATCCAACGCACACCTGGGTACAGCTCAGACTTTTCTGTATGTGAACAGGGATCACCAGTGATGAGAAGACAGGGCAGAGATACATCAAGCACTGTTGTTCTGCATTTCCACAAAGAAAATCTGCCTTTCACAGGGCTTTCAAAAATTCAGCTAAAATGGCCAACTGGCCTCTTGAAACTTTTTTTCCTGCCTCCGTAGTTCTTTGAAGAGTAAAAATTAACTGATTCTAGTTTATAGTTCACTGTATAGACTATCGGAGATTACTCTACCTCTCTTGGCTTTAACTGTTAATTACACCACAAGGATCATTGTCGGAATGGGACATTTTTGCCAAAAAAGTACTAAAACTATGAAAGTTCTAAAACATTCGCTCCAAAGTGAATCAATTCATGAGCACTTCCAGGGCACACGATGTCTCATCCTGCAGGGCACATCTTAAATTTTCCATCTGGGTGTAAATCCTAGAAGAAGATGTCACTAGTCAGTTCTGAGAAGTGAGGGTGTCATTAGCATGTTGCTTTAATTGTGTTTTAAATATCATATTAAACAAATTTTTGTACATTTCCTAAGAAGAGTCTTCTTTCACAAGGTGTCCCAAGTCTCATGTCAACTTACTGTGGCTCAGATGTGTACGTGAAATCCAATTAGCACATTCCAAACCTCATTTCCACTGAAACACAATCAATTGTAACTTATTTTTGAATCACGCTGCTTTCTCTAATTGTTAGCTCCAGCCTCTGCTGAATAGGTGGTTAAGCAAATTATTCCATCTCACATATGAAAATTGTGCTATTTATGCTGGCAGCTTTCATGGTTACTGATGAGGTTTCTTGAGCTAATGAAATAATGAAAACACAAAACAGATTTACCTTTCTTAATAAGGAAAAAGATAATGAACTAAAATTAAAATTGAAACTCTCACTATACACAGAGTTACTGTAATATCGTTTCTGTTTTAAATTAATGCCTGTGCTTTTTTATTTTATTTTTTACATGCCAGTGACAAAGCTAGTTAAAAATCCACTTCAACTGTGGCATTGTAAGGATGCTTTTACTTTATTGCATTTTTTATAATAGAATTATGGGACATATAGTTTTGGTGACTTTTCTCTTCCACATGATTAGGCATACACGAAAGGGCAACACTTCGATTAGACTCTGTGCCGGGCTTCAGGGAGATCCGTCATTGAAGGGGAAAGGGGAAGGTGGATGAAGGTGGCTTTTGGTCACCTTTGCAGCCTTCTATCCATGTCTGGATGCTGGGCTGGCACCTTCCTGGTGCAAATCTGCTGGGATTTGCATTGCTGGAGCCCTGCAAAGCAAGCCAGGTTCCCTGCTTGGCCCACTGCCCTGCTCTGCTTCCTAGCCTGTGCCGGTGATACGACTCATGAGGAGGCTTTGTCATGGAGAAAACACAGCCACATTGTGCTTAAAAAACACATCCTCTCACCCCAGGGCCAAAGAGGGGAAGAAACCTCAATGTGCTTGTGTCGTCTGTCTGGCAAAGCCTTCTTGCTTCCTCTAGTTTACACATACTGAGTTTGAAATGGTCTAGCAATATGTTCACTCCCTCATGGCCTCCATGGGGACGCCAAGGACTGGGTCTGTGGGACTCCAGCTAACGCTGAGCCTGTGCTTGATGCCACACTGGGTTGGGCCAGGAAGGAGCCCGGCTGCAGCCACCTGGGCTCTAACGGGAGATAACCCCCTGGCACCGCTTCAGAGCTGGGAACCTACAGGTATGTGGTCCCTCTGTTTTTTAAATATGCATTTCCAGAGCTGAGCACCATCAGTTTTCATTGTAGAGAGATCTTGGCTGGGAATACAAAATCTGAGAAATTTTGTATGGAGCAACTGTCAGGAGACATTGGTATTTCTGTCAAATAACCTGGACAGCAGGTCCAGGAGACGCTGCATGTGTCCACGCCAAGCGGGTGGAGTTTTGCAGGGTTACCAGCTGGATCCTGAAATCGTTTCTCAAATTCCTCTCAAAGTCAGTGAAGTTTGCTGGAGGAAGGACAATGAAGAGGAGCGACAGCAGAGCCCAGTGCCTGGCTTCTTGCAGGGGTCCCAGTGCTGGCACATCATGCAGTGCTCTGATTTGCTGTATTAGGAAATTGCTGCAAAAGCCCCTCAGGCTCTCGCTCTCTCGCCGAGCTCTCAGCTCACACATCCCTTCCCCATGCTGCAGCACCCAGTTTTCTCCTTAAACGTAAAACAATTATACATTTCTGTCAATAAATACCATGCCATAAATTAGCGGGCTTGCTGGCTCTCTGCCTGCCACTGGGGGAGGAAATGGCCCCATAAATATTTGTGCAAGACATCAATAAATTTGAAGTGTTGACTCGAGTACTCAGCTTCCCTATCTGAGACCTGGAGCAGAGCTTCCGGAGTTCACGTGTTTCTGCCGCGAGAGGCCAGTGCTGGAGGCTAGCGATATCCCCAAGATGCTGAAACTGGAGATGGAGAGAGAAAACTCTTATAAACTCCTTTGCAAAGTCCCTTCATGTTACTGATCCAGGTGGAAAAGGTCCTTGCAATTCAGACAGGGAAGGTTTTGGGAAGGAAAGCATTCCTCTGGCCCGTTGCTGCTTTTCATTTTTTCTGATTCTTTTGATTTCCCAATTTGTACTGGTCCTTACTACAAAAACACCATTGCTGTAGAGCTTCATGTGGCCAAAGAGCTGGACAATCCCCTCGGGCAAAGCTGCTTTAGGCTGTGCATAAGAACCAGAGGAAGATGGGTCAATGTGACCCTGCTTTGTGCTACACAGCCTCAGGACACAGGGACATCAGTGTCAGGAGCGCCTCATGTTCTTCTGAGATCAGTGCAATTTAATCTGGGTTAAAAATATTATTTTGAGCTGGCTCTACTTTCATAACATTTGAATGGCATCACTTCAAACTGGAGGCTGTTTTGCTGGCATTGCAGTACTATTCCCTGCCTAGGCACATTTAGAAGCCGTTTGACTTCAGTACTGACTTCTCCAGGTTTGCAAACTTTCTTTTGGGAAGAATTACTCCATTCTGTAATGCTCACACAGTTACATTGCTCAATGCTCTTCTCCAGCTGAACACAGTTTTCATCAAGAGTAGAAAATGGGACCCAGTCACTACATACTTTTTTGGTTTTTTCTCTGCTTTGTGTCAATCCGTGTATGTACACATATGGACGGATCCAGGGAGTGTGCCCTGGGGAACAGCTCCACTCTATCCTCAGGAGATGGTCCAAGTGGTTTACTGAGTCTTTCACTTGTAAATCAAATATTTGGGAGTCTTGTCTAGAAGTGCTCTCTTGCTACTTACGTAAAATGTAGGAGTAAGAGGAAAAAAAGAGCCTGAGGATGTAAGGAGAAGAGATGAGGGTCAGTGGGTTCCCCCAGCTCTGCGTGGGACTCCTCTCTTCTACCCCAGGAGATGAGCAGCAGCCAAAAGCACCATTAAAATGAAGCAACATTGACTGCAAAGACAAATGCGATATTTTTGTTCCTATACAGGCAACACAATCTGCTAGATTCTCAGTCTACAAGGCCTCAGATTGTGACAATTAGAAATAGTTGTGAATAAAGCACACGTGCAAAACTTGGACTACAGGGTGGAGCAGATGTAGTAGGAAGGTACTGTCTCTGCCTCGCTTTCTCCCATGTTCCCAGCTCACCGTCTAGACTCAGCTCTCCCGGGAAGAAAGGTGGCGAGAAGGCTCAAGGAAAAGAAAGAAAAAATGAAACTCAAGCTAGCAATTGTCAGATTTGTGATAATGCTAAATTCCATAATTATTATCCAGGCTACTCAGGAAACCATTTTACAAGGCTTAGTAGACATCTGGGAGTGAAGTAAAAGATATATTTATTAAGCCACTCATGTTTCCAGGTTTGCTAAAACAATTGCTTTATCTCTTAATTTCCGATGTATTAAGACATGGTTACTGAAACACAGACCTGGAGACACTCTCCATGAGCATCCCATTGCATCAAGGACTACCGGTTAGCAGTGGCATAGTACAGACATCATCATCACCATTTGCTGGCGTCCAGGGTGGCCCACGGAGCAGCCTGCTCCCCGCGGTGCCACACGACTGGCCCAGCAGCTTGCACCGGTGCTGCTCCCGGCAGCACATGGCCGCTTCTCCTGCCAACAGAAAATTCCTGTGTAATGGGGGCTCTGGGTACGCTCTGGCTCTGCGGTCACAGATTGTTCACGGTTCGTCGTTTTCCCCAATCCAGCCTGGCATCCCCGGCTTCTGTGCTGGAATTTGCCATTTCACTGCAGCCAGGAGCTCAACATCATGTTCCTTCTTCCCTGTTGGGACCTGGCTGCAGATTATTCTTTCCGTGTTGTTTTCAACACAAGAAAGAGCACTTTTTTCCCACCCTGCTGCCCATAAAAGAGGAAACCAGGAAGCAGGACAAGAATTCTTCTAAGTTTGGGGGGGTCTTTTTGTTATTTTGCGACAGGGGACAAGGGCTGGCATGCAGCAGTTGGGCTTGTTCCCCAAGTTATGTTTCATGAAATGAATGTTTTAGAGAAAAGACAAAGCACTGCTAGTGAACCGAGACCCTGAAGAGGCTGTAGAGCTGCTGGTTGTGTGGATGTGTGTACATCAGTTGGGTTCACAGCTAGGGTTACACCATCAGTAACCTCATTCTCAGCATTTCCCCACCTTCATCAACAAGAGATTCAAGCTCAACCCCACCAGTCAGTCCTCCTGGCTATTAAAACATGAATCTTTATGACCCTTGCCCAGATAAATTTTAAAACAAATTGGAAAGCTACATTGAAATTACAACTATAATAAAATCAACCAAATACAGCTACTGAAAAGTGGCTGCAGGGAAGAGAGAGGAGTGTGAACACCTGAAAATCATTTGCCTTAAATCTGCAAACAGCCATCAAGCATCACCAAACTATTCAGAGGAGATGGCATTTGTTTTGTTTACTATCACATCTGCTTGTCCTAGTTACCATCTACTACCTTCCTTACACTGCTTTTCCTTCTCTTGTTAAACATTTTTATTTTGTTATCTTAAGAAAAGCAATATTGCAGAATAGTAAAATTAATGTATAGGGGGAGAATTGCTGACTATGAGGATTTATGCTTGCAACATTATGCACAAAAGTTATTTTTCAAAGGGAAAAATTTATGCCACACTGCCTTGGCCATCAGAGATCACACCCTTGAAAGAGAATTTTTTCAGCCAAACTGATGGGAAAGACTGTCCTTATCAGCTGCTGGGAGGAGATACTGGCACCGCACCTGCAGCAGCTTTCTGAAGTTCACAACTTGGAGCCCAGCGCCAGACCACAGAAAAAAACAGAAAAGGGCAAGACCAGCCAGATATTATGTCTAACTATCTTGACTCACCAGGGCTCCTATTCTCAATTCGCTGTGACCTTTAGAGCGGTAGAGCTGATACTGAGCAAACAATACGGCTCCATCCTCTTTGGGAAGCCCCCGCTCCTGCCCTCGGCCTGTCTCCAAGCGGTTTGCTCAGCACTGCCAGCCACACACAACGCGCGGCCCGGCTGGAGGAGCTGGGATGACGCACCAAGTCATTTTGATTTGTGGCATCTCCCTGAGTAGGATGTGCAAAATAAAGACAGATGGTAATGGATAAACTCCAGTGACTGTGAAGCTGCCATTAGCAATAGCTCTCACACTGTGCAGAGCGCCCTCGAATGAACTTCCCTGTGGCCCAAAGTCCCTGGTGATGCACAGAGATACTGCAGCTCATCTTTTAGCAAGGAATTCTGTGACTTTTACCATTTTACCATCTTGGGTTGCTTTTTTTTTTTTTCCCCAACCTCCTGATCTTCCTCTTAAAAGCCACCATTTTCACACAGCTGTTCCTGGAGCGATCACTGTCCAAGTTAATGGTGGTACATTGGCAAAGCAGGGAGGCTTTTCACCTTCAGGGTCTACATGGGAAACCTCCTTCCAAATCAAGGCTTCGAAATGCCATGGGAGCTGCAATGTTTTCCACATGTTCCCATCAGTAAGCACCAAGATGCTAACTCCTTAACACCCTTTTCTCCTGGGATTTTTGCAGGGTTACCAAACCATGCTGAACCTCAGCAGAAGGGTCCAGGTGATAATCCAGGCACTTTTCTGCCATAGGGGCAGTTTGGCTTCTCTCTTCGTTCTTCACGTTACCTCCGAGTTCAGATGCCTGGAGTCTGCAGCCGACATGTACGTTATTTCATCCAAAATAAATGCAGGCATATTAGTGTTTTCTGATACTTTTTTCCTTAAATATACCAATAGAAATTGACTGCTGACAGTCTTTTCCAAAAAGGAAAATGAGAGGCAAAAATAACCAAAAAGCAAAAACCATTCTGCGGTAGCATTTTTATAAGGCACCTCTGTGGTTTTGAAGCCTACCTCCTATTTTCAACAGTGATTTTCTCCACTGTGGATTCAGGTCAGTTTTGAAGAAGAATCCTACCTCATTTACATGCTTTTGTAACTGCTCCCTTCAGCTTTCAAAGGCTGTCTTGCTCTGCCTCCTGCACCATGCTGCTGTCTGCACATAGCCAGAGCTGGCTGAAAAGCCATTGCTAGGCATGCATCGGGGCTTTACTAGCAGCATTTGCTGGTGGTGTCATGCTGTGAGCAAAGATCTGTTTTATCTTACAGTAAATTGGTTCTCTGTTTGGCAAAGTCCACACCGTGTGGTAGCATACGGCATGAAGAAAACTGTGGGATGGTTTCATGTAAATTATAAAATCTGAGCCTTTTATGAAAAAATATGAAAATGAATTATACAATGAACATAATAACCTTTGTGGTGTTTAGTCTGATTATTATTAGTGTGAAAGACATGATAAAGGAGATCCCACACGTCTTTTTCAAAGTCCAACTGAGAATGAACAGGGTCTCCCCAAGTCAGCTCCCCAGTCCACTGCAGGCTCAAAGTTAAATCCTCTAGTAGTCTTAATAGCAGATTTCGAAGCCACTCTGGTGAAAGCAAAGAATTTTCTCATATGTGGAAACATACCTGACGATTGGCATAATCCCAATGAACACATATTAGGTCAGTTAAAATATTCCAGTGTATTGACATTAATTCCACAGCTCAGGCCCAAGATCATGTTCTCATTTGTCTGAATAACAGAGCATTTAAATATTTAGTTCAAATATAAAGACTTTTGGTTTATATACAAGGAGGGGGGGGAATCCAGGGGACAAAAGTTTTCCTTGTAGCATGCACTGTGCTGATTTCCAAACCTTGGCAGCCATGAGCACGACACAGCAACGGCAAAAGTCTGGCCAAGACAAATCTATAAAATTTTCATTGTATGTACACCCCCTCCATGCATGAAGGTCTAATAAGCCCAGATACTTTCTGCCTCTCCAAGCAGTCAAGCTACAGAGGTTTCCCCATGGATTCTAGCAGGGCCAGGAGCATGGAGACTTTATTATGTAACAACCCACATTATTTAGTGAAAATCTGGAATACGCTTTATTAGTTGGGCCTTTGTTTGGTCAGGAAATACCTCCAGACAAATGTGATGACACAGGCTTTTTTAATTTGCCACTTCACGTTCATAGCAAATTAGGTGATTTTACTTGTTATTCCCTCCATTAAAAATGACAGGCTGCAAGGTTAGCAGTTTCCCTCAGAAGCTCTTGATGACATTACAGACACACATAGAAAGCACGAGCACATCAGAACGAATTAAGATCACCTCCCTTGCCTATAATCTGAAACACTCCATGTGGTCTCTCTTAGAATCAGTCCCAAATGCCAACGTGCTGGAACAGCATGTGCAAGTGGTTGGAGGTAAGGGAAGGAGAGGTCAAATTCTGTGTGCTCCGTACGATCAAATTTGTGGTATAAACCCGACAATTACAAGCGAAGTGGTGAGTGCAAAACAAACGTCCTATCTATTACCCAATTTCGAGTGCCAATGCGATGCCCCCAGGACTCCTGGTCCTCAGTTATTTTTTTGACATACTTGGTAATGTGTCAAGTCTTAATACCTGCTCTCAAATGGAGTTGGGTTTTTCCATTTGTGAGCTCAAAGTCATTTTCATTTCAGAACAGACTTAGAAAAAGGCCAGCTAGGCTGCTGCTGAAGTATAATTTGAGGATGTATGCCTCTGTGAATTACACTTCTGCTTAGGATAAATAGGAAAAAATGTAGCAGAAATGATGTTAAGTGCAAAATATTTAGTCTTGACTGAATATCACTGAAGCAGCTCAATGCAGACCCAAAGGAAACACTGATAAAGAAAAAAAGAGGGGGAAAAAAAAGCAATCCTAGTTTTCTGTACAGCGAGGATTAGGAACTGAAATGCAGCCAGCATAGAAACATGCACTTTTACTGGACTTCAGTCCAGATAATATAAAAAAAAAATCACAGATTATGTAGAGACGGGTAATAAAAGAGGTAGCCGTGGTGAGTCTGCAACAGCACGTTTTTTGGCTGGAGGTTTAATGAATGATGCTGAAGGTCTGCCAAAAGGCGCTGAACGAGACTGACGCAGCTCCTGGGGTTTGCTTAAAGAGGGGAAGCATCAGTGGAGGTCTGCAGGCCGGCCATGGCGAGTGGGTGGGAGTTTTGTGGAGGACCTGCTGCTCGATCCATTAGCAGCATGGGACATCTCACCTGCGCACCAGCGACTTCTCAGGGAGCACCAGAGTTATGGCTGTTTGTGTAGGCTGGAGGATACTGCGCGATCCCTCCTTGGTTGCACATAGCTATTTTATGGCCAGGCAACGAGGTACGGCTGGGATTTTGAGGAATACCAGGTGTGTGTTGGAGAAACCGACTTCCATGTCGGGAAAGCCTCCTGCGCTCAGGCCCCTCAGCCCAGCTGGCCGGCTGGGTGGGTGGGTGGGTGGGTGGGCCTCTGCCGGTCACCGGTCCCCCGAGGAGAGCAGGAGTGCTCACCCAACCCTTCAGCTGAGCCAAATGCCACCAACACGCTTCGTTGTGGTGGTGCAGGGAGCGAGCGAGGAGGAGAAGGGCAGAGCTCCGCATGGAAGTGATCTCCTAGGGCCAGGAGCTGCAGACTTGCATCTCTTCCCACCTTCTAGCCGGGCTTGGAGCCTGTGTATGACCTTTTTTCCCCAAACTGCTCTGAAGTTAGGAACCTAAAACTGTCAGTGAAACTCAGTCTTCAACACACAAGGAATAGTCAGGCTGCTCTCTACACACATACTTTTGAGAAGTACTTCCACAGTCAGTTTTGGGTGCATTTCTGCACAATGGCTTTGTCTGCTGTTATCGCAAACACCCCAGCATGTAACTGGGCAGAGGTGAAAAGTTAGAGGGAGCCTTTTCCTTCAGGGTCAAGTGAATTTGGGCTGCGTTTGTAATCACTACATGCAGTTTCCAGGTGCTGAATGGTCACTGGCCCTAGCAAGCAAAATGTCCTTCCAGAATTCATTCCAAGCCCAAAGAGATAATCCCACAACGAAAACATCATCTCACTAGCAAGGCACGCTTCCTTGGAAGCCACCTCAGCAGATTAGACATGGACGGTTTGCAGATACTTGTCTTCAGCTCTCAGAGGTGCATGGTCTGCAGGTCAGCGAGGTGTGAGCATGGCAATGAACACTCGCTCCTCTTGCTTCTGCTAGACGATGCCAAAATGCAGGAAATCCCATTCTTGCATTTTTTTCCAGCTTCAGATGAATAACCTTTATTTTTAAAGCAAGAAGAAGCGCCAGATGTATTTTCAGACATACCTGTCCTGCTGTCACCATGCCTCACCCTCTTGCCACCTCCACTCTGCTCACCAGCGTGCGGTAAGCACTCTCTGTTGACTTTGTCTGCCCTGCAGTGTTTTAAGCCTATGTATAATTGCTGAGAAACCCTCTCTACCTAAGAGTCAGAGGAGACTCTTTCTTTGTGTTTCTTTTTGCTCAGAAGGGGCTGAAGCAGCAATCTTGACTTAAAGGCTGACTCTGATTGGAAAATAAACAACCATAAAGTACAATAAATCCCATTGAAGAGTCCAGTCAAAACATCCCAATGAACAGCTAATGCTCTACTAACCAAATCCAGATGTCACTGCCTTGTCTGGCACTAATTGGTTGACTGGAGAGTAAGTAACTGTGTAACCTGAAGGAAATCTCTACTTCTTGCACTTGGGATGAGTTGCTAAGGCACAAAATGGTTTGGTTTTGTTGTGTTTCTTAATTTCCTAACTACAGAGGAGTCACAGGCACCTGTGCTCATTAGGCCCTCTGCTAACATCTTCCCAGTGGCAGGACACAGTCCTATTTTAGGCTCCTTAAGGCACCTCACAAGAATTTTCTCAAGAGCATGAGGCTGCCTTTGACATCTGATGTTCCTTCATTCCCAAGCATTTCTGGGTTTATTTGTTTAACCAAAGGACATGCCCTAGCAGATTACAGCTAAGTTCTTAGATAAAGGTAGTTGCAAATTCCAGATGGAAGTGTTTGAAACACCAAAGAAAACACCAAAGAAAGCAATTGCTTTCAAATATAATTAAAAAACATAAAATCAGAAGACTGGAGATGAGTTTGGAAATGGAAAGTAGATTTTAAAAATAAGATTAGTCTGGTGCACCCTGATTCCTACAGCCTGGAAATTCCATGTCTGCCTGCACAACTCTGTGTTGGCAGCGGACACACAAAGTGGCTAACCAGGATTTTCAAATTATTTTTTTAGGTATATTTGACATGATCATATTATATATTCACATTTTAGAAACAATTCTGTGTAATACTACAAAGCAACATGTGTGCCTGAAAGAATCTTCTCTGTTTTACCAGAAGACTTCCCAATGCCATGATTCTGCACACATTTACTTATGGTATTTGACTTCAAGCAAAGACACCTCATCGGCTTCACTAATTTCCATGACGTTAAGAATAGCTATTCATAATTCATTCTTGGGGGTCTAGTCATATCCTGAGCACATAGGAGGTTCTATGAAAGACCTTCCTAGAAAGTTAGTTAATAAAATTCTGTTAAAAAAAATTACTGTTCCTATTCCTTACCATTTTAGATTAGTCAGTAGTATTAATTTTTTCTTTAATTAACTTTAATTTTATCAAATAACTTATTATTAAAATAACATGAATTTTAATAGGTATTTCCCTTAGCATCACTGACATGACTTTATAAGAGCATTTCAGAACTATGCAAATTTGCACACCAACATCTAATGTTGATCTTCTGCTCACTTATATATAACTGATTTTTTCAGTGCTTGTAAAAAAAAAAAAAGCCTATAACCTGACTCTCAAGTGTCAAAGCCATTTTTTCAGTGGAGCGGTGTACAGTGCAGCATCTGTCTGGACACATCGAGCCATATCTTTCACTCATGATCTGCAAATGAATAACACAGGATTTGAAATACAGTAGACAGTTGTGCAAAGCATGAACAATGAAAATTATATCCAGCCTTTAATCCAGGGGATTCTGGGCAGAGCTCAGCCTCCGTGGATATACATATCCATTCTACATTTAGTTCCACATATTAAAAAACTGCATGTTCCCCTAGAAGAGTCACATGGGAGCAAAAGTGGGATTAAGTAGCTTTCTCTCTATGTTTTGTTATTAGTATTACACATGTAATATGCAGTCACATAAGCAACTGTGCTGCACAATCGTCAGCGAAGAAACTAGTTTCTTCCAAGATACCAGAAGGTTTCACATTTCATGTATTGTCTTTATTTTGTTCTTGGCCTTGGGAGAGAAGGGATGGAAAAGAAGCAGGAGGTTATTCATACACCATACATTTGGAATCAGAAGAATTTTGATAAATCTTCCTCTTTCAAGTTGGAGTGCAGGCCTATTTCCTGCCGACAGGACTCTCAATGAAAAACCGGCTCCTTCGCCAAACTTCTCCTTCCACGCTTTTAAAACTGCCAGGAGCTGACCTGGCTTTGGCAATGGTGATAGAATGGAGGATTTCTCTCCTGTGGATGCTAACATATATCAACATAAATAAAACTGCCACCTTGCCAGTACAAAGTGGCACCTGTTGGCAACCTCACAAAAAGGCTGAGGACAAAGCAGGGTCCTCCAAGGACCATCTCCTCTACCTAATTTTTAACTTTTGGCTTCTCGAAGGTCTCAGGCTGGTACGTCTCACAAGCAGGAACTAGAGGTGTAGCTTCAATGCCAACAGGAATCTTTTAAAATGTGTAATGCATGAAAATACCAAATTTAAGCAGATAGGTATTGAACTGCTCACCATAGGGGAAGGGAATTAAATTTTCTGTTCAATTTTATCTCAAAAGTTCCTACAAAGAAATTGTGGCGTGTTAGGAAGAAAATGTCTATAGGAGTTAAATTTCTGTTTCCATTGAGCTGAGTTCATTAGATAAAATGGATAAATTCTGACACAGGTTTTTTTTATACCAGTGCAGAGCATCAATGCTTACTGACATTTAACATTAAATATCTCTCTTTATCACTAGCCACTTTAGAGCACTGAAACATATCTTTAAGAACTAGCCTTCGATTTTGGCAGCAAAGTTGACTGTTAAAAGAAACTGTTAACATTCAGTTGAGTGGCATGTGGAAGAAAACTGGCAAAGTAAATTCAAGGGTTAATGAAAGTAAATGAGATAATCCTCATTGATCCCCCATAATCCCCATGGTCTAAGTGCAACTGTCAATCACTGGGAGAGACTTTTTTCTAATCTATCCCTCTCTGAATAGGTCATTCCAAACTGAGTATACTTTATATATGGGCATATATTCAAACATACACACATATGCTGAACATATAACAAAAGTCTTAGCAGAGTAAATTCCAAAATGAAGGGGAAAATAAAGCATAGCTAAAAATATGGTGTGTAAATTTAAAAAATATAAAATTTCTTTTACTAGTCGAAATACATTCAAGCTGTCTGTTTGTACTAACTCACTGCTTCCCATATAAGCTGGTAGCAAGTAATGAATCTGTTAACCCCCTCCTCCTTGAAGGAAGAAAGACCATTCCCATAAAATTAAAACTTACTGTTTAACAGATTGACCTAAGCAAATATGGTCTGGAACATAAAAGAAATTATTTCAGTCTTTTTCAGAGAACTACTGACATAAGAAATTTATTAAATCAAATGATGGCATATCTGAGGCTTAGAAGACCCCAGCATGTTGCAGGAGGAGCAGAGTGTGCAAGGGAAGAGCACAGAGAGTTGTGCAGGCAACCCGTCCCAGCTGCATTCAGGCATTGCTGTGGCCCTTCCTTGGCAGTGCTAACGCCACCGACGTTGCCTCTTCTTTTGGGAACCGCATCACTGCAGGGCTAATGCCACGTTTCCACAGGCATTTGGACACTGCAGCAGAGGGAAAGGGCTGCTCTGTGTCTCTGCAGAGCCTGAGCTCATCCGCTCGCTCTTCTGAGAACTCTGCTGGATTCAAAGGCCATCTGAGGCATCAGCCTCTTCAACTCTTGTTTCACTTTGGTCCTTAGCTACTTGAGCAGTGCTGTGCTCTTCCTGCACTGGCACAACCACAGAGGGATGCACACAAACAGGCACCAGATGTGCCTTGCCACAACTGGGAAAGGACCTGGCTCAGGAAGCAGCGTGATCTGGGGAGGTGAACACATCTGGATTACAAGGGCATCAGCTCTGTAGTCCAGATTTGCCACAAAACTCAGTTCTAAACCCATACTTGATTTTGTGAGAAATTCATCCAAGATGCCCAGTGCATAGAGACACTGTTATTTACAACATTTATAAGTACCTGTTTATTCTGAGAAATTTCCATCTAATACTTTGCTTCTGGAATTCTTGATAGTGTAGACGTGGTGCTTAGGAACATGGTTTAGTGGTGGACTTGGCAGTGTTAGGTTTATGGTTGGACTCGAGGATCTTAAGGGTCTTTTCCAACCTAAATGATTCTATGATTCTACATTATAGCAATCACAGAGAAAGTCTATAGGATTTAAGAGAAAGACAATCTTTCTACACAGCATTCACACCCACCTGTAATAACGTTATTGCACGCTGCAGCGGAAAAGGAAATTGTCTGTCAAAGGTTTGGGATAGAAAAGCTTCACACCACCCAAAGGTACCTCCTGATAACCCAGTGCAACAGCCATTTTCCTCCTGTAAACATTCAGAGCAAACTTTGCTGCCTAAGCCACCACTCCTAACCTGAGGCTGAGTTGGAAATAAATGCCACACTCTCAGGTTTAAAGAAAACCAGCTTGGTAGCCATTTGGCCTGCAGCCAGGATTAAAGTGTTAACTCCACGTCTGTCAACCTGTCACTTAAACATTTACCAAACTACTGACCACTTCTATTAAAAGACCATTAAACCAGGATTAAGCTTTTCCAGGGTTAAGCTGATGTAAAAATGCAAGGAATGTCACACCAAGGGCAGCTCATTTTATTTGTATTGTAAACAGGCAGAAGATGGAGGAGAAAATGTTACATGTTTATTAGATATGGGGATATACTCCTGCTTTGCATTTTCCCTTCTTTCAGCTTCCTAAACCCAGATCCCATTACTCAGTGCTCTGATAGCTGCAGAGCATCACACAGTGAACACGGACACCTCCAACTGCCTTAAAACCACCACTGGCTGCTTTACAACAGGTCGGGGCTGCTCTGCCTGGAAGGGGGATGCAATACAGAGTTCAGCCATAGTGCAGGGGAATAGCCATGGTTATAAACACATTTGGTTAATGGGCCATGTCATAACCAGAGACCAATTGTTAAAAAGGGACAGTCTCATCGAAAGCAAGAGCCTATTCTGAGCAGTCTGTGAATTTATGTTGTAGTAGCGTTTGCAGCCAAAGACAGGAGGCATGTGCACAGGCAGGGCATGGGTGCTGCTACTCCTTTCAGGTTGTTTTGTTATCTCAAGTAAAATAAGTCCTATAGGAAAATGCACAAAGCTCTGCAAATCATCATTTTGTCAACTAGGAGAGAGTATTATTTCTGAAAATGGTCAAAGGAAGATAATAATGACCCATTAATTAAGCATACTATCTCATTTTTACCTTTTTCTGTTCTCAGTAACTCAGTAAAGTACCACCTAAGAACAAAATCCTGGAAGACACCACCAGAGACAGTCTGTACTTACAGTCAAAATGAACTATGCAGCCTTTCTGTCTCTGATGTCTGAGCTCACTTGATGCTGTTCAACACCATTATGGGATGAGCTACGCCATCCAGGTCAACACACACATGCATGTAGTATCAGAAAGCAGTTTTTGGTTTTTGCAAATCTAGTGGGTCTGTGGATGACGCTTTAGGAGAAACACACAGACTCCTAAGAGCTACCCACAGATAACATTAGAGCTAAATAAACAGGTCTATAGATAACTACAAACTCAAAACCTTAAAAAGAAGAATTAGGAACGAATGCTAGTTATCATTGCTAAATACTGCAAACAATGTGTCATTCTTGTGACTTAACACTTATTTAATGCCCTGATTTCCATACAGTACTACATGTAAAAGCAATAAAGAAGTCTACCAAGGAGTACCAAGCACCTCAGTGGAAGTCCCTCCAGCTTAGTTCACCAGGTGCTGTGACAGGACACGTGAGGTTGCTCCTGTTGTCTTACATTTACCCACTGCCAGCCCTTGGTAAAGACAGGGTGCAAGGCTGGATGAACTTAAGGCCTGATCCGCTTTGGGTGTTTGTATCTGCCACCTAACTAGTTCTGAATAAAAGCACGCTGGTCTGTCTGAACTTTGGTGCAAAGACATGACTCACAGCACTGTTGTTCTCCACATTTATTAACTACTATTCTGCAGATTTTCAAAATATAAGCCATTGAGCAATTCTGCCTACATGAAAACCACAGAATTGGCCATTCCCAAACAGGGAGGTGCATACATTTAATGAGATTCTTCCCCTAGCCCTCCCCCCTTCTCTAGCCTGTTATCTATATTAAATACAATTTTGCTTTCAGGAAGTATCTATGACACTTCCATCTGAAGCAGGGCTTCCAGTATTTACAGATATCAAAGAACTGGTCTTAATTTCATCTGATACTTTAAAAAGCCTTTTATTCTAAAATAAATTATTGAAATGTGGTATTGGTAAAATGGCTTGCTCCAGTAATGGATTTACTGTGACAGTGCAATCAATTTCAGAGATTGGATTTCAGGATAGAAACTATTCATCACTCTCCATGTCAATGCAAGGTTTACCTTCACATTGCGGTCACCCACTGTAGCTTATGGATACCAAGGGCAGAGAAGGATCTATTGGAGGAAAACTCTTTCTATCGCTTTTTTTTTCATTGTTGCTGAGGTCAGAGCCTCAGGAGTTTGCACAGTTAGAGCAGCTCCACAGTATCATGGTGCCATCCAGGGAGATGCAGAAGGACTCGTGCCTATGTGGTAGCAGACACGCTTAAATATCCTGTAGACCTACTCTGGCATGATTCAAATGCAGGTTTTCTTCTCTCTGTTTTCCCACTTCTCTGTCTTATTTCCGGATCAGCAGAGCCTTTCAGTAGGTAAAGGCCTTCGGGGTAGACACTGCAATGGTTTTAATAGGAATGATAGGGAGAGACCTTGGAGTGGTACAACTTCTTCCGATCCTGTAACATAAAGCACCCAGCACATAAGTGATGCTAATCTGGCAAGAGGAAGAGGAGCTGGCATTAACTGTCCCTCCTTCCCCTGCACTGATCTTCCCTTTCAGTATATTCACACCTGAGGATTTTCACAGGCTGGAGATCCTGATGACTGCAGGTACACCTGCCCTACCATAGCTACAAACATATCTCCTAGACTCTGCAGCAAAGGAGGAGGCTGAGAACAGGAGCAATTTAGTCCTGGAGGTCAACAATGACAGGATTTTACACCATTTTTTTTTTTGCTCCATAGAGGCCCATGTGCCTCTGTTAGCATATGTACACAATCACAGTCTCACTAGTCCCGCTTTCTCCTTGCTCCCTGCCTGGTAGAGCCCCTTCAGCCCTGCCAGGGCCACAACCCACAGAGGCTCCACACACCAGCACGAAACACAGCTCACCTGTGGCGTCCTGAAACATCAGTGGCAGGAACAAATGGCAAATCTAAGCCTTGTGACATGAAAAACATGAAAGCTATTTTTCAGTCTTCATCTCTAATGAATCTTGTTCTTCATTCCTAGAAAGCAAAGTCAACTCCATAAATTAAGAAGTCTGTGGATTTGGGGTTTTACATTAACACCTTCATTCCTGCTTTGCTGTGACCTCTTGGACTGGGGTGAGCTATTCTACTGTGCTGGGAAATGGCAGCTCCGGAGCCAAATTTAGCACCTAGAAAATTTCCCTTGGCTCCTAGGTGCCATAATTTTAAACCTGACTCCCTCCTTAAAGACAAAGTCATGTCTACATTCGATTTCAGGTGTTACATACAATAATTTAAGAAGTTAAATGGGAACCTGGCAAGTCTCTGACTATGGAGGGGGTTGGAAAATATTATTTGGAGCCAGAAATGCAGCTTTCTTGGCTATGGTCTGTACTCTGTCTACCAACCTCAGCTCTGCATTAGTCTTTCACTGACTTTCTCAAGTACTATAAATGGTGAAGTTTTGCTCAGCTGGAGAATCACCATCAGTAAATACAGCTGGATTGGAATATCTGATGAAGGGTGAAAAACTGGGCTTGTGATAGATATTTATAATGCCTCTTCAGACAGTTAAAAGTAACTGAAAAGTCTCTGGAGTTTTAGAGCTTTCTTCTCACTCCACTGCTTCCACTTCTTTTGCTGTTTTTTCATATGAAATACGGCCTATCCTGGAAATGTATTTGAAAAATCAAAACTCTGAAGAAACTCACAAAAGGCACTTTGCAATGGTTAAGACAGTGAGCCACAGCAAGAAAGCTACTGATGATGCCACTGTGATGCCTGCAAAGGAAGGGCTCCTGGAAGGGCATAGTCTCCCAGAGAAAGCTAACTCTAAATTTGGTCACAGCAAGCAGGTGCTTAAGGTTCCTCTTAATGCTGCATTTAAATGCACAAATCCTGCATTTAAATGCACAAATCCTTCCAGCCTTCCAATGTGGAATTTCTGCTTTACTTACTGTCAGACCCGCCCACCACCTCAGCAAATCTGTAAGAAATGTAACTCAATTCTCATCTCCTTAGTCTCTGTTCGGAGCTTTTGATTTTGCTCAGGGACAAGATGAGGCTGCTGTATCCATGCCAGACACTCAATATTTTCCACCTGTGGTAACCACACTTGAAACACTGTAATAAAAGAGCTCTTGGAGTGCTTCACCTTCTGCAATCCAGTGCTGACTAGAGCACGTCTACATAATTCAGTGGTCACCAACACTACTAGATCTACTTTGGAGGTGCTTTTGGGATGAGAGGTACTGGAAGGGTTCAGGAAGAAGAGACAACACTGAAGGTGGATGAAACTATATCATAAATTAGACTTTTACTCAGAATTTCCGAACTTTGAATTTTGTATTTTCAAAAGAGCAGTAATTCCAGTGATGAATGAAGAAAGAATTTCTTTACTAATGGTCCAGCACTCCTCACCACTCAGATAAGATTTAAGGACTCCAAGTACTCTAAATAAAAAAATAATCTCTTCCCAAGTCTAACCATCATGCTATAAAGGCCTGTTCCTGCAATTGTTTTGTGTTTCTTAACTTAGAAATACCAATGGACAGAAAATAAATTAAACCCAGAATACTCCTGCAGCCTTCTTAATCAACTGTAAAAAGGAAAAAGAAAAAAAAAAGTACCCATAGATACAACCATATTCAACAACAACCTGTAGAAATCATAGTTAATGTCAACTGGAGTGCAGGATGCTATGAAATTATCAATGCTGTATTAGATATATACATGTCTAAGTGGAATCAAGCACTTTCCAAGGAAACTTTAAGAGTCATGGATCTAAGCTTACTATCTGACTCTGGTGTAGTGCCGCAAATGCATTCCTTGGGATCTCACAGACCATATAACTGGTTCATCTATAAAGAGCTGAGATCTGACCTCAGATCTTCCCTCAATGAGACAGCAGTGCCTCCTGCTGTACTCTAGGCTGCATTTATTCCCAGACTTCCAGCTCTGGTTTCAGTTACCAATGAAGCTATGGTTGGCATTTTGAGAACTGAGACGAGTAATGGAAGATGTGTCTAACTGGCCTCAACACCTCTGGAAACATCAGCCTGTATCACAGAAATAGACTCTGCACAATCCAGTGTGGGACAACAGAGCTGTGCAGTCTGTCAGGCAGCCTGAAATACCCAAGAGGTATTCTGTTCATAAACCAGCTTTTAATACATTTCTGAGTATGTTTAAATATCACAGCACACCAGAGCTAATCTGTGGCACCCACAGGGTTTCAACCTACTCGGACACACTCCCCTCCTCTTGCTTTAACACATTTCAGTACTAATCTGCAGGAAGCCCTGCTGCAGGACTGCGACCTTCTGCTGAACAGACTTTCACTTGTGCTGACCCATGACAAACTATCACAGTTGGGGAATGCTGACTGTATTATAGCCCACGTGAGTGCCAAGTCTGGCTTAATCCAAAAACATCAGAAAAAGGAACCTGGGGTCAATCTTACTTAAGGAATGTGCCAAACTTCCTGGAGGTCACAGTGAGAGAACAAGCCCAATTTCACCTCTGAAACTGAGAGACAGAGAGGTTTTTAATCATTTTGAGTCATCAGCCTGTAAAGCAGGTAGACTGGCAAAATAAAAGAGGGGCTTGTTTCTGCTCTGAGCGGTTACTGGGAGCCTTTCACTGGAGAGCGTTCTTCCTCCCCCTCGGGGTGGTTTTCTGCATATCAGGTAGAAAATCTCTTTGAAAAACAGCAAGTCAAATCTTTCAAAACAATCATTATGATAACAAAGAAGAATAATAACGTTAAAGGCTACTCTGCTGCTACAACTTCCACCCGAAAAGTTTCTGAAGACTTTGCAGAATCTATTTGTTGAACCTCAGTGCAGGGCAGCTGGCTCTGGGGAAGAACATCAACAACAAGCACCTCTACAACTTGGTGTGGTAATTTCTCACTGCAGTTGGAAGAGCTTTGCGAATGAGACTGCTCCAGCTGGAAGATGAGGCACTGGGCTGTTCTCAGAGCACACGGATAGGCCCTAGCAGCCCACCACCCCTCCCCAGGGCTACGCTAATCCCAGTAACATGCCCTCAGTACTTAACGTCTAGTTCAGATGATGGTACTGCTGAAATGGACATCTGTCTGTCCCACTCTTGCACCATTTGAATCAATCCTCTTTGCCTGACTTCCAGGCTTTGGGGCTATGTAATGTCTGCAAAGCAGTTGGAGATCTTTGACTCAAAAGATGCTATGGGTGCAAAGTACAGTCTCTTCATTCCCAGGCAAGTTTTAGACAACCATTAGGTTTCACAGCACATCTGGGAATCTTTTGTATTTTATATTTGGAGAAACTGAGGCAGGAGGTTACCTGGTTTCTAAAGACCACCAGCCAAAACTGTGGGAGTGGCAGGAACTAGGAGTAGATAACTAAAGCTCTTCAAATGACCTGTTCCATTAGATAAATCTCTTTTCTACTTCTTTTCCATTAAGGATCAAGAAATATCCTAATACTCCAGCTAAGAGAAAGTAGAGAAGGACATTTTTACATGAAACAAGTTTCATCAGGGAACAGGGTTCCCAAACAACCTTCTTCATGCAAGTCCCAGTTCAGTGACAGGGTAGAAGGGGTTAGTGGACCTGGAAGCTGTGACACCTCCCTTGCCAGGACCACCTGCAACCATGGTGCTCCTGCCAGCCTGGCTCTGGAGCCTTGTGCCAAGTCTAGCTCTGCTGCAGTAATCCCCTATCATCAGCATGGCCAGGAAAAATGTAGTCTGCAAGCTGTGATGCCAACATCACTGGAGTGATGAGCCCTAGGAAGGAGTGCCAGGATGAATGTTAGATCTTCTGTAACTAGAAGTTGCAGAAGTGGTAGCTAAAGACCTAACTGTGCTGTGGTGCAAAGCCTTGTGAGGATAGCCTTGCTGAGGAGAAGGTGGAAAAAGCAAGGAGGGACTGGTTTGGAGGCAAGAATGTACCTGTGAACACTGGTAGAGTCACTCCAGACTTATTCTGGGATAAATGAGAGAAAAATCTTGGTCTTGTGCATGTACAGCCAAAAGTGAATGTGTGCAAAACGTGAGTAACACGGGGAAGTATTTCTCCTCACCTCTTTCTCCCTTTAACTATTTCATACCTCTTTTCTTCCTCATCCTAGAAGAAAAGCCTGATCCATCAGCTGACAGGCAATCCACATATGATTTCAAATTTTCCTGAAACTCCTCAGAAACACTTTTCCTTAGAAAATTATCTGCTCCCTCTGCAGACCAAAGAGAGCATCATCTTCTGAGCATCTGTGCAAACCAAGCCAAACTTCTAAATCTTTGGCAGTTCAAAAATCACAGCACAAAACTAGGAGGTTTCAGGAGTTCTTCATAGCTCTTACTAAATTCTTAGAACAGAGCAAATACTGCATTTAGGCAGTCATGCAAAAATATTAATTTGCATTATTAAGACTGTTTTCTTCAGCTTCATTAACTGTCTTCTTTACAAAATTGTCTTTGAGAGTAAGTAGGAGTAATCAGAAAAGTAATCCTTCTGACATCAATAGGAATGTGAGCATGCGCCATCCTTTCTGAAATGAAACAGTTGATGCTCACTGTCCGTGAGAGGAAGGAAGATGTGACCACAGCATCTATCTGCATTCTTATCACAGACATTTTGTGTACAGTAGCAAGAAACGCTCAAAGTGAAAGTTTTTATAAGGGAAGGGGAAGATGATTCTCTACTTCACACACCAAGATCTGCCAAAGAATATCTGCAGAAAGGGAATTTTGAATTTGTTTAGGGAGAACTTAAAAAGAAAATATAATGCTAAAGATTGAGCTCTTCAAAGACTAAGGAGACTAGTCCTGTGTCAACAACCTAATACCAAACTCTGCAAGTTCACAGATGAACTACACTCGCAACTAATGGAAGCGATGAGCATGCATCAGGCTGCTGCAAAACAGTTCAAGAGTACGACTGGGAATATGTTAATTGCTGTTCATTTTGTGATCTGCTTTATCTGTTCCACTGTCTTTTTGCTTAATTGTTTTTTAATTGCTTATCTCTTGAATTTAAGCATCCCAGCTCCATTTCCCAGGTCACCAGTTAAAGGGACTTACCAGAGTAGGTTCCTTAATTTTGCCCAGTGAGACAGGTCTGGGTATGATTGCAGAACTTCCTTTATCCTGCCCAGCCAGCAATTGCATCTGACGGTCTTTCTGGCTGCCACAGTCTTCTAGAGCCTCCCCATCTTAGCAGAGCAGCAGTTTCCATGCTAACCTGAAAAGGCTCGACCAGACAGCCAAGAACTCATACTTTCTATCATCTCTTGCAATTTTTTTAGATTAAATACCCGGTTTTGGCTTTCTCTGCAGAAAAGACCTTTCCTAAGTCTTTTTCTTTCATGCGTATTCACAGCTTTGTGCCAGGATCTAATGAGACTCTGAACCAAAGCTGACACAGCCAGTCTCAGACAGAATAATCTCTTCTCACTGCACATAAGTACTTTTTGGACTGGTTTCCTTTCTCTCGGGCACTTATAGGTGATTTTCAAGAGACAGATGTTGTCAGATTCCTCCTTTGTCTGACAGGCTTTTTTTTAAATTGGCTCTCTCTTTTCTGAATAATAATAAAAAAGTTGGCATTTCTGGGGGACTTCCCAAATTTCTGACCACACTCGCCACAGGGTTGCATTCCAGCATAAAATCGCAGCCATTTCCTGTTTTTCTGTCACAACTAGTAAACAAGCACCCCAAAAGATCAGCATTTATAGGGACGAGCTGTGGGTAGTCTGCTGGCAAATGACTGCAGTTAAGTACAATTTTATGTTTATGAAGAACACTCTTCTTGTGATAAAAGACAGAGGTATTTTTCCTACTTACTATACACTTAAGAATGATGTCTAGCTGAGCACTTTATTACAATCTGATAGCCAGAAATATCCTTGGAGGAATAAAATTACCTGTTACAATCTCTATGAAGAGCCTGGCAATTAGAAGCAATTAAGATCCCTGTTAGCCTTTCGTAGCTCTCACCCAGCTGCTTGCTCCAGCCTCCTGACCATCTTAGCGGCCCTTCACTGGGCTCCCTCCAGTTTATTAGTATCTTGAACTGGGGAGCCCAGAACCAGCATTTCACTACAGGAGGGGTCACACAGCTGTGGAGCAGAGGGGAATCACCATTTTCTCTAGCCTGCTGGCTGCGCTTTTATTAACAGAGTCCCCTGTGCCTTCATCACCTATGCATTCATTGTTCCTTCCCTCTTCTTGCTTTCCCTGTGAGAAGATGAACAGATTCCTTCAATCAAAGATAATTTTCATGTGTTCTTTATCTTTGCATTGCGCAAAAAAAGATTAATAAAATAAGGTGTTATTGGTTTTGCGGTAAGCTCACTTTTTTTGGAAAATTTCAGTCTTAATTTAGCCTACTTTGCAGATATACTCTGGTTCTAGGGAAGCCTGAAGGAATGGAAATGGGGCCCAAAACTGAGGGCCTGAGCAAATGTTAGACAGCTGCATGCATCTTTCAGAAGTAAAACAGATACTGAATGTAGCTGCTTGGAAATGAGGATTTTCTGCTTCTGCTATGCTTGTCATCTTGCGAGTTCTTGTTGTTTTATTTATCAGTTTGGATGCACCTGACCTTGTCTGTTCCATCTTGAAAACCTCCTTGTGCAGAGGCAGCAGCTGGGCAACCGTCCTGCTCACAGTCCCGAGCAAAGCAATCAAACAACCCAACAAGTTTGTAGATATGTTTGTTTCAGACATTGTTTAAGCAAAATGAGGGTAGAAAAGAGCTTGGTGAGGTTTACCAACCTTCACCAGAACAGATGCAGAAGGAAATCCCTCTGGGTTGCTCAGCTCATTACCGCTGCTGTGCCGTGGCTCTTTCTGACCTGACCACCCTGTCTCCTTCCTCCCAGCTGCCCCTTCCAATGTCCTTACCTAACCAAGATGGAGAAATAGACTCACCTGGGTAAAAAAACACCCTGCAGGAAAAGAGAAGAAAAAAGTCACTCTTTGTACAAATTTCTGTACTGATGATGAAAATGTTAAATGAAAACCTATCTCCCCTCCAATCATGCGAAGATGTCAAGCACTCAGTCTCTTTTCCCTGCCCCTGCTTTCCACAGTGCCTGTAAGGTGATTTCTGGGAGCTCTCCCCTCTGCACAGGCCAGACAACATGGGAACGTGAGGGAGCTGTGGCTGCACACCCCGGGCCTGCCTTGGAGAGCCCTCTCGCTGCTGCCAAGTATTCACCAGAGGACTCAGTGTCCCTTCAACCTGCCTTCAGGGATCTAGATGGTATCTTCATTCTTTTTAATGGGGATCAAAAAAAAAGCCCCTTGGATCCAAACACACCTGAGCTGCTGAGGAGCATTGACCTGGCTCTTCCTTCTGCTCTTGTTCTCCAGGCTGGTGACACCATCTACCTGTGAGCAACACCACAAGTGGTCCTTGTCTTGTACACTGCCTTACATATGTGCTTGGACAGTGATATTAAGAGGGACTTTAATTCCTCTGAAAGTCAACGGGTAGGTGCCCTGGGCAGGTACGGAGGTCAGCCAAGGGCAGAGGCACCTGGACCCTCTGCCCTCCTCAGGATGGAGATCTGGCTCAGCTGAAGGCCTCGGGCCTCATCAAGATGGAAAATTGAGATTGGACACCCTCTTGTGCCATCCTGTCCCCTGGAGCAGGGTGGCTGGCAGGGGCTGGTGAGTGATGGACCAGGGTCACCCCAGTCCTGGGCCCACTGGAGCCCCTGGGAGCGAAGCCTTACCTTGGCCACAGCTCCAGCCCTGCACTCTTCAGGAACCACAACCAATAATCTAATTTCTGTCACCAGCTGGCACAGCATCACCAGGGCCAGTTCTCAGCTGCCCTGCAATGAGGGCAGTCTTTTAGACCAGGGAAAAGCATCTGCAAAATGCCTTTACAGCAGAACAACAAAAGCCCACATTCACTTTGCACCAGGTAAATGGAAATGTAAGTTTTGAGGAAACTGAGGATCAGTCCTCTTGTGCACAGTAAACAACTTCCCCACCCCCAGGATCATTTCTTGGCTCCTCTCTCTTTAAATCATCACTGTCACAGTGGAAAAACCAGAAGGACTCAGTCCCTTAAAGCTCTTTCCTCTTTTTGCCTGTCGTTTAATTAAATTATCCTATAATGAAATCTTTCCCTAATGAGTCAGTGTTTAATAATTTATTAGACACTGAAGCCCTGCTTGGAGTCTCATCAATTATGTATCACAGCACCAGGCACTTTCAATCTCTCTTTTTTCATTTCTCATTCACTTCATTAAAAGCCTCAGCCTTGCTGCTTCTAGGTTTCAGTTCACTTGCCCAAACTTAGAGGTCAGTTTGTTGATACCTATTTTGCCCAGTGCTCACTAACAGATGTGTGTGTGCATGTGTTAGCTGGTCTAAAATTACAGGTGGCATCTGTGTATGTGTCTGTGCACACATGTGCCAGAGCATGGATAGCTGCCTTTCTGCCTGTGAGCAAGAATGTGCACTTATCAGAGATTTATACAGATTGTCACATAGGTGTATGTATATATGTTTGTAGGTTTCTAAAATCTGTGTATGTGTAGGTGTGTTTCTGTTAGCACTTGTGCAGCTCTATCTATAAGGTTATATTTGCTTATATATCCATGCAGGTATATATCAATACTGGCATTCCTGCCCATGTCAGTGTGCCAGCACACTCTTCTGACTGCAGTGAATGAGTTTTTCTTATTCCACTATCTTTTTCATTTTTGTTCGCCTTAAAACAATAGCACACATAACATCTAGGAATCAGTTCAGGAAATATTATACATGAGCTGTAAAGATAATGAGTTTGTATCTACAGAAGTGATCAGGAAGGGACTACCAAGTACACATTGCTGCAGTCCTGACCGTCACCCACAGAGTAATTTGGGGAAGGGGAGCTGACTTTTCACTGAGGTTTCCCATCCCATGCCCTCTGCAGTCTGTAGAGCACTAAGCCTTCATATAGAACAAGCTCCCTTAGTTACACAGAGGTAGTTCTGGAGTCAGTAACTCCACTGCCTATTTATCCTGGGTGCATTTTTACTGTGAAGAGTTGTGTAAAGTACACTTCTATTAAAAACTAGTCTAGAAGAACAGTTTCCCCAAAGAACTGTTGACCTTGGAAGAGTTATTATAAAGCATCATCCATTTGCTCCAGATTGTTTCTGGGTCAAATTTGCTCAGTTACCACAAAAGCATAATTAGTTTAATCTCCAGTTTGGGAGTGGAGAGTCAAGCTCAGTTGTTTCTAACTCATGCAGTGTCCTTGGTAATCGTGGTGTACTGGTGCTCGGGAGAGCTGAGATGTCTGGAGCAGGTGAAGCCTCTGGCTCTACGTGCCTGCATTGGGAGCGCAGATCAGTGACACTGGCGGTAGAAGAGCAGATCTGATGATGAACTGACGCTGTTCTGTAAAGAGTTCTTTGATTTTTTTTCCTGAGCAAAGCCACGCTTAGTCTGTACCCGAATCTGAAGCACCACGGATTTATCACAATGTTTTAAGGTCTCCTGCAACTTTGGGCAGGGATTCTCCAACCGCAGCAGGTATGCTTTTTCAGTTTGAAAATTACGCTCTTCACAGTAGCCAGTTCGGAAAGAAGAGCAGAGAAGCCATGGTGCTGGCTTCCTTTCACTAGAGTCAAATTCTGACTTTGTACCACTTCCCAACTATTCCAAGAGAAAAACAGAGACCCCCAGCACGGGCACTGGGTCACTGCATGTTCCCAATGACCACAGTCCAACAGACCAGGAGGAACCTGGGGCAGAGGTAAGCCCTTCTCCTCCTCTGAACAACCAGCACAGCCTTAGCATAGCCTAGTGCTGCTCCATCTGACCACTGCCTCCGTTAGATCAGGGCTGCTCCTGTCCCTGGTGACATGGGGTGGGGATGGTGCCAGTCCACTCTGCTGCTCCCCTTACCAATGTTTCCAAGGACGGGAAAAATCACACTCACTCACATGTACATGCATTTGCATTTTGAATACTTAACTAGACAGCTGTGCATGGGAAAGATTTTTTTGATCAATTTATACCCCAAAGCGCAAAATTTGATTTTCCTCTTAATTATCTTACCAAGCATTTCTAAAAGAGTTGTTAGCCGTAACAATCTCATCAGGCCTTTCAAAAAATCTGCTGTGATTTTAGAGGGTCTTTCTTTACCTCAAATTGTTTCTTTCAAAGCAAACACTTCCCCACAACCATAGTAAGAGAATCTGTAATGGACACCAATAAAAAGCATTTTACTAATTAAATGATGATCTTTTTTTTTTTAAAAAAGGATGCAGCCTTCCAAAACTGTATTGGTGTTACTGCAACCCTGTGTTGCTCATCAATAAATATTCTGTGTCAATAGGCCATTAACTATTAATCCCAGTGCTGGCCATTTGAGAACTTTACATCAACACTCTTGTTATTTTACACATTGCTTCTCCTCTTATTAAATGACTTGCACATATGGACAAGAGCACAGTCTCGCAAATGAGCCTACGTCAATAGTGCACAGGACACCACCTCTGATAAGGAAGGGGGAGAATCGCAAGAAAATTAATATGTCTGAGGCTATCATGAGTATTTATTTACATTGAGAAGAAAGAGAATCCACTCTTGAAGAGCTTATTGTATTACCTAAGCTGAACTTCCAACATATGTTCACTCTCAACCACATTCTGGCTTCATTTTTTTTATCCTTAAAGAAAATTTGGCGTTAGTGAAAGATGCCAGACTGATGAGCAGAGTTCACTGCTTGCCGCGCAGGCTGCTGCCCAAATGAGCTCCTCTCCAGGCTCAGCTCCCTGCTGCTACCTGATGCAGACAGGCGATTTCCAGGGTGAGAACTGAGCTCGCTGATCCAGCCCTATAGTACTATCAAAGAGTGTCACCTCCAGGAATGCGTTCTCCAGAATAAGAGAGACAACAAGGGGAGAGTTTAATAGTTTTGATTCTTACCCTTTTCTTCAACACTATATTGCAGCTAAAATGCGTTAAATGCAAAAAGCAGGAGCAAAATTTTATTTTAATGGTGAAAATCGTGCATCAATAAACAGTGTTTTTTCAAATTATTTCAATATGCTGAACATTGTTCCTCCCAACAAATTCTCTCCAGGCACCTAATTTATGATCTCAAATCAAACCCTGACCTGTTGATTTTAACCCCATTCTTCTGTAAGTCACCCTAGAAATATTTTGATTCCCCAACTGGCTTTTCTCTTCCTTCCAAGTAACGGTTGTGCAAGTCCACAAAGCTACTCCAAGCAATTACTCAACTGGACAAACTAAGAAATACAATATTCCGTATCCAGCTACTAGAGATGTCCCTACAGTATTCCTCAGGTTGTTACGGAAGGTGACTGACAAAGATTTGAAAAGTCTTATTAGTGACGTATATGGTGAGACTGAAGGGGAAAAAATACTCATTCTTGTTTTAACTCTAGCAGAGAAATAGAAGTGAGGGGGCAAGAAAAGAACAGAGATTTGCAGCAGGTGCCAAGAGCATGTGGCAACACAGCAGCCAGACAAATGCATGCACACCCAGATAGTACTGAATAATATTGAAGTGGCAATTGCTACTCTGTGATTGCGTGGCTCTAATTCCTGGCATTTAGTTGGCCAGAATTCAGCAGGAATTGGTGCGTCTTCAATGGAGAGAAATGATGACAGTGCAACAGCTGTGGTCTCTAGCAAACTGCATAATGATATTCAGGTTTTATGGCTCTTTGGTTTGATTCCCAACAGCAACTATCCTATTATCCGTGGTTGAGACAGGTTAGCACCTGCTAAAAGCAATATCTCATAAATTAGTTCATGTCAGCTCTTGAATGGCTGCTACTTAAGCCGAAGGTCTGCCCGTACCCCACCGCAGCAGCTCTGCTTGTGCAGATGGCCATCTCCCTGCAGCTGTGCGCTGGAGCAGGGCAGCCTGGCAGAACAATTGAGGCAGTGTGCGAGCTTTGCCAGGTTGTGCGGGGCGTTTGCAC
This sequence comes from Harpia harpyja, assembly GCF_026419915.1. NCBI lineage: Eukaryota > Metazoa > Chordata > Aves > Accipitriformes > Accipitridae > Harpia > Harpia harpyja. Next base: position 39,960,298 of record NC_068940.1, on the reverse strand, counting down.
GGGGACCCACACCTGTGCTGTGCAGATGGTAAATGTGCTGCTTCCCTTTGGGGGATTGCAGAGGAGGAGTGCACAGAGTTTCTGTTTGCATCTGAACGTGGGTATCCCAGCAGCCGCATTTAGGAGAGGGGTCAGCGGGCTTGGCTCGCTGCAGGAGGCAGAGCCCCCACCTTGCACTGGGTCCCTGAGCAGCCTAAGGGAACTACTTGTGTCTGGCACTGGGAAATGCGTCCTCTGTCAGGAGTCAGCAGGTCCATGGCTCAGACTTAACTGACGCGTAAAGTGGGGCTCATCCAGCCACGCTGGATTCTTGCTGAACATTGGCCATTATTTTTACATAACATATTTCCAACCCAACACTTGAAGGAAGATGCTGGACGCTCCTTTACCAAGCATCTGAGGCCAAACTCAGCCCTAAGTTCATCCCACTGTGAAGATAAGGATGGTGCTTGAGTTAAGAGCAAAATTTGAATCACTCAGCTGTAAAAACGCCTCCAGTTCTCCCTGCCCTTTGGCTGCTAGAGATTAACATGTGCTTCGTGCTCTCTGCATAGACCCACACGTGTTATTTGCGCCCACTCTATGTACAACTCCAGAGACAGCATCATACAACCAGACCCATGAGCAACAGCTTTGCAGGCTGAGCTGCCAGCATTGACCTTGGTGCAGACGAGCTGTTTGCAGGACAGCACACACAGATGGAACATTTCCTCAACACAGACAGACCTTATATTACACAGAGTCCAGTAGGTCACTGTAAGTGCTTTGAATCAATGAGGCATCTCACGAAAGCCTGTGCGGGCCCCCAAACTGGGATGAAACCTGATCTTGCAGCTCAATGTGTTACAACAGTTTTTCAAATGCACTGAAAACAAGGGGGCTATGAGGCAAGCAGTCGTCTCTCTTGAGGAAATAGCCAGAAAAGGATGAGGTTTACATGTTCAGGATCATCAGACTAGGATTTGAACAGACTGAAACAAAAAGTAACAATTGTGAATGGGGGAAGCAAAAAAACCTGATGCCAGTCAGTTGACTGACAGTGTTCAGAGCGTGAGTGATCAGTACGACACATTTGCCGGTTATGGCGATTACATTGACCTGTTATTATAGAGCAGCATTTCCTGCAGATGCCACAATTATCACACTGCAGACCAGGGAACCTTGTTTTCATGTGTGCTACTGGGCTCCAGTCCTTCCCTTCACTTGCACAAAGTCCCATCCCAACCAGGGCCAGCTGCAGGAAGCCTGTACAGCCTGTCCAAAGGAGGCACAACAGCTACTGGGAAATAGTACCTTTTTCCCCACCTCCATTATCACACCTATTTTTACTCATTTTATAACTCTAGACTTCCTTTTCTATTTCTGACAGTTTTGTTACCACCTTTGTTTTCATTTCCAGAAGATAATTTTCTCTTCATTTTTTTCCTCTGTATCTGTTCTTCCTACACAGCTTTTATAATTTTTGTTTTCCACTCAGTCCTACCAGCTCCTATGCTCTTGAAAACATACATTTCCCCAACTCCTTAATCCTCTTTATTTGTAGACAGCTTTTATTTTTAACACAGCAATTTCTTTAGCTGTTGGACAATGTACTAAACACTGCTCAGAGATTTAGGTTTCCAACTAGAGAGGGAGGCTGAGCAGACTTTTTACCCTTCCACGGGGGTAGTGATAATGCAACACACATTTCAAGCACAACGTGGATGACTCGCTAAGCAGTTTCAAATTCATGTTAGCTAACAACCAAACTGGACTGGCACACCTTCATCCACAAAAGTGGTAATGACTCTGGAGGAAAACATTAAATGTCATATTTTACGTAGGAAAGCAATGACCATTAGGACAGACCCTGGCTCCCATTACGGTGGTGTGAGTACGCACAGGTGCAGAGCCCCATGCAGTCATCACTCCTACAAAACAGTATTTTCAACACATCCAACTTCTCAACAGTTAAACCCCAGCAACAGCAAATACTAGCAAGCATAGAACACAGAGGCTTGGGAGTTAAATAGTCACAGGGTTAGGTGCACCAATCACACAGGACAGCACTTGCCATCCAACAGACTTGGCTGTCTGAATAATAAAAAATAACTTGCAAAGTTGGAAAAAGTGTGAGAGTCAATGCAGGAAAGTCACAGTCAGCAAGAGCATAAAGACCTCAGTTTACAGCACCAGACAGGTTAAAAAAAAAAAAAAAAAAAGGAAAAAACCTACCAGAGCCAACTTCATCTGTCATAGGCAAGCTGATTACAATCAATAGACACTTAATGGTCTCTCAGAGTCCCATCTGGGCAATTAGTAATAGCATTAAGCAAGCGAAGACATACTGTAAGTCTGTTTCTTCAGTGGAGGTGACAGAAAAGAGAAATAAGAAACCAAATTACATTTTTAGATCCAAATTCTTCTCTCATTAATACTGCATGAAACCTACTGCCTTTGGTAAAAATGGAACAAATGTCAAAGTTTTTCTTTTCTTTCTGCAAATTTCTGACTAATTTTTTTTGTTTTAAATTTAAAAACTGTAATAAAACCTGTTGAAGTCAGGACGTAAATATGAGTGCCAGTGAAGGAGAGAGTGGCCTTTGGGGTACTTCTTTTACAACCAAATAAATCAAAAATAATGATTTTGAATGCCCCAGACTTCATTAAAATCAAAAAGCAGCATTCACATTTTCACTTTCTCACCCTAAAATGCAGCAGGTATCATCCCAGGCTTTCTGAGGATAGAAAATAGCACTAAAAATAATAGAAAAGGGAAGTTTTCTGTACATCTTTTGTTTTTTTCATGGCAAACACTGAAGAATAACATAATAATCAGGCAAAAGTACTTAATGTGCTCTCAGTTTTATTAAATATGACACTGCTGCATTATGAATGACAAAATTATGTATCTACAAGTCATATAACTAAATTACTGTCTCCACTGTGATCCCAGGACACTTTTCTTGAGAAATGGAGTAGATCCAGTATCTTGCACAAATTTAGTTGATTGTCCTAAATTTTTCTCCTGCAATTCAGCTGACCCCCTATTGTGCAAGTTTTGACCTGTGATTTCATAGAAAATAAAGACTAAGGTTGTTGTTGGATTGGGATAATATTTTCTATTCTAAGTTGTGCTCTTTTAGTGTCTACCAATCCAGATCTTCCAAAAATAACAGAGAAAGTAAATTATGAGTATGTGAAGTTCCTGTGTGAGATGTGCTTAATTATTATTGCACAAGCAAAATAGGAACCTGTGCACACAGCTGACAAATTGGGTGCACTGTTGCATTAAAAGTAATTACCTGGTTTGTGTGCCATGAGTGAACTTACACAGATGAGATGAATTATCATACAGAAGTCAAGTCTACAATACAAAAAAATCAATTTTGAAAGCTTTTTTATCAGCTCAAGACTTCAGAGAATCTGTCAGAGAGTACAGTGTTAGGCTTCATAAATTTTGGCAAGTGATTATCACCTTTCTGTATCCAAGCAGGGCTACTAGGATCAAATTTGCAGCAGATGCTTTTAACTTAATCCATGGAATTTTGCAGACAAAACAGACAAATTGCACAAACGTATGTCAATTTGTCAATGGAAAGCCGTATCCTGTTTATACATAAGTTATGCTGAGCAATTAAAAAGAACTGGTGAAATATGCATTCCTTATGCATTTGCTCCATGGCATATCTATGAATTGAAGATGATAATCTCAAAATGATAGAGCAAGAAAACACCACAGCTCTGAGCATGCTAAACCTGTATTATGGTAACTTACTGCATCACTTGCTGGTGTAACAGAAACTCCTTTCAGCTCAGTGTTGCCCCTCTAAGAATCAAATTACTTTTTAAACCCGCAGTGCTAATATTTTTCTTATCTTTGATCTACTGTATGAAGCAATTTTAAATCAGTCCTGAGTGGACCTGTTTTCAACAAACTTTCTAACTGTTGCACTAGTGGTGAGCTCTGAATGCCAGGAGCAGCAACTTGCTTGTAAATACTTAGTAAATCACTTTATCTGAAATAGTTGTCAGTGAGATAGAACCTGTTTCTTTGCAAAATCTTATCTAAGAAAGAGTTCTTTATAATGGCTTTATTAAATACTGTGGAAGATTGACAGTTCTCCAAACTGACAGCCATAACAACTGAGCCACAACTAGATGCCAAGAGTCAGGCCATGGTAGCAATTATATTTGGCAGGATAGGTTGCTGAAATGCTTCTAGTCATTGAATTTCTTTAAAACTCCTTCCTTTCCTCTGCCATAATGAGTTTTGCAAACATATATAAAAGATGGCACTGAGACAGATTATAACATATTGACTGGGTTAACCAGGTCTGCCTACAAGGGTTTTAGGTATGAAAGTAATACTGAAAGCAATCCTGAATCCAGGCTGCTCGCTCCTAATTGATTTACATAAGTGTTTATGTGACTCTGATTTGACAAACATTACACGCAACGTTAAGGGATTTGTAGGACAGATTTTTACAGCTTTCCATTTGATCTCCACTTATCAGCAGAGACAGACATCAGACAGAAAAGGGCCAGAAGGAGAGGCAGAGAAGGACCAGGAGATCTAGTGTCAGAGGTACTAAACATCAGATTAAGTTTATCATTTCTGATGGGCTGTTATGGAAGGCTCCTGGGCTCCCCAGTACAACAGAGAAATGGACATGCTGGAGCGTGTCCAGCAAAGGGTGAGAAAGATGATTAAGGGACTGGAGCATCTGACATATGAAGAGGGGCTTAGAGTCCCAGGCTGGGACTGTTCAGCCTGGAGAAGAGAAGCCTCCTGGGGGACCTTATTAATGTGTACAAATATCTGATCAGAGACAGATGAGAAGGTGGCTCAGTGGTATCCAGTGGCAGGGCAAGATGCAATGGGCACAAAATCAAACACAAAAAATTCCATTTAAACACATGAAAAACCTTTGTTATGGTGGGAGTGGTCAGACACTGGACCAGTTGCCCAGAGCGGTTGTGGAGGTACTCCAAACCCAACCGGGCATGACCTGCTCTGGCTGACCCTGTTTTGAGCAGGGGGCTGGACTAGATGATCTCCAGAGATCCCTTCCACCCTCAGCACTTCTGTGTTTCTGCTGTGCAGATCGGGTCTGAATGGCAATAAACAGCCACATCATCTTGACTTACACCATCCGAAAGGTTGGACATGTAGCAAGATGCTGAAGGCAAAAGTGATTTTTGTTACATTCTTGATTCTGTAGATTGATTTAATGGCACACAAAATATGTTGATAATTTATCATTTATTACTGTCAAACACAGTGGTAGCACTGTAGAGAATAATTTTTTTTCTGAACATGGTGTGGGTGACTGCATGCTAATGACAATATCCTACACCTGGGTATAATTGTCATTATTAATACTGATGTAAATGAAATGTTAATTCTTGCTAATAGATTAAACTATGAAATGCTTTAAGAGCAGAATTACTACAGTAAAAGCAATTGCGTCGTTTCTTTGTAGTTTGATGGCCCACAGAAGTGCAGAAACATATCTTATGGCTTTACAAATCTGTGATAATTTCCTTCAACTTTCACTTTTATTACCTTGTCATTAAATTCACATTGAGTTCTTAAAACAAAAATGTTTAAAACAGATGTGGCTGTTAAAGTTACAATATGAATTTTACAACCCTAAATTTTATGACACTGAAAGAAATTTCAGCCACTAATGTCAGAGACAAGAATGGAAGCAGAACGCAGCTCTAAGGGTGACAGATTTCCGTAATTACCAAAATCTTAAGCTAACATAATGCATACATGATATACTAATTGTGTAAGTCAGTGTTCAGAAAGAAAATTATCCAAACCACCATGAATTATCAGGACTGAATAGCAAACAAACAAGAAAAAAATGAGAGGTAAAGCTTTAATGTCTCAGTTCCACTTCTGTCCTTTATCAGTTTCCTCTATGGATCTAATTTATGGGACCTAAATAGTTCACTGCACAGTGATCCACACAGTGTCTTTCAAGCAATCCTAAGGTAAAGATTTATTCTAATAAAAATCATAATTTTCACAATATTTTGGAGAGGAAATTCAACTTCCATTTAATCTGACTATAAAAAACCTGATATCTGATTTCACCAGAAGTTCCACTATGGGTAGACAGACCGACAGAAATGTAGACATGGCCTCTTTATGTCTTAAAATAATTCATAACAAGTATAGGAATGACCTCTTGCAGTATATTATCCCACACAATATGTTTTCTGATCTTTCATGTGAATGGCTCCATGCTACTTCCTCATTTCCTGGATCTGAGTCTGCGTGCCACAACCCTTCACCAATATGTGCACGTTTTCTTCACTCCCTTTCAGCAAGAAACATCTTCTCACATTGAATATTCTTCTCAGGTCAGGTTCAGCAGGATTACATCGTGATTATCCAAAGTGTGAAGGTAAAAAATTGACTTCAGCCTTATTTCTTGTTTTCTCTTTCTCTCAATTTTTATTGCCTTTCCAGTTCTATAGATCTCCCAAGCTTTGATCCTCCTAGCAACTGTATTTCAGTCTTTTCCAAGGCAATTCATATCAATGGTCATTTGCTAAATTTAAAGTCTACATATTTCAGATATGGACAGGCTGACTGTCTTTACAATAAAACATCCATAATTTGGTTTAAAACCTGTCCTTTTTTTGTTGTTTATTAAGTTCTACACACCTCAGCTTTGTAATCAATTTAAGCAGTTTTAGTGAGTGTTTAAATCTTATGCTCAGGGAAAATGGAAATTCCAGAACAAAATAATATTTATTGAGACTGTATCATCTCCCTGTATGCTGCAAGAGCATGCTGTGAAGTATTCCTGTTGGGTTTCAGTGGGATGTGTATTTAAATAAAGACTGGTATCACCTAATTAACACATGCAATCAAGTTGCTACAAAGTTGGGGGGGGGTTTATTATTTATATACTCTCCATTTTTAATTGGCTCAATATTGTTCTTTAACTCAGTCTCTCCCAGAAGAGCGCCTGAGCAGTACTGCTGTCAGCAGAGGCATCCCTGCACCACGCTGCTCCGTGTTTCTTCTCTCTAATGCTAACTCTCCTGCAAGCGAGCTCCTGCAGACTTTCCCCTGTTCCCCAACTCCTTGTTCTTGCTTATATTTTGCTAAGGGCTGGGCAGAGGCTTTCCAGCCTCGTGCTGGTCCTTGATTTACTGCTTTTCCTCCCATGCACTTTGCAGTAACTTCCTTGTGCTTGTTATTCCCACGATATCAAGCACGTCCTAAAAAACACAGCTCTGTCCGGCAGCCACATTATGACGTACACTTTTGGCTTCAGCAGAGAAAAAACTTTTCCTTTTCTATTGCAGTCATCCTGAGCTCCAGCTCCTCTTCACCAGCAGCCACATTACCTCATGATTTCGGCAGCCCTCCCTCTGATCTCCCCCTTCCCTCGTGACTGATCTCAACACTGGCCAGGTAACTTTCCATATTAGCAGCTAATCTCTCTGCTCCCATATGGCTGGGGTCAGTCATCATTTCCATGACTTATTTGTTTCAATATCCGTAAAAAGTGAGGAAGTCCTTGGCATCAAGTAGTTTTAAATGATGTCAGGGGTCAACCGTGTCTTTGTTCCAGCACTGTAAACGTTCCCCTGTGCCTGTGCTCACCTCCGACTGCTGCCCTGTAGCGAGTAAGGGGATAACACAGGTGTCCTTCCTTCTCATTTAAGTTACTGCAGACATTATTATATCCATAGCAGTTCAGTTAAAAATAATACGGTCCCTTTTCTATTGGCCAAGTTGTAGGTGCCTGAGAAATGTCTAATTTAGGAGGGTAAATCTGGGGCTTGTATGGAAATCTGATAAAATACTGCCTCCATTTCCAGCATCACAATGTCAGCAAGTCTCAAATCTCTCTCAAATTCTGTATCACCCATGCAAAGTCAAAAAGGCAAAAGAGGGGGAAATGGATATATAAAATGATCTTTTTAAAAAAACCAGTGATCTGAGTTGCCAGAAAGCAGAAACTCCGTATGTAGCTCAGTTTGACCGTTATCAGTCCATTTTGCTCAGGTCTATTAAACTTCATCTGTTTTAATATTATTTTCTTATAATTCCTCCCCCATTGCTGTGTAAGATCTACAAGTAATGACACTTTCACAAGTAAAGCATATATATCCACCAGCATCTTGGCTCCTCTGTCATCTACACATGTTTCAGAGTAGGATTGAATATCTCTTTGATTAATGCTAATGCTTGATTAGCATACTAATGCTCTCATGAATGGTAGTAAGCCATCACATAGGAGAAAGCATTATATGAAACATTTAGATATTGGCAGAAGAAGATGATCTAACAGGCCTCTAAAAATTTTAAATTTTGTAATTTATTGTAGCTAATTTATGTGCAACTTGCGTGCTGTAATATAGTGTTAACATTATTTAAAAAGTCAGAAATCTCTCCGATATTAAGACACTCATGCACATATATAAAGTCACATATATACTCAAATTCTAAATAGCCTCTGGACATTTACAAGTCTAGCTATTGCATGTAGCTTCAGAAAAGGTATTTCTTTGCTGAAAGTATCACCATCAGTTCCCATTCACAAATAGTTTGGACATGATATAACAGCAACACTGCTTCAAACCAGGCAGCCCCCACATTTCACAGATGTGCTGTGTAACTGGCCGCCACCCAAGTGGCAATTTACTCCAGTCAGAGCAGTGCAAAGAGATTTCACCCAGAAAGTCAGAGCAGCTCCTCCCTAGGACTGCAGAAAGCAGAGTACGAGCTGTGTTTGTCAGCACTGACCTGCATATTTTCAGCAGCAGCAAAAATAGATGGGGCATCATCCACAAGTAATGCCAGCTGAGAGTCCTCTGAGACAGCACTACGTTTCCTTTTATGCTTAGGGAAAAAGGAATACACGAAAGAACAATGTGAATAAATTCCACCTGCTGTTTCAGGACATGTTCAAGGGCTAATTAAGGCTCTTCTGGTCACAAGCCCACTATACAAGGAGGCAAAACAGGAGGAGGAGCAGACAGTCTGTGTAAGGTTTTCATCATGTCAGGCAGCTCGAAGTGTTGCTATTTAGATTCTGACATTCTGACCCACCTGGGTGATGTCTCTGAAGCTTAGAAATACTGTAAAAATAACAATCTTTCACACATTTCACTGAGAAGTTCTTGCCTCCTCCCTCCTTTTTAGTAAAGGCTTGACATTTGGTGTTGTGGGAGTCAGCTTGGTGTCTGGATCTTTTGCAGTCCCTAGCGTGACTACACCTTTGCCTGTGTCTGACTAATTTGTGCAGTTCAGAAATGCTAAGCTGCAAATACTCATTGGAGTCTCATGGAAGCTGAGCAGCTATCTTCTCTACTTGGTTGCAAAAGAGGGCTAGTAATATGATTGACTATTGCAGCATTGATGCAAAGGTGAAGTAATTGATTTTGAGAAGCATTCAGATATGATGGTGATACCACCATGGAAATGTACACAAGTAAATTAACATTCACATTCCAGCAGCATTTGAATAATGTGCAGTACAAAACATCTGGGACTGCATATTAAAAGGGGATATAAAAATCCTCAATAGCCAGTGAGCATCCAGTGGATGAAGCAGTACAGGATAATGCAATTATGATTTAACTGAATCAAGCATAGGGGGAAAAAAAAAGAAAAGGCTGCATTAAAGTTACAACATTAATTCTTGACTATCCTAGGTTTTGAGTGCTTGAATTAACAATTTCAACATATTTTGTGAAATGTAATATAAACAGGTTTTGTGTATACCTTAATGATCTCAATGGAAGTGCATGTAGGTATTACTAGACAATATATAGTATCCCTGACACTTTTCTCTAAGTTACATTATAACTGGGTCTTGCCCATGAGAGAAAGTAGACATGCATGTGAAATACAAACAGGCAGCCATTTCTTGTACCATCTATGGCATTGAGGAATACCTTGTATCTCAGCTCTGCTTCAAAGTTCCTGTTGAGCAGCTTTCCAGCTTTTTGCAGCTTCCCTGATAAACACACTCATAGAAAATGCCAGTAGGAAAACTTGATATTATGTGAAACTAATCTGGTTTCACATTCTGTCATAGCCTCCAAACCAAGTACCTCCCTGCTGAAAGATTTGTGTACCTGTGACCCATTCTTGTGTTGCCCTGAAAACTGAGCAAAGACAGGAACAGATGGTTTAGACACACAAATGAGTTGATTACAACAGTTTAAGCTAAGCTTAACCTCTGGATTTGGGCTTCGTTGTACTCTGCAGCTGAGTGATAACCAGAGTAGACACTCTCTTACACATACAAACTGGGAAACATTTTTGCGAGTTCTTGGGAAATGAAATATCAGAGCTATAAATGGAGTCTTCCCGAACCTCCCCAACATGAAGTTAACATACCCAATGTGCAAACAGTCAAAACTGGGTCTGCACAAAGACTGCCAAACTGTGCTTTGGATGTGGCCCTCCAAACAGACCCCATAAGCTGTTGAAATGGCCTTGCCTTTTGCTATGGTCATGCAAAAATCAAGTCACAATTGCAGAAATTTCATTCTCACTCATTCCTCCTGCTCCACATATCCATGAAGATGGCCATTGACACCTACCTGTACAGCCCCTTTTACATGAGCAGCTCAGCAGGTAATGAAGCTGGTGACCAAAGTTATCATTTGCTGATGCGTACACAGCAGCACTGGCAAATAATGTTCTTGTAATTCATTCCTGGCTCTGATAGAAAAAGCATCTCCCTGGTGCAATGTCCCTTCTCCTGCCATCCCATGGCAGAGCTGGGGACAAACACACTGCAGGGACTGTAAGGTGCTTTCACATATGGAGCAGCTCAGCCTGGGCCAGGGCTGAAGCACTTTTTGATGGGGAAGAGGAATTTTTTACTTAATTTTCACTTACGGTGGGATGTGCGAATGAGAACCCATCAGTGCTGCAGTGGAGGCAAAAGTACAGTTTGGCTCTGAAGACCATCTTTGTAAAAAGACCATCATGGAGTATTTACGTCTTCTCACCTTGATTTCCATATAAAAATATATGTATATTACAAGTAAATATTGTTCAATAAGAGTTAAATTACCAAGATCAAAGTCTGGTTTTTGTGTGTGAGTTCTTTCAGCCCTATACCTTCATCACGCATTATTCTGTAGGTCAAATTAGAATCTCAGCAATATTCATGGTACCCCACTGCCTTAATGAGTTTAAACAGGTGAATTTAGTGAACTTGGATTTGTACAATTGAATTTTCAGTTTGTTGATTCTCCATTGTTTTGGTTCTTTCAGGCTAACAGAAGTAAGAATCAGTAAAAACTTATTTTTGGCACGAGAGGCAGTGGATCTGACCGAATACAGAAAAACAGCAGACTGACTGAAACAGTTCCATTATTACATGGTCATTTTGAATGTTGAACTTCACTTTAAGCCAAAGAACACGCTAAAGAAAATAAAGTTTGAATATATTGTTCCCACATTTGCAAACCACTAACATAAGAATATTTTTGAGCATCCTAAATATCCACCATTTTTTGGCTATAACTTTATCTCAGTCACCATCTCCAATGCTGAGTTTATTTTTAAAGAACAGTCTAGTTCCTGCTCCTTCAGGTTTATGCAGACAGCTGTTTTGTTTTGCTCTTCCCATGCTATGAAAAATCTGTCATTCAGTATTTAATTCTAGCACCTAACTGGCTCTCTTGAGACAACAGAGGAGCCTCCAACAAATATGAGCACATCAAGATCCCCAAGCAGGATAAAAAAAACCCAAAGTGAAGGCTAAAACAAAACAGCAGGTCAGGAAGCTCAAAGGCTTGTAGCGTTGATTTCTTTGGCACAAAAAGCACTGGGTTAGTCCAGTCCATACTCTGATTTAAATGGAATTATCCTGAGGTAAAAATAAAGGAATGCAGTGGTGAATCGGGCTTATTGTCTAGATTTAGTACAGAGCTGAGATGAAGGCGCTGGCCTGTGTGTGATGCAAGGTGTAAATGAACAACACACGTGAGCAAGGCTTGATCTGTTCCTTATGGTGCTCGCTAAACTGTATGTCAGGTATTTGTCTGCACAGCACCTTAGGCCATGCAGGACTCATCTGTTTTGTAATAAAAAGATTTGGCTACTACATCAAGATCTTAAAAAACAATTGGAGCCAATGGTACAATGAAACTCCACCATTTCTCTGTCAAAATTTGGAAGAAGCCACTTTTAATTGGGCAGTGTTTAAGGCTGCAAGCTTGTGTTTGTCAATATGTACTTGGGAGTAATTTGCTGTCCTTGCTTCCAATCCTTTCATGTGGCTGCCCAACAACTGCATTTGATTTTTTCACCCCTTGTGAAGGTTTAAGGGCTGTTCCTGCTGCTGCTCCTTCCCTCTTCCTTGTTATCCAAAGCAATAGCTGTTACCTGCCCTGAATAACCTGCTGAAAGCAGGGATTTGGCTGGACAGTCACACAGACTGTAAAGCTTCAGGTGGGGAGGAACCAGGCTGGGGAAGAGTGGAAGATCAGTAACTCATCAAGCCCTTAACATAGCTTTCAGGAAATATTGCTCTACTGTGCTTTATATCCCTCAAGAAAACTGACGGCAGGTGACTTAGCCTGACTTCAGGCTGTTTTAAACACTGCACTGCATGCATCAGGTACCAGCACGAGCAAGGGGCTCATCAGACCTTCTGAGTGTCCTGAAACAGAATGGTTGCATGCTCACGGTAACAACGTTTGTCAATAAGACTCTCATTTTTGTGAAATGCTGTGCACATCGAGCGTTTTTTTAAAAGGGGCTCATAAGACAGACAGAGATAACCAGAGAAGCACCCACCAGAATATGCAGAGTTTTTGCCCAAGTGTTGCAGTGTTTGAAGTTCTCTTCAAAGCAACAATCCTAATGGTATGTTACTAGGTAACGAGATATGACTTCATTTGAAATACATGAAGTATACTGAAAATTGCAGTTATGATTACAATCTAAACCCTTAAAAGCTCAAAGAGCGCATCATGATTGTTTTAAGCATCAGCTGACCTTTTCTTAAACCAGTGAAGGAACCTCCCTGTGATGCTGGAGCTGTGGGATTAGCAGCACTCTCAGATTCACAGGGACTATAACCTGGGTGTACACAAGACTCCCAGAGAGGCAAGTGACACTTCTTGAAGCAGCTTCCTGCCTTTACAGGATACCTCTTCTGGAGATTTTCATATCTCACTATAATCTGGCTGAATTTTAAACAGAAACTTAGCTGAAAAGGGGCTTCTCACTGTGTTTCACAATACCTGGCACTGGCTGCTCCAACAGTGAGCACAAACGCCCTAAGAAAAACACTGGTTCAGCCATAATTTCCTGTCTTTCTGTTTCTGCTTTTCGGGGTTATGCATACCATTACCTAGAGCTTAGCAGTGTTGTGAAAGACACTAACCAAGTGTAATGACTTGGGGAATTCAGTTCACTTTAGAGTTTCCAGAGATTTTTCTCCCCAAGAAGTTTTTCCAGCTATTTTATAAGCACCAGAAGGAAAAACAGTTTGCCCAGACAGCAGCAGCATGAGCTATCTTTGGATTCACACTGTCAAATGCAGAAGGCATTTGCTGGGCAACTTTCGAAGTGTGTATGTCACAAGATTTAATCAAGGAAACTCAAGTTCATGTCCTATTTTGCAAGAGGTATATTCCCCAAAAGGGCTGGGCACAATTCCAGAGAAAACTCATCACTGCTGTGGAAACTGAGAGGGCAAATGCTTTAAGGCTGGAAACATCCCCACACTGCTCCTGCACTGCCTGGTGACCACTGGCCTGCAGAGCTGGGACCACAGCTTGTGCTTGGGCGTTTGTAAACTGTAGAGCACTGCAGTGGGGCCCTGGCAATGCTTTCAGCCTCGTGTGCCTGGCAGCAGCCCATGGAAAGCCTCTTGGTGAGTCTTCTAAAAACTCAAGAAGGTCCTTCATAATTGTCAAAAGTTGTAATAAGTATTCTTAGGGTTTTTGTTATTTTTTTAGCTAACTTTGATTTGGAAATGTCTGTTCAACTAGGAGACAAACTAATTTGGGAAGCCCATTCTGTTCCATAAGTGACACTAGGGTTATACCAGCCCAACTAGATAAACTATCAACAACCAAAGAGAAGAGACAGATTCCCTTAGCTTTGCTCACCTAAACTAGCACTTCTGTAAAAATAACCCTATGGAAGCTGAAAGCTATTGAATGAGAAAAAGATCCACTTTAAAATAATATTAAAATAGCATGAGAATTCCTCTTTTTTTAATAACAAAAATGAATGTCAAGGGTGATGATGATCAACACCAATAAGGAGCAAAGTATGCTTCTTTTTAAATGGAAAACATCTGCTCTGTTTTGTTTTTTTCCTGAACACTGTGAAAATAGTTGGTTTTGCCTCAGGAGGTAGAAAAGGTTTCACTCCTCTAGTAATGCCTTCATTTTTCTTCTGACCCCTTGGATCATTTAATTGGGCTCCTTTTAAAGCCAGTATGTAGGTAAACTGCATGCATAATTAGCCAGCTGGGTCCCCTGCCAAGAGTCTGTCATTTAGTATCTGTGAGTGCCAGCAGGGTCAGGCATGACACATGGTGCAGTTCTGAAAAGCAAACAACCTTCAGGTCTTGTCCATAAAACATGGAACACGTTCAGGGCTGTATCGGGCTCTTTCAGCAGTTTCTCATGCATGACCAGAGGTGTGGATTTTATGTGCAACTCATAAAGAAAACTCTCCAATTTGCACGCCACAAGCACTAGCAGGTGATGGCCCAGGGTAGCAGAGGAGGTGAAAAAACTTTGGCAGAGACATTAAACTGCGTCTGCCTGTGAAGAATACTCTTTTCCATTTAGTGCAGGCATCAGTTGCCGTGTGATGGCTTAAGGAGCTAAGCAGCAAGTCTGAAAAATGGTCGGGAACCACTGCCTCATATCCCAGCAGGACTAGCTCAGCCCCTTTGGGAGGTGAAATTTTAGGAATCTACTTGTAAGTGCATTTTAATTTGCATGAACTGCTCTGGTGGGGTCCACCCTTCACTTTCAGTGCAAACGTGGTGCTCTGCACAGTCACCAGAGAGTTAATGGTGCCCCGGCTGTGCGGTCATTGGCAGAAAATCCTGGGTGGATTTTGCAGAAAGGTGTGCATAAACGAGCTCCAGGCATCTCTGCAGCCACTTGAAAAGCACTTGTAGTAACAGAGCTGCATTACGCTGTGTTTCTGCCTTTGCTGGAAGTTATCCGTGACGATAGGGTCTGCAGCAATGAGACAATGAGACACACTGAGATTTATCCAGAAGTGATGAACAGAGAGACTGTTTCTTGACCACAGTAGAGTAATTTAACCGTTATTATACCATTGTTTCCATCAAGTCACTCTTACCTGAAATATCTGCCTTGCCTTCAATTCATTTCCTTCCAAAATCCAGATGAGACTCATACATGTGATGAAGCGTTACCTGCTTGCACCCAGTGAGGAGCCATCAGACATCATCTGCTTCAAGAGGCTCCTGTTTCAGTTACCTTAGCTCTTCCCCTGGGTCAGCTGTGACTCTGCCACCGACAAGTTGTCTGCTCATCTGAGGGTATATTGCCAAGTCTGTGTTGTTAAATAAATGCTTATTTTGATGAGGAGGGCTTTCACACTTCATGTGGGAAAAAGAACATGGAAAGCACTGATAAAACCAGTGATTAAGATATATAGTGACATTCATACCCCGGTCATGACAGACCCAAAGCCAAGACCCAGACATGGATCCCAGCAGTTCTGTATTCATCAAGTACTCACATTGTACCTCCTCGTTGCCTCACAACCAGCTCTGTAAAACACACACCTAACACCTGTGCATTTGCAAAGAGCCACGGGCAAAGGAGGAGCGGGGAATGTTTGAAGGATGTCGGTATCCCAGGATGCCCACATTGCCTCCTACTGCTGTCATTTCTTTATTGTGGACACTTCATAGGCCACTGCTTTTATTTGTTGAGGTATGAGCAAACTTGCAGGTTCAAAATATAAAGATCTACCAGATCTGCAAAATCAAGAACTGTTATTCTTCTTTGTATTTCTTAGGATTTGAATCTTTCAGAGTCTCACTTCTAAGCTTTTCTCCACCAGTAGGAAAGCCAGCAGCTCATCTGTGTGCTTGCTTATGTAAGGTACATGGAAATGCTGACAAATTCATTGATTCCAGAAGCTGGAGATTTAAGAAAAACACCCGGTACTGTGAGACTCTCAACAGTCATAAGACTTTGATGTTTTGAATGATGGAGTTTCCACCACTTCCACTGGAGACTACTCCATAACAGGTCCCTGTATACTCATGTTGCTGTTACTCAGCAGTTTTGTATTTTCACTACAAAACCACTCCTTTCATATCATTCTTGACATCCCATACAGAGGAAAGCCAAAGTATGGAGGTTTTGCAATTCTCCGTGACACTTAAGGATATGAGATTAATACATTTACATGGTCCACTTAAGGTTATCACATAATTGTCTTCAGGAAATGAAAGGGGCCAAAGCTTTTACACATTTTTAAGCATATACCAAAAATAATTATTAAAAAAAAAACCCTCTCCAATCTTGTTTAACAAAGAAGATATTGTTTGGAAGATAGAAAATAAATTAATTTTCTACTATGACCTCATTAAAATTGGATTTAAGCTCCAACCCAAAAGAATTTTAGAACAACATCAGTCTCTTGCCCTTAAATCTCCATCTATTGAAGCTGGTCTATTTATTAATTTCCCTGCCAGAAAGCATATTTTGACTGGCCTGTGAGCTGAGCAGACAGTCTCTCCCCAGAAGCTCACATGAGGGCCATTTCCTTAATCATTTCTTCTCAGCAAAGAGGGTGTTTCCAACCATATCATTTTTAATCAAAGCACTCTTGACTCAGACACAATTGTTCACGTTGACGGACAGATGGGGATTTGATCCCAACCCAAGAAAAGAAAAAAGCAGAAAGGGCAGCGCCTCTCTTATCTGCAACGAATGAACAAGATTAGCCATAACCTGTTTTCTTCTCACCATACAACAAATCCAGTGTGTGCTCTCAGCACAGCCATAGATTCTCATCTTGTAATTTTTAATACAAGACATATACAGCCTGAGGGAACAAATTACTCTTCTGTATTCAACATGCTTCAGTGCCTTCAGAGGACTGTGCTTGAGAAATACAGTTACTTTGCTTGGCAGGAAAAGCCTTTGAAAACAAAGGAGAGGACTCTCAGCGATGAAAGTCAAGTTCATCCCAAAAGCAACAAAAGAAAGCAGTTTGGGAAGTTGGACATGCTTTGGTGGAAAATTGTCAAGACACGAGTTTACTTTCTAAGTGGCACTGTGCATCAAATCATTTTTCTGTGCAATCCCAAAGCATGACTGTCTTAAAAAAAAACCCAAAACAGTTTGAAATTGGCAGGTCTCTGTATCCCACCTTTCCTGTTGGGAACCTGGAGCTGAGCAGAGAGGACAGGGGAGGCCTTCTCTTCCCTCTCCCCCTTTCCATCCGTCTGCTTTTAAAATCACAGCCCTTCAGGACAGGCTGTCATGTGAAAGTGCAGGAAAATGGGATCTCAAATGCTACTGAAATAAAAATACCAATGACAGATGAAAAACGTGTGGGTCTATAAATAAGACAGAGTGGGCTCGCTGTCTGATACCCTTCTGCAGCTGTGCCAACCACGTGCGCACTAAATCATAACAGTGCAGGCCTCCACACTCAAAACAGTGATATTAATTTAAGAATCATGAGATTTTAAAGTCACAATGTTTGAGAGACCTTATTTGTTTCACTCAGCATGAGTGGGTTTTGAGGCTATGAAAGCAATGAAAACTAGAAACTTATTTTATCACACACAAAAAAAAAGAGATTTTTGTGCAGTTGCCTGTCTTCAGAAACGAAGCCTCACAAACAGTAGATTTATTTTTACTGAGCTAGGAAACAGGGGTCTTTTTTATATTGAATATTTGACGAATCACATCAAATGCTCCATTTGAATTTCCTGTGCCCCATGCTTTGTTACATGAAGATTTCTATAGGACTGCAAACGTCAGATACAGAAAGTGTTTCTATTTCTCTGACTGCAGTATTTCACACTAACTGACCTATACTACTTCTGCTTTTTTTGGTATAAGTACCCTTCACAAAAACCTTTTTCAGGAAGAATCCAATTACAAAGACCACCACTTTTCTGTTTTCCAGAAATGTTTTTTTCAAATATGATATAATTCTATTGCCATTTTAAATTCTCCAAATAAAAATACCAAAATATTGCTGCTTTATACTGCATCCATTCAGAACATCATTTGAGGTTTTGGCAACTGAACATTTTTGTTTTCCACCTCTGCTGGCAGGGCAGGAGGGTTTCCAATTTCTTGACTTTCTCCCTCTCTACAAAAAACAATATGGCTTGTAAGGAGCATGAAAAGAGAAAGAAAAAAAGTAAAAAAAAGTGATATTGCTTTGCCTAGGGGATGTAAATGGTGTTTATTTACCCCCTCTCTCTCTTGAAAAGAAGTAATTAGAATGCCATTTTCAGATACAGATTCTTCTTTTTTTCTTTTTTTTTAGAGTTGAGATTTTCATATGCATTTAAGTCCAACATTCAAGTCCAAACTACAGCCCTATTTTCTCTTTAAAATGTAACCTAGTTATAGATGCCTCTCCTCCTGCAAAGTTATACAGGTTTGGGAACAATGCAGGCTGTATTTTCCAGTCTACAAGTAATAAAGTGTAACTTCCAAGAAGGAAACCTGGGATAAAGTATCCTGTCATCTTTCCATACAGTGGCTGGTATATTTGTTTGCTGAACTAAGTATGCAAAAATATATACAGACATTAAATGTAATTTTAGTGTACATACAATTGCATGGGTAATGACGATACTTTTGTTTGTTAGTCTGTGGGCGTACTTCTCTAAATGCAATGTTTTTCAGTCTGTTCTGAAAATCTGAATTCACATACAGACAAATTCTATTGAGTATCTTCCTTACTAGCAATTGTCATAACAACAAAGAAAAAACATAAGCAAAAGTTTACACATACAGTGCCTATTAACACAGACTCAAAAAAAAATCTTGCAAAAATAGTATATATGCTCCCTGCAGTGAATTTGATTTTGTCTGGTCTGTAACTAAATTCCCTTGATACTCCAGTTTTATGATGGTGTGATGTAGTGGTAAATCAGGGCCATACTGATGATCTAAATCAGAATAACCAGCATGTTTTTCATTTCAGAAGCAAAAAAAAAAAAAGGTTGTGAGAGAAAGTTTGCCAGTTTCAGCACTTCCTGGCCGCCAAGAACATTTACTGAAAATCAATGGTCTGTCCAAAACCTAATGTGAGCAGGAATCGTAGTGCAGCTGTTCAGAATCTATACTGCTTCCTAGGCAAAGTTTCTAAGGCCTTTCAGACCTTTAGAATAATAAAAATGATTAACGGTCTTGAACACTGTGAACCAAGTGTTTTGAAGTGTAACCTGCTACTTGTAATGCACTCAATATTTCTGATCTGTATTGTACTGGCATACGGGGCCTCTGGAAGTTAATGTTAAAATGGGCAACATTTGAAAGGAATGAAGAGAGGCTCATGAAGTCTGACGGCAAAATCATTTTCTCCCAAACCAAGACATTATTTTCCATCAGTTTGTAAAGGCAAAAAAGAAGTGACTGTAAATATATATAAATATATATCATTTTCTATAACCATATATTCTAAGAGAGAAATGTGGATACCACACAATATTTTATCAGCAAAATGATCCATCTCATTCAGCGCAAGAGTTTGCCGTAAAGGGACCTCAACTTGTTTTGGAGAAACATAAAAGTGTTGGGTCTTCTCAGACACTGTGTGCAGCAGAAAGAGGCTCGAAAGCTTCATGGAACGACTTCTTCCACCTGGGCCTTCCATATTCCTGCCCCTTTCAGGTGCAGCCCCAGCCACGAGCACAACCCTTAGAGCCGCTTTGATCTATGTCAAGAGTTGGTAGATTCACCTAAGTAATAAAATCCAGCGAAGCACAGTAAAATGCTGGTGACTGGCAGATACCAGGTACCTGCAGCATACAATCGCATGGGTCACCGCGGAGCACTTTGGTTTGCACCAAGCCCATCTCCAACTGCCGCACGCCTGATGCCCAGGTCTGCTCGCACTAAGGCTGCAGTTGCACAACCACCTTCTTCTGAAAAACTGGACTCAAGCCTAAGGTGTCTGTTGGCTTCCCATTTATCCCAACTTGTTTGCTCATACCCTGTACCAAACCCAAGTAAACAAACTGATGAATTTGGACCTCACCTAGTTCCAGATATTGCCAGGGCCCTCAATGTACCAAGGCCTTGATTGCCCTGACCAGACTCACCTGGGACCTCCACCCACAGCCCCTGCCTGGCCCAGGAGCTCTATTTAAGCTCAGCCCCAGGGTACCCAGCCCCTGCCTGGTCTGGAGGTGTTTGTGTCTCTAGCCTTGGCTCCTGGGTGGACCTTGGCCCTGTGCTGTAGGTGGTTCACCTCTGGTCTTCTCTTTGCCCCCCTCCTGCTTTTGTACCTGACTGGGCTCCTGGAATGGACCCTGGACCTGGTTCATTGCTCCCTGTCTCTGGGGCTCTCAACAGGCCCCATTGCCAGCATCCATCCCTGCCTGTGCTGGGGTCACCCTTGGTTCCCAGGTCACCTTCCCTTAGGAATCTATTGGCATTTGCTGCTCCCTGAAAGACAAAAACTTTAAGTGAGAAGTTGTTGAGGGTGGAAAAACAGCAACAAAATACAATGGAACAGGAGAAAGCTCTTGACCACTGGCTTGGATCTCCACTGCTGCTTCAGCACCCCTGGTACCTGTACTTCCCTGTCTGCTGGTTGCGTGTAATAGAGCTTGGGAAAGCATTATGAGGAACACTCAGTTAACGTTTATAGAGAGGTAATGTACTACGTTCTTTTATGAAACTTTTTACTCTAAATTTACAGGCCTTTTATGCAATATTATTTTGGGGACAGCATATTGTATTCATTAGATATTTCAAATGGTATAAACAAGGCAGTAGAAGTACTCAAATTGCTGCAAGCCAGATGGAGATCTTATCATACTACCTCCCACAATTTGGAATAACTTCTTTTTGAAAGCCCCAAATTATCCTGCTTATAGCATAGCAGATGAGTGAATCTCCTGGGTCAGTGCTGGACTGTGCCATGTAGAGCAGATATTTGCCTGTCCCCTCTCTCTCTGCTAAAGGAGGACACAAAGCGCAGCCTCCTGCCTGAGCACTCGCTGCAATAGTGCACAGTAGTAGAAGGTGCATGTAGGCTTAAACAAAAACAAAGTTAAAATTAGATCATGAGAAGTTGCATTTTTGGAGCATAAGGGAACAGTTTAGTCTAATTATCTTCTTGAGCACAGAAAGAAAAGGAAATATTTTACCAGAGTCAGTTTTTAAAAGAATTATCCTAGGTAAATTGATCTGCAGAGAATTGCTCCCAAAACTATAAATCATATTGATTTACTTGCTTTACACTTCGAAAGGGTGACCAATGAGTTATCGTAAGGGTGCACAGAGCCCTCAGCCTCACAGATTGAGGATGTGGCTTATTCCTGCCTGTAATATGGATTAGTAAGGTGCAAATGATCTCTCTGTCGTAATAAACAAAGGGAATTATTGTATTCTTGAAAAAAAAAATTGAGAATAGACTATTTGTGATTTCCTAGCACTACCTGACTAGATCTGAGTTTCTTAAATTTCACTGTATTTGCATAGCAGGTAGGAAAGAGCATTTATTCTTTTAACTTTGGGTGGATCTTTATAGCTTGTAATCACATGCATTCATTAAATGTAGTGTAAGTTGCACTCTGGAAGCGTATCTCCTTGGTACTTTCCGGTTCTTTAGCATATAACATTCTGCCCTTTCATTAGTTTGTAAAATATGTTTAAAAGTCCAATGACTACTAATGATGGGAAAATAGCAAAATGCTCTTATGCATCTATTGTATTATCAGTTTGTTTTGAAATATTTAACAGCCATGTTTTGGAGCAATTCTTAAAATATTGTGTTAAATTTTCTTATTAAAGTTTCGAGGCAGCCAGTTTGACTCATCTGAACAGAGCAATTAGTTTGACAGAATTGACTCATGGTCATTCTACCTGACAGCATTCCCTTTTGTGGGAATGTAACTCTTACTATGAAAATGTTGTACTAAGCAAACCTTAGTTCCGCTCATAAATCAGTTCGATGAAAGGTTTGAAAGCCTGTTTCTATGGTGTAGTTAAATTACATTGAAAGTACAACTGACTTTGTCCCTAGCTTTTCCACCAAGTATAATGTGACTTAAAGAAAAGTTCGCTACAATACAGCTTAGAAAGCCAGATGAGATTTCTTGAACGAAAGTAGGTAGAATTTAGGTAAACATTCTCTAAGTTTAAAATAACACACTGAAGCATTTGTCTTTGATTATCAATTTTAATGTACATAATAATGAGACTTCATTCCCACGGGGACAGGCATGCTAAAAAAAGTTCCAGAGTGCTTGCATTCAGATTCCTGAAATCAAACTCCTCCTTGCAGTCAAAATCCAATGTAAAGCTGGAAGAAGGATGGCTGTTGATTCATGTGTGAATGAACTTTCCAAATACTTGCCAATTCTACAAGATAAATTAAATGGAAGATTTCTGGAAGACTAGTCAGCCACGCTGAACCAGCAGTGCTGCTAAGCTGCTGTCGCAGCAACAGCTGAGGGACTTTGATGCTCTTGCATCAAAAGCTAACTGATGCCTAACATAGAGCCCACCCAAAATTCAGCTGTTTTTGGCTTACTATAGCATCAATTACCTGGAGGCAGATGCAACATTATATGGGTCAGAAGCAACTTCAGTGATGTCCCTGAATTATGTTTTGCCTCATGCACACTGCTCTAGTCATAAAGAAACAGAGACAAAAGTTATAATTTATGAGTAGGCTTGCCAGTCTATGGAATTCATAAGTCTTCCCTGAGGAGGAAGTTGGTATCTACAAAATACTTCACCTAAAGTGTAAAAAAAGGAAAAAAAAAAAGCTAATGATCCATAGAAAACAACTGCACAAATACCTTCCATTTTCCTTCACAGCCATGTGAACAGACCATGTGTCTTCCTGTCAGACCACAAATACATCCTATTTTCAAAGGGAATGTTCTTTTATTAAAAATCAATACAAGTTTTCTTAATCTGACTTATAATGCACATATTGATTAGAATTGAAAACTGGCCATTTCCCAGCTCTCCTCTAGTGTAAAAAACCCACAATTGTGCACCTCCTCTCCAAATGGATCAGTGTCCAAATTCTTTCTAGTGATTTATTTTATTACTGGTAATTGAAATAACATATCAAATCTTAACTTTAAAATATTGCTCTAGCTCTGTCTCAGGTCAGGTTTTCAAATCTTTCCTGCAGACCATCATTGCTCCACCAGCAGAGCCATGGCCATTTCCCCTATTCAGAACAGGGTTCATAACTGCATGTGCCAAAGTGAGTCAGCAGGAAGCATATATTTGCATATAATGCTCCAGCCCAAGCTAAGAAGGCAGCACAGCACAAGAATTTTGCTCTCCCATTACATTATTAAAAGAGCTTAAAAATACTCATGGAAAAAAAAGATCAAAACGGTTACAAAACTTATTTTCCATTTTAATACCTTTCCATGCAAACCAATTGTTATGCAGTTGTGCTCACAGGTGAAATTGGTTTTATTCCTATGGTTAGAAATGGCTGTATGCAATAAAGAGGGGCAGCATCTCACCCTGCAACAAATCATAATTTTTTTCTCAATGGATGTATTATTTGTGAAATTTCATTGTCTTCATAGTACAAATCATTTTTCTGTTAAAGTGCGAGGAAACAGGAAGGATGGAGAAGAGGGATCTTTTGTTTCTACAGGAGAAATTCCAAGCAAAATAGTGGGAAGGTATTTGAAAAAAAAAAAAAAAAAGTAAAAAACTATAGTGGGTTTTTTTTTTTTTTTTCATTTCAAGCCAGTAGTGGAAATTGATTAATGAAGCCCGTCTGTAGCCGGTACAAAGGGCCAAATCTTCAGTTAATATAAAATAGCAAGCTTCTACTTTTAAAAACCAGAAAGAGGAAGGGGACATAAAACTAAAAAACAAACAGGCATATTTGATCGTTTAGTGGTGAAAAGATCAGGCACTCCTCAGTTGCAGGGTTTTATTTTTGTGCATTGTGTCAACGATTGGAAACCATATGTTTTAAGACCAGCTTCAATAGTATCAGTAGCTACAGTCCTCCTCTCAGATTACTTTTTACTGCCTGCCTAATTTTGAGCTTTAATAACTAACATGCACTTTGTTTATCAGTTACAAATGTTCTGAATTTTGGTGAAACAGGCTAAACAACACATATTGGTTTATCATCAGTACTAAAGACCCAACTAACAATTTATCTAACGTTGTGGCCTGTGACTTCGCAAACAAATAGTTCTTAGAAATAAGAATAATCTTGAAATTGATGGCTCTGGTTCCGAGCACTGAATGTGAGATGTTAGCACTGGGATTGAGAGATAGCTCTTGTCATCCCTGGAAGAATCCATCCTACAAGGTGCTGAGCCTTTTGGCATCAAAAGTGCAACCAAGTATAGCACCGTTAAGTCCCCTCGGATGGCACTCCTATTAAATAGCCGGTCCCATACTAAGTGCTTTATTGCACTGAGGTCGGTCTGGCAGTATTAAAATTAAATATATGTTTAAAGTCTTTCCAGAATCAGACCCTTAGTACCTTGCAGGAATGAGCAGTAATACATGAAATAGCTCTTTTTAAAGTAATTCTGTTTAGCTGTACAACAAAGAAATTCAAAATAGTCTCTAGCTTGTGTTATTTATCCTCTAATTACTTGAGGACAGAGTACCTCTCCTCTGTTTTTAAAGCACTGCATAAATTAATGATGTTCTAACAATAACAGCAGCAGCAATTCTGGGCATTTACCAGAGAGGAAGCAACCATTAGCCTTGAGAATGAAATTTCACTGCAGTCCACAAAATATTGTGTTAGGAAATACTCTGGCTGCCAACTTTCGCAATTTTGTTGAAAGTCGTCTAAAATGTGAGGGTTGGGGTGTTTGGGGTTTGGGTTTTTGGGGGGGGGGGGGTATTTTTGTTTGGTTTTTTGTTTGGTTTTTTTTTTCACAAAGCCTGAGCTCTGGCATCATGTGAAAACATGAAAATGTGAGATTCTCAGTTTTAATTTTAGAAGACAAGTAAGTTACTCAGCATTGTGGTTGCAAAGACAAATTGAAAACATGAACCCAAGGGCCAGAGAATAATTAGTAAGAGCCTGAGATGCATTGCTTTTAAAATCTTACACTTTGTAAAGCAATTTCATGATGCTCAGGGTCTGACTCAGGGTGTTTCTGTGCTTGGGGTTAACCATATTCAGTACCCCAATAAATCCTCTATACCCTTTTTGAGGGCTTCTCACCTTGGTTTGTAAAGAGGGTGACATCACATCTTAATTGTCAGAGAGGATGCTAAAGTTAAATATTGGATCATTTCTTGTTTTTAAAATGGAACCCGTTGTTTGCACTGATGTAACTCTGTTCATTTTGACAATGAGGTGGACAGCAGAAACTGGAAATATTTCCTCAAGGGAAATACACTTTCCATAGTAACTAAAATTTGGCATCTAGCTCCTTGCCTCCTCAGAGGAGAGGCTGAGGTGTAGCTGTAGGCTCTCCCACACTATGGAATAAGCTCTCCGGCAGAAGGTGGCTTCCCGTGTGCCCTAAGGATAGGGTATGGGCTGGCTGCTCAGGTCCCCCCAGGTGCCTGAGAAAGGGGACCATTAGCTCCTCCGTCTGTCCAGGACACCATCACCTAGCCAAGTGATTGGGAGCATTTCCATTTGGTGAATATGTGAAGCTTTCTGCAGAGTTTCCCTTTATTCTTTAAGTTTATGGTACATGGAAATAAGCACAGGGTAACGAGTCAAGCAAACCCCCTTCTAAACCTGGCTTATCTTTGACCAAAGAAAAAAAATTCTACCACTGAGAAATCCCTGGCACTATAAGGCTGATGATGATCCAGCTTGATGAAATGAAGACTTTTTATTGAGCCAACTACTAGGACTTGCTCCTACTCTCTTGTCTTGCAGCCTGGTACCCCATGCAGCTGTATGACCTGCGCACCCCAACCCATAGTCTCATCTATGGGGCAGAAACCATTTTGTTCCCTCGCCTTTCTAAATTGCTTTTAAGGTCCACAGGTATTTCGCTGGATACTAACAATGATGAAAATACTTAAAATTCCTAATTGAAAAATATCCTTTATCTTCCGCTTTGCACCCTTTTCCCACTGTGCCCTTATCTACTTTTCTAAATATTGCATACAATGTTTTTAGTAAATAGAAAGGATATTAGAGTAGACAAATAATGTTTACCCACCAGCTCAAGAAAGGTGTTTCTGGCACCAGTTCACAACTTACAAAAATTACTTATACTGAAAGGGACAAGGAGTGTCTTTTTGTGTGCAGGGTGCTGTACAAACAATGAGGTCCTGGTCTCTGACTGGCTTTCTGTGGCATTACCACAAACAATACTAATTCTTAAATACCTGCCTGGCTTTAAGCACTTAAGTAAATAATTGTATTGATTGTTGCAGCACTATTCACATGCATAAAACTAAGCATATATTCAAATATGTTGTGAAATCAGGGGTCAAGTGAATTTTGCACGCAAGGCATTTTTAGATGATTAGTATATATGAACTTACTTGTTAAGACCAGCTTCAGAAGGAGCTAATGTGGCAATCAGTTTTTTGGGCAGGGCAGCAGGGGAAAGGAAAAGATTTTTTTTCAAGACAGATCTAAAGGCTTTCTTGTACTTCAGAGACTCCTCACCAGAACCACGATTACGGGCAAGAAAGGCAGTGAGGAAGTCCCCCAAACCAGCAATCTCTCCAAGTTTAATGTGAGTGGTGTAAACTCAGAACTGCAGATAATCCATGGGGAAATCAGGGGGTTAGTGCTGAGAACTGATGG
Source organism: Harpia harpyja (assembly GCF_026419915.1). Taxonomy (NCBI): domain Eukaryota; kingdom Metazoa; phylum Chordata; class Aves; order Accipitriformes; family Accipitridae; genus Harpia; species Harpia harpyja. Next base: position 39,933,354 of record NC_068940.1, on the reverse strand, counting down.
GGAATAACAACTGAAAGAGCTTCGGTTTTTCTAGGCCGGTGGGAGGTAGCTCATGCTAGGAAGCCTGCCAGCTCCGAACTGATGCTGGGAGCTTTGTCTCCTTTGGATTGTAGGAACACACTTTGCAGTCGAACTGATCTGAGAGATTTTGATAGTAAAAACAGCTGTCTCGTTGCAATGATGTTTTTGTTCCATTGTCAAAATTTTGAGTTAAATCCATGAGTGGGCTGCAGCTTGTTCAAACCCTGAACTCAACACCCTTTGTGCTCCTTTGGCTTTTCCACTGCGGTTCATGGGATATCTCCTTCCTGAGGAAAGGGCTAGGTGTAATAAAAGCCGTCAGGGTGAGGACTTGCAGGTCACCTCCGATGCCTCCCCAGTGCTGGAGAGACAGAACTGGGGAGCTGCAGTCTGCCTCAGACTGGTGAGAAGGGGGGAATAAAGAGGAAGAGCGGGTGTGCGGAAACAAAACGCCCCAATGCTGCTGTGGCCGGGCTGCATCCCCAGCGAGCAGGTATGCCGGTGGGAAGGGGCAGCTGTGTGGTACCTGTACTGTGTGTGGGGACGAGGCCAGCACGGGCGAGGTGAAGCTGTGCGTGTGGTGTACAGCACAAGGGGATGCATGGAGGGTGCATGTGGTGGGAGGCCCTAGCCCCATCTCCCAGCGTAAGCCCTCCGAAAGTGCCTGTCGCCCCTCTCTCGGATGTGCGGAGAATGATGTACCTGACAGAGGCCCCCATCACATCAGGCAGGAGCAGAAGTCCCCCTGAAGGTGCACGTGCCAGAGACAGCCTCTGATTTTGTGCTGACATGGGAGATGGGGCAGCACCTCTGTATGGCCACAAATCCATTCCAGTTCCCTTGAGGAGATCAGAGGTAGAAGCAAGATCCCTCGGGGGGCTTTCACCCTCTGGGGAGCCAGAAGCTGCGTGATGCTCTGTGTTTGTGAGTGCAGAAAGATGGCTCATACGAGTGCAGCTATTTCTGCAGGTCTGCGGGACCTACAGCTCTGTGGCACAGTGTGCATAAGAAAAACAGACATCCACAAAAGCCATTAAGTTGGTATTTAAAAATTGTCACTAGAGATCAGTAACACAAGAACTGTAGTGAGAATGATTATTTTCATGGAAGCGGAAGGTGGTACTGAAGTGTCCAAGTTTTACAGCAGGAATCTCTTTCAAAAACTTGCAGCTAAATGTACGCTGATAGCACCGACAACGGTAAAACTCTAGCTCCGAAAGCAAAAAAGCGTGTTGGGAGAGTACCTGCTGTCCGTGAAAATACCGGCCGGCTTTTGTTAGAAAACGCGGGGGAAGCGGCCGGGACAGCTCTCCCCCCAGGCAAAGCAGCGGCGGAGGGTGGCACGGGGCAGGTCTGTGACAAAGCAGAGGGGCTGCCAGGGCGTCCCCGCGCTCCGGCCGGGCCCCGCGGCGTGCGGGAGCCGCGGGAGGCTCCTCCTCCGCCCCGGCACCGCGCCGCGGGCAGCCCAGCCGTGCGGGCGCTGGGACACGCCGCGGCCCCACGCCTGCGGTAGGTGCGGCGCGGGCCGGCCACCCCCCGACGGCGGGCAGCGCGGGGAAAGGCCCGCCGCGCTGCTAGGGGCCGGCGGTCCCGGTGACAGGCTGCCGTGGGTTGGCGGAGGGGGGGGGGGCGGAGGGGCCGGGTGTTCCGGCCTCGCTACCGTGGAAAGCAACAGGTCAGATGAAGCGATTAAAAATCCCCGCGCCGTCCTTCGCGCTGCGTGTGCCGGCGGGGCGCACTGCTCCGCACCCCGGCGCAGCCCGCGGGCTCCGGCGGGAGGCGAGGCGCGGCGGGGAGGGAGGGAGTGGGTGGGGGGGGTGGGCGCAGCGCGGGGTGCGGAGCCGCCGCCCCGCTCCGCTCCCTTCCGCGGGCATGCGCGCCTGCCTCGCACATGCTCACTGCGCCCGGAGCGGGCGCGCACACTCCGCAGCGCTGCGGCTCCGCGCTGCACCTCTGGTGAGTATGGGCGGGGGGGGGGTCCGGCCGCGGAGGGGGGGCTTCTCCCCGCGCCCGCGGAGGGGGCCGGCGGCAGCGGGCTCCCGAGCGGGGCGGGGGGGCCTCGCGGTACCGGCGGCTCAGTCCGAAGTGTGAAACCGCCTCTGCGTGTTGCGCGCCGGGCGGTGCGCGGAGCGGAGCGGGGCGGGCGGGGGGTGGTGCGGGGCAGGGCGCTGCCGTGGAGCGAGGCGCTCGCCCCGAAACCCGTCGGGGGACGGCGGCGTTGGGGGGAGCGCGGTGAGCCGCCCCCCGCGGGCGCGGAGCGGCTCTGGGCGCGGCGCGGAGCGTTCCGCGGCGGGAAGCGCGGCAGCGCCTTGGGGTCCTGCCTGCGGAGTTGAGACTGAGACTTCACCGAGGTAGTTAGTCGATGCGCAGCGTAGCGCTCGATTTTACCGTAAAACCAGCTTCGTTTAGTAATTATTTTAAGAACTGAAGCGTGCGTTTAAATAAAATGTCTTAATGCTTTTTTTTTTTTTTTGCGGTTGCTCATACGAGGAAAACTTGTACTGTGGTTTATGCAGTTTAAGTAAACTTTTTTGAGTGTTAAATTATGCTTGAGCCCAGCGAATGGCCTCTAAAGGAAATTATTCATGGGGTGCAACTACTGTTTTTCAGACATCTCAAATAATGATATATTCTGTTGTATAAAATTGTAATTGTTAAAATGCGTATGGTTAACCAATAAACAGCTGGTTGGTCTACATCAAGTTTATTAACAGAAATTTTGTTCAGTATAGTATCACATTCACACATCCCTTAACGCTGTTAAAGGCAATGGTAGGAATGGTTTATTGTTTAATCTTTCTCGTGGACCTTACTAATTTACTGAGAATTTCTTACCACTGTAATGCCATCCATAGAAGGGTTTCCCCCCCACACACATTGAGAAAGCACGTCTAAATTCTTTCTGCCTGTCTACATCTGTGTGTATTAGGGCGGTCTGGTCCCCAAAAGATGGCATACATTTAAACTAGTTGTTCTATGTCTAAACTAATGTTTCTTAGATCATTTCATACGTTTAGTGTTGCATTGTTTTGTGTTACTTGTTGCTATATATAGGATAATTTTTTTCTCCTTATCTTTTCTGACATGAATAAACCATTTATTTTCTTAAACAAAGCTGAATTTTTATTTCTACTTTGAAATTCAAGGCATCATGTGGCCTCAGATGTTACACATGCAAGTAGGAAAGACTTGCAGTACAAATGCCTTGAAAATAATCAGTGCTCACAGCTTTGGAAACATTCCAGAAACTTTTTAAGCTTGTTTTGAAAATTCATTTGAAATGGCACAGCAGCTGATAACTTGATTTAATTATTCAAACTTACATCTCTTTAAAAAAAAAAAAATCTTAATATGTGGTGCAAAATTAAATTGTGAAGTTATTTAGTCAAATTGTCCACACTGTCCTCGTGCCTCTTGTACTCCCCCACCAACAGGTCAAAACATTTGGCTAAATAACGAGCAGTGTAATCTTTTGGTTTTAGGCTCATCGATTTGTTTTGCTTTGCTTTGTTTAGCTTGCTCCCCTCAGCTCATTTTCTTTTAAAATACTATATAGTGGCTTGATTCCCATGACTCACTAATCTTATCACCATTATTTGGTTGAAATGTTTGAAATGGGCTCCTGTTTCAAATATCGCACAACCTTGGCAGTCTTAAATTTCATTAGAAAAGCTTCATTGGGGAGAAATAAAAATGTTGCTGATAATTCCCCTTCCAACACTAAGTCCCATATTCAACTACATGATGTGCGCGGATACGCCCTGATTATACAAAGGAATTAAACTCAGGTATTCATACGAAGAACTTGATCTCAGAATATCACTTAAAGAATCTTGTGGGTTGCTGTGGTGGTGTGCTTAGCTGGTTGATATGCTAGATTTTTCTCAAAATGTAATAATTTAACTATTAATCCTGCAAAAATTAGTTGCATGTTTAACTTCAAGCCTGTAAGGCATCGTACTGAAGTCGGTGTGGCTGTATTTGTATGTCAGTGTGTATATGTACACGCTTCTGACAAAGAAAACAATTAAAGAGGTTAGTAATTTTCTGCAGTCTTCCCAACTGTTATTTATGATGTGTAGTAGTAAAACAGCTATTTCAAAATCAGCTATAATTCTCTTCAGTAAGATTTGTTTCTTCTGTGCCAAATTGTGCAGTAACCAGATGGTTTTAAGGTGTCTTCAACTGGAGAACAAGCAGGAACAGTGCTGAAGACTAATTATTCCTTGCAGTAAATTCCTTCTGCAATAAATTCACAGGTTGTTAGACTTAATCTGTGGAAATGATTGTTAAGATTACTTGTGCAGTGAAAAATGCTTTTAAAATTTTGTGAAAACTAGCAGAAGTTCTTAGAATGCTAAGAAAATATTTTTGAATTAATTTTGCCAGGCTGGGGTAACTTTTATTAAGGACGAACTGTTAAATGAAGTTGCAAATTCAAGTCCTTTTCATAAACCATGGAACGCTGCAGTTTTAATATGAAGATTTTAAATATATCCCATAATTGGAGGGGTCAATTGGTAGATCAAGTAGGGAAATCTTGTACTGCCGTTTCCAATGTATAGTTACCGTATGTATGTGCATTATTCACAGCAATAGCAATATAAACTTGATTACTACATGGTGTAGTCTCCTGGATTAACAGTCGGGTTCTTTTAATTAAATTTCACATTGTACTACATGGGACAGAAAAACAGTTTTACCAAGAAGGAACAAAAAATATGTTCAGAGCTATAAACAATGGCATACACAAAAGTAAAGCCATTCAGGTTTTGGATACATCCTCCTTTTCAGTGGCTTAATTTAGTAAAATGTACAAGATTTTTTTTTTTTTTTTGAGTGTGTATCTACTAAAAAAAAAGTGTAACTACTCAAACCTCTTGGCATAATATTCACTTTGATATGAACAGGTAGAACTCGGCAAATCTCTTTCCCTCCCTTTTCTACTGAAAAGCCAGAAAGACCGTCCTGGTTGGGACTGTTTGTTAAGAGGTCTCATCAGAAAACAATTGTTCATGGCAGTCTAATTCTTAAAACAATACTTTATCTTTATTTGCAGATCTTAACTCAAGTAATGATGTTTAACAAATACCTTGTTTTAATCAGGTGAAGATAAGCCCCTCAATTAGGATACAAATAATTGCTCATCTCAGTTGGGTCATTTGGGGCCTGGAGGTGTTGCTGTTTGCAGGTAGATTTGGTGCTACCAGAGTATTGAAGCAGGAGGGATGAGAAAGCGGGAATAGGGATTTAGGAATTTGCAGTCATCTTGCAAAATATTTTTTGATCACAGCATACAGAACCCAATCCAGTTCCTTTCTTTGGCAAGCTGTTCAGTTGCTCTCGATTTACAGCTGCAAGAGGTGTGAGGGGAAAATTGGATCCAAAATAGTGGTCACTGCATAGATGGTTCCAGTGAGTGTGTCACACAGTGAATATTTAATTAAAAATAGTCAAACCTCTCTTCACTCAGTCGTTCTACTTGGGCTTTACTTATGTATTTGAATTATTTCACAGGTGTGTAAAACGAGAGGAGAAAGATTACATGGGCGTAATCCTTCCCATTTAAAATTATTTGTCTGCAGCTGCTTAAGTCCTAGCATTAGGAGTCACATATAAACATGTTTATTTAACATCAGTGTTATCTGTTAGATTGTACATGGTTCATTAACATGGAGAGAATACTTTTTGTTTAATAGTGTGTGGGAGCTGCCAGAGGTCAGAAGAGGTTGTTTGTCTGAAGTCGAGATGGCATCTTGGCTTTGCTCTTACTTTGTTTGTCACCTCTGCTGTGACCGGGAAATACTTCATTAGTGCCGTGCTAAGGTATTTTCCCTTGTGTTTATGTACAGAGGCTCTGTGGAAAGCCAGAAGTCTGCTGCAGGGTTGCGGTAAGGTTTATGGGGAATTTTAAGGAAGGTTTGTTGTAATTTGTGGAGGATTGGTTTAGTTGGGGTTTGATTAGAAAAAGCAGCTTGGAAAGGGAGGAGCAGCAGCGGAGAGGGGAGCCCGCGATGTTGTGGTGCCCACAAAGTGCGTGGCTGTAAATCACGGTATTTTACAGAACTGGGGAGATGGGGGTCCGATGGCTTGGGAAGTTCAGTGCGTTTTGTGTGCCAGTGAGTAATGTTTTGTCGGTCTGGCTGGGCCACAGTCAGACTGGGAACAGCTGTATCTGGTGGTGATGCTGAGCTGAGACTCGAGAGGAGAGTGGCACCTCTGTCTGCAGGGGACAGAGCAGGAACGGGCCCTTCTGTCTGGACAAAGCTTGCAGGGTGCTGTCCGCTCTTTCTCCTGTTCACTAGAAACGTGCTTGGATATATGAAACTCGATCAGGGACACTGGAAATACCTTGTATAGAAGTAACCACGGCCTCAAGTTTGAAAAGGTTACTTAAAATGTTTTAATATGATTTATGTATACAAGCTAATAGCCATGCACTGCACACAGTGTTGAGGGAGAGATGTGCACACACACATGTATACGCAATTTCATTTTTTATTTGAGCTTCTTGAAAATGCTTCTGAACATTTCTGACAAGTTGGTGAATTTCTCCAGCCTGATTTGGATGGTGGGGGCTGTTTGGGCTTTTTTTGCCTTGGAGGGAGAACATAATTTAAATTTTTGTTAGAAAAAAAATAGAAAATTGACTTCTATGATTTTTATCGAGCAAAGACCCCTGGTAGATAATAACCAAAAGGCATTGAATAAAATGAGCATTATTGTAGAGATCAAAGTGTCTGTGGAAGATGCAATGTGAATGAAGCATACTGCAAATGTGCAGTTTTTTGAAAGCGTAACAGTAAAAATAGAAGGGATTTAAAAAAAATAAACTGAACTTCTGTGTTGATTATAAGTTGTAACTGAAGTACACTGAGGGCCTGGATATTGTTTTTAAAAAGCCAGCAAAACAGCTATTTCTAAAAAATAGTAGGTTCCCTCAGAAGGGTAGAGAGAGAACAAAAATAAGTGTTATGTTGGGGGGGGAATGTCTGGTGTAGGGTTTTTTTCTTTGAGTTATTTTCAACAAGTACTTATTCTGTTCTGTATTTTTAAGAAATTATGTGGACAGCAATTTTGTTTCTTTACCAAGGCAGTGAAAACACCAAGAATCCTTTTTATAATTTGGAAAGAATGTCAAAAGAATGAAGTAGTTAAACCTAAGTGTATTAGATCATACGCCTTAAATGCATAAATAAGCATAACTGCAATCACAGAAACCAATGTTAAAACCACCAGGAAAACTCGCCCACAAACCCTAATGACTTAAAGGGAATGACCTCAGCCATTGTGAAATTTGTGCCTATTTGTTGACTGACATTTTTTTGTAGAAGCAGAGTGCGTGTTTCGTTGGGGTGTGGGATTTTGTTGTTTGAAAGACTGCTGGGGGTTTTTTGTTGTTGCTGCCAGGTTTGAATACAAAGAGTGAAAATGGGATTGAGGCCGGGAGAGCCTCGATATGATTTGGGCCTTACCAATTTGAAAAGCAGGTGAAGGGTTTGTTATTGACGGACAGAGACTGGTAGAAATTGATTGAAGTTTGTTTTTCAGATGTTAGAAACTTCCTTGATGATAGCCCTTTTCTAACATATTCCCAGCTGGTTTCCTCTTAAGGAAATGAAGGTTGTAAGTATTTGGTTACAAACCTGAGATTTCTTCATGTCCGTGTCTTTGCGTGAGTGCTGCATGAAATGCCGGTGTCATTCATCTCCCCTCTGCTTTTTGGAGAGGAAATTGATGCACCATAGAACCTGAACTTGCCTTTGCTGGAACACCACTTACTAATTCAGGGAAATGGAAGTCTTGAATTATTTCAACAATAATAGACTTCTTTGGGAATATTTTTAAATAAACCAGTGCTACAGACTGCAAGCCTGGCCAGAGCCAAGTCACTTTGCACACAGGGCTTCTCTCTGCTGCCTGTTCCTGGCAGTGGGCTCCTACTTTTCTTCGTTGCAGTAATTGAAGAAGGTCCAGATTTAATTGCCCCTTCTTAGATGTGGAGAAAGGTTTAAGAAGATTGGTAATTTTATGGTGTTTGGTGCCTAACTCTAGGCATTCAGTCTCATGGCGCAGAAATTCTCACTTGCCATCTCTGCTTTTGAGAAGGAAAACAGCCCAGCTAAATAAATAAATAAAAATCCTAAATAAAAAGAATGATTTAATGCTAGTCAGCCCAGATAGTAACTAGTTAACCCACAGAGAGTTGATGCTTCTCTCCAGGCTGGAAAGGGCAGACTTCACAGGGAAACTCAACCGGAGTAGGAAAGCCTGGTACTTCCAAACAAAGACAAGGGGACGTGGGGAAAATTTCTTAAACTCAGCAAATGCCTTAAAAACTGGAAATGCCTCTAGGATTACTCAGGCACCCACAAGAAACAGTGAGGGGAAAGTGGGGCAGGCATCTGAATATTTTTTTGTTTTTTTAAATAGGTTGAGTAAGCAAAGCAATCTGGGGGCCCCAGTTATTTACAACTTAGTCTGCGCACCATGCAGAGAGGCTCATCAGCTGTCTTAAAGGCAAGTTTTGCATCTATTGCGAATTGTGTCTTTTGATGACATATTTGTTCAGCTTTTTGCTGTGTAATTGTTCTACAGCTACTTTGAAATAACTTTGATCAGTTTTGAGTATAGATCTGTATCACCAGTTTTGATTCCCCGTGCGACCACTGCTCTGTGCTAAATTACCATCTTTAGAGTTTAATTGTAACTATCTGACAATTCTTTGATTGCAAGTCAAGTCAACATGTATTTACAAAATACTTTACTTTCAGTAACTGTTGACAATGTGTACTTCAGTTTTGTAAACTATGCAAATTTATTATTTTTTTCCCATTTCTGTGGCTGAAACAGCTCAAAATCTTGTTTAGAATTGAGCAATACTTTTTATTTGAAAAAGAGAGATTGTTTTTCCACCCTTTAACAAACTAAAAAGCATCATTTTGGTGAAACATGACACTTTTGTAAGTAAAACATTTGAATGTTATATTGGCTGTGTCTAAATTTTCCCTTTTTTTAATAGGCATGTTTTTTGCTAGCTTGTGCTTCGTAAGTGCTATGTTGATCTACTCGACTGAGATACAGAGTTAGGAGTAAGTCAGCCTTAATGCTTGTAGCAAAATAGATACATTTTCTCCTCCCTTGTGTTTAACTATGGGTAAATGTATTAGATCCAATCCTGCTGCCACTGCAGCTCCCAATCATTTCACTCAAATAAGGGTTGGCCCCTTATTGAGAGGGAGCAGTTTTAAATCTTCTGTGCTTGTTGCACAAGTGTGTTTAAAAAAATAAAAATCGCATCGTAACTGCTGTCAGTGCAAGTCCAATTGACTTCTTCAGTGCCTGAGCCTTGCAATACGGGAGCAGGAATCGCCGTCTTTCTGTGCTATCCACGCTCATAGGCCTTATTTGCAACTCGGCAAAGGTTTTCAGCAGCAGTTAGCAAAAGCTAAGAAATCCGAGTCGGGTGAGAAGCCAGTACAGGTCCCTGAGAGGGAGGTACCGCAGCCCCTGCGGTAACAGTGGTTGTAGCCTCCTGCACCGAAAGACCTTTGCAGTGATATGACTTAGTACTTGGTATAACGTCTCCCCTGACCTAATACTCTTTGTGTTGGCGGAGTTAGGTGCGTAGCAGAAAAATAAGGCAGGCACCAGTTTTCTTTTTATTTATTGAAATAAAATCATCAAGATCCTAATTCTGTGAAGCCTTGGTAGCCTGTTGTGTAAATACCTACCTTAGAGGAATCTTGTTTTTAATGAAAATCAATTCTCTCTGAATAAGAAGCAAGCTCAGGTCTCTGACCTAAAATATGTAATCGTTCAGCAATGCTGTAAACGTGTGTAACCCTGTATAAGGCAATGTAAGATATCTTCTGTATGAAAATTTTGATAGACCTTTGCTGTCTCTCCTTAAAATGACTTTGCCCTCTTCAGTATCTCTGCACCTGAAAATTTTAAGTTGTGGTTTCAAAGAAGGCATATTCTGCCTATTACATATGATTTAATTTTGTTTGTTTGGCAACCATCTTTCCTGTTCACTGCAGCAGATGAATATAATTTGGGGAAGACACATGGATGGGGAGGGGGACTAGAGAAGCAAACTGAGTCTTCTGTAAAATATTTGAGATCCAGCAAAACTTCTGGGACAGATTAGTTTTGAAACACCACTTATGCCCCCCTGCAAAGTAGTAGAAGCGGGTGGAGACAAATGCTTGATTTGGAATTGAAAGTAATAAAGGATGCTGCTGCTAGAAGTCAGATGCATTGATACTGGGAGCCTGGCTCTTTCCTTCTTAAAGCCCAGTGCTTCTCCTTCCCCAGTGCCCCCTGCCACAAATCAGGATTATTCAATCAAACAGCGGTTTAACTGTATCTGTGGTGGAGTGGGATCATTGCTTAACGATGCACAGAAGCATTGTGCCCTGGTTTAGGACAGGAAGTGGAAAATGAATATTGTTTTGAACTTGAACTTTGTGAGCAGACAGAAAGTAATTATCAGAGCTGGAACTCCCCCGGGAGAAGCGGGGGAGTGATGCACTGTGCTTGTAAGAAGCACTGTGGGATCTTAAATATCTAGTAGTGTTTAACGCTTTGGTTTTACATTTCTGCTTTTTAATTGATCTTCCGCTCCTCATTTTTTCCTTGGCAAATAGAGGAAGAAACAATTGCATGTAGACTTCATGTACTGTATTTATTGATGGACACCCTCCTGCCCTCCCTTTGATGGTGGGGCAGGACTCTTAAATTTCTGTCTTGGTCCTGGTGTTACTTTCAGTTGTAAAATGAACTCTTTCACTGCCTCGGTTACTTAATGGACCTATTATAACATGGAAAATTGACTTAATTGGTGATTAAGAGCATATAATTGTATGTGAAGCCATTTAATCAGAAGCCATAAGCCACTTGTGTAGTATTTAGTATTAATTATAAACTATAGAAGTTTACCCATCTTAGTAGAAAACCCCACTGAAAAGATGTGCAGTCTACATAGCTGCGAAGTTAACATTTTGAGTATCAACTTTTTAATAACGTATTACTATTAAAATATTACTGACCACTTAATAGAAAAAAAAAATGAAAAAAGGCAAAGCTCTGCCTTCACGGAATGTTTTGCTGTATTTCAATGACCTGTGCCTTTGCAAACTGCCTAAGCGTTTTGTTGGGGGTTTTTTTGTTCTACTTTGGTTGCTACTTTACAAGTTCTTCAACAAAGAATAGTCAGTGTAAGACTTCACCTTTTCTTCCAGACTGTGTGGTATCTTTTGTAGATTTTTAAAATACTGTTCCCTATTAAGTCAGATAATTAAACAAAGAAGGGAAAAGATTTTTTTGCTAACTTTTTGAAGGTTATACTTCTATGGTAGGTACATGGATTTTTTTGGTCTCAGAAGGGAATAATTCCTTATATAAAAAATAACATTTAAAATGTAAAAGTAAAGTTACATTAATTTTCAAAGTAAAATTAAATACATGTTCTTTATGATAATGTCTCCCTGATCAAGTTCACGAGACTATTTTAATCTTACATTAACACAGTTGTGGGATTCTTCATTTCTGGTGAAGTTTAAAGGTAGTAAAATTAAGTCACTTTAAAAGAAAATTGTGTGATGATTTATTGTAGCAGAGTAGGGGAAATTCCTCTAGAGATTTTAATATCTTCCACCCGGTATAGAAATGAAAAGAAAATATTCTTTAGCCGGTGACTAATTTGTCACTAATACCCAAGGGTTCCTTCATTACAATGCAAAGATGTCAGTTTTAAGAGAAACGTACAGTGAAAAAACTAACTTCCTGTTGCAGACACTTAAAAAAGGAGAAAAATAAAGGTCTGGAAAGCAGCCGAAGCGGTGCAAAGGAAGGCTCTGAAGCTATCAATCAGGGCAAAATGGTTGGGGAAGGATTTTACCTGCAGGCTTCAGTGGAATTCATTAGGACATGTTCGAGGAGGAAAGTCACTCGATACGACTCCAGAGGAGGAGCTCTGACATGCAGTAATACCCAGGCTGATGCTCAGTTCTCCTCCAAACTGCACGTACTGCATCCTGGTAATTGTTTGAGGAGAAACTGTATTGTTAAAAAAAAGTCACACTCTGCTTACTGATGGCTTTTGTACTTTATCACAATGATAAGTGAATTGTGTCCAAGACTGATGGTTCAGTTGAAAATGCTGCTAGAGAATATCTGCAGCTATTGACAGCTCAAACCTGCTAACAAAGATTACGGTGTCTCTGCCACATCAATATCTTGACAAGTCATTTTTCCCAGCAGAGAGCTATTCCAGCGTCCAGATGCTTGCGTAGTGTCATCACTTTGCCTTTTGCTGCAGTAACAAAACTTTGACTCCGCTCCTGTCCTTCCAGTACTGCGGTTTCACAACAGCTCAGTATAAGGAGGGGGAGCATGAGCCATTGCAATGCCAGGAGAGAGTGGAATGAGGATTTTGGTCTCCCTCCTGTAAGAAACTGATCCTGCACTCATGTCGTATGTGAGTAGGCACAGTAAGACGTGAACGTGAATATTGGATAGAAGGCATCTGCTTATAACCAACTTTAGAAATGTGAAGTAGGTGATGGGCAATGGCAGCAAAGCGTCGGCCTGTGGCAGCAGAATATCTGCAAGCAGCCTCTGTTGTCAACTTTACTGGTGCAAGAATTGCAGCAGCTGGTCCGGCTTCCGCTGCAGGAGTGGATGCTCTCAGATGGAGCAGGTATCGCTATCCCGTGGCCCTGCAGCAGCAGCAGCAGCAGCAATCTAGCTTCTTGAGGGATTTCTGGTTTGCTCTTCCCCTACTTTTTAGAACAACCCAAAAAGCCATTCAGGAATTGTGTTAGCTGTAGATATCTGACAGAAGTAATGATTCAGTGTTAGGACTGCAGTGATGTTAGAGATTTGGGAAGAAGTAGTCAGTACTGCACCAAAGAAACGTACATGTTAGAAACAACATGTGCGACAACTTCATTGTAAAAGTGTTTATGCAGCAGGGGAAGCCCTGGCATGTCCTGCAGACTCCAGGCCACGTTAACACACTTCTGTTTCTTGCTGGAGAGTAAGATTTAATCTCGACCATTCTACGGTTAGTTGGAGAAAACGAAGATTTTATGTTCTATCAGAAGCAGATTATTGGAAAGGAAACTTATTGGTTTTGCTATGTTTCTTTCAGTTTTAGTGTATTCTTCAGTTAGAGCACTGAGGTGAATAAGAAATTTTTTTTTATGTGTGGTGGGTTGACCTTGGCCAGTGGCCAGCTTGTCTCCCACTCCCCATCCTCAACAGGTGGGGAGGAGAAAATAAGATGAAAAAGTTTGTGGGTCAAGATGAGACAGGGAGATTGCTTACCAATTAGCATCACAGGCAAAACAGACTCGAATTGGAGAAAATTAATTTATTGCCATTTAAAATAGCATTGGATGGTGAGAAACAAAGGCAAGAACTAAAACAACTCTGCCCACCCCCTTTCCCAGGCTCACCTTCGCTTCTTCATTCCCGGTTCTTCTACCTTCTCCAGAGCGGTGTGGTGGGTGGGGAATGGGGGACTGCAGTCAGTATGTAACATTTCCTCTCTGCCACTCCTTCCTTCTCCTCACACTTCTCCCCTACTCCAGTGTGAGCTCTCTGTGGGCTGCAGTTCCTGTCAGGAGAACTGGCTCCAGCCTGGTCTCTCCAGGAGTTGCAGGAGAATCTGCTCTGGCACCTGGAGCACCTCCTTCCCGCCTTTCTCTCAGGCCTTGGTGCAGGCCTTACAGGGCTGTTTCTCTCGCATTTGTCCTTTCCGCCATGCTGAATTCTGCCCTTTCACAGAGGCGCTGCTGGCTTCTCCGATGGGCTCAGCCGGGTCCTGCTGCGGGTCTGTTGTGGAGCCGGCTGGAAGTGGCGCAGGGCAGCCCCTCACCTCTCCTCACAGAGGCCCCTGCAGCTCCCCCCTGCCAGCGCCGGGGTAGAGACGCTTGATGCAGTATGACAAAATCAGCACTTTATCAATTCATATCGGACTGTGGTCTGGAGCGATTCCACGTCCCATCCTGTGGGAATCGCTGCCGGTTTTAGGGCATTTTATGACAGGGAAGGATGGGGAATGGTGACACAGAAGGTCAGCCTTGCTTATCCTGCGTCCCACCTGAGGTAAGAGACAAGTCTGTTAATAAGGAGTGGTCCTTGGTCACTGAAAGCTAAAATAAGATGCACCTTTTCAAAAGTCTCCGAGTCGATGCCAAAAGGCTATTTGGGCATCTTGTGGGCACAGGTGATCTGCACAGAAAATTGAACTTGTGCTTTACTGATGTTTAAGGACTGAATTTTTTAAAAAATAATCTAATAGCACTTGTATAGTAACATGCTGGCTGTTGAAATGTGTAGTCTTTTAAATGACTACCTGAACTAGGGGCATGGTTTTTCCATGTTCAGGATCTTAAATTTGCTAGATCTGTTTTCTTGAGAGTTTTTTTGGTTTTAAGTTGCTTGTAATTTTATAACTGCTCTGAAGATGGGAAAGGCTACCGTAGGGGACCTGTCCTCCTCTCCATCTCTCCAGAGGCCAAGTCTTTTTATACGTTTGGGTTTTTTGTGTGTGTTCTATTAATATTCATATCAAGAGTGTAGAAACAGGTGAGATGGTCTTGCCATCAAATGATGGCCATCCTCTGATTTTAATCATGTATCCAGGGCTTAAATAACATTCAAAATTTCCTTCAGATGTTGGGCTTCAGGGCTTTTCAAGCCATTAACCTGAAGCTTGTATGGCATCGTTCTTCTACCTGATTTATGCTACAAAGGAAAATCTGTGTTCTGTTCCATATGGGCCACTTGCCATACCTGATGGTGATGGCAGCCCTGCCTAGGAAGAGCTTGGAGCGTGCAGGGGAGACTTTGTCTAAGGAGAGCAAAGGATACTGCTGTTCTCGGTGGAAGTAGGTTTACTTTGAGAGGAGTCTTGCCAAAGATTTGCCTGTAGCTGCTAACAAGGTCTTAAGTGAAGATGACTACGTGGTGCTAGTGTTATTGCAGATACTAATGTGCCAGATGCTCTGCTGGCAAACTAACATTTTGTTGGACTTCTTCCTTCTTCTCAAGAGAGCCTTACATCTATGCTTTTATCCTGGGAAGCAAGTTAGAAAAGTCATCTGAATGGCAGTCAGCTCAGGAGAGAGCTCTGTGTAACCATTTTTATGCTTAACCTGACAAGCCAAAGTCTTGCCCCAAAATATTGTCTACCACTCTGCAAAGTAACTGTCAGTCTTTCATTAATCATTCAGTGGTCCTTTAACTATATGGTAAACAAAACCCACCAGGCCTGTGTTGTCCTGCTTGCAGTCAATTCTCTTTTGCTCAACACCTCATGCAGAACTTGGTTTGAAACCCAATCTAGCGAGGTGCAGCCTCCCCCAGCAGACATACTATTAATGGCCTAGATGTCTCTTTAATGAAAGGGTTTTGTTGTGCCAACACATGCTCTCTCTCCTTCCTCTCTGTGTTGATGCAGATACCACTACCAGAAGTAGTAGTATGGAACCTGCTATCTTGTGGTCACTGAAACTTAAAATTCTGTAATTATTCTTGGCATATACTCTTGAAGATTAGTGCATACTGGGCTTTTTTCAGAGTCACTGAAAATCAAGCCCTGAGTTGTGTCATGGGTTTTTTTGTAGTTCCTCAAATGGTTGATACACCCTTGTGACCTTTGGAAGTGCAGTTTGGATTGTTATCCACAAATCAAATGTTAGTAAAGAAGAAATACCTGGGATGTGACTTGTGGAGGCATTTTTTCAGATGGTCCCCTGACAGTGAATGGTGAAGTGCTTAGAAGTTGGAGTATTACTTACGCAAAAGGGAACTCAGTGTTTGGTTGCCAAAATCTGACTACTTTAACTTGTGAGTTGACTGAATATAGGTATGCTTTGCCGTGAACTCTTAGCCTAGAAGTTACACAGCAGTTCCTGACACTGTAAATTTGAAGATTTCCAGGCTCATTTAAATGCTGTCAGCTATGGCTTGTGTTCAGTCTTAAGCATTTTTCACTTCAGGTAGGAAGGCCTGAAATAATCAGTCCTTGGAAAGGAAGCTGTGTTATCCTGACACGAGTTTGAAAGAAATATTTCTCCCAGGTTGTAAATGTCCAAAATACACTGTTCAAATTTGCTCTGCTGAATGTTAACTTACAATGGTGAAGGTAAGTGACTGTCAAGGTAATTTTCATGTTTAATTAGTTGTATGCATGATTCATACATTTTTTAAATTGTCATTCCAATTTCTTGTCAGCCTTGTATTTTTATACTGCTGTGAATCTGTGAGTTTGCATTTCGAGGCAATACTTGTGGACTGGTGGCCACCAGCTCTCATCTTTCATGGACATACTAAGTGCATTTTTGATCTGATGATTTTGACTCTCTAGATACCGACAAGTCAGATTTTTTTTTTTTTTTGTACAAAAGAGATACGATCCAGTTGTCTTTAACAATGAGTGTAATCTCAGAAGAGTAAAACCCTACACTTATCCCTTAAAAAGCTTTTCAGAAAAAGAATTGCATGGAGGAAAGAACCTGCCAAGCTTTCCTCTGCTTAAAAATGCTTACAAGTACCCTGTAGCCAGCCACTATATTCACTGATACTAAAGACCAGTGAGCAATCTCCCACCAATTCCTACATGCTATTTAATTTTCTAGTTATCTGGTAGAGCTTTCTGGCTCTGTTTTTAACTGCAGTAGATGGCTGCCAAGGTATATGCATGACATGAAGTAAACCCCCAAAGTAGTTGGATACCCCTGCAAATAGGACAGTACTGCAAATACCTAAAGTAGAATTAAGAATTGCAGACTCAAAGTCTGCGCATGAGTGTAGTTTATGGATTAGGTGGGGTGGGCATAGTCCTCAAAGTCACGTTAAATTAATCTGTTTGTCAGTTAACATTAAAATAGTAAAAGTGGTGCCAACTTCAACTGTATTGGAGTATTTAATTGTAATCCTGTGTTTACAGGGAAGTACAGGTAGCTGTCACCTAAGCAGTGGAGTAATTTGGGCAGACTGTCTTACTTGGCATTAGAACTACAGTCACCCTGCGATCAGCAGGACCCTCCTTACAGCAGTTGTGCTGATAGGTTGCAGGTATGGTTTCAAGATTGGATTAAGCTGAGTGAGAGCTGCGTTGACATCAAAAGAAGTGGCCTCCTCAGCCTGGCTGCATGTTCCTGTCTCCTCCTCTGTGTTGGTGCTATCAGACATGCTACAAACTGGATCAACTTGCTGATCCAGCCGAGAAGAAAACCAGAAAAAAATCAGTTTGTTGGTCTGGCTGTAAACAGACTTGTGTCACTGCAGGAGTCTGCAGGAGCTTGTGGCTGGGCTGGGGAGAGGACAGGGTTGCATCTTTGGTCAGCAGTAAGGTCTTTGAATTTTTACAATCATTTGAAGATAATCAAATCCTGAGATAGATGATGATACAGTTTTGCTATTGCCCTTGATAACTGAACTGCCAGAGAACAATTTGTGAAAGAATTAAATTTGCAAGGTCTAGTCAACTTAATTGTTCAGGATTAATCAGCCTGATGCTTTAGTTCAGGCACTTTTTCATGTTCCCTCTTTTATTTGTGCATTTAATACATAAAATTCCAACCCTTACCTGGCTTGGACTTCCAACAGCATGTGCCAAGTCCTGCCTTGTGCCTTCACCTGGTTCCCAAGGGCACTTTTGGGTAGGTATTTTTGAAATGTGCATCTTAAGCGCATTCCAGAGGAGGTTCAGAGCAAGTTGTGAAGTTTACTGCAGCTTTCTTTTAAGACAGCCAGAGAAGCTGGAAGAAAATCATGGTTGTGTATTGAATGATAAGAGTGCTTGCCACAGTCATAGGAAGCCCAGGATGATTTCCTCCACGCACAGGCTGTGTGTGACATCCTTAGTGGATAATAGTAACACACTGATTTCATTCCTATTTGGGATCTTGTCAGAAGTGACTTGCCCAAAATCTAACGTCACGTTAGTAGGACAGTGATGAGAATCAGGAATCCTAAATTTCTGGGTTTCTGAAGTCATTGGTGCATTGGCTACTTAAAGACCTCACTGAAATGAGCTATAGCAATCCCAGGTTTTTGGTTGCAGTTTGTACAATTTGGAAATTGTATTTTAAAGTAGCACTAACTCTCCCTTCAAGTAGGTTTGGTAGGATTGACTGACTAGCTATTTTAATTACTGAATATAGGTTACATATATACAAGAAAAACTCTCTGACAAAAGTGTATTATATCTTGGCTTTTAGTACTAACCAGCTCAACTTTAATTTCACAGCTTGCTGCCAACAGCTGCCTCACTAAGACGTAGTACTCATAATAAATGAAATTTCATGAAAAAAGAAAAAATGAAAACTTTGTTCCAGCTGGATTGAAAAGGCAGTTGGAGCATTTCTATGCTGCATATAAAGCTGCCATCCACATAAACATTTCAAATTACTTTTTCATTTTTAATAATCAGGATCAGACCTTTTCTTACTATTGAGGCAAATGCAAGATATTAGAAACATACAATTTCATTCAAAGTCCATTAGTTATTGAGTCCTGTCCAAAGTTAAGCATTTGAAGTGTTTTGGGAGAAACTCACCTTTTAGTTTCGGGTTTTTGACAACCTACTTGGATGAAAACCCTGAAATGAGCAGACCACTCTAGTCCTGCTTGGTAGCGCTTGGAGGGATGTTAGTTACATCATTTGCTTTTGGAGCTGTTGCTTGTTGTGTATTGTTGAAAGCCCTGCAGCTGATGAGTGCTTGCCCGGACTACCAACGGGAATCTCAGTTAAATTATCACACAGCCTCTCTGCACATGGTAGAGATTAATTCTTGTAGCCACAAACAGAATGAATGCTTTGTACTTAGGACCATAATGTAAGTTCATGCTGAAATACAGTGCCAGTAACCAACTCCTTTACCAATAAATTCACAGTTCTAATAACCATGTGTTTTTAAAGCATCCTGATCCCAAAGGATCAAAGAAACATTGATTTATTTAGCTTCGGGTCCCATCCCCTGTTGTTCTCACTCCTTCTCCTTGCTCCCCCTGAGCATGAAAGAGCCATATATGATATGAAACCCAACTGTTGTTGTATAGTCCACAGCAGGGAGGGACACTGCAAAACCGCAGAAAAGAACATTGTAGCCAGTAGAAATGACAGGAAGTGTTGTGGGCAGACAGAACACAAACATTAGAGCATGCTTTGGCCAAGAGTCGCTATCAACCTGTCTAAACTGCCATAAAGTTCTTTATTGACGTTAAATGGATTGAAAGTTAAAAACTCAACATCTTAAAAAATTACACTATGCCTGTGGCATACAACTTTGCTGCTGTATAGAAAAGTGTAGTGAGTGTTTGATGAAGCAAGTATGCGTTACTCAGTAGAGGTGCCAGCAGCAGAAGTGTGTTGTCATTTACTTTGGAAAAGGTGAATAACGCTCACAAGGAGCATTACCGCCCTATAGCTGAGCTATTGGTAATGTGATCGTGTCCCCAGACCTCTGTAAAGGCCCCTTGTCCTATTGCAAGCATGTGCTAAGACATCGTGTAACATCTCTTGTTAAGTAGTCCCTGGGGGCTGTTAGGATTTATACCCTGAGGGTTTCCAGAGTTATAGGACTGGTTGATGTTCCTCATCAAAAGGCCAACCCAAGACAAGGTGCCTGAAAATTTGAGTCGACAAAACTACTGAAATGACTTTACAAAAAGGTGTTTTATGGTTCAGACAGTATTTGGTGGCTGTTGTATTCCAGCAGCAGGTAGAGGTCCCAGCCCCGCTCTGTATGTATGTATGTAGGTGTAACTAAAGTGCTTCTTGCCTCAGAATATTTGTTTCTCATGACCAGGGAAAAATGTGTGGAAAACCAGCATGGACACAAGATACAAATTGCCATGACCAGGTCATTATTTTGTTACAAAGTAAACCAAGTACTTCCTTTTTGCCTCTGAATTATACAGCTTTGGGAAAGCTCCATAATTCCTAATGGCTGAACATTCTATTTCTAAGCCTAGAAATCCTGCTTCTGACTAAAAAAAAAAATTTTTTAAAAAGAAGAATCTGGGATCTGGGGCTGAGTAGCTGCAACTTTCACTGTTTTGAATGTTTTTCAATCCCATCTTAGTCCAGTGCAATGAAATAGAGTTACTGGTTTTATGCAGGCCTATGGATCTATCAGAACTGCCACCTGTTCAGGGAAAAAGAAATTGATACACTGAACAAAAAGCCTGTCAGCAATTGGAGAAAATGCTTTTCTGGCACAATTCTTACTTTAAGATGTTTATGCTGCTGAAGTATATTGTCACCTCGAGCTGTGCTTTGTTTGCTTGTTTACTGCTGCCTAGGGTCTATAAAGTAGAGATTTGAGCCAGTACTTGAAGCAGCATAAATTTATGTTGCCAGCACGAGTCAAAATGTTGTGGGGAGAGAGGGAAAGATGACATGTTTCTGTGTTCAAGAGCATGTTTCTTAGGGGGTTTTTTTGGAAAGAAAAGGTCCAAAAACATGTGCTGCAAAACCATCATTACTTTGTGTCTTTGTAGATGGGAATAGCAGAATTATATACATGTGTCTCTTCCTATATAGCGAATATATGTTGGAAATATTTAAAAATGAGAATGATTGAATACCTAAAAACGTTCCCAACTCTAATATTTTCTCCTGCATCCAACATATAGTACAGACCTTTTTTTGACATTTGATCTATACTGTTCGTAGGTCTTTTATATACACAGAGGGATTTACTGCTTTGTAATCAAGCTGCTGAAGAAAAACGTTGTCCTTTTATTCGCTAGGGATGACTGTAATAAATTAAAATGGATTCCCATTAGCCTTCCCTACTTAGTTGAACCACTTAAAATTACTTTGGACTTTGCCCTTGCCTGCCCTCCTCACCTTTGCTCAAACATTTCTGCTTCCAGGAGTGCAGCAGTGTTGGTCCTAGAGCCTTACTTCTGTGACTGAAGTTACAATTCATTGCAGGCTGGAAGCAGAATACCAAGGTGGAGCCCATTTGGAGTTAAAATAAATGTTTAGTAGTTTTAAAAGTGTAATGCAGGGTCTAACTCACAGGTGATCTCTGGCCTCGTAGACTGCTGTTAGTGTTAAGAGCTGATTATAGCTTGATTGCACAGGTATTTTTCAGTAAGGCTGTATGCATGCAGATGAAGATAGGTTGTTTTCGTTTTAGGGTTGTTGGGGTTTTATTGCTCCTGTGAGGTTTCTGTGGCAATAATGGCTTTACCAGCTTGTGGACAGTACCATAGAGTTGAAACAACCAAATCTCTGAGGCCTGTCTGAGCACAAAAGTACATTTAAACAAGTATATGTAAAGTTCTGTCTTTCTCCTGCCTATTAAATGCAACCAGAATTACACTGATTTACAAAACAAACGGCAGGTTTAAAACTGCTGTTCCGTCAAATGTACAACTCTTGTTTTATAACTGGTAGTGCCCTAGTGGTAAATGCATACACATTAATCAGTTGTGCTAAAGTAAAAAGAAAGCCACGACAATTATTAGACAGTATATATGCAGTTCAATTTTGGATTTTCATTTTTAGTTATGGTATGAATGGAAGGGCTGGATTTCTTATTGAGTTCCCAAATCTTGTGTCCTCCTGCCTGTTACTTCTCTTTGTATTCAGGTTCTAAATTCAGGTTTTATACTTCTCACAGGCTTGGAATAGTAACTTGGGGGTGATTTGAGATGATCTCAGTGCAACGTTGTAATCTGGAGAACCTTGGAGAAGATGCCATGCTTGTAACAGTGCAGAGAAATACATGGCATTACTGAGTGGGATTTTTTTGAAATATTTCAGTGAAGTAAATGTGCATGAGGAATGGATAGAGTAATAGTGATAGGATTGACAAGTTTTTTTTTAACAATATAAAAATCACTTGTTTACATGTAGAAGTCTGACTAGGTTGACTTGTTTCTGTGCCAGGAAAGCATGCAGGGCAGGCCCAGAATGACCCCATGTTTGTGGCGTACAAGATGGTTCAAACATCTGACTTTGGAGGCACTGCTGGTGGAAAATCCCCCTGGCTAACCTTGGCCATGCACACGCTGATAGATGGCATGCTTATTAATACTTAAAAATTAATGCCTTATTTTTATATACAGTGAAACTGGATAGAGCTCCAAGTATGCCTCAGCACACCCATATTGGAGTGTAATGCACTAGGGAGAGAGCTAACCACAGCCTTCAGAAACACAGCACACTTGTGGGAAGGTGGCAACTGAAAAACAAGCTCAAATGGCATTCTGCCATTCTTGCAGTAGCCTACTTTTATAGGAATTAGTAGCTATTGCCAGTCCATATGATTCAGGAAAAGTTCCAAAACTGTCCTATACATCCCTGCTATTCCAATTTTGAAATATTTTTTGTTAAGCAAGGGCTAACTTGTCTGAACAGAAAAAGCAGCCATAGGATTCTTGGCTGGTCATGGTGAAGATCTCACATCTTAAATATTTTCAGCTATCTGTGATTATTCCACATGGGTAGAAATAACTGATAGTCTGCGTAAATTTGAATAAACACAAGGAAACCACAAGCTGACTGCAAATATTGCTTGAAGAAGAAAAACATATCGTGTATGTCATTGATCAAATTAATCAAATCATAACTGAGGGCAGTTTGGTATCACTAGTGTTTTCTGGTCAAGAGGATGCTAGGACTAGGGTACCTTGTGGGGGGCATATTATGGGTTTCAGATGCATTGTACGGCATAGGGCATATCTGCGCAAGAAATGTGAAAAATTACTGAAGTTTCTGAGGCTATTTTTGGAATCTCTACTCATGTGTTTTGGGCCGTTGGGGTGCCAAGGGCAATATTGTGAGCAGCTGAGAAAAGGAAACATGTTCCCCAGTTTTGCAATTGCTGGTGCGCACTTGCATCCTGGGAGGAGAACAGACCAAGCAGAGTGTCTGCCCAGTGAAGCTTGTCTCTGTTCCAAAGCAAACTCTGGGCTTTTTGCATATGAAAGTATGCAAGAATTAATAATCTGACCCTCTATATTATTTGTGTGTATACATAACCTGGAATTCATTGAGGAAATCCTTGCTGCAGCTCTCTACCTCTGCAGTGTTTGGGAGCAATGCAGAGATGAGAATGGTCTTAGCGATTGCAAGAAGTTTCATACAAAACCACAAGACTGAAAGAGCTTATCACTGATGAGGGAATGATCTCTGGCATTTCATAAATCATCAGCAGTACTAACATGCTGGTTGGAGATTTGTATCATTGGCAAATTAATTATGTTAAGGAACACTCCCGTAGCAATGCTGGATCCAAGATGCTGTGCAACACCTTTCTGCCAAATAAACTGCAGAGAGAGGGGCTTGGGGGATGGGAGGTGGAGAGGAGAAGCCAGGCTCAGCTTTCATATTACCTTAGTGTTGTCCTTGATAGCAGTCTTTAAAAATATTTAAACAAAAGGACAGCTTCTTAGAAACTCAACTTACGCTATTGGCAGAATATGAGGAAGGAGTGATTTCTGGTTCTGACATCTTCAGTTTCCATCCTTACAGGAGGCATCCACAGAAGTTTGCTCTGTTTCCTTCCAAGTCTGTAACATCTCTGCCATCCTCCAGCCCTGGAATATACACAGTCGTCAGGCTGCTCTAACGTAAGGAAGAGTAGGGATGGTAAGAGGTGCAGTATTTTTATAGGCCACAGGAAAACCCCATTTTGAAGTGAGAACTAAACCTGAAGTTCTGCCCACCTGAGTACTCCTGTTGAAAACCATAGAGCTTTTGTTGTCATGAACCCAAAGTTTTGGTGTAACTGAGAGTAATTTTGCCAGCCTTTCTAGAATTTCATTTACCCACTCAGTTATTCATAAATTCATGCGGTATTCCTGTAACTCTGTTTTCCCCTTGAATTCACTGAGCTTCGATTTTGAGTTCTAAAACCAATTAGCAGTATTCCCATGCATTGCACTTTTGAATGCATACTTGAATTTAAGTTTCCTTACAGCTAAGGTTAATGTTTATACCACTGCTTCTCTGATGTTATCTCCTCTTCCCTTTACAAAATAAACATAAACATATACCACGAAAAAAAAAGTGGTGGACTATTAAATCACGCCAATTTTCAGTTGCTGGGTGTTGCCTGCAAATTCAGTGCTATAGCAATGCAAAAGACAAACAGAACCATTCTGTATCTAGATACTCGATAAACTGACTTGTATGTAGCCTTTATTTGGCTTTTTTCTTTGACTATACTTTTGTATTAACCAAAATTGAATGCTTCCACTAAGAAGCAATGCAACTAACTTCAGCAGCCTGGAGTCAGGAGAGTGTATTTCAGGTGTTGCCACACCTTACGTTAGTCCAGAGACCAGCACTACTCATTTTGTGTTCTGGTATAAGTCAGATAACTACAGCCACTGACTAAACTCACGGTATAAATCTGCTGTGTTTGAAGACAGCTGTTAGATTAGTTCTCCCAATTCTGCTGTGCCAGTGGATGCCAGCAAGTTCCCAATTTAAATGCTTTTTAGTGCTTTGTACAGCACTGGACACATTTTATAGAGCTGAGTAGGAGATATGCTATGTTGTGCTTAATAAACTACTCTTTAAAATATCCATGATTCAGCTGCTTGTATGGAAAAATGTATGCTTAACTTCGAGAAAAATCTTAACTCTTATAGCTCTCAGTGTCAGGCTATTGCTTTTTAAAACTTGGATTTTTGCTTAAGGTGTGTGTATATGCTTTTCAAAGTATTTGTCCCACATATTTACTGGCAAACTGGTATGTGGCAGGACAAGGAAAAAGTTGTGTTTTTCAAGTAGATGTTAACCTTTTCCCCAGCAAGCCAGAAACTTGAGTTCTTGTGGACAGCCCTGTGACAGAGGGAAATAGATGGAGTGTAATTCTAGTGGAAACTTGGGGTTTTGTTTATAAATTGTACTGCAAGTTTTTGTGTTGGTTTTTTTTGTTTGTTTGTTGTTGTTGGGTTTTTTTTTCCATCCAGTGCACAGAAGAGGAACAGGGATTGTGGTTTTCAGTAGTACTCTGTAACATTTCAAACGGCTTTTCTCAGGCCCATGTCCCAGGAGCTTTTTTTACTTTTATGTCACACATTCTTCTGATTTTGTGTTATTTTTCTAACTGATTTTTGTCTTGCTCAGCTTCTACCCTACTGACACATGCACACTAAGGAAGTAGTTCCTAGACCAGTTTTAGAGGGAGAGGTTCTCGTACAAGCTGTCCTCTCTTAAGAAAGCTTGCAGTTCAGGATCTTTGTTGAATCCATTTACTCTGTAGTATCTGTTGCTGAAAATGCACCTTATTAACCTTCAGGAACTGTTAGAAGTGAAAGATGCAGGATTTTAAGATGTTAGAT
Source organism: Harpia harpyja (assembly GCF_026419915.1). NCBI lineage: Eukaryota > Metazoa > Chordata > Aves > Accipitriformes > Accipitridae > Harpia > Harpia harpyja. The sequence goes on along the minus strand of NC_068940.1, from coordinate 39,907,998 downwards.
GAGCCTTAATGCTAGTTTGCGAAGTGAAGCTAAACTAAGTGAAGCTGGTTCTCTTAATTGTGCCATTTCAATTCCACGCTTAAATTTGCAGCTGAACTGAACTGGGCTCCTAAAGAATCAAAATCCCACAAGCAGGCACACAGGCAGTCTTTGTGATGACAGCCTGTAAAACCAGCAGCTGTCCAGGGGTTAGCAGATTGGTTATGCTTCATGTGAACCATGGCGGGACATGTGCTAAGAGAAGATGCACAACATACCTAGCACCTATTGCTTGAGGGTACAAACAGACCAACTGGAGTAGAATGACTGGGATAGCAGAGTTACACAGCCAAATGTGAATTAAAGGGAGAATTTAGCCATGCAAAAGTTGGGTGTAGGAAGGAGGAGAGATGTTATGTGGTCTAGGAGAAAATAGGAATGTGAGAGCTTCTGTTCTGTATTGACAACTGCAGGTGGTGTCTGCTCTCTGCATTGGCAGAAGAGCAGAGAAAAGTTGTGAAGTAGTAAGGAAAAGTCAGAAATATGCTGGGTTTATGGCATTTTTAGTAGGTGTAGGGTTGCTTTTCTGTCTCTGGCATTTGTATAGTTTTGTCCCTCACACCATTGTGCTGACTTACCTGAGTCCAGCACGTTATCTTCATGGTTTTGAGCTCAGCGTGATCAGAAATGGAAAAATGCAATAATCCCTGCTTTACAGAGAAGGGAAATAGAGGCAAGCAGATTAAATATGAGTTGGCTTTGTAAAATACTCCGGTAACAGGAAACCTGTGGCTGACACAGAACTGAATCCAAGTCTCCCTAATGAGAACCCTAGCCACTGGACTATGACATCAATTTGCCATTTCTGACAATTCTACTTGAGAAAAAAGTAATTTTTTTTTTCCCAATTGCAGTTTTATTGGTGTTAGTATTTTATGGTGGATCTCTAATTAGTAGTTCAGGGAAATTAATGTAGTACTGTAATTTGCCTGAGCTCAAACCCCTTTACTCCAATTTTTGTTTTACTCCTGTATATGCACTAGTAAAAAAACCCTGAAATTAGACACGATCTCCTTTGTCCTTGTTTTTCACTAGAGGTACCAGGACTACTTTCTGGGAAGAAGAAAAAGAGGTGAGCTGCTGTATTTCCTTTGGAAGCCAAGCACTGCATTCAGATATTTTGTACAGTTGATTTTTACTTTTTTTTCAGTAGCTCATTGCTGCAAACAGTGGGGGTCAGCAAGAGCATCTTTGCATGCTGCTTATAAGTGAATTGGACATATCTGTGCCATCCTGTAGTAGCCAGAGGGAGGAAATTATTTTTGATTCTTTTGTCTGTTGTAGAAGTTATTCCATAAAAGTGTCAGAGATAAACTGTGCTGAAGGCAATGAACTGAAGTTAATCCAATGTCAGGAAACGCATCAGCTGTTGAACCAGGCTGTCGGGCTACTCTTCTGGGCTATGCAAGGGTGAGGGCCTTTGAAGTCCCATGTGTGTGAGAGAAATTTGCCTTTGAGCTAGGGATATTGCAGATCAAATCTGAGTTTTAAGTCTAAGGCAGTCACCTTCTTAATGGCACATGTAAGCTTGTTCTCAAATATCCAAGAAGCTGAAGTTGGCTTTTACTTGCAGCTGGATTTCCTAATCTGTACAGATGATAAAACTCTTTTCTTAGGTTATTTGAATGAACTCTAGGTAGCTGCGATTTTCTGTACCTGCAAGAAATTTTCCTGAGCTGTCTTGCCATCCTGTAAATGAAGCAGTCGTCTCTGTTGCTGTTTTGAATCCTAGCACTCTTATGTTTACAGTACTCCCCTGACTTGGCATTGTGCTTGAGCAGTCACTGTTGACAGGTGGCCTCAGAGGTGATGAGCTGTATTGCAGAGTAGCTTCTTGAGAGTTGGACTGGTGTTCCCAAGGGTAAGTGGTATATAACATGATAGGAGGAAACTGGTCTTTAGTGAAACAAAGTGGTCTTTAAGATCCTAGTTTTGTCATTGAAGCTGTAAACGTCTTCCAGTAAAAGATACCATGGTTTGTGGTCATTTAAAATTGTCCTCTGTTTTCAGATTTGACAGTTTTGTTTGAAGAATTTGAAGCCATCTGGCAAAAAGTTAGGTCATAGTAATCAGATCCTATTGTTTTCAGTTTGTTTGATTTTTGGGGGTGGGGGTGGGGAAAAAGTCAAGTTTTCACCTTTAAGCCAATTCTTGCTTTTCATCTATGCCTAAGTAAGTTGCAACAGGTGGCTGTAACTTTTATATGCCTTCACACACAAACACCATGTTGCATATCCCATTAGGAGTGCTTGCCAGTACTATTTATGAAAGGGCATGGTTACTACTGAGGATCAGATAAATAGCTTGAAATCTGCTTTGAATGTTCTTACATGTTTTAGTGCTAACCAGATTGGCAAAAAGCTGTTATGGCACCACACATGCTTCTGATTTTTATCTGCCTGGTGAAGGTGGTCTCTTGTTTGAGAGTTGGTGCTTATAGAGTTTTGAAATTTGGGATGGAATATGGAGTTTTTCAGCTACGTAATGAGTTTAAAAAAAAATTAGTAGCAATTGAAAAATGCTGCTATTACGTGGCTGTCTAGTTGTCTGTCTGAAATAAGCTGGTGGCATCTGTCCAGTTGCAGGCAGATGTCCACATCACAAATCATCAGTCTCTTATATAGAGCAGAGAAAATCGGCCCCCGCTTTTTCAGTTCAAGCTGAGAGGGATACAGTGAGGAAAACTTGCATTTCTCTTCTCCATTCCATCTGCATTTAAAAAAGAAAAATACACATGCACATCTCTTCCCAGAGCACTGCTCCAGCATCGAGTAGGAGCAGATTCCCTCTCGGGAAAGCGTAACTGAAAAGTACTGGAAAGAGAAATTTGTTGAGACAGGTATGTTCCTGTATGGATCAAGTATTTTTCTTTGAATAATCTAGTGGAACTTGCAGTTGCGCCCAGAGATTTTCCTGGCTAATAGGTAGCTAGGTGGTGGTTTTTGTAGGTTCAGTTTGGTATGATGGACATATGAAAGGCATGGTTATGTTACACTTTGATCCCTGCTACTGCCCTTAATTTTGACATGCCGTTGTAAAACTCCTTAGTTTTCATATATAAGTAGGTGCTAGATTAAGTGGTTAGCTAATTGATGTCTTTGTTCCAGTAACAAAACCATGGTCTCTTTCAGCACTTTTCCATCTACTGCTCTGTATGCTGTTTATGGCAGCAATGGCAAACATTTTCAGTATGTCTGCCAAATTTATTTTAAAGATCATGGTGTTTGGTGCCAACCCTAATCTCTCTTGGTGCCAAACTTGGCTCCAGCAGCAGTAGCTCTACATTGTTAGTCTTGTGCAACAGGTGCATTACATCATGGTGAGAGGAGGAAAAGGGATTTTAAAAATTCCAGTTATTCAAATGCAGTAGTCACAGGGGGGAAAAACAAGACTGAAAACAAAACTCCTGCAGTTCAAATGTCAGTGTCCCTCTGTACCTTGGTAAGTCATTTGAGGCCTGTTTAATATCACAAAATGGCACTTTCAGGAAGTGTTTTTCTTTATCAGATTAGACTTTGCAAAGGAAAACAAGGATGTTTGTGTGAATGGCATTGGGTTGGTGCATTTGTCATTTGGTTTTCACTTCCATGCTGCGCTGCGGTGTATCAGTGACAGGATGGCAGGATCTCTGCAAAGGTGCTCCGTAACTCTTCCTTGTTTGGTAATATCCTCTGGTCATCCCTGTAAAAATCCCTTTCCTCTGTCTTGAAAATAAACCTGATGCTAACAGCTTTGGGATCTTGGGCCCAGCTTAGCTTTCACCTGGGCTTAAAGACAAAGCTTCAGCCTATTGTCACACCAAAACTCTTGGGAAATCAGACCTCAGCCAACCTGAACCCACAAAGTGAATCAAGAGGTCCCATATATTATTTCTATGTTGTTATTTTAGCCTGACTTTCAAATATCCACAGAAACAAATTATTAATGGAATAAATACCAGGAAAACACCATGTGAACATTTGCTCTGAGCAAACTCCTTTTCCCCTTGGCTGCTTCCACACTATTAATTGGCATGAGTGACAAATCACAGTGCAGTTATTGCTCAAGCATTGCTTTTGATTAGTTGTCATTTTCTCCTAACATCCAGAAGGTATGCAGCAATTAGGTTATGTTCCTTTGCTCACTGCTGTTGTACTGTAGCTCTTTAAAATGAGAAGCTCCACTTAACTTTTATCTATCAACTACCATCATCAGCCTGTCTTCTGATTCAGAATATCCCTTCTGAACCTTCCAGTTAAGAGATACAGGAACAACAAAATTTACGGTTTGTTATTTCTAATGATGAAGTAACCAACTTTCACTACAGAAATAATGTTCACCAGCAGAGTAACTCCTACACATTTCACACAGGTTCTTGAAGACCTTAACCTAAACAATAACTTTTTCTAGTGTTTTTAAAAGCATAGGATGAGCTCAGCGCTGTAAAAATGCGTTATCTCGTATGCATATAATTGCCAGTAATGACAGCACAAACCTTTCTGCATTTGTATGGACAGATGAAACCTTGCACATGGAGGTACCCAAGGTCCAGTAACCAAGGATTACTGGTGTGCAGAACTGCTTGCTCTAAAGTTAAATAAACCTTTAACAGCGCTATAATAGGGAATGGGTAAAGGAGATGTGCTGTGTATGGCCAATGAGTTAGTGTCAGTGCTGGGAATTAAAACCTTTGAATTCTTGGCTGTAACCTGTAGAAAACATTTCCTTCTTCAAATAAATTTTTTGAGATCAATAATCATTATTAATAATGACATTTGATTTTTATTTTATTAAGAATCAAAAGAGGGGGGGAAAGATGGCTTTAATTATATCAGTGAACAAGAGGAGGGAAGGATAACTTCTTGAAGTTTAGCTGAGTGATAGCCTCTCCTCCAAGACCACTCTCTGCTCTTTCCAAATGAAGAGAAAGGATTGTGACTAAGTGAACATTAGAAGCTTATAAATTTGATTTATTTAACCACAATATTTACTAAATCCAGATTGGTAACCTGACTTCAAATTAAAGCAGGGAAGTATATCAGAGTACAGTTGGATTTCATAATCCAGGAGCAAATCAGCTCTATGTTCAGGCCATGCTCTTGGAAAGCAGCTTCAGGGTTAAGTGGTAATGAACAAGCACCTGCATTCATAGTGCTTTTCATAGCAATTGCATTAGTGCTGTACAAGCTTTGCCTACAGCATTTATGAAGAGTGTGTTAAGCAGGATCAAAAGGAGGGAAGCAGCTCTTTTTACATTATTAGGCTTTACTGGTTTGACTCAACATGTTCGAAGATGGTCCAGCCAGAAATTCAATGTTGATCACAGAATGGTCTAAACTTTGTGAATCTGGTATTTCCATAAACCTTAGCACTAACAGAGCAGTTTTATTCAGAAGTCCTGTAGGCTTAACACCATCATTCCTGTTTTATCGATAAGGAGAGTAAAGCAGGAGGGTTGACGGGTGGCTTTCCCTAGCGAGAGCACACCGGCCTATTGACTTTGGTATTAAATGTGCTGTCCCAGTTTTGCAGAAGTGGGATGAGACAGTCCTTCCCACCCACACAGTGTTGAGCCTCAGGGCGAATCCATTGCCCTGGCAGGCAAACTGCCCTCAGACCAGGTAGCAGGGTTTGTGTCCCACTGCTGCCACAGACATGCTCAATCAGCAATTACTTGGGAACCACAAGGCCTGATTTAGTGATGTTTTAGTTAAGACCACAGCAAGGAAAATTCAAAATGAAAAGAAAAACCCATCCCCCTCCCCCCTGCCCTGAAAACCCTAACCCAAAAATCTATTGGGCAGAGAGAAGCAATTAGGGAAGCCAGCTTTGGGAGGGTGGGGGAGTGGTGTTAGAGTTTTTGTTCTCCCTCATGTGTAGTAATGGACTGCCACAAAGATTTTATTTTTTTTAACTTTTTTTCTTTTAAATATGAGGAGCTGAGGGATGGTTGGGATGCTGCTTAAATTCCAGACTGTGAGAGCAAGCCAAAGCAGTACAGGGTTTTCAGACACATTGTTAAATTGTATTATACTTCCAGTTTCTTAAGAAAGTGTCTTCAGTTTTAGAGACACCACAGACTTTGTCCTGTTTCCTTCTGGTATGTAAGGGCATCAATTGTGTTTAGGACAATGAGGCTGGCATTTGTGTTTTCTCTCATCAAGATACTTCATAATTAGATGAAACAGTGTACTAAAGATATAAAACATGATTATAAAACATTCGTTGCTTCTGAATCCTTGAGAATCATCTTCCTTGGATTATTCCTGCAGACAGATGAGATAATCTTCCCTCACTGGGGACAGAAGGGTGGGAAAAGAGAGTCCCAATCAAAGAAAGATGCTTTCAGCCTCCTACACGTACAACAGACCTTCCTCTTTGCTGTCTTCTCTGGTCAGAGAAAGTCTGACTTGGGGGATTTAACCAAGGAGAGGGTACGTCATTCTCACTCCAGCTTCACCTGTACTGTTACGCTAGACTTTTTCCTCACATCCAAGGTCCTTTTACTAACTTACATTTCATAGTTCTTTTCCCATAGCTCTTTTTGAATTATTATTCCCCGAATGCTACTCCTTTACAGGCTGAGAATGGAGGTGCTGACACAGGCCTGTTATAAAGAGGCAGCCTTACCTTTCTCACTGGGTTGTTGGAGCCATTGCAGGACTCTGGCAGGTTTAAGAAGTAAATCAAAAGGGTGAAGAAATTCTCATAGTCTGGGAACGGAGAGCTTTTGGACCAAAAATGAGTGAGAGAACATGCCCTGAAGGACAGCTCTCGTGCCTCACCTCCTTCTTGGCTGTCTCATATTCAGGATGGTCATTATTCATCAACATGGATATTGATACTGCAGCAGTGTAACAGATTTCACCTAAATATTTCAGAGCATTTCCCAGCCCCTAAAAGGAGCTTAATTGGCAGTTTATACTGTATTTTGCAGTTTTACAGAGGCCTTAATGTAGTCGTAAGAAACTTGCCCAATCTGTTAGTGACAGAGCTTGGGAGCAAGACTAGAATTGCAATTCTCAGTTGTCTCCTTCAACAACTACACATAGTTTTCCCTAGCTGATGTCAGACTCAGCCTTGTGACAACATGCACCTTTATACTGCACCATGTTGCTGTTTGTAGAGGCAGCTGCCAGCCCTACAGCATCTAAGGCCCCAGTGCATATGCGCAGCTGAGGCTGCCTACGATGTCCTTCAGGCAGGGGTTGGTCAGGACCTTCTAAGAGAGTCTGGATTATTCAGTCCATCTTGTTTTCCCTGGATCATTCATATGAGATAGCTGCAAAGGTAAATATGACTACTGAAGATATCCAGGCCAGTACAAACTGTGGGTCAATGCATGCTTGGCTCATATCAGGGTTAGCACAGGTCCATGTCTCTTCCTGTCTGTCCGTAGAATGATGCTTTTGTGGGACAGTGTTTAGCAGTATTATGCCTGTGGACAACGTGGATGCTAATGTGCTCAAAACACCCAAGCACATTTTTCTAAAATCTCCTGCTGTTGATGCGGTGGTGGTAGCAGTGCTGAGTCTGACATGGTCCGGTCACAGGGAGTAAAACAAAGTGCTTTCCGTGTTGGAAGAACTCAGCAGAAGCTGCCTTGTGTTACTTCAAGATAAACTGCAGCCCTAGGGAAAATTTTATATATGTAATTTTTGTTATTGCTGTTTATTTAGTACAGCAGTACCTGGAAGTCCCACTGAGAGTAGGACACCACTGCTTCACATACACAGAAGAGGAACACTTGTCCTGCAGATTGTGTAGGGAAGGCACACAAAGGTCAGAAAGTACAGTGGTGGCAGAGAGAACTTGCCTAGGGATCAGGTGAGTTACCAGGGGCAGAGTGGGGAGAAAACCCCGGGTTTTCCAAGTCTCAGACCAGGGCTCGATCTGCTATATCTCTGTGGCAGAACTAATTTGTTCTCACTGTGTCCTCTGTGAGAACTGGTCTCGTGTGAGCAACACCCTTTCCTGCACAGTTACCTGTGGATTTTATTAAAAGCATTACCTCTCAAACATTGTGGGCAAGTATTTTCTAGTACATTCATTTTTCTGTGGAAACTTCGTGAATGATGTGTCACTACCCTTTGAATCAGGAGTTCTTTAGGATCTGGCTGGTATAAATGTTTATGGGTAACCATGCACATTTAAATCCACAACAATGTGAAGCCATCCATCTGTGGAGAAAGACAGCTGCCGGCACTCCCTGCAGCCAGCACTCCTCTCCCAAAGGTAAAGCCGTCCGGCACTAAACTTCCTAGAAAATGTTTCCCTTTGGCACTCGTTCCAGCTAATGGCCAACTTTCACTGCGTGAAACCATCTTCATTTCTCTTGGTTTTAAGAAATTATCCAGCTCCTCTCTTCCTTCCCTTGACTGCTGAGTAGCAGAAGGAAAATGAGGTTGCTACTAATGTTCAGCTCAAACTGAAACAGAGTGAAAGGCTCTTGAGTGGGACACATGGCTCGAAACGTGTTGTGTATGCAGTGAGAGAATGTTGCCCTGTAATTTGTGGATGTATTCAGCCAGCGGTCATAGCTGCTGTAGCAGTGCTCTGCTGCTTCAGGCCTGTCTGGCGATGGCTTTTGTGTGCTGTTTGCATGGTGCTTTCCCTCCTGAGCCCTGTGCCACTAGTGATGACTTCTTTGTCTTGTCCTGCTGTATTGAATATAGTTTTACAGAAGTTATTACTTGCTGCATTCTATATATTGTTTTACACAAATTACTACCTAAAAATAGATTCTGTCAGGCCATGTTGCAACGTGGGAAAGGAAAGCTCTGTTTTCCACTTGCGATTTTTCACTACTTTCTGAAGCAGATGTTCTTCTGTGATGTTTAGTGCTTTATTGTCTCTACTTCATCTTGGTCTGGTAGAGCTGAAGTAGTTTCTGGCTTCTTAATTTTGCTTGTGTAATTGCTTTATGTTACAATGTATTAATATGAATGTTTTACAAAATAATGCCTGAGCTCTGCAAACACACACACCAGTGTCCACTCCTGAGAATGATTTTTCTGCTGGTAAGACCAGAGTTTCATGTCCAAACATAGGTGGTACTCCTTCCTCACCGTGGCACGTGTAAAGCAGAAAACTGAGTGAGGGACACCCCCCCCAAAAAAAACCAAACCAAAAATCAGGTTCAAACCCTACTGGCAAGAAGTGATTAAAAAACATAATAGAGGGAACAGTGTAAAAGTACTAGCCTCAGTCCCATGGTGGCAAACGTGGAGGTGAGACACTAGCGTGGACGTGGGGGAGCATGCTCAGAGGAGGATTGTGGGCAACAGAAAGAATCTTTCATGTATTTCTGTATGAGGCGGCAGCTTCATGGCTGGAAAAGTTTGACATTTTAAGAAACAAGGATGATAATTTCAGCATTTCTCCCATTTGCTGACCAGCATTGTTGAGAACATTCGGATATATTCATACAGATTTGACAGAAATGACTATTCTGGTTGTGTCCTATTCAGGTTTCCCTTTTGTTTTGTTTCCCCTTGTGAATTAGCCACGTGCCTGCTAAAGGCCCTGCAAAATACATATTTACCCAGTGAAAAGGTATGTTAGAACATCAGTTTTTCCTCATTCTGTGTCAGAATTGTGCTGCTTTTAGTGCAGTTTAAATCTATGGGGTTTTTTCTGCAATTGCATGTAGATAGGTCCTGCGGTAGCAGCAGGCAGAGTAACTGCTTTCGTCTCTTCTTGCGTGGAGCATGGGGTGTGTGGTGGAGCGCACTGCTGCCCGCAGCCATCTTTTCTGTGGTCCCACCCCACAAACCCCACAACTCTGCTGATTCCAAGTACTGCAGAATTTGTGGAAGGAGTTATTTTTATTTGTTTTCTTTAGGTTTTCTTCTCTGTGAAGGTTATTGTTGTTCAAGAATTGTAGATGATTTGGTTTCTCAGAGCTCCTTTTCCTATAAATTTCCAAGCTAGATGAAATCAGTGACTTGACATAAAAGTAACAAGTAGGCTACAAGACAAAACACATTCTTGCACATTCCTGTAGCAGAACCCAGATGATTTCAGCATGAATATTTTGTCATTCCAAATATCATCATTTTTCTTAAATCATATATTTGCGATTTACATTTAAGTGAGTTTTTAGCTCTTGTGATTCTGAGGAGAAGGGATGAAAAGCATAGTTCTTCGGAGTGGAAAGAGGTGCCTAAGTAGTGACAAATAGGTCTCATAAGCGGGACCCTACAGTACCTGGTTTGTGAAGCCCTGTCTTTGGAGGGAGTGTTTTGTGTTATGGGCCATGATTCTGCAGCTGGAGCTGCCAGAGTGGTTTTCTGTAGTCACATGCAGCCCTGGTGCGCTTGGGGGATCTGAAGAGGAAGAGGTGTAATGGAATTAAAAAGCTTGTGAATGTCAAAGAGAAATGTGGAAACTGGAAGAGATTATATGTGTACATTTGTGTGTATGTATTTATATGTACGTATACACATACAGTTTTATTTTTCAAAAGACTGTAGGCTATAAGCTTATAGCGTTTCTTTACCAACTTAGTCTGTTATGTGTGGTACTTCATTGTCCACAGTAAAACAGCTGAGTAATTTTATTCTTTGGCGAATAAGAAGATCGTTTGCAAATGTTGCTCCATTTAGCAAACAGGTGCAATAGAGCAAAAAAAGGCATTCTGAAAATTCAGCTTTCTCACTCTGACTTACTCCAAGTGAAATACTAGTGTTGAAATTAATTTTAAAAAACCCAGTGACTCAAAGCAATTATATAATGTATTTCCTGGATAGGCTGCCAGATTGAAAGTCTGTGGCGCGAACCCCATCATTAGCTCACTTCAAGTTTTCAAGCTACCTTTCAGACTGTGCCTTCACAACAAACAGTGAAGGTAGCAGGTCTTGTTTGTTTTTATGTGCACTGAATCCCTTTTACCTTGGACTGCTCAACCAGAAAATCCTGATGCTTCCCCTGGTCTATCTTCCTTCAATCTCTTCCCGAGTTAATTGCAGGAAGTGTAGGGGGGATCACAGCCCAGCCTGGCCCCCGTCTTTCTTCTCACTATTGCTCTGTGTCTGCAGCGTGGGGGGTGGGGAAAGAGCACCTGGAGAAGGGAGCAGTGAAGCCTTGCTGGGAGTAGGAAGAACATTTATTTATATTAAGACAGCCTGCTTTTTTTTAAATCAACAGGTCTGAGACAAGAAAGAAACAGCGTGTTTAAAAAAAAATAATGGAAAAGCAGTCTAGAATAGTAGGTGATGAAGCCTGGTGAAGCAAGCCAATGCTTCTGGAAATTCAGGACTTCCAGGGAAACAAGGCATGCAATTATTTTTGCCAGTCCCAAGCACTCAAAAATATTAAGGCAGACTTTCCTCAAAAAAAAAAAAAAAAAAAAAAGGTGAAGTTGGCTCAAAAAATTCATGAGACAGGATTTTTAATCTGTTTTTTACTGTCTGGTTTATGGGTTAGAGAAAGACAGAAGACTTCCAGTGAAAGTAAAATTTCTATCAAAAAGACTTTCTCATTTAAAAAACCCAAACCAAAACAAAACAACCATGTGGGGAAGGATTTTAAAGCTGTTGGAATACTTTGGGTATTTTTAAACAATAGTGGTTTCAGAAGTGTGACAGAAATGGTCTATTTTGTTATTTTCTCAGTTATTTTTCTTAAAATTGTTTAGAATTAACACATTTAAAAAAGAAAAAGGAATTTTAAAATCTTAATGTAAACCCAAACCACTTTTTTTCTTATGTGAAGTGAATCATTTCAGATGTACACAAAATTAATATGGAAAAGGAGGGGCTGTTTTTCTTTGTGAAAAGTTTTCCATTTGACTACTAAATTAACAAACCTGTTTGTGATCCAGGTCTTACTTGGGTGCTTGCGCTCTTATTTCAAGTTTTGGGGTGGTTGTTTCCGAGTTGGTTTTTTTTTGTTTGTTTAAACTGAAGCACTACGTGTGTATCTGTTTTACTTTGTTAGAGTTGTAGGTTTTTTTAACATAACCTTATGACCAGCTATTCCAGTACTGGACTGAACAGAAGATGAACGTTTTGGAAGACCAACAGTAAGATTTTAAAAATTGGGTGACAATATGTACGCAAGGGGAGTGATGAGGGGATGCAAAGAAGCACAGCTTGAGACTGTTGTCCTCTGGCCAGGGAGGGCTTGGGTGTCCCTGCATGCTCCATGTACAGCCTCTGCCCAGCCTTCTTTGAGCCACACAGAGGCACTGCTCAGATGAGGCTTTCTCCCCAGCTCTTTCAGAAAGCAAGTGGCATCCTGCTTCAGTTGAAATGACTTTTCTTGCTGTGGGCTCGAGTTTAGCCAATACACCCTCCAGCTCCTTCTTTGTCTCACCTATTTATTTTTTTCTCATCTCTCATACTTGACTCAATCTGATCAGCAGTTGCAAGAAGGCTTAGCTGTGTGCCCGTTACCTGGAGCAGCCTCGTTACCACCTCAATTTTACATCTGATTTCAGTCTGATGTGCTTTGTCCCTTGCCTATCTTTTGCAAAACTTTTCTCTTGTTCCTCTTGGTTTAATCCTTAGCCTGAGATATTATGTGCTGGAGAACAATGCAACTATGTACCCCCACCCCCAGGTGCTGCGCTACAAGCCATACTACTATGAGTCGTCTTACTTTTGTGTCTGGAATGGGCTGGGCAATGATAAATCCAGACAAGCACTGCTGCTTTTATTGTCTGATTACGTCAGCAAAAGGCAGCTCTCAGGAATATAAACAGCCTGAGGCAGGCTGCCCTGCAGGTCACCTTGAAAGGATATCTTGTCATCGAGGCTGTACAGTCAGTCTTGTACATGAGCATTTATGCCAGCTCAGGTTTAACTTTATGCCTGTTCAGGCCTTTCCTGCATACATCTATCAGATGTACTTGTGGATGAGCTAAGATTCATTATAAAAGAGAAAATAGCACTGTGGTTTTAACCTGCTGAAGCATTTTTGAGTTCTTGAAGTGGAAGGAACAAAGGATCTATTATAGATGGAGATAAAATGTCCTAACAGTGCGAGGAGGAATGTACTGACAGAGGAAATGAAATTATTTTCCTCTGCTTTTGAAATGTGTGGGTAGAAGTAGCCAAAATCTTCAGTACGGGAGATTCCCTATTATTATACCACCTGGAAGGTGGCTGCAACATAATAGCGTTTTCCCTGCTTATGAATGATTCCTTTTTTTGTGCAGGAGTAGAGTAAAATGGGGAGCATAATTTTGCAATCAGTTAGTCCTGGCAAAGCTGGCTAAGCTGCTGTGCTTCCCAAGGGGTTAAAACAGTAGAAGTCTTAATTCCCAATGACAGTGAGACATAGCAGGTGCTTTTGAAAATTTTACCCATGTAGAGAAAAATAACAACAGATCTTGTATTTTCTAGGAATGAAGGGACAACAAACTTTTTAGGATTGGGGTTTTTCTGTTTGTTTGTTTGTCTTCTTCAAATTAGAGATTGAGAAAGCCATCTTCACACTTTTTTTGCAATTACCTTTTAGTAATTCACTTCTGAAATGAAGCAGGGAATCAGACTGTCGTCTTTTTTTATCATGAGTAGCACTGGAGTCATAAAGTTGCAGATTTCTACTTAGTAATCTGCACCATTTTTTGAGGAGAAAAAAGGTGAAAGCAATTGATCAAGTAATTAAAACCAGATAAAGTCATGGAAGCATGTTACTCTTACAATTAGGCTGCAATCTCTGTCTCTATTCCTCTCCTTCCCAGCAAAGCTAAAAGTGGAGGACTTGGCTTGTACCACTCCTGCCTAGGGCTCTGTGTTGGCATATGCATATGTTTAGGAAGATCTAGTGGTTTAAGCTTGTATTTGGCCTCTAGCCAGATATGAGTAAAAATTCTTGAGAAGATCATCGCATGGGGTTGTTGCATGGAGAGTCATTTCTTGATTTGCCTCTCCCCTTGTATACAAACTTTCTTTGCAATTTCTTACTCCCTTAAAGTATTTTGTCTTTCCCATTGTAGGATCTGGCAGGTTTTTCCCAAGGGTAGGAGTCCTGTCTTTGGTTTCTCACCTGCTTCATTCTGCAGGGCTCCTAACTCATCAGTTCCTCCCCTGACGGCAAATGGAGAGCTTATGCTCTTTATTTTTTCCATAACCATGCCAGCTTCCCCCCCACACACACAGTCTTTTACTCCGGTATGTCCTTTCTGAACTGTACCATCAACCTCCTGTTGCTCAAATACCCTCCTACAGACTGCTGTCATTACAGGGCAAATGCTCTGCTGTTCCTTGCACACATTCCCTCTGAAATCTCTTAATCACTTGCCATTGAGTTTAACCTGGTACTACGTATTACCCAGGTGTTTTATTTACTGAAAATGCCCTGGAAGTGCTCTTTTGAACATTTGTTCCACTTCATGTACTTGTACATACTGAAGCCAGAATACTATCTTCTCACCCCAGAAATGGAGTAGAGACGAGTGAAATATGCAGACCACCAGGAACAAGTCCACTGCCTCCATAGCGGGGATGGAAATGCCCGTGGTCCTGAGGTGATGCCTTTAGTGTGTTGTGGGAGGATGTTAAAAGCAAGTTAGAACAGACTGAGAGATGCTTTAAATTATGCCTGAGCAGCAGAGGTCCAAGCTTTGGAAGGAGTCTCCTTCATCTCTTGCTAGTGCCTTCTGGCATTTCAGCTGTGCTGAGCAGAGCTGTGCTGTGGTTGCATCTGCCCACAATGCCATAGTGGTTTCCTGTTTCATCCTTTCAAAATATTATTCATCAAGTTATCATTATCATCAGTATCCAGAGCACCTTGCTGACTCAGTCCACACACTGGGACCTGCTTTGGCATTGCACTTACACCCGTCTTTGAGTACTTTGCTGGAGAGAGGTGGGATCTCTCAGTACTTTGATCTTCAGCACACGTTTGAGTATTTTGTATTGGGGTCTGGAATCACTGCCTTCAAGACATCATTGTAAAAGAAAATGTGATCTGTAGGTTACCCCAACACCTCGATCAAAAATTTGAAACCTTAAAATGTTTAATTTGGCCTTCCTAGCTTCAGAATGACTGAAAAAAGGTTTTTATTTTTCTTTTTTCCTTCCTAAACATTAGTAAAGAGAAAAGTTTCTGTTCTTGGCAGAGATTTTGCGGGCCACCTTTCAGGGCAAAATATTGGGTTTTGAGTAGGAGATTCTAGTGGAAAAGCTGAGCACCAAATTCACACAAGTTTCTTCTTAATTATAGAAGCCAAAAGCTCTTCCAGATGTCTGTCAGCCCAACATGCTAGATGCTGCCATCACTGGTTTTGATAAAAGCTCATATTCAGCAAACTTTATTACTGATTTACTGTACATTACTTAAGCCAGAAAATGTTTTTGGTCTAAAAAAGTAAGCCAACAAAGATCTGATATTTTCATCAGTTGCTCTCCAGCATGTCATTTACTGTGTTAAATGCCATCCCAGTTCCATTATTGTACTGAAGATTTTCTGTAGATGGCCATTGTTAAAACTGGAATTTCAGAAACTCTGTGAAGAAGTACCTAAGTGAGAAATGCACATGAACAAATTGGTAAATGGTGCGTGCAAAACAGGCAAAGCCACTAACAATGCAAACACATACGTGACATGCACAGCCAGACAGGCATTTCTGTGAAAAGTTACCTGTTTGTACATGCAACTAATACATTCTCTAAAGAAAAATGGAAGCTGAAAAAAAAGCAGGAAAATGTTATAGAACAAATACAGGGAAGTGAGATGTGACTTTGTGAATACGAAAGTGGACAGATCAAAACCAGTAGAAAAATCATCAGTCAGAGAGTAGCTAATGAAATCTCTGAACAATGATGTAATTAAAGTGCATTAATCATCGTAAAAGATCATTTCCCTTTAAACATCTGTTCCCATTCACTTGGCAACAGTCTGGGCAGTGTCATGAATGATGGGGTTTTGGATTATGCTGAAGGGCATGTGTTATCTGAGAAACAATGTAGAACATCCCCAGCTTGACAGGATCTGGGACAGCAGTGCTTTTTCTCAATTCAGGTATCGCATCAAGCAAGTAAGGGGAAAAAAACTGGATGCTGCTTACAGTGGAAAGGAAAACCTGGTATAAAACTGAACCCTGCTTTCTCAGACATGCAAACAAAATTTAATTGGGTGCCAGTGGATCCAAATAAAGTAATTCCTCTGGGAAAAGAGCCCCTGCCCAGCTTGCTGCTTTTAAGAGAGCCTTAGGAGCCATAGTTGCTTGTAGGAGAGACTTTGTTCCTCCCCACTGAGAAGTAACCACCACAAAAATCTTCCTGACCCCTTTCTCTGTGGCAGCCTGGCTGTGCCAGCGAAAAAGTGAGATAGCCGTTTCAGGAGAAGAATCTGTTTTTCCTCTGGCATAAGCAAAGTGTGCAGAAGGGCCATGACCATCCCTTACTGTCTGACGGTCTGTGGCTGCGAGGCATCTGCCTGCCTCCCCCATACCTGAGACTGCCTGTGAAGAGGCTGCACATATGCTTCAGTAAAGCCTGTGTCTGCAGGTATGAGTTTGGAGCATAGCTTCCTTGAGTGCTATTAGGACTAAGTACAGTTTCTCATGGGCTGTGTTTTGTTTAGGGCTAGGTCAGGAGTCCTGGATTGCCATTTTGGCTCTGGCATTAGACTGAGTCACTTAGGGAGGAATTTTTACAGCTAGGGACTATTTTTTGTATCCTTGTACAAATCTGACTCCTTGTTGCATTTCCATGCAGTTGGTAGCACGGACACTGGTTGTGGGCACAAATGGTGGCCCCTGTGCACCTGCATTTTTACTTGTCTTGCTGTGCTTTAGTGTCTGTGTCTGAGGCAGGGAAGGGGAGGCAGTTGTGCTCGTCTTACAGAGACACATCTGAAGGTGGAGCCCTTTGAGGCCCACTAGCAACAAAGATCCTCCAGCTGCAAAGCAACACTGATTCTTATGCTAGTCTTGTTTTCTTAGCAAATCTATAACACACAGCAGTTAGGGAGCATGGATGTCGCAAGTGTTGGATTCAGAGTACTGTATTTCCACCCCATTGGTCATTCACTGCTGACTTAAGGTTTCCTTCATGGCACATAATCAGGAAGCCTGTACCAACCTCTGGACTTTGAGGTGAAAATGCATATGCCCACATGGATTTCCAGGGGAGGCAGACAAGAGGAGCCCGGATCCCATTTGGAGAAAGGAGGACTAGGGCTGTGGACATTGTACATGGTTGTGCCTCTTCATACCCATTTTTGGCAGTTCTGCAAATTCACAGAGGATGGATGCTTCTTTTGCCTGGGCAGAGTGCCTTCCCAGCTGTTAGGTGGGGAAAGTGAAAATGAACTCAGCTGTGGTCTTTGTTGTTCAGTTACAGGTAAAATACTTCATCTGGTTTGTGCCTGTTCATAACAGTGCTCAGCCTTCCTCACAGGGACTTGCAGGCTTTGTAAAAGTGATTGGAGAGGTTCAGGTAGAAAGTATGTGGTTTATTGTTCTCTGTTTCTCAAAGCTGGTAAAGTCATACAGTGGTATTTAAACAGAAAATCAAAACAAACCTCTTTGCTTCTCCCAGAAGTGCATAGATTAGTATTGCAGAAGCCCAGTGTCAAGATTTCAGGATTATGTGCTGTTGTCTTGAACTTCGTGATGTTTTAGGTGTGCTATGGATTGCTACCGGCCTGTTGCTGCCATGCCATCTGCTACCTTTATAGTCCAGCTCAGATAGGTCCCAGCCTGAGAGCAGGGATGTGCCAGCTGCCTTTGCAGGTAGCGTGTTCAGTGCTAAGTGGAAAGGGGAGCCCATGCAGGCTGCAGCCAGGTGCCTTGGATACACTCACCACCATATGCCCTCTATCCTATCTGCTCTTGCCGGGGCCCTGCTCTGTCCGAGAGCACAGTTATGCTTTTCCCTAATAGCCCTAATTCCCCCCAGCAGCCTCTGGGGGACTGAAGTAAGGATGTACTCTTATGTGGCTGCAGGAAACAAAGAAGGTCATGGCATCTTTGAGTCCTCTTTTCAACATTTGTTCTGGACTTAGGTTTCCATGGCATTGTGTGTATTTTAAAAAAAATAAATACAATTAATTGACAAATTTAGCTTCAGATATTCTTTGTCCAGTGGGTTCTTCACAGTTCCAGCTGCAGGCATTGGCTGCACGAGGGCAGAACATCATGGGGGTAAAGCTGTCCAAGAAACCTGCCTTGCATAAAAGACATTGTGCAAATATGTAATGTAACACAGTTTCCTTACTATACTTACCCCATTGTCTTTACCCAAACTTGCAAACATAGGTAGTCAAATCTATATACTTAATGCCATATTTTGTACCCATCCAAAACATCCAATACTCCCATGGGAAGCAAGCAGCTCTTTTTCGAGCAAGTGTCTTTGGAGCCTGCTTCTGAAAAGGTGTATAGCTGGAGCTAGACATGTATATTGAAAATGGTGGTATTTAGATGAATAGACCTATTCATGTTGTGCATAGGGTCTGAAATAATGATTTAGTCACTCTCTTTTCCAGACTGTTTGTGTAATGCAGAGTTTGTAAGTTTTCGTTATAGTGTAGGTCATGTGTACACACACACAATTACTTTTTTCTTTGGAGATTCAAGTCCCATATATTGTTCATTTGAAATATTTGGTTAAATCAGATGAGGTTGTTTAGGTGAAAGGGACTGTCCTTGTATCACTGCCACCTAATGGTCAGGACATTGTAGTTAGGTGCCTGGTTTAGGTGTCCCCTGGAAAACTGATCCTATCACCAGTACTAACCTTATTATCTTGTAAGACTAGATAATGCTGTTAACTGCCCTCAACTTCATTTTCAGCCCTTAGTAGTCTGTTCTGGAGCCTCACTGGACACTGATGTGTACATTCCAGCTCTGATGGCATATGAGAGATCAGGAAATTTAGTTTTCGTATGGCAAAATCTGGGAAGAAAAGGAAGGCATTAATCAGATGGGTGTAATCTCCAAGGGAGCAAGTACTGCATTTTAATTCAGCATTTCCCTTTGATGAAAACTTTAGTGAATGTTATTATGTGGAATTTATATGAAGCCTGGGTTTAGGTAATCAGCTTTAATATTTATACTCTTAGGGAAAAAAAATTGAATCATTAGTAAGCATGCATAATTAATGAATAAATTATATTTTTCCTTTGTTTTCCTTCAGGTATAAGGAAATGCTAGATCTAGTGATATCACCCAGCCTGACTGTAAATAGAGAGTGCCCTGACAGACTGAAGCTTAACCTTTCTAACATTTATGCCACGGCTCCAGATGACATAGAAGGTAGGCTGCCTCTTTTGCTTACTGTTTACTGGCTTTAACATAATGTGTATAAATATGTATATATATATATGTATGTAACCAAAGAGAACTGGCCACTTGCAAGGCCTCTGCTTCTGACAATTAGTTCTACAGTATAATGAGCAACTGAGATTTTGGAGTATTTTTTTTGTAGACACTCCAGTTGTGGCTGAATCCTTTAGTTCAGCAATGTTTTGAATGCAAATGGAATTGAAATGTTTTATATGTAGATATATGTCTGTGTATAGTAGGTGCATACATATGCACACATGCATGTATATGTTTGCTCCACTGGCATAATTGCAGTTATAAAACATATTTTGCGTAGAGCTGGTAGTTTCTGTTTGGACCCCACTAGAGCCTCAGTGGTGGTGTGAACATGAGCCTTGGGCTTTGGTGGCTGTGCTGCTGCTGTTGGAGTGGGGAGTGTGGGGGCTCCCAGGCCCAACAAGGTATCGTGCAGCCAGAAAACATTTTGCCAAAGCAGCTCTGTGCCCCAGTTTGCATCGCTCTGAGATCATTGCTATCATCTCCAAATGGTTAGCCCTGCTGGCCTCTGGTCTGAAGTTTCACATTTGGCAGGTACCAAGGACAAATTCTTTCAGTGGTTGAGGCTCTGATGGAAATTTATCTGCTCTTCTCCTCCTCCTTCCCCCCTCATCATACTCTTCAAGTGAAGGAAACAGAAGAATGTTAAATCTGCTAAAAAAATTATTGGCAAGTGATGCAGCTGAACTAGTTCTTGCTAGTACAATCCCAGCTATTGTTTGCTGTGGTCAGGATCTGTCAGCCTTCCTGTTAGAGGGGAGTTAGGAAAAGGCATTGGCTATTATGTTTTAGTAGTATGTTTAACCCTTCATTTATAAGCTCTTAGAAGCCAAGGAGATGTTTTGCTTGCATGTTTGCTAAGGCATTAGAAATTGCGTGATTAAATCACATACATCATGACTGCCTATTTACAAGAGCAGTCAAAGGAATAACAACCTAAAGGAAACATCCTTTTAAATGTATGTGTTTGCAGAAAAGATTAGAGCTAGAAATGATTTTTTAAAAAATCATTTTGTAAACTTCTTGGTGCAGGAAGTATTTGTTATATGTGATATAAATAAGAGCCAACATAGCAGTTGTACTGTCGGACACCAGTTTGCTAGTGACAGCTCATGTTGATGTGTTTCTTATAGAAATACTAGGGTTATTTTTCTACAGAATGATCCCCTGTGCTACCAAGATTATGCTCTTTCCCTTGAAAATACTTCTTG
The DNA here is from genome assembly GCF_026419915.1 of Harpia harpyja. Classification (NCBI taxonomy): domain Eukaryota; kingdom Metazoa; phylum Chordata; class Aves; order Accipitriformes; family Accipitridae; genus Harpia; species Harpia harpyja. The sequence continues at coordinate 39,887,490 of NC_068940.1, read as the reverse complement.
TTAATTTGAAGAACAGGAAAATACTTGTGTGTTTATCAAGTCTCAGACTGCCAGAGCTTTTAATGCAATAAATGCACACAAATGTATGCTCTGTATTACACACAGAGTTTTAATTTTAGCAAGTCTAGTTGCAGTACTTACTTCAGTAGATGTCCACGTAGATGTCTGGCCTGCTATTTTCATGGGTGCTTATCATGAGATGTGCACTTGAAAATTATACTGATATAATTGCACATTTTGTGTGTAGTCCTACACTTCTGGGTAGAAACACGTGTAGGTATAACTTGCCTTTTTTTGGCAATGACAGTGGCATATTGCATATTCATACACAGTAAACTCCCACTTGGCATTCTTGGCAAATGTATTTACTCTGTACTTACCTCTTTCAAAAATAAAAAATTTGAAGATGTAATATTTTTCAAATAGAAAAGAAATTAATCTTATGCTCAAACTGTCTGTTTTGCTGTTTTTCAAATGTAAAGGCATTACGAATTAAATGAATTAAAATAAAAAAAAATTTATTTCTTCAATGCAGTTCTGTTTGGTAATGAGGAACAGTGTGACAGAAATGGTATAGTTTTTGTTTTCACAATCTAAAAATCTAATTTTCTAAAATGTTTTCTTTCAGGTAAGTCAAAGCAAATTTTTCATAGTGAGTTTGAAGGTGAGTCAGCTTCGGATTTAAAAACAATCTTTATATCTGTATGTGTAAATGAATATGTACATTTGTATAACACTATCCTTTGTCAATATTTAAATTTTTAATTTTTTTTTTTAAACTAAACCTCTCTGCCTCTTGCTTGGGAAATAGGTTACTGCTACCCACATTTTATAGGTAGAGGAACTAAGGTAGGGTTGCTGGTGGGTTTTACTTTTCTAAGGTGTTTCAGGGTTGTAAAAGCGTGAAGAAGGAGTCCTTATGATTCTGTTTCTGTCAGTGATTAGAGTGATTCTGTTAGCAATTAGGGCTGTATAGGTTTCACAGTCCCTCCCCGGCACACTCTCCTCCTGCCTGAGCTGTCCTTTGCAAACTGATCAGTGCACAGAGCAGCTAGTGTCTGCAGGGGACCCTGGAGGAGGACCAAGGGGGTCGTAGCTGTGATATTTGCTTTCTGCGGTGTTTTGGGGGTATACTCAGCCAGAGGGAAAGCTCTGGCAGAACTGGGGGAAAACTTAGGAGAGGTGGGATCAAAAAGGGCACGAGCCTTGAATTTGTTGTGGAGGAGGGTGCAATGAGAGGGATATGGCACAGGAAAGCACTTTGGAGGATGAAGAGCGAAGAGTGGGTGATGAAAGTGTGTTTGATCACAGTGGCTCTATTTGGGTGAGTTTGTTCTGTTTCTTCTTCATACCCAGAGATGAGAGGAAGGGGGTGGAACAGGTGTTCAGCATGATGCTAAGAAAGATATTAGAGTCCAGTGCATAGGCTTGTGGAGAGATGGCTCTTGGGGTCTGTTGCTGCACAGATAGATGTACCCAAGATGCGTTTTTCTCTTAATAATAAGCAGCAGTGTCGATGCAGTCGTGGCCAGCTTGCTCTGAAACCTGTTCCCCCCAGTCATCAGTGCCTTTGTTACCAGAGCCACCTTCCCTAAAGCAAAAATGCTGCAGTGGCACTGCTCTGATATTGCACATGGAACAGTTGGGAGACTCTTAAAGGTAAGTATGGGGCAAGAAAGCGGTCGCAGTCAGCTTGCAGGCACTCGGCTGGGTGGCAGGTTTCTGGGGAGAGAGCCGAGAGGCTGGGGAACATTACTAAAAAAAGGCTGTTTGCTCTCAGATTCAGAAAAGAGTTCAGTAAACACCTAAGAACAGACACCTTTATTTTCACATTTTTTAAATCTATTCTAACCTCATGTGTAGCTCCTATTAAACAACTGCAATTATCCTGGAGAAGAGAGAAAGGAGTACATGGATATTATTATTTTTATTTATTTATTTTGAATAAAGTTATCTCTCAAGATTTCCAAGTTTGTGAAAAAAGGGCCTCCTTTTTGAAGAAAGTGTGTGGTTTAGATGTTTCCATCTTTTAATCGAATGTTTTTGTTTCCTAGGAAATTCAGCTCAGTCTTTTTAAGCTCAGTATTACGTTTCCTAGGAATTTTAGAATTTCATTATTATTATTTTTATATACAGCAAACATTATAAAAATTAACATTCTAAAAAAAAGAATCATATCTAGTAATTAATATTTTTAGTTAGAACTCATGCACCTCCATGGGGGGCTTTCCATAAACAAGTGAACAAAGATAAAAATGCATTTTTTAATGAAATTTATTTTTAAAAGTTATCAGATTAAATGGCTGTGGTTTTTAAAAATGCTTTGGTGTAATCTCCATGTTATAATGTAAAATGATAAAGCCATGTAAAACATTGTGAAAAAGGGTTGTGTAGGAAAGAACAATTTCAAACGAGTTAAATCAGGTAGAATGAACATTTCATATGTGAGCATGTCAGATCTTTTTGGACATTCTCTCCATGTTTATGGCATAACAAGTTACTCAAACCCATAGGACTATTTGCATGTATTTAGACCTTATATGTACTTGCATAATTCATTAAATAAAACATGGTTTAAATGTTTAATTCACCAACTTACAAACGGCTGGATAAATGAAGTGGTGCTGTTTTGGACAACTTTATACTGAAGATAATCCGGCAACAGCATTGCGGGTACATCCCTGTTGACGCATGGGGCAGCACTGCAGATGTGTCCTGCCTGGTGGTAGCAATGTGCAGGCATCAGGGACACTGCAGGAATCTCCCTTTCCACCCAGCATGTGCACCTGCAGTTGAGAGATCATCTTCTGCATGAGATTGGGTGATATTTCCTATTACCTGTAGCAAATTACACTACAGATGCCAGCCGCCAGCGTGGAGGGTGGTGGTGCTGCCGTTAGCAGACAGCGTGATGTTTTCCCTGCATGGAGAAGCTGTGTGCAATTAGTCTGGCGTTTTCATCGATGCAGCAAGCAGATAGAGAGGCTGAATCTGTTGTGCTTAATGTCATTATTGATGATTGTGAGGGTGTTTGGGCATTTATAGTACTGTAATAACATCTAACAGCTCCAGCCAGGAACTGAGAAGCAAAATTTGGATGGCATTATGGAGGCAACCTGCATAATATTCATGGTGGCATTTAGGTGTGATGTTTTCAGTACAACTTTCAGGCAACTTGCAGGTTTTTGGATTTTTTGAAATTTAATTAATTAAACCTAAATCTTATCTCTAAATAAAGATGGTGGCAAGCATTTCTTTGGTAGTGTTGCAGGACACAACTGTTTGGTACATTGGAAGGCATCCTGCACGTAACCTGTGTGATACATTTTCTACTGGTTTAATAGTTTGATTGCTGGCAGGTCAATAAGGTAGGTTATAGTTAAAAAATTCAATAGTGAGGGGATTTACAATGTTGTATTTTTAATATTTATTTTGATTTGATATATTTTAATGAACATTAAAGAAAGTGAGTCATGGTCTAGGAGAGTACCAAAAAAAGCAAAAGGGCAAAAAGTGCAGTGAGCTTAAATCACTTCAGTAATCATAGTAGTTGCTTTTATAGCCTTTAGCATATGAGTCATCCCACCAGAGCCCAGCTTCATGATTGATATCAGTCCCATGAGAAGAAGAAACTGGTAGCTCAATCAATCAGTATCACCCTCAGTTAAAAACTAAATCTATATTTGTTGTTAAGTGGAGAATAACTTTCTTACCTACTTCAGTTTGTGGAGATTGGCTAAGAGCAAAGTCTTCTAATTCCTGTATATTTTTCTCAACCCAGCAGTGGTAAAAACAGTGATATCAGCTTGGCCATAGAACAGAACATGATGAAAATCTAAGATCCTTCAATTTTGTTTTCCAGGCAGCAGCAAAGCAGCACCACAGTGTCCTCTCCATCTGTACTCCAGAAAGTGAGTGCTCGTGCCAAGTGCTGTAATTTAAAAAACTGTTTTGCTGAACAGCCATTTTGTGCAGTCTTCTGTCACCTTAAAAAGCATTCACCTTAAGCCCATCCACCTGTTCCCCTGCACAACTCTGGCCCAATGAAGTAACTGGTTCTTAATCTTGTTAGATACGGAGTGAAAGAAGGTTTGAGGTACTGTGCATTGTACTTTCATACCCCTGGATAAACCAAACCTATCAGTTTGAATATTGTTGTGTTTATGAGTGACCACAGAGGAATATGTTGAAATGTCAGAGGTTTCCCATGACACTCGCTTCTTTGGCAAACTTAAAATGAAACATGAAAAATCAGAGTGTTGATTTTATTTTTTTAACGTGCATATTTTGCACAGTTTAAAGTTCCCATGCATTTAGGTAGCTTAATCTAATAGCTCATATCAGGAGCTGTATACAGAAACAAAGTTTTGTCCCAGTCTAGTCAGTTCTGAGTTCCCAAAATATTCACCATCATACTTTGTTTGTTATTTTATCAAAATGTGTAGAAGTGTTCTACCTGTGCTCTAGAAGATCATGTACAGTAACTATTGCCTTAGACCTTCTGTTTTCTTGTTCTGAATAGACATTATCCCCATATAGTGACAATCCCATCTTTCCCAACAATGGCAACATATGGACAGACTCAGTACAGCACGGGAATCCAGCAGGCTGCTGCATACACTGCCTATCCTCCTCCAGGGCAGCCCTATGGCATACCCTCCTACAGTGAGTACTCTGATGTCATGTTACCTTTGAGGACATCGTCCTCTTGCTCCTAGAAAAATACATTTGAAGTCTTACGCTTTAGAATGAAAGGTCATTTCTGTTGTGGTAATGTTCTCTTCCTAGGCTTAGAGGAAAATCTGACTTGGTTAAAAATGTTAGAATTACTTTGAACTGTCTATCAGCTCTTGATATCCTGGGTTATGATCTTACAAACTAGGTAAGTTTGGAGCCAGTCAGTAGTAAGATATGAGACAGCATGAGAAACTCAGGTTCAGTAGGATGTGCCACTTAGGAGTAGTAGCTGATGAGTGTTCCTATGACTCACTGCCAAGACAAAGTCTCTTGCTGTAAATATGATATTTGGGTAAACTACACTTTGCCTTCCTTGATTCTTCTTGGAGTTTCAATGATACAAGCTACTTTAAGAAAAACTTTTTGTATATTATTACAGAAGAACCAAGATACAGAGCAGAATAAAGCATGGGTGAAATGATACAGACTACTTTGGTTTTGGAAGATGGTTTGTATTTAAATGGACAGTTGTTAGCTGTAGGTGCTAACCTACAGCTTTCCAACCCCAGTCAGCTTTGTTCCCTGCTTTCCTGCACAGCCTTGCCAGCAGCTGTGGGGAGATGGTGCTAGGCAGGAGCAGCTGGGAGATTCAGGCAGGAGACTAATTAAACCAGCACTCCTGACAGAGGAATGCCTGGTAAACCAAGTGTTAAGAGTGTCCTCAAGCTCTGCATGGAAATACTGAGCTCTTGAGGGAGCTGAGAAGTTCTTTCCACTCCTAAAGACCACAGAGATATTGCTCTTGCCTAGGTACAGCTCTTTAACAGAAAGCATTGGGCTCCTTATTCCCAGCTGATCCTGTGAGTGCTGTGCCTTGCAGCATTAAAATGGCTTCATGGTTCTGTTTCCGCTCCTGTTTTCTCTTGTGCTTTTAAACACCTTTGTTTGCTTGGCAAATACAGTATCTCTTCCCAATAAGAAGCTTTTATACAGCCATTGACAAGGCTTTTACTGAAGGGAAATTCAGTGCAGTGGTCTGGAAGGCCAGGGAAATGGGCTTGGCAGAGCCAAAGCTCTATGAGGATGATGAGAGGAATGTTTTGAGACCCTTTCCTGGAGCTACTTGTGTGTTTGCATCAGCTGGCTGATTTCCAAGGCAAATTGAACAGTTGTCCTATTAGAGCAGGTGAAAGTAGAGCCATTTGCTACTGCCTAGAGTCTTTAGGGCATACATGTGTCAGGCCCATATGCTGCTTATAAATCCTGCAGATGACCTCTTAGCATCCTTGAGTAGTGATTTCCCTCCCCCAGCCCACATACCCTCTCTAAGATACTCAGCACAGCATATGAAAAGCTCCACCTGGCTGACAACCAAGAACAATGAAGCAGTATTGGTTTTAGGCACAAAAATAAAACTCGGCCAGTTTCTAGACAAAACAGAACATTGTGTGGAAATTAATTTGGTGCTAAGTTATTTTGCTGTCTGACAACAATTTTGAGACTTCCAAAAAGGCCCATTCGCTGAAGATTAATTGTAGCTGGGGTAGGTTGAATGCTCACATGCGGAGTGCTGATGTAATTGAAAAGCATGGGATGTTACGAAAAGCGGCTTCTCTGCACACACTTGCAAATACCTTCACTTCCTCAGCAGAAATGGAGCCGGACGCTTGCACTGACACATGTTCATTCACTGTCCAAATAAACTTCCTGCGTTTCACAATGCAGCATTGTCGTCTTGTTGCTAACTTGTACTCAAATTGCATTGCAGCTATTCTCACCTGAAGCTAAAAGAAGTGATTTTTATTAGAGAAAACATTATCTGGGAGAACTTATTCCCAGCCAGAGCAAATGCACACTTGTTGCTTTTAAGAGTCATCAAGCTAGAAAACAGTGTGTTTGGTGAAAGGCATGTGAATTCAACCTGTCTTTTGGCAAGTTTGCTTACAAGTGCTAAAAGATGACAACAGCCTGGGAAGTGCGTAAATCCAAGTCCAGAACATCAACAGGGTCTTTGTTTAGTCCCAGCACTCAGGGTGTGTCCAATGGCCATTTTTTGTTTTGTGCAAATAGGCATGCAAAGGAGGGGAAGGATCATGCCCAAAGGCTTCATAATAAGACGCACCTTTCAGCTGTTTGTTTTAATAATACAGCTGTATGATCTCGGCAGCATCTCAGAATAAAATATCAACTCCTTTCTCTACCAGCAAAGGTTTCATCTTGCAATGTTTAATTCAGCTATTGCTTTTCCCCCTGTAAATTATCAGTTTAATTGACTGATTTTAGTAATGAAAAGATTTTTTTGGCTTCAGGGCTTACCTGTTGTTCCCAAACTGTATGTTATATCTAACTGAATAGATGATAACCCTCCTGTATGACTTGCCAATAAATATTTTGCTACCAAAGCTGAAAATATAATGCAAGTAAAAGATAACCCTGTTGAGAACAGAAGCCTTGGGGTTATTTCGCTGAAGGTCCTGTTGCTTTGTTAATCATTGCTTGCATCTGATAACTGTTCAGAAAGTTCATGAGCCAATGAGTTTGTTGAATTCTAGACCAAAACTATTTGTTCAGAAATTGTTTTGAAAACAGTATTATTCATTGTTGTTTATCCATCTTAGCAAAAGTTCATTCGGGTATGGATACAGGATGTAGCTGACTCAAGTATTATTTATGATTAATTTACTTGACTCTATTATTGGTTATTAGACCTGGTTGGGTAATTTAGATAATTAAAAAAAAAAAAAAAGCATAGGGAAAAAAGAGTTTATTGGGTTAAAATCTACCTGAAAAATTGTTAGTTCCTAAACTTGCTTTTTTTTATACCTTCATATGACAAACACTCATGTTCTGCTCTTGGTTCCTACTATATGCCCCAAAGGCATTAAAACAGAGGACAGCCTGAGCCATTCCCCAGGACAGAGTGGGTTTCTTAGCTATGGATCCAGCTTCAGTACCCCGACTGCTGGACAAGCACCGTACACGTACCAGATGCATGGTGAGTACAGCTTGGTGCCTTGCAGGGTGTGCTGTGAGAAGTCAGAATCCTATACCTCCATATTAGACCAATTCTTCTTTTGCAATTACAATGAAAAGCTTAGGTATAGGCAGCCAGGATAGGGAAAGAGGTAAGTCTTCGTAGATCTGTTTTGCTCATCAAGGCATTAATTTCTGGCTGAGGTACTAGATTTAGCACTAGTATACCCTAGCAAATCTTCACATATGATCAATATAAGTTTTGCCTTTCTGCAGAAACTATGTTTTCTTTTTTTTTATTAATTTTGTGACTGTGTACCTGGGGTTGTTGTGTTAGTGTGAATTCCTAGATTCTGAGTGGACGCAAAACAAAGGTGGTTTTACGCTTTGTACAAACAGTACTGTTAGTATTATGCTTCTGCCCTGTGCTGTCCTGAACAAACTGGTCTGAGGTTAAACTGCTGTATATTCTCTCCACTAATTTTTTTTTTTTTAAAAGCTGATACCTTGATACTAAAAATTTTTTTTTACTGTTAAGACATAACTGATACCTGCTAAGATACATCTGCCTGTTTTAAATCCCAAAGTACCAACATCATTAATTACCTGCAGACTACTGAGGTAAGGTTCAGAAGAGCAGAGCTGAAACCAGCTGTTTTTTCCTCAGGGTTACTGGGCTAGGATTTAGTAAGGTTACAATAACTGTGTTATTGTTGTCAGAATAATAATTGATTATAAAATAATGAATTGGATTCCCTTAAGGCTTCAAAGACAGTGCGTTGTGCTTGTAGCTTTATAACACTTTATTTCGTTGTACAACCAGGAATGTACTTTTATGTCTAAAAATAAAACTTAAAGTTCCTTTCTGGTAATTCCGTTTGAGAAGCTGTATGAAAAACCAACTCTCAGGAGATTGAATGTTGACTTACCAACTCCAAGAAAGTTATGAAAGGGTTTAAATCTGAATTGCCAAGAAGTGTAAATTAAATGAAAATCGTGGAATTTCATTTGTGATTCCCTTTAGCCGATTTCTAGCATGGTATTTGATTTCTTTGAGCATTTTGGTGCTGTTGGTCAGAAACCTGAACTGCATATGGCAGGTTTTCATTATTTGGCTGGTATTCCGTATGCTTTTTCCTTCAGTGTGTACTATTCCTGATCTTTGTGAATTATGTTGATGTGTATTTATTTATTTTCCTGGGACTTGCTGAGTCATTAAGCATGAGTTGGAGGAGGAGTACTGAAATTTGGATGTACTCTGTGTAATCTGAATTTAAAAACACCTGTCCAGGCAATACTGCAAAGAATGATGATAAATTCTAACAAAACAATAGCAGATGAGAGGAACCATAACATAACCATTTCAGCTTGATCAGTCATTTTACATATAAGAATAATGAGTATATTCTGAGAAACAGATAATGTCCTTAAAATATCACTCTATCTCTGTGCCTTTACCTTGAGTCCCCTGGGAGTGCAGTTTCATTCCTCACCTGTAGGCCTCATGTTCTGAGTCCACTTTGGTGTTTGTAATTGAACTTGACTAGTAAAAAGTAAAGATTAGATTTTGTCTTCTGCTAAAGCTCAGCACACCTGCATTTGAAAGTGCCTTGCATTGACCATGAATTGCCATGAGTGTGTGAACTGAGCCAAGCGTTAAAAAAAACATTTCCAAGAGATCAAAATGCAAATATTCTTGCTGTTTCTTAGCAAATATCTTCATTACTGTCAAAGATGTGACAGTAGCACAAATTAACATAGCTCAAGTAGTTTAAAATTGTCCAATTCAGGTGCTTGTGAATGGGAAGAGTCAGGAAGCCCATCAGCCATGCAGGCTAAACGTGCTGTACCCTTTCCTGCTGTGGCTACGCATATCCAGACTTGCTAGTTTAAAAAGCAGCTCAGGTACAACTGCAGCAGCCCTCCTGGCAGCAGTGCTAGTCCTTCTGTACCACAGATGCATGAGCTCTCTGAGAGGCTGTTTCACTGGAGGAAAAAAGTCACTCCAAGGGGACTGACTTCGCTGAAGGGAAGGGGAATGCACACGAGGACAAAGCTCTGCCTTGGCATTGTCCTTCCCTCAGAGATCTTCCAAGGGCTGGAAAACTGAAGAGGAATTGCATGGCTTTCCCAAGTTTTTGTAGAAGCCATAGAAGGGGAGAAAGATCAAGTCTCTCACTTTGCTTCTAGGCAAAATGCCCTTTTGTGTCATTACACTTAGCTATTCCCCTTGCAAAGCTGTTTCTGTCAGTTCTCTTAATTCTGCTCAACCCTGAGTGTGGAAGGTGGACAGACACATCCACTTTGATTTTAAGTCTAAGAGCAAATAAAATCCTAAACAGTTATGAAAACTGGGAAACAAGGTAAAATCCGTTTTATTGTAGAAGTTATTTAAGAAAGCTGAAGACTGAAAGATGACCCTCTGCTGAGACTTCACGTGCTAGTTTTGTCAGAGCACATATCCCTAACACTAAGGTCGTTTTTGTGGCTTGAATGCCTCATGGGATATGCTGGTGACACCTGGGTTGAATGTGACACAAAAAAATAAAAAACCCCTGTAGCCTAAGGTGGTTTTTTTGTCACCTTGAATCCTACAAGTTTCACCTGTCCTACTCCTAACAGGAATTCAGTTTTTGGCTTCTATTTTGCTCCTTGAACATACCAATCTTGTCTTGAGATTGTGTTACGCTGTCAGCAGTGCAAGTCCTCTCTTTTTAGTAAAACTGTGGCTTGCAGTTTCCAGCAGTTGTAGGTACTGGAGCGTCACAGCTTCATTGATAGGCTGAAGTGCTGGGCCTGTGCTCTCCTGGAGCAATAGCAATCATGCTGTGTCCTGACTAATTGCTATATGATTAGATACTGATGGATTTAACACCACTGTTGACAAATTACTGGCGTTTTCTTTTGCTGCCTTGGAAGATCAGTGTATTATTCCTGTCTAGGTTTCTGTCATTTTTTTGTTTCCCCAGAACACAGCTTCCACATGTGCTTTGTGTTAGCTGAGCTGTTTGAGAAGGCAAACTCTTGACTTACTTGGGATTGAAGTTTTTAAGATGGCCCCTTTGTTCAATGAAGAGATTTAGACAAGCAAATTTTGTGCATCAGCACTTGAAAATGTTACACATGCAAACAATAGTGACACAACCATGTGTTGTACCAAAACAGGCTGGGAGGAATTTAATGCATATGTGTATGAGCATGAATGTGCCCAAAGTGCTTTGAGGTAATGTTCCCTAGGGCGATGCTGTGGTATTAGGTGAAATCACTTCTTTTCAGATTTTTATGCCAGAAAGATCATTTCAGCCAGCTCACTAAGCCTTTAATGCAAAAGAAAACAGAGGAAAACAGTTTCTGCAAGTGGCAGGTGCTTACTCCAAGGCAAAGGGAGCAGGAGTAAATGTGTCTTCCTGTTGTAAACAAATATTTCCACCCTTCTCCTTGCTCATTAGAGGAACAGTCTGAAGCTCCCCGACCCTATGGTTTATTTACCTTGCTGAGTGCTAGTGAAAGGTTTGAGTGAGAAGCCAGGAGCCTTCCTGTGCTGAGTGCTACCGAGGAATGTGTGCTCAGTGCTTTCCCACGCCACAGCACTTGGGGGTGGGGAGGTGATCGCTCTGTCTCCCTAATGCGAGCAAGCAACTCTCCATGCCACCCAGCTCCAGGACCATTGAGACATTTGCCAAGTTCACTTCAGTCCTTTTGGTCATCCCGTTGCTGACCCAGGCAAGGACTCTGGGTGATGGGCTAAACCAGCTGAAAAGGACAAATTTTTATTTAAATATTTTTATAAAATCAAATTTCAGGGGGACTTTAAGAGTCAAGCTCTTAGCCCCCACTTCAAGGACAAAATGTTTATTGCACCATGCTGAAAGAGGGATCTTGAAGAGGGTGACATGCAGGGGATCAGCAAGGAAAGGTATCTCCAGGAGTGTGTGCTGCTCAGTTTTGTATTTTAAAGTGTGAGGAACAAATTATTTTCTTAAGCTAATCTCTGCAAGTATTGTAAGATGGTAGTAGCTCAACTACTTAAGTGAAATAACTTTGGTATTGTTTGCCTCCATCGAGAACCAGCTCCCAGAGCAATGTAGTGAAGTCATCTGCAGGAGGGTGGGGGTGGTCAGACTGTGAATCTTGAGCAGACTGTGCAGCCTATGTGATTCCTCCTCACTGTCCCCTCATTTATGAGTTACACGGTCCAGCCAGCAAATAGGTACCCATTGTAGGTGTGTTACTCCAATCACCAAGGAATAAATGACCGAAGTGACAAATACGTTGTCTCACAGGGCTCTAGGACAAATGTTCTCCTTCAGTAAGTGCCAACATAGTTGGTGCTGGTTTGTTTCCTCTCCTGTTTCTTTGGTACCAGCACTAACTCTGGCTGGGATACACGTTTCAGATTGCAGCCTCACCTCCCTGATGGCTGTTGTCAGTAACATGGTACTTCTGAAGCCGAAGTCTGCTCTCTCTTAAGGCTGTTTGTTGTCACTACAAACACAGACGATGCAGGTGTAATGGGGTAGCATTCAGCTTTTCATCTTTGACTCCAATTATCAACTGTATCCTGGTCTTGAGCGAGAACAGAATCCACTAAAAAGCAAGAATGAGGGTAGAACATTCTTTTGGTCATTAAGTGGTAAAGAAAAAACCTATTTTGCAGCCAGCCAGAAGGGGAAATCTATTTTCATGCTTCCCTAGCATGAAAATAAATGAAGTGTGGGAGGGTTTATAAGCCAAATGGCTAATGCAATATGTCACACACATATATAGATATAAAAGATGAGATTGGCAAGTTCCATAGCTCATAAAAATGACATGAAACTATATCACAAAGGTACTATAGATTGAAATAATTATTTTAATTGCCATGTAACAATGGCTATGATAGTATATTGTCAGACTTTGAGTAACATTCAAATAGACTGAAATCTGGTATTCACTTATTTACTCTGAAGGAGTGACATTTTCTTTTTAACCAGTGCTGTATACACTTTTGTTTCATGTCATTATTGTATTTACAAAATTAATTTGTTTCATAATGAAGCGAAGATATTTGAAATATGCTTGTGGCCAATCTGGGGTTGCCACTCGGTTTTAGAGTCATGAATTGGAAGAGGAGGTAACAGCTTGCATTAGATTTTTGTCTTTAAAGTGATAAATTTGTAATGCTGGTAAATAAATGTTGCTTCAAGGACTATGCCATTTCTTAATCAATCCTCATGTAAGTGTACGATTACAGCACTAAATCCCCAAACAACATCCTAGGCAAGATATTAGAAGTATATTGTGCTTTTTAGCACACAGTTTTCTAAGTTTACATTTTCTGACAATTAGCAGTTCAGTGATTTCTTCAGACTTTTGGTAAAATTATTATTCAATGATAGAAATTGAACATAAGACACACAGATTATATTCAACTTCTGCCCCAAAGAGCTTATCATCTTAACTGGCAGTTGAGGAAACTGCTTGTTGTTGCTGAGGGTGGGGGAGAAATCTTTGGAATATAAGAAACTTATCATTTAATAAGCTATGTAAAATACAAAGAGAAAACTGTGCCAGCACATTAGCTAACAGAAAACCATCAGCTATGCAGAGAGAGCAATAGCAGCCAGCTTACAGAGCATTTCCTGTGGTTGCGTGAGCATGTGTTAGCCCTTTATTGCACATCAGGCCATCTCTTCTCAGCTTGTCATTAATTCCTAGACAATGCCTTGCTCTTCAGTTATTATTGCTAAAATGACAGCTGGTATGAAACTATGAAATTGCACAACAGTTAAAACTGTGGCCAAAGACCACTGGGGATACTGTTGTTGGGCAGGAAAAGATTTGACCACTTTTTTTTTTTTTTTTAATATCCAAATCTATCTACCCACAAAATACTTTTTACATTACAAAGGAAAATTCAGTTATGTAACTGGGATAACTTTCCTTTGCCAAGGAATTGCAAAGCAGTACTGATTTCGTTAAAGACATAAATTTGGGGCCAAAGACCTACGCAGTGAAATTCTTTGCTACTGCTGAGCATTTGTTTTCTTTGTAGAGTCCGTTCTGATCAGCTGTCAAATAATGAATGAATAGAAAGCAGCATTTCTTTTGTGCAATGCTGATTTCAAGTGGACTAATTACATGTGTTGCTTATGTTTGTGGAATGAATTGCTTATGAATCAGAGTATTTAATAAATTGAAATGTTTCCTTGTGCTGGAAACATTTTGGCTTTTTTTAATATCTGGATAATCTAGACAAATTTTTTTCCAAGAGCTGCCTGAATTTCTTGCAATTGTGTGCCAGTTTGTGTGTTACATATTTAATATGAGGCCATAAATATCTATTTGACATGAATAGTTAGCTCTGCATGCATGAATTTGCAAAGGAAGTGGCATGTTTAATTTTAAGCTTGATTCTTTAAGTACTTAGTGATGAAATGTGAGAGAAAAGGAAATCTCAATCTGCACTTGAGAAATGTGGATCACAGTTCGGCATACAGATAGTGAGTCCATCTGAAGTCCCAGAAAATAAAGGAGAGCAAGAGTATGTTCTCAGCAAACTGTCACTCAGATGCCTTAGCTTCATAAAATTAAAACCTCAGTAGAAAATGAGTAGTCTCTTTCAAAAGCTTCTGCTTCACAGCTGGTTTGCATTAGTTGCAGTCTAAAACTGTGGCTGTAAAGCTGTGCTCCACTCCATGGTGAGTTCAGCAGGGAGAGGCCTCTCTTCAGGAGGGGTCAGACCTCACTTTTTACAGTGTAAATACAAGGTTCTTCAGGATAACAGCACAGTCTCCCTTTCAAAGATTTTTAAACACCAGGGGCTGACCATGCTATATTTACTTTGTTTTAAAACAAGCTATCTTAAAAACAAGCTATCTTACAGGAGACGGAAGGCAAGGGGAGAGGCAAAGGTGTTGACAGTGATGCACTGTAAGCTGCGAGGATCTGTGCTACTGCTACCCAAGGAGAAAGCCCTGCTCTAACTTTTCCATTTTCCATTTACTGCTTTTTTGAGGTTCCATTCAGAACTCATTCCTTGGTCATTATTAAACAAGGAGGGACTTGGGAAGAGGATATGCTGTTGGAAGGAGTAGACACCAGGGTGGATGGTCCTGAAGCTAAGGGAGCAAGTGTGTGTTTGTAAGAGAGAAATGGGCTGACAAATCATCTGTAACTTCTGCTCTGTCCAGGCTCATCAGGGGTTTATTGGCAATGTCTTTGTCCCTGAGGAACACCAGGCTTTGTGGTAAGGTTTAAAGGTTGAGTGGGGACACAGGTTCTCATGGCTGAATAGCACCCATGGAAACTCAGAAGTAATGGCAAAATGATATTAATTGTAGAGATGATGGTGATACAGCCAAACCCAGGAGTCTTCTCTGAGACAGAGCATTTACTTTGAGGTATCTTGCGTCTGCTGAGGTGCTCAAGAGGAGGTTTCACCAGAGGGATGTGTGGAGGAGAGCTCTGCCCACACCTAGCTGCCTGCTGTGAAGAGCTGGCTTGCACTTCATGAGGCTTCATTCTTCTAGCTTGTTTCCTGTGTTTCAGAGTGTCTGTCCAAATCTCTGCTTTAGAACTACTACAGGTAGTTTTAGAAGTATATATTTGAGTGTGAGACAAGTCATTGGTCCACTGCAGGAAGCGTTGGATAAAATTCTGTGGTTGTCCTGTACAAAAGATCAGACTTGATATCCATAAAGTTTAGCTGGCCACCTGGGTGCTCACACTGAAACAAAATGTATGAGCGTTGCCTAGTGGTGGTAATGATGCTGTTTGTACGTTATTGCTGCAACTATGAGCCTTGCTCATGGATTAGGGTAGATAAGGAGTTAGGAAAAGTATAAAGGAAGAATAATAATACTAATCTGCATTAGAAGCAGTAACTTGAGCATCTTAGCCTCCTACCCAGTGTCAGAAGTTTTGGAGGAATTGTGGAAAATTAGTATTTTGAAACATTAGTTTTGCAAATACTTAGGAGGAACTCTTTCCTCAGTGTGAACAGCAGTGTGGGAGGAAGCTTGAGAGTTTTGTTTGACTGACTGTCATCAGGCTTGGAGAGGATGGCATCGGGGAGATGGAAGCAGGCATGACAGTCATGAATGAGAGAGAAGCAATAAGGTAGGGGGACAATAGTGAAGGGACTGGATAAAGAAAATACAGTTTGTATGTGGGAGCCAACAGAGAAGAAAGGACTGATGTTTCCCTAACCTGCTGCTTGGCTATCTTGGGAGCATTTGTGGAGGTCAGATAGAATACTCAAAACATGGATTAATGAGCAAAATAAGCATAGAAAACAGTCACAGAGATGTGTGGATGTCACAGAGGCTCCTGTTTGTGGATTTTATTTTCATCACTTTTGTAGGATGTAAAAAAGAAACCCCAAAACCATAGGAAGGTAACAGCTTGGGAAATTACTAACTTGGCCTTGATTATTCAGCTTATAGTGCAGTTGGCATAGAATATGCTAAAATGTTATAGAAGCTTCACTGAATAATTGATTTGGTATGCCTAATAATGTTTTCTTGAAAATATCTAGAAGGCAATAGAAGAGTTAGTGTAAAATTACATATAAAAATCTATATCAAGAAACATCATACCTGCATAGTCAAGCACTTGAAAGTTAGGAAACATCAGATTCATTATGCTGGTGCAGTATTGGTACCACTTTCTGTTGTATCTCATTTCCAGGCACTGTGTGAGGTAATGCTCTTGTGGAAAAAATAGAATGCAGCCATACGATCAAAGACCGTGATGGTGTTTGTGGACAAATAAGGTCTGACCCTGCTTCAGTTAGCACAGGCTGTGCAACTCAGGAGTTTCTTAACTGCTGTGCGGGCATTGGAGAATGCTCTTGCAGGGGCCTTTTTATATGTAATTTGGATGCACTTTATATTGGCAGGGTTTAAACACTGAAACTTCTTCACTACAATACTGTGACCTCTAGAACTATAAGAATACGTGCACTGTCTGAAGAAGAGCCCACTGACAGTTATCAAAGATAAAAAGAGAAGGATATAAACTTGGTTTAGAAAGTCTGTAACTGGCAGATTAATTGAAGCTGGCAAGGCAATACCAGGGCAAAGATCACTCTGCTTTTGTCCTGTTTCTTACACTTTTCTCTGAGCATCCCCTGTCTGCCACTGTTGTGGGTTTTTTCCTGGAGGCACTGCAGTACCGAAGCAGTGCATAGAGGGGCTGGAAAAGCCTTGGGGCAAATGCCTGGCTCTAGAGCATTCAGTTGAGAGTTACCATGATCTGAGGTAATGGGTCAGAGAGTGGAGACATGCTGCCCAGCTCGCTCTTCTCTTTTCTACCTTGCTCAAGGGGAAGGGAACTGCTAAATATGTGGCTATGCTCACAGGCCAGATTTTTATCCCCAAATGCATGACAGCAGATGTTATAGGGCTAGTTAGATTTAAATGCTGACCTGGGGATTGGAATCTCATAGCCACTAAACAGCACAGGAGGTGGCAAATCCAGCTTTCCTTTATCATGTCTTGTTATCTGTCAGTGGAGGATTGTGTCCAGGATGAAACCGCAGCTGGAGGAATCTTTAATCTTTGGTGTCCGTGGAGGCACCCAAATAAAGTAATTGCTGTAAGGATGTTCACTTTTTGGCCCAAAACATTTCCTTGTGATTTGTTTTTAAAGACAATCCAGTGTGATTTCCTTCTATAGCTGCAGCATCATTTCATAGGAGTGGTTAAAAGGAACACTTTCTCAAAATATAATAAAATTTAATTGCTTTCCCATGGTTCAAATCCTGAGAGTAAATATAAACCATCCCAGCACTTTCAACACCATTGTTGAGCTGGATTGAGCTATACAGGTGACCAGGCTCAAAAGGATAGTAAAAGCCAGGCCCTTAAAACTGCTCCGGTCATCACTTATTAAAGCTCTTTGAGGCTCTGTGGGTTGAATACTCCCAGAAGCAGGCAGCAGGGGAAGAGCTTTGACTCAGAAAAACTGTACCATGAAATGTGTTTTATATCACCATTCAGAGTGCCCTCAGACACCTGGTCAGGCTAGCAGGACTGAATGGGATTGTAGTGGCAGACAAATGGACGTATTTTAAATGGGTTGCGTATCTGAGAGTATTATCTGCAGGAGGTGTTCATATACTTCTGGGAGCAATGTTCTTTAATAGACACTGCTGATGTCAAGTGCCATAACATTGTAGAATCATGCTTTTCATCTAGGTTAATATAGTGTGCTCTTCCCTATATTGTCTGAGCTCTTCCAGACAGAAATACAAGACTGGTTTTGGGGAACAGTTCATTATGCCTAATGGCAAACAGTTGAGCAATATGCTGCAAAGTACATATGGGTTGAGTTTTTCTTCTCCTTTAACAGGTCAGATAGTCTTGAAATACCTCCACAGCTGACAGCCATGCAACATTTTATGAGTTTTCTTGCCCAATAAATGCAGGCAGATGTTGTAGGATTTGGAATCTTACAAGGCACTGGAGTATAGCTGGTGGGAGGTAATTTTGATGAGTGCTTAACCTCTCACTAAAAAAGTAGCAGCTTGGAGAAGGCAATATTTACTGCAGGAAACATTAGCTTGTCAGAGAGCTAAAGCACTGCAAAGAACCTTTCTGAATGACCATGCAAGTCTTCAGCCAGATGTTCTTCATAGCATAGAGTAATGCACACTCTGCTGGGAGTTAGACTAAGGCCTTTCCTTGCATCACTGACAGTCAACTTTGTTTCCTGTAGGAAAACAGCTTGCTGATGTAAGAATACACAAGCCATTATATGCAAGCTTGTAAAATACCATGCAATTCAGCTGAACCCTGTAGGCATTTATTTTATTAGTGCTAAGTGATCAAATAATCCTTTGAGAGAACTCTCCCTGGAACCACTGTGCAATTCATCTGCAAGTTAGAGGAAACACTTGGATCTAAGCTTCGTTGTTGTATTTCATGCACATTCAGAAGTGCCCATGGTAATCACCCTCTGAACACCCTCATCTCAGTCCAGTGTTCCATCTTTTGAGTATTCATGGACTCACAATTGCAGCTGGCTACCCAGAGAGCTGTGATAAATGCCCTTCTGTCCACCTGTGTTGAACCTGGCTATCTCCTCCTCTGATTGTTGAGTCATTTAATACTGGAAGTGCAAACCATCTGTTCTTCTAAATGTAGCAGCCTATTCTCTTTGGAGCAGTACAGGAGAGTTGGAGAATACCTCCCTGATGTCAGGGCCCCTCTGACCTGTGAAATGCAAGGACACAAACCTGATTTTCAAAGTTTGCTGTGGTATTGATCTGAACTATACCACAGGCCCATCCTGTCTCTGTAATCACAACTCCCTAAGACACCAATATTCCTATGTCTTACTGTGTATTCATAAAATGAAAGAAAACTTTGTTTAGCAATGCCAGAGCTTAGTTCTGAAGATACTGAAAACAACCATGAATATTCCCTTATTTTCTTTACTTGCTCTTACCTGGAAAAGGAGGGGAAGAAATGCAGCCTGTTATTGCAGTGACTGAAAGAGAGAAAGGGAGAAACTGAGAGGAAGGAGAAGCTGGCATGAAAGTTTTTGCAGGAGCACAGTCCAGATTACACACCAGTGAAATTATCATTGACCATGGCATAGATTTTAAAATACCTGAATTAAAAAGGGAATGAGGGGAAAATAGCAAATGAAATCCATCTGTATGAGAACAGGAATATACCATCAATCAACTCACAAAGAGTTTCTCTGTACATGTTGCCCTTGGTCGCTCACATAGAGAAGGGCCACATCTACTTATCAAGGAAAAGTCATGGCACTGAGTATGTATGGCATATGCACACCTTTTATGCGGTGTCTTTTTGTGCAAGTGTGTTTGCGATGTACATACTTTACAGGAACATTTACAGTACCATACGTCTGAAGAGCTATTCTACTCTAGAGTCCAGATTGTTTTATTACCAGCTAACTGTTCTTTAGGCTACCTGTGAATGAGGGCATTGTGACATTTAGCAACTGGTTTGATTGAACACAGATGTGAACCATATTCCATATGGAGAAGATCCAAAGGGAGAGATCCTAGGCTTGTTTCTGATTTGCAAGTAGGAGTTTGAATGCAATTACTTGACATTGAGCTACCAAGATAGATGGAAACAAATGGCTTGCTTGCACACCTACAGTATTGCAAATATAAAATCAGCTGCAGTTTGAGATAGTGCGCTGTCTTCAGAGGTCAGGAAAAAAAGGCAATATGTGTGAAAGCAAAAGTCCTGTGGAAATGGGCAGTATCCACTCAGAAATGGGAGGGGGCCAGGCATTCGTGTACATTGCTTACCAAGAGGCTTCCTAGGCGTGCCGCATTCCACGTAAGCACTGTTTTCTAATGTTGTTCCAGTCTATCTCTGAATATTACAAGAAGTGGTATTACCTGGGAAAGTATTTGAAAAAAATGGTTACATGGGGAATAGGGCTAAATTAATAATGCCAGTATGCGAGGTCTGATGATAATTTTCCAGCATTTCTTGAGAGTAAAATTTACTGATGCAAAACTGAAATTGCACGTGGCAGAATTCATTTTATTATGGAAATGTTTATTTCTTATCAACAACTCAGGGAGGAAAAGCAAACATTTGGGGCCAGTTCTGATATGTGTTCTGAACTGCTGAATTCTACAAGGCTGCTTGCAGAAACTGTAACTAGCAGGCTTCATTCTCTGCTCATGATGAGAGAAGGTTTATCCTTTTCTTCATTGCCTGTGGTGCTTGGTTGTCTTCCTTCCATTTGAACTGATTGTGCATCACTGAAAACATAGTCTCTCCAGTCTAGCCTGTAAAGTGGAGCAGGGACTGAGCTATAGTAGTCCCCATGAGACAGCTCTAGTCCCCAAGACAAAGGTTGATGTTGAAATGAAATACTTCTGAACCTGAATCTTCAAGAACTTTCTTTTCCATGCAGATAATGGATTTTTTTTTTTTTTTCTCCCAGCTTTTTGTGCTTTGTTCAGCTGGGAAGAAATTCCAAGTTTTTACTAGCTTTGGTTGTTTGGTTGTCTCAAGTGTCCTTATCTGTAACTATTCTGCTATAACAATACTGAGCTGCCAAGATATACTGAGTTTAGCAGCTCTCAGGGCATACCATTGGGGGGGGTTGCATTCTCCAAATGTGATGCTGTAGGGGTAGAAAAAGAGAGTTGTGTTTGATCTCAATGTAGACAAACTATGCTCAAATGATACTCCTGCTTGGTCAGGATACAATGACAGGGGCCAGAATAAGTGGAGAACCTGTGTTGCCAAAATCTGTTCCCAGGCCTGTTGAACTTCAGGTTATAGGAAATACCAGTCTTAAGCACTTTCACAAGTATTTAAATATGCAGGTAAAAAAATCAGGAAGTTTAGTTTCTCTCTCTGCACCACAGTCCTTCCCTATGAAAATCCGCTGGGCAGAGCGAGCCAGACTGCAGCAGCCTGTAAGGGACACCTGAACTTGGACCTGAGGTAGCTCAGCTGAAATGGCAAAAATGTATTCTGTAAAATGACAGTGTAAAATCCACCACATAGGGTCGTCTCAAGGTACTGTGGGAAGCTATGGAGCGTGACTCATTCCCCATCCTCTCACCCCTATGTTTCTACCCTCTTCTCCCTGCTCACATACCCGCCCTGGCTGTGCAGGGACACACTTGCTTTGCACAGCTGGTACAAAGTTCAGAGTAAGTTCATTCCAATTCTGCAGATCTCTCCTTCTTTTTATAATTCTTTCTGATTGTTTGGAAACCAGGAAGCTATGGTATCATGTGCAGGTAGCACAGCAATAAACATGTTCTCATCACAATTTACACATAAAGTGTGAGTCCCTCGAGGTAACTCATCCCCCTCTTGACAGCTTTAATAAAGGATGATGGATTGTTTCTAAATGACAGTTTAGGAAGATCAAAAATTCCCCCCTGTATTGTTTTGAGCTCTGGTGTACAAGAGCTGTTTTGTGTTCTGTGAAGGTTGTTTTTGCCTGTAAGCACTGGGGCTCTATTACTCCCCTTCACAGTGGTGAGAAATGCTTAGTTACCACAGCAATATATTCATCCTGCTACATACTTGTGACTTTTTGAAAAACTCTGAAGAAAAGCAAAGCCTAGCATGGGCAGGAGGTGGGGAAATGCCAATAGCTGAATGCATTGCTGTCTTCCGGATGCTGCTCTGGGCAGTTTCCCCGTATGGGTTGTGGGGAGGAGGAGGGATTGGATACTGATCCACCCAGAGTTGCCTCCAAGAGGTGAATGCCAGGAGGAGGCATCACCTGAACCCACCTGCGCTGGCTCAGCTCCCCAGCCAGCATATGCAGGGAGCTTGGGGAGACCCGGGCCTCCAGGTAACTGGCAGTCATCTGCACCTCTTTTCCCCCTCTCTGCCCTTTTCTTTTTAAAGACTACATGTGGCAGCAAGTTAGTTATGGAGGGCAGAATCATCCCTCTTGTTTCTTTTTGGCTTGAGATTTACTTCTCAGTGCATGCGCTGCGTAGCTGCACTTGGCAGAATGGAGTTTGTTCAGCTGTCCATTCCCTAGCTAATCTGACGTCTTAAAATAAAAACAAGCAAGTGGATCTTTGGAGAAGGGTTGCCACATGAAGATGTGCAGAGAGTCCTATGGTTAAAACAGCACTGCTCAAAGTCATTCACATGGTAAGAAATCAGATAAGAAAAAAAGGCTGAGTGCCTGATTAGGGCTCAATCTGATGGTACATCAAGGTGACAAAATGAAGCCCAGACAAGAGCCCACTGTGGCCATGCAGCACCAAAATCATACCTCTTTCACTGTGGAAGTAGTAGGTCTGAGTGCTCTTTGGAGACCGTCGCCTTCCATTAGGATGGAATATGGCATAGTCCAGCTTCTGCCTCCTCTATATGAACAGCCAGCCCTTGGATCAAGGACTGTTGCAAAACACCAGAAGAAGGCTTTTAGTATAGATTCTCATCAAACTGCACAAACTCAAGAGGAAGTTCTCCACCCATGTGAAATGGAAAACTTTGAAATAGAAAACAGCATAGACTGGAGTTAAATCAAAGCTAGAACTTGCCAGGGATGCAGGATCCAGGGGATGGGAAGCTTGCAGCTCTCCTACCACTTCCCTGATGGAAGGCAAAGGAGGACTGTTCCTGTAGATCTTTTCTGAACCTTTACTTCTCCACCCATAAAATTTTCATGGTAATGTTTCTTCCAGCTAAGGAGGCCTGGCTGGCCATCAGTTGCTTCATTTGGGACAGAACCATGTAAAACTTACCTGTCCATCCTTTCTCTTCCTAATATCCCCAGATGAAGCAATGTTTTTGCTCCCTGCTGTCCCAGAAATCTCAGCAATATTATTCTTATGTTTGGGATATCAACACCAGGTCCATAAGGACAGATTCCAGGACATACCTATGCATGAAAGAGTATGTATGTGGTTGTATATGTAATCTGAGTGGTTTTCCTACAGGAGAAGATGATAAAAAATACTCTTCTGTTATTGATTGGAGAAGAAGTAACTGAATTTTAAATTTGGGTTGAATCCTTGTTTTCCAGCTTTTTTTCCCAGCTCCATAAGTGTTTGGTTTAGCGCATGTAATGGTTGTCTTTGAATGCCTTTTAGTAAGCAGACCTCAGTAATAGCCCTAAGTCTTTACAGCCTATATTTGTCAAGATTTGTGATACGCTTTTTCCTAGTGAGATGGTACTTTACTTCCTGTTGGAAATTATTTGTATTCATATATCCTGTTACTTTGATTGCTGGTGTGTTTTATGACCGTGATATTCTTTCCTTTAGGCACAACAGGGATTTACCAGGGAGCCAATGGCCTGACAAATTCTGCAGGATTCAGTGCTGTGCATCAGGTATGGTTCAGCATTTATTATTGGCAACCTTGTCACTTATTTTAAACACTTGGGAGATTGGTAGATCAGAGAGATTATTCTGGCGTTTGCATATACTTAAGGAAAGTACTGCCATGTGTTTTGCTGAACACCATTCTGCTCTGCTCCTGTGGCCTGTTTGCTGGACTTCTAGGTATCTTGATGAATTTTAAGATGTCTGTATCAATACACACGCTTGCACAGAGTGCAGTCCTTGCAGGAGGAGGATGCCGTAGTAGTCTCTGCTGTGCTGCTGTAGCAGTGCCAAGAGTTTCATCATTCCTCTGCCATCTCACAACTTTCAGATATGTTTTCCATCCTCTACAGAGAGCTCTGCTTCCAGGATCCTGTCGTCTGCTGTCTTGGCACTGTGTAATAAATATGAACAATTTGAAAGAGGCGTTGGCAGGCCCTGATGAATATTGAGCCATATGAGCTGTCTGTGCACTTCCTTCTTTGAGAATACACCTGTCTGTGGGCTTCATGGTTCAGATACCTTGATAAATGTGTGTGTATAAATAAACAGCATGCATATATAGACAAGACAGATGTTTTTCAGTAGCAAATGGCTTTTCTTGATTGGACTAAACAAATGAGTACACTGTCCCAGAAGATGTGTTTTCATTGGCCAGTAATTTCAATTCCTTGTTTGTAAGGTGATTATTGACTTGTATTTTTAATGACAACAGTGGGCAATTCTTTATTACTTCAGTTTTGGCTAAAAACAACAGCACTTGCTGATAGAAGAGCGTATGATTGAATTATGGAGGTTACCTAAAAAGAGGAAAACTAATTGGGCTGTTTTCATTATTTTGTGATATTCTTTAAGAGAAAACAATGAAATTATCTCATTTCTTTTTCAGTTTAGTTGTTATTATGACAACTTGAGTCTTTGTTCGTGAGAGCTCCCTAGTGACTGAAAGTTAATGAAATAGCTGTGTCACAGACAAAGATGTAAGCTGTTAAGGAGGAAAGTGCTTTTAGTCTTTCTAAAGACTATTTATTATTTAATTTTATTTAATACCAGAGACTAATTAGCATTTCTGAGGAAATAAAAGCCTTTTGCTGAAAGACAATCCCCAGAGCATGAATACAGTTCTCTATCTGAAAAAGCAAATAGGTGGACAAGAGCAGGAGTTGCAATTAAAATGAAAAGAAACAAACTAAACCTTTTATGTTTTAGTTATCCAGAGAGAAGTTTTCTAACCTATTCCAGTGTCCTGCTTCTCACAAAAAAAGAACATATGAGGATAATGGTATGAAGTTTGTTTGGGAGCCTTAAAATCAAGACAAAGGGTTTTGTGATACCTCAGCTCCCCAAGGTCATTTGCACCTTGTATTTTTAATTCATTTTTCTGTAGGTAGGGAAGATCACAGAGGCATTTAGTAACTGCTGAGATAGTTGGACAATCTCAACTGTGAACATTTCTGCAAAACAATTACTACATTTTTCTTCATTTTTGTAACCTATTTGAACAGCTGATCAGAAAATGTTGCTGATCATGGGAAAATGCAGCCTGTTTTGCTCCTTCCTTCATCCAATTATTCATTCTGTTCTTCTCATTTCTTAGGTATTTTGTTGTTTACAGAGACTATGTTCCATCATGGCCCTTTTCAAAAAGCTGCCCTACTTCACTCCTATATACAATTGTTGAACTCTGTAATACAAAATGTGTTAGTGCTGATAACTAAAATCCTATAGAAAAAGCAGAACTCGCCTGATTTCTGACCTCTTGTTGATTAGTTAATTGTAATAAAATAGGAGTATATTTGGAGAAGCAGAAATGTAATTTCTTAAGTGAATGACACATGGTTCTTTAGTGAAATATTCCTGAACCATGACTTGCTGCATGCGTAGATAACACTGCCTTTGTGGTGTCTTACTCATTTATAAGATAAAACCAGATACACAGAAGTTAGATGTTTCTTTTTTCCTCAAAGGAATATTCATCATATCCAAGCTTTCCTCAAAGCCAGTACTCACAGTATTACAGCTCCTCCTACAACTCTCCGTATGTGTCTGCAAACAGCATCAGCCCCTCAGCCATCCCAACCTCCGCTTACTCTCTGCAGGAGTCTTCTCACAATATCACCAGTCAGAGCACAGAATCGCTGTCTGGTAGGTGCATCTCTTCTGTTTTCAGTTTGGCAGTCTCAGCCACCTATAGACATAAACACTATAACCTTGTTGTTGGATAAATCAGATTTCCTAGCATTTAACAGCTCTGTTTACACGGTGCAACACAGAGTTTTGGGAAGAGATTAGAACATCCAAGCTCTCTAAAACTGTCCTGTGTTATTCTCATGAGTATGCGAGGTTTTATCTCCTCCAAAGGTAGTACAGAAAGATAAAACAATTACATACAAGCCCCAGATCAGTACTGAGGTCTGACGTGGGTAGCAATGAGTTCAAAACAGCCATGCTCTGAAAAAGCCCCAGAGTTTACTGATTGTCTGATGACTTTTTAGCCCATGGTTTCTATTCACCTCTTACAACAACATGTAATATATGCATTCATAAATAAGTACATCAAGAGAAAGTCCCTCTTTAAAAAAATCAACACAAATTGTTTGTCTAAGTTGAAACTTCAAGATGAATTCCACGCAAAAAAGCTTCAAGATTTGTGGCCTCTCTTTGAGTACTTAATTTTTAAAGTCTCAAAGCTTAAATGGTTTATGGAATTACTGATGGATTATGATCCTCCAAGGTACTGTTCAAGTACAATCTTCAGATATCACTTCCCTACTAAAGTTTTCATTGGCATGCAATAACATTTATATAAAATGCCACATAATTTGTGGATGATCACAGTATACGCCCATTGTAGCTCTTCTGACTTACGAAACAAATCTGAACATCTGTGGTTGCTCTAAAAGAAAAATAAACTAATATTGGTTTTTAAAAAGAAGTGATCACAGATTGCTCTAAAAGCCGTTGGAGGATTTTCTGTTCCTTAGATCTTATCTCGGCCTTTTTGAGAAAGGGTGATTTCAAAAAAGGCTTGTTAGGCACAATCCAAGCTTTTCTGAAGAAGAACATGGTTATTCTAGGAAGCTGGAGAGGCCATAACTTAACAAGGTGAAAAGAAAAATGTGTTTGAAAAGGATTTGTAATGCAAGGTAAGTGAAATCCAGACAGGTTTATGAACCTCAAGCCAATCAAAACAGATACTTTATACAAAGGAAGCTCACCTTTGACTGTCTCTTCTCAGTTATTTCTAAAATACTATCCCCCGTGAAATGGAATATGGCTAAACAGGCTGGTTCTGTATTTTTAAATAAAAGTTGATGTTGCAAGTATAGTGTTAATCATGAGCATTCATCAAATTTTTTTAAAAAATTTTTTTTCAGAAGTTGAATTGGTCTTGGTTTCCTTTTCCATTGCCTTTCTAATT
Source organism: Harpia harpyja (assembly GCF_026419915.1). Lineage (NCBI taxonomy): Eukaryota > Metazoa > Chordata > Aves > Accipitriformes > Accipitridae > Harpia > Harpia harpyja. Next base: position 39,860,620 of record NC_068940.1, on the reverse strand, counting down.
TCTCTCTTGAAAAGCAGGGAGAGGTAAAATTCAAAAAGCTATTTTTTTTCAATGAAAAATGTGATAAGGTTTTTGAAGTGACATGGCCATTTAAAAATGTTATATATAGAGTCTTGGTGATTTTTTTTAATTGTTTTAATAAGTCTTAGGAGTTAAAAGTTATTTCTCTAACTATGTCAGCTATTGACATGAAAAGAGTAAGATTTTCTGATGGTGTTTTCACAATGTTTCTGCTGCTCTCTGTTAAAAGGTTTCATACTTCAATTATAATGATACAGTGCAAAATTTAAGTTTACAGTGGAATTGCTTTTTTCATAATAGGGGAATATTCAACAACACCAGCAAAAGACACAGAAACAGACAGACATCACAGAGGGTCAGATGGCAAGGTACGAGCCCGGTCAAAAAGAAGCAACGATCCTTCCCCTACTGCTGACAGTGAGATTGAGGTAATAACTTTAATTTATATTCCTTTAGTAAATCCAGCAAAGATAAACAGTTGCATCTATTAGCAAATCCCACCATCAGACTAGTGAGTTGTAAGAGCCAGAATAAAATCAGTAATACAACTGGAGCCTACAGACATGGGTAGTCAAAATAATTGCTCAATTTCTATATTATCAGCATCAAACTGTTTTTGATATGTACATTTATTTTCCTTTGGGCTTCTTACAAGTCTGCTGTTTTGTTCCCCTGTCTTGACATGCAACAGGGGATTTCTGTGGTTGTTAGGAGAACAGAGTCTCAGAATGACCAGCACACACACAGTTCCAAAATTCCTGATGTTTCATTTTGCCTGCTTTCACAAATCATCTTCAGTCAGTGCTCGAAATGGGTTTGAGATCTTAAAAAGCTCTAGTCCAAGAGGATATATTTCCTGACTGAACAAATTCTTGCAATTGCTTAATATGTAACTGTATTTCTTTTTTCCACCCCGTCTGTCATCACAGCGTGTGTTCGTGTGGGATTTGGATGAAACGATAATTATTTTTCACTCCTTACTCACGGGAACCTTTGCATCCAGATATGGGAAGGTAAAATTTAATTTTTTTAGCATTACTGCTTGTCCAGCCGAATTGCGTCGGGAACTGTGGGGGCAGATAATGAGACAGCTTTTCAAACAGATGCTGCCGATTTTATTCAGACACATTTGTATAAATATGTCCTGCAGTATTTGCTTCTAACGTGAAAATTTAATTTACCTCCCTTTCATGTTGCAAGTAGCCCCTTGTTTTTCAAAAGCTTGTATTGTTCAGCTGCTACTGGATAGAACATTAGGATGTTCTTTCAACGTTTGTCTGCTGCAAGAGCGAGCCTATCAAGCAGCCAGACAGCATTAACTCTGGCCTGAATGAGGTAACACATTTTTTGTTAGACCAGTGTTTTCTTATGAATCTTGGGCAACTTGGTAGGAGAGATTTTGTGTTGGTCAGTCTAGGTTGCCATGAAGAACACTGGCTCTTCTTCCCACATGGCTGCTGAAGCTCACATTTTTAAGGGGTTTTAGTAACCATATATTTAGCTATCCATACTTTAGATATACACCCTTTGAAATGCAGGCAATTCCATTTTTTAGGTAACTCTCTCTGTGGGTAAACAGACTGAACTTGGCTGCTAAGGAGAAAACGCTGGCTCTTGGATTTAGTACCATGTGCTTCAATTTCTTCCTAAGGCAGCTTTTTATGATAAACACTTAAGTCACTTTGAATTACAGAATGTCAAACACTTTTAAATGGGTAGGAAAAAAGACAATATCATTACCTAATTAAAGGTGGATGACCTAGTTGGCAGCTGTTTCCACACATGGCTTTGAACAGTCAGCTTCATCAGGAGACTGGAAAATAACCCTGCTTCTCTCTAGAAAGCAGAAATATGATTTGACATCATTTCATGGCTTTACCAGCTGTACTTGTTTTACGATGGTTATAACAAGCTGAATGTGTAATTAGTAAGATAGATTTATTGTTCGCTGTTAGATGTGCACAGTTGTAAAGGATATAAAATGGTGTTTGTGGTGTGGAAGTCTACTGCAGCACTTGGAATGCTGCTAACACTTCTAACAGCACCCCCTGAAAATCAAGCACGTGTTTCCAAGCAGGGCTTTATTCAGACCCATGTTGTACAAGGTAATTGAAGCGGTTACTTTTCCCAGGGAACGTAATGAACAAGGCAGTCTGAGGTATACATGTGTAAGCTCAAACCTACTGCCTGCAAAAAATAGAAAGAATTAGGCAGGATCAGGAAACATAAACTTACGCTGTGTAGATCTGCTATGTGGTCATGCTTAGCATTGGGTAGGGGCTGCAGTATGCATATAGAGCCCTTAATAGGCTGACTTTGTCCTAGCATAAAACCTCTGAAGCAGATGCCTTCACCTGCTGCCTCGTGCACAAGTTTAGAGGGTGTGGGGTTGGGATCTGCTGCATGGGGGTAGATGGTGATGGACCAAGACATGTGATGGACCTATGGAGGTGAGAAGCCCTGCCACCACAGTACCTGTGAGCTCTTGCTGATGGGCTGCCACAAAGGCAGAAGCTGCCATCTCTAGAGCAGCTGGTGTGGGGAAGAAGTGGGGTCAGGGAGTGGAGCCAGAAAGGGTTTATCAAAAGCACTCACCAGTGGCTGAGCTGTTCCCATCAGCTGTGAGAGCAGAGTTAGGCCAAGACAGGGCACTCCTGAGCAGCAGCCTGCAAAAGGTACTAGCGAGATAGGAAAACAGGAAAATGGAAACTCGGGGGGGGTTGTCTGCTTTGGAAGGCCTTTAAAGGTACAAAATTACAAACTTCTGTTGGCTATTTCCTTTATACAAATGTAAGGAATGATACAAACAGGACTTTTTTTTTTTTTATGAATGAATCACCTTTTCTATTAAATTACAACAGGCTCTTTGAGAAACTTCTCTAGAAGGTTTTTTTTCATAGTTCTTCATTTGTTTCATCGGTATTAAATTCCTCAGGGCTTTCCTATAAGGGAAATGGTTATGTTATAAAAGTATTATAGGCTAACGGCTTGATCCAAAGACAACCAGAGGCTTTGGTGGGCTTTGGAACAAGCCTTAAACCAAGAGGGAAATACAGCACACTCAGGCTGTCCTGGGAGCCGTTAAATAGTCACACAATTCAAAAATGTTTAAGTGAGCTGAACTATCAAATACAAGTGAAGCAGTGAGCCAGAGGTTAATAGAGTTTCAGAATCTCTTACTTGAATAACGTAGGAAGTGTTAATCTCAAAGTAAATTAAGTATCAAGGCCTAAAATTCTTATTTTTGTCCATAATTGATCATAAAAGATTCATGTGCCTGTAATTAGACATTCATATGCTTTGAATTAAAACTCACACATGGAGGTCTTGGTTCTGTATGTCTTCCTCCAGAAAAAGTGTCAATTTATATGATCATCACCATTCCCCTGACCAATATTAATGTCCCAGTATCATCCTGTCTGTTGCACTGATAGAGCTGATGTGCAGCCACTCAAAGAATTAGTCTATAATGTTGATCAAGCTGCAGAATAACACCTCTTTCTGGGGTGATTTTTCTGGGAAGAGAGGGTGAGGAACATCAGCCATAGCTTCAGAGATTTGGGTCTAAACTCCTGTGTTCTTTAGCTACAAAATCTCAAATGGTTCTGCATGTTGCCCTTTCCTTGGTGATGGCAGCAATCGGGAGCTGTCCAAAAAAAAAATCTGATTGGGAGGGGGGAGGGAGGGAAGAATTCACAAAAAGGATTATCAATTGTAGTCGTATTATTAATCATTAATGCTTCAATATATGTTTTGTGACCCGATTTCATGTGAAAATTCTCTTTGGTTTCTGAAGGAAAGCTCTATGATCCTTGCCATATGGGCTCCTCAGAGCATGGACGGTTCATCTCAGGTGTTTAGAAAATAATTTGCTCACAGCATTAATAGAAGTTAAACCACAAAATTTATTCAAGGTTGAAGCATGTATAACCCAGCCTAGGTTGCTCCTTTTTTGTCCCCTCTTCCCAAACTCTTTGCTTTATCCCATGGATTACACAGTCATCAGACATTTAGTCTTAATGTCTTTCCCATGCGGTCGCTGCAGTATAACCTTTACAGTGGCAGTCAAGTGGCCTGCAAATTCACATCTCCTTTTGCTTTCTTGCCCATGGTTGAATGGAAGCATACTTGCACAAACATATGGAGTCACGGTCTAAGTGATCAGGGCAGCAAAGCTGTCAAACCGGAGGAAACCGCTCCACTCTTTCGTTTCTCAGCAGGAGGCCCTCTGAGAAGAAAGGGCAAAAAAAATCCCAACAGTTCCATAGGCAGTTAACCCTGGATATTATGTTCAGGAGGGTTTAGAAACCTGTTCTACAGGCTTCTGATCACTGTATGGGTGCAGAATATTTACCATGCGCCTAGAGACCACGACAGATGTAGACCATCATTATAGCTTAATGTACTGTCCACCCAGCCCTTTTAATCCCTTCAGGCATGTATAATAGAGCTCCCATTCAACAGGAAGATGGCTGCAGTCTTTACTATGTCTGCAAAGATCTGCCCGCCAAATCACTGACTAAACATAATGGGAAAAACGGGTCAAAGTCTGTAACAGTGCTGCTGGGGTTTCACATGAGTTGGGTAAAAGTCAAGGGGCTTTGGCCATTTGCTTGAAGCAGCTAGGTGCAATACAGAAAGACTCTTGGTGGTATTAATTCAGACACAATAAAAAGAGATTGCATGTGCTCCCGTGCCAAAAAAAATCACAAGTCTATTCCCCTTTCCCTGACAGAGATATTTGCAAGCTTGTACTGTAATCTGTGTTGTCAAAGCATTATAAAAAAACTAAACCTGCATCTCTTTCAGTCTGAGAAATTTTAAGTATTATATTGTAGGTTCATTCTCATGCTTTTCAAAGGACTAGTACCAAGAAAAAAGAGGGCACTGGGTGCATTTTTTTCCCTAGTTGAGGAGTATGTGTGAAGCTAATACCTTTTCTCAGTATTTTCTATTGTTCCCAGAATGTGTATTCTTGTTCTGTGTTGGTACACTCCTTGGGATTTTAGGGTCCAAATAAATTGTGAGTAAAGTGAAATCTGGAGTTAAAATTCATCATTATGTGCAAGTTACTCTGAAATCCTGGAACCAAATGGAAAGGATTCTATTTTAGCACTGACTTAAAGAACTGAATACATAGGACAGTCTAAATTCTTGAATTGTGTTGGATCTTTATCAGTACTTTGATGATGTCTGCTGATACCGGGGTGTTACAATCTATAAAATTCCCTGTAAGATGCATAGCAATTTCTGAGATTGTTTGGCATCTTGAATTGGCTCAAATTAAGAAAAACGTACTGCAAAAAATAATACAGCACATTATGTCACAGTTTTAAATCAGAGTCATGCAAAGTCATGTTCTAGGTTTTAGTTAACCTTAACTGAAAGGTGTTTAGATTGCCTGTATTATACTGTGTCCCTGCGAGCCCAGACTACGTGGTCGTTTTGCCTGGAGTGGCCACTCTGGCTGCTTTCAGTGGGGACATGCAGTTTGCGTCGTAGTTGCTTGACTGATGTAGAGGCTTGGCTGATGTAGAGGCTGTTTTTCTATGATAGCCATATCTTTTTATTGCTTTTGCATTTCAGAAGTGGCAACATGAGATTTATCCAAGTTGTAAGCAGACAGCTATCAGTGAGATAGAGACAGGGCACGCACTCAAGTTTCCAGCTTGTGCGAACGTGGGCTCTGCCTCTCTGATGAGGGACTTGCAGTGGCACAGGTATGTGAGGGACTAGGAGAGGGTCCTCCAACGATAGCGGGGCCTCAAGACCTTTTGGACAGAGTAGCTGAAGTAGCTGCTTGGCCCAGTTGAGGACAGGACATAAATACGATTTTCTGGCATTTCAAGCAAATGTCATAGATGCTGTAAGTTGGCTGGCTGTGAACTGGACTGTCTTGTCACCAGAAGTGATGTTGTGGATCTAAGAAACCTTATTCCTCAAAAGTTTCACTGGCAGTTATATGTTCTTACAAAAAGTTTTCCTTTAAGTGAATTATAATTTCCAATTAAAAAAAAAGTCATTGAAAAGTTCCTGCTTGGCTCTACTAGAGATCCTTGTAAAACCCTAGGGTTGATTTTTTTTTCTTTCTTTCTTTTTTTTTTCTTGCTTTCATTGAATGCTTCAAGTAGCTTGTGCTTTTCCCTGCTTTGTTCTCTTGCAGGACCCTAAAGCCAGGACCCGATTGAAACACCATAGGGATTTAATCAAATGTGATGGTGATTCATGTTTCTAATGGCCGAATCTGTCCTTTACTACTTTACAAACTGAGAAGGAATAAAACCCCATTTTATTGCTCGGCTGTTAAAAACTATTTGTAGAAGTTGCTAAGGTTCAAATCAAAAGCGCCCTCCCTTGAGAACTATTAGTTAATTCTAAGTGCCATGGCGTCGCTTTTTTTCTTCTCTTGCTTGAGATGTGGCGTTATATCACTACTGCTGTTCAAACATCTGAGAGTTTTCCATTCCTTTGACAAACATGAGCCAAAGTGCTTAAGGACATCTGTTTATTTTATTTCTTTAATGAGAAAACCTTCCAATTTCTTACTGGCTCAGCTGTGTTTATTTACATTTTGTTAGTCATATGTGTGGGGCACCTTGGGACGTTAAAAACCTGCAGAGGCCTATGCTGAGGGCTGCTAGCAGGCATCCTGGTCAGAAAGGCAGAATAAGCCCTTCCTAAGGAAAACAGAGTCCTTGGAACTCCATAAAATAGATTTTCAAAACAAATAGAGCCTAATTCACTCAGTAGATCATGGATTAAGTCAAGATGAATACAATTTGGAAAGGATTTTCTGAGGAAGTTGGAGATTTTTTTTACCCACTGGAGGCTAAACCTTGTATTTAATGCCTTTTTAAGTTAAATTAAAAAAGCATTCAATCACTGCAGGTAATAAAACAGTCTGTTACTTTAGACATGCTGCTATATCAATTATTAGTTCATTATTGGAGAGAAGGGAGTAAATAATTCCAGCCATTTGATTATTTCAAATGTGTATTTCAGGAGCAAACATCTGTGTTTATCATCTGTACTGGTTGATGAGAAGCAGCAGCAGAAACAGCAAAACCAGATCCACAACAGCTTAGATGGTGGGCATGGGAGATGCTCTGAGCTTGTGTAGATGTAACCTCTTGTACTAGAGCTTAGGTGAGCAGAGGGTTTTCTAAGCAAAGTACACATGTGGCATTTGGAAGTATTAAAGGATTATTTCTGACATAAAATATATATCAGAAACAATGCTGGGTTGTCAAACAAGCATGAGTAAAGGGAACCTGCTTTCCAGTATTGCTGAATTGTGACTTGATTTTAAGGGAAAAATAGTTTCAAACATCCAAAGGGACATAACTTGTGTTAGGAAGTTGCATGTGCAAAATAATGCAGTTGCGCTGAGGATTTCACACCATGATATGTTTCCACCAAGCTCTCCAGGAGTTTTGTATTTTTCACAGAGCTATCAAGGACTTATGTATAGAAATACAGTGACTTTTCTGTGTTGAGGGGGAGGGAATGAAGACGTATTTCGTTTAAATTCCACTCCCTCTTCTGACTTTTATGCCACGTATAATAAAAAGAAATTATTTGTAGATTTTTGGTCATGAACCTTTTGTATTACTAAATAAAAATAATTCCCGTTTGTTCTCAAGCATCACGGCCCAGCTTTTAACCTGTATTTAAGTACAGTATTCCCACAGGACTGGAAACCATTTCAGAACTCATGGGTTCAGACACTGGATAAATTAGTGTAGTCATTACTGCTTGTCCCTAAGCATAGTTCATTTAGAGAGGGAGGAGAACCTTTTCAACCTCCGTGTGCTCTTGAACATAAGGATTTAGTGACTGACATGCCTGTCTGCTTATTGGAATAATTTCCAAGGTGTAGTCCCCAACCATTTCTGAACAGATACATGCTAGTAGAAAGAGAGTCCTTCAGCAAATAATAAGCAATAACTTGGAAGTACCTCTGAAGTCACAGTAAGGATGAATATGAAAACGTATCTGAAGAAAAGGGATTAAATTATATTTGCTTTCTGTCCAGCATGGACTTTTCACAAGGTCACACTGTGATGACTGTAGACGCTATTCATTTAAATTTGGTAGATTGTCTAATAAACCTGGATATATCAATGTTTAGGTAAAACAGTATGTCTTCATTTTGGGGGAAAAAAGTTTAGAGCCTGAAAAGCTGAGTGATTCTATTTGAAAAAGGACAGTCCTTTTTTAAAAAGTCCGAAGTGTAGTCACTTATGTAAGTCAGTTTTGAAAATGGGTTTCAGCTCCTGAGCTACTTTGGTTACTTAAAACAACTTTTCTCACAACTACCCACTCTGTCATTTGAAAAGCTCTGAGAAGCTAGGTCTAGCTGTAGTTTGTGTCTGTTAAAAAGGTAGAATTGCAAGCTAAGCTACTTAAGTGTAGTAAAAGAGCTAAATATGTTCTCTTCCTCAAAAAGATGGGGACTTACTTGAACTAGAACTGGTGCACATGGTTAATTTCCCATTATTATGGGAAAGCCTTGTTCATGTCTCAAATTCTGATCAAGGTATAAAATGTTATAACCAAAGAATGATTATTCTTACAGACTCTTTTTGTTCAAACATGTGGCCCAGGCATTTGTATCTTTGCTTTTATTTTTTTATTATTATTATTACATTATTATTATTATCATTTTTATACTACAACCAAGTTGGTCCACTTTCCAGGAGTTTCCAAGTAATTAAACACAATTAAAACTATTAAATTCTTTCTTTTGGTGACAACTTTATTATTAACAGCTAACCACAAGGAGGAGATTTAACTTAGAAAGCCCTTGATTGTATACTAATCCGTCTCTCACCTCTGGCTGACACCTGCGGTAGATAAACCCTATAGAATAGGAGTCTGATGAATACTCTTAATTAATACTTTCTTCCTTGTAGAAAAGTAATTATTTGCTCACAGCATAAACAGGTATTTGGCACAGATTTAAAGAGACTGATTAGTTTTAAATACTAGGGCTTTATTTTGTGTTTTTTAAAGGCGGGGGTTGGGGGAGGTCTGAATCCAAGATCCATGCTCGGAATGACTTTGTCGTAACATTTTGAATGTCGGGTTAATTGGCACATTGCTAAATAGAAGGAGAGTCAGACAACAAGCTGATTTGTTATCCATCCCAAAGGAGCCAGCTTTGCCCCTTTGCTAATGGCCTGCAAGTCTGAACAGGGTACCTGTAAGGCAGAGGCTTGGAATGGGCTTTCGAGCCAGGATCGGAGGCGAGAGTGACTTGCACTTGAGAGATTGCCAGAGATAAGTCTGCTTCTCTCTTCCTTTCAAAATTACAGTGTACAAGAGGGGAGAGCTGGCTGTGGACATCCAGCCAACTGGATTAGTAGTAGCTGCAGGTGTTAACAAATACGTGTCTTTTTAATGCATACTCTAGGGCAAGTATAAACAGTTTATGAAAAAAATCAATCTCAGTGTTTCAGGAGAGCAGTGGTAAGAAGGTTTTAATACAGAGCCATTTGGGAGGATGCTGATGGTGCAGTTTGAAGTGTGGCTGCAATGCACATTGGCTTTTGTGTAGATAATGCCAGTACCTTTAGTAGTGAAGATATTGCAATGCAGGCTTCTGTGTAGGTTAGCTCCTGAAAAAGGGTCTAGGGACCTATATACTGCATGCTGCAACATACTTGCAGCTATTTGTACCCACATTCAGTAGCTTAAAACTAATTTGGGTATGCCTACACATTCTGCATTCCCTTTGCTTTGCTAAAATACAGGAGCTAAAATATTCGGAGTTTCACGTGGAGTGAGCAGACCTAACTTCCCACTTTAACCCACTGCTGTAATAGTGAAATATTTGTTCTTTGCTCACCTCCAGTTTTTGTGGAAATCATCTTTAAGCAATGACAGGCTGAAGGCTGTTCAACAAGCTCATTTAGCCATCTTCTGTCATCCTTTTATTCAAAATGAGAGGACAAAATGAAAACAGAAACGGAAATTAATTTTAGGCAAGGTGTTATTAGCTTGGAGGACATAATTGAACTCAAATTGTAATTTTAAAATGCAATTCACTTCAAATGTACAGAACTAGTTCAAGGATTAGGAACAGTGCATGCAACTAGCCAACATAAAAGCAACATTCAGAGCAAATGTGTCAGCTCATGCCATTGGGATATGAAAGAAAAAGTTCCCCTTGGTGAGTGGACACTTTTGTCTTCCTCTGCAGCACGTTCCACAGGCTTCTGTTGCCCATGTTTTCCTCTAGTAGGACTATCTGCTGAACAGGCAGCAAAATTACCCCAAAACAAGCAGATTTGGAGCTGGGAGTTGGCAGTGCTTCACTTACGATGGAAATTATCTTGCTCCCAAGGTGTGGCCATTGTCAGTAGTAGGCAATAGCCCATCAGTCCTTAGCTGAAAGTCACAGCTGTGACAGAAACAGGAGAGACATGTCCAAGGATGCCCTTCTGGGCAAACATTTTTGATCCAAAATGTTAAAAAAGGGCTTATCTTACTCTTTGTGTGTTTTGATCCTTTATTGTTTATGAAGGAGTAGTGGGGAATGGGGGCTTTTTATCTCTCAGTTCCTGCAAGTTGTGCACTAAGCAGAAATGAGCAGCTGTGCAACTACTACTCCTGTTCGTTAAAAGTGGGAGTGAAGGGTGTATTGAGGAGGGGGAATACCAATCTCTTTGAGAGTGAATACTTCAAAATGACCACTGGTCCCCTGGTGCTTGTTTCCCCCAGCTGATGGGAAGAAGCCTGTTAAGCTGTGTGTTGGAGGGTCAGGAGTGTCTGGTCTGTCATGTCCAAGCACCAGAGGTTAGCACTATAAGTAATTCGTGGGACTAATTTAATTTCACCCCTGAAGGAAGCTCCAACCATGGTGCATGGCAGAGGTGAGGCATATAGGGATACACTGTGGTGCTGGAGGTTTTATTTACAAAAGGAGTTTATTGCCTGTTTTCTATCCCTGCCTCTCATTGTCCTTGTTTGTGAAAGCATGACTCGTAGATTAGCAGAGGGGTAGGACCTCGCTCTTCTAAAGTTACTGAACAAGCACTCAGGCTTGAGTTTTTAGATTAATCTGTTTTCACTATAAAAAGTGGTTCCTGGAGGAGATTTGATTTCAAGCTGTTCTGTGGTCCATTCTTCCTTGGGCTTTATATGCATCAGAAAACATTGGCTAGATCTGTTACCCAGGAAGCTTGTTCCCAGGGCTTCAGGGTGCACTTTTCCTATGGAAGGATGTGTTTAGCAGGGATCATCGGTATGAATGCAGTGACTTTACATTGCTCTGCTAAACTCATGCTACTCTAACCTAGGCATTAGCAGTCTACCAGGGCATCCCCTGCAGCACAGGGATATCCTTTAGTGGTACGGGATTTCTGTGCCTAGGAAGAGCTTTCCATCAACATCTTCGGTTAAATTTCATAATTCTTTCAGATTATTTACACGCTGTACAGAGAATTTGTACAACACATTGATCGATATACCTGTCTCATTTGGTGCTTTCCTGTCAGTCTGATTTTCTTGTTTATTCATACTTGAATTGAAAGCTGTAGCAGCTGTGTCTTTCCTCTGTGTGGGTACAGCCTCTAGCACAGTGGGGTTCAAATCTGGGACTAGTGCTTCTAGATGCTACAGTAATGCAAATAAATAACTGCCAGTGGAACCCTGGCCTAGTGCCTCTAGACATCTATATCATACTGGGAGTGCTGATTTGCCTTTTAACTTTATCAGCCTGTTTAAGACTTGGAAGCATGCCTTGCTATAGAGGAAACGTCCATACTGTGAAAGCAGTGATGCCAAATCATTTCCCCAAACGACTTCCCCTCTGGGTGGTAAAGTGCATTTTTCTGTTTTATTTTCATTCCATCATATACTTTATCTCAGGAGAAAGACTTTTTTTTTTGTCTCATCTACAGTTTAATTTCCATATTGTTCAGCTTAAGAGAAGGTAACTTCATACACTGTGGAAATGTTTCCTACTCCCCATTAGTGATTAATACCAATAAAGCTAAAGACAAAACTTAGAGGATAAATGACAGATACCAACCAATGAGATTTCCTGAAAGAGTTTTAAAGGGTAATGACCCTTGAAATGTATAAAAATAAATTGCTTCATTAAAAACTATTTTACAAAATAATTTCTTCCTAGCAGCATATTTTCTTCAAAACAGTTCCCCCGTGTAACTACACCTGGGTAGTAAAATCTGATTCAGTGCTGTTCGCATGGGGCCACAGTCAGATGCCCTGATTATGCCTGTGTCCCTGTGCCTCATCAAGGGAGCAGGTTTGGGGCTTAAAATTAGAGACATGTTCAAGGCAAGTCTGTTAAGAGTTTACTTTTTGCCCAGAGGAGAAAGTGCCCTTCTTTCTGGGACAGCAACAAGCATGTTTAAACATGAGTGACAGAGCTTGTCTTTAGATAGGCACAATGCTTGTGAGTCACACACATGGCTGAAACCACAGCCATTCTGCTCTAATTAAAGAGAACTACACCAAGAATGCGTAATAATTAGGTTAGTGTGTAATACACCATCCATGTCAACAGCATCTGCTGCAAAGGTTGATTGAAATGTACTCATCCTCCAAACATTGTGCTCCCTGTTAGAACTCCTCAACTAATTCATTATTGTCCTGTCGTACAATAACATGACTCCACAGAAATCTGCAGAAAATTAGAGCAAAGACTACATATAAATCTGCCCTGGTTTAGCATGGCTTGTAACTTTAGTGGAGGAAAACCACCCACATAAACATAAAGATGAGAGATCCCTGTCCTAATGAAGATGAATTACAAAAACAGCCTGTTGTGGAAATGCTCTTTTTTTTTTTTTTTTTAAGTTATCTGTTGATGTTTAGTTTGAACAGGCACAATGCTTTTGAGCTATGAGTGTTTATCAAATTAACCACAGATTATTTTGCTTGTGGTTTTGAAGTATTTAATGAATAAGAAAATGTTCTGCTAGCAAACTTGTTTGCATCAGTGCATTTCTATGCTTTTGCGGTGGGTTTAGGAACAAGGTCAGTTGTTTGGGGGTGGGACGGGTGGTTGACTTTATGCATGAGAGACATGGAAAAGTGACTTGAGACTCATTTAATATTGCAGGACACCAGGCGGGTACAGCAGGTCACTTGATTGTGTTTCAGAGTAACAGATCCACAGAGGCTGTATCCAGTGCCCATTGGGCAGCTTTGAAGCAGTAAGCCAAGAGCCAGGAGCCATGTGGCTGCTACCCCCCATCCAAGTGGGAGCTTGGAGGACTGAGAAGATCTGCTGTGCGCATGCGGTTAGCTGTTAATGTAGTCCTCCAAGCCAGAAGAAAGGGAAACAGCCCAGCCAAAAGTGTCAGTCGCTTTTGCCATGCAGGATTGTCTGTGGGTGGCTTCTCTGGCCAAGCAGAGTCACCCCTCTCAGCTTGAGCTGGTTTAAGCTTGCACTTGCTGACTTGGTGAGGAAATGAACTGACAGCGCTCTCACAGGCAGTTGTGGTGTCTCGCCTGGGTAGCAAGGGCCAGGGAAAAACATTAATTTTCTAAAATGAATCCACTAAATGCACTAAAGTAGACCTGCAGGTAGTGTAGTCCTTTTCCAGAGGAATTTACTTAACGTTTTGCCGCTGATGTTGGTAGGAGCAGGATCTGGATGTGAGAAAGTTAACATGTGCTTAAGAATGTGTAGAAGCCATTTTAGAGCTGCTGGCGTGTGCATGTTCACATTGTGCATGTTCACATTCTCATAATGGTTAAAAAAGTGTGTTCTTAAAAATGCTGCAGGCAGGCAGAGCTTCTGCATCATGTCCTTCCCTTTTAGGAAGCAGTTTGGGACCCTCTCAGGGAAAGGCCAAGTTAGACCCACACCTAGCTAGGCAGGGGGCTGCTGATACAAAAAAACGGCAGAATGAGCAAACCATCACAGTCAGCCAGCCCATGCAGATGGGAGCAGAGGGTGCATGTAGCCATTTCTGACACTAGCTAGAATGACAGATGAACCCATCCAGCACTTTAATGTGCTGTGTCTTGTCTTGTCTTTTTTTTTTTTTTTTTTTAATCGATGTAGTTATTTGGGTGTAACTGCCGTTATGGCTACAGTTCTGGCTCTGCAAGCATGCTTTATACCACTGCAGAGCACACTCTGTCCTAAGCAGGAATAGTCATACTTGGACAAGCATTTTATCGTGCTATAATTGGGTTTGCATGGTAGGATAGGATTGTTGTAACTCTGTTGATACTGTTAAATAAGTAGGCAGCTTCAGTGGGGATGGAAGAGAATTGCAGTGGTGTGGCTGGTCTTGCATCCTCTGCACAGGTGCACAAGTGCTGCCAAGGTCAGTAGATACTGTATCACACGCTGGGCTCTGCTATGGGAATGACATATCTGCCTTTCTGTCCTGTTCTGTGCTGATCACCTGAGTTAGCACGGCAGTGAAGACCTAAGCCAAGTGTGCTGAGACACATGGATTGCACCCTTCAGAGAAAGAGACTCAATTTATGTCTGAGCTTCTGGGTTCTGTTTTCAGATTTTGCTCACCAAGTTGCTGTTTGACATTAAAAGAGAATAATGCTGACCTTCTATGGCTGGTTTGAAGAGCAAAGTCAGGAAAGGATCACCCTCTGTGTGCTCTGTTGCCCTTAACTATCCCCTAACCATTCACTAATGATGCTATTGGAAATCAATTCTTGGTCTAACCTACTGAAGCAATTCTTATATGGTCTCAGGTGTTTAAAGGTTCTTGTTATATCATCTGAAGTGTGTGGGCTATTATTGGTCAAGGCAAGCCATAGACATCCTTCAAAGAACAGAATTTGATTATCTAGGAGAGCAAAAGAAAGGATGGGAAAATCATGTTAAGATACACTTGGGAAATAAAATTACTTTAATGACCATATCTTCAGAAACAGGAATGCGTAGATCCTATGTTTGGTCTAAGATCTCCCCCCCCCCCCCCAAAAAAAAACCAACCAAAAAACCACCAAAAAGAAAATCAAAGTGAATGGAAAAAAACTGATTTTCCCCTAACAGGACACTACAACATCTGTGCGGATAGGTCTTATGATGGAAGAAATGATCTTCAACCTTGCAGATACACATCTGTTCTTCAATGACCTGGAGGTATGTAGCAGCTTATTTTATTTAACATCTCTCTGTCTAATCATTTGCATCTGGTCTACAAACTTGTTTTTCTGGCCAAGAAACTTTCATTTTTGACCCCAAAGAAATGGGCCTTAGACGGCTTATTGGAAGCATACTTTACTGTGTCCCTTTGACATCTTCATTCTCTTAAGGAATTTTTTTCTAAATACATAGTAACAATGATGGCTTTTGGCAGTTTTACTAAATCTAATAATGAGGACATTGCTGCTGCTTCTCCTGAAATTTGCTATTTAATAATTTTATTAAGCTAAATTAGCATAGATCCTATGGGGCAGGTAGCAATTAGCTATGAGCCAATGCAGAGGTTTTAAAAATGGTCTCTGTTCTTGAGGAAGCTCTGTTTGTACACACAGACAGAGCAGGAGGTCTGCTCAAGCTCAGGCACACTGCAGGATGAAACTATGGGAGTTTCAACATAAGACCAAGGGGAAGAATCCTTCCTGTTTGTGGCATGGTTAGATCTGACTATGCCTTACACAAAATGAAAGTCCTTTTGAATATATGGTAAAATTCAAGCAAAGTGATGCTAGCAGAATTCTGTCGCCAGCTGAGGAACAGATGTACAGCACTGATGACAATTTGTTTGCATTTGCAATCAGTAGAAATAGTCTGAATGAGTCACATACAAAGTGAGTAAGATTGGGTTTGTGCTGTGGGCACCTTGGAGTCAGAATACTGCTTGGAGGTATTTGGAGGAAAAAAATCTGGCCTCCCTGGGCAGACTTCTATGGTCTTTTTCTTCACTTGAAAAACAAAGAGTTTGTTTCTGTGCCAGATGAAATGAGAGAACTTTTTCTGTGCCTGACGAGTTCAGTGAGAACTTCTGGTTCCTTCACTGCTTAATTGCACTGTGGTCCTCGGCCTTACAGGAGGTATAACCTTCCCTGCCACCTGTCGTCTTACAATCTGAGGTTTCACTTGCTGAGAATTTTCATTTCCTTTCGTAAGACAAGTAGTGGGTAGCACCTGAACTGACAGACTTTTCCTCTTTCAGCTTTTTTCAAAGCGGGAGTTGGTGATGAGGGTACAGAAAGTGCAAAGTGAAAAAATCCTTCTCTTAGAAAAAAAAAAAAGAGAGCTGCTTTTTGGGAGTCCAGGGTACTATATAAGTAGTGATAATATTTAATACACAACCAGCACTTTCCACCCATAGATCTCAACATGTGATGCAAAGAAGCTTCATGTCTTGCACAAAGCCACCTTCCAGAAACCCTCTGTCTATCTAGACTTTTGCAAGAACATAAGTTGGCAAATAATTTTAAAACAAATTTTCTCCTCGCTTCACTTACTGCTCTAAAACATGAAACGAAGTAGTAAATTGTCTGGCCTCAGTCAACTTCTGCACATTTATCAGTCAGTAACAAAAGTAGAAGCAGAGTCCTTAGGTCAGTTTTGTCTCGCATGGCCTCTCAAGTTCTTCTTCAGCCACTATGGTAGAGCAAAGTTTTTAATTATAAAAAGTTAGTATGTTGTGTTTCTTTTCTTTTGTGGTTTCTAGACATTAAGGAAGCAAAAGCTAAACAAAAATCCCTCAGATATGGGACTTTCTCATTCCAGGAGGACTATGTAACTGTGTAACAATTAGTCCAGTGAAGAGCTAAAGTTAGCACCCTGTCTCCAAACAAATAAAAACCTTCTGCAAAATACCTGGCCTCCATCTCCAACACAGGAAGAGAGCCAGGTGCTACAGGGCACATCTGTTCAGCAAAATATTAAGGGAGGTTGTCTCTAAGTAGTTTGGGCTACAAAGATGATAAATAAAACCATCTATGTTACTACTGCTATTTTGTTGCTGCATGAGAAAAGAGAAGCAATTTTTGCTGATTTCCTAGGCTCTTATCAGCTTACCTGCTTTTACTAAAAAATTGAGAAACACAAAGTTGGCAGCTGAATGAGTGAGTCAATATAGCCTTAATGGGCTTGCCAGAGGGTGTAATGGGACATAGGCACCTAAAGGTGAGAACAACTTGCTGCTGGAACCTACATGGCTCAAAACCATGAAAAACATTAAAAGCTTTTGAAAACAAATAGTGTTCCAGCTAGCCAGAGCAGAAACAAGCAAAGAGATAGCATTGTGAGACAATTTTATTTTAGGTCCAGCACTAAGACAAAAATGCTAAGCATTCTAAATGATAATGCATGGCCCAGGTAGCTGGACAGAGAAGAGCATTTTCTACTGAAAAATTTGTTTTCCCTTTTCACACATTCTTGATAAGTGAAAGAAACTAAAGTTTTTTTCAAACCAAAACAAAACCAAGGTTTTAGGTGAACCTTTTCAATGAAAAAAATGAGGGAAGAGGGAGTATTCAAGAGAAGTAAATGTTCTTTACAAAATTTCATTTTCCAAAAAAAGCCATTTCACTTTGGAAGAATTTGCAACAACACAGTCATCCATCTCTGTTAACCACCCTACTCCTTTATTTAGGATGATAAATAGAAGTCAGGTTTGACTATTCATAAAGTGGTATTTAAAGATCATACATCACCGAGTGCTAGGCTTAAAAAAATGCAGTGAATTATATTTTTAAAAAAGAAAAAAGAAATCAGTAAAAAACAAGCACAGAAGCTGTTTCAGTTGTAGACCCACAAACATTACAGTATACATTAGCACCATCATGTGGTATAACACTGGCCTGTACAAGACAAAATAAGCTAAAACTGCACAGGGCTGAAACCATTTCTGACCATCTTCTGTGTTGGGGCAGGGTGAAAGAAATGTAACTGAGAAAGCAGTAGGGTAGTTGCCCCATTCAAGACCAAAGTAAGAGTACTTTTACCAGATAATGCTAAACATAGCAAAACTTTTCTCTGGCACACATCCATAGCCAAGTTCAGGCATTTTGGGGGGCCCAGCAGACTGAACCAACCAGAGCACAGCTGGGCTCAGTCCTGACAGTGGAAGGCGGGGGGGGCGGGAATTGGAGGAAATGTTGCCCATCCTTGCCAGAGAGGCAGGTTGGACAAGGAGATCAGTTATTACCTTGCTTTAGCACAGGAGAATGGTTTATTTTGCTGGCTGCAGTTTTCAGTGCTGTGCAGAGCAGAAGGTGCTGCCAGGATGTAAAGCCTTTTTGAAGCATTGCCAGAAAGTGCCTGATGAGGATGAAACATTTGTCCATAGATACAGCAAGGTTTGCACAGCCCTTAGTAGCATTTGTGTGATCCTCCTCAGTCTGGTGAGGATGTGATTTCATGTCATAGCAAAAAAACTGGCTTTAAAGTCTGAGTGAGGAGGCTGAACTGGAATACTCCCTTTTTTTCTATCAATAAATGATTCTGAGACTCTGTTGTTAGCCAGGGCTTTATCTTTTTTTAGGGTTTACCCAGAAGGGATTCAGGCAACTGTTTCCTGGATGCATTTTTCCTGCTATGCTTGGGAGTGGGAATCGTGGATGTGTGAAAAGGCGAACCAGCAGATCCCGCAGATAACCTGCTTCAACCCATCCTCTCTTAGTGCTGCAGCCTAGTAGAGAGGCCAATTTCCCATTCGATTCACCCCAAACCTCAGGCTAGTTGTATGGAAGGAGGCTGATCACTGGTCCCCAGGGCACGTGGGTGACTGGAGAAGCCTTAGACCTAGATTCCTACCAAACATGTTTGCTCTTTTTACAGAAAGGGATTCTCTGTCAGCAAGTTAACTCTTAAAAGTTGTACAACTTTGGAAGCTAGACTTTTTTTCCAGCTGATTCGGGGCCGGGCGGGGTCAATGCTTGTTGAAGCAGAGCTTAGTGGTGTGCCTGCCCTGTAGCAAAGAATCAAGGCACCAAACCTTGACAAGGACAGCCAGTGTGTGGCACTTCCAGGGCATGCAGTGAAACAAGCATTGCCCTGTTCTGGAGGTTGTTAGCAACATAACCCAGGCAAGCAAGGCCTGTGTTTGCTGAGCCCCATGTTGAAATCATAGAAACATGGTTTTGCCACACTAATTCATCCACTCATGTGGCACATGCCTGTTGACCACATCATCTGTTTGCAGTTGCAACAGTACAGGCAGATTAAATCCCTACGGTCTGCAAGTATAGGCCATACAAGGTGTTGTGTGCAAAGGGCTCTGGTCAGACTGCAGAATATATCGGCAAATATTCATTTGAAAGGAGGTATTCTCACTCTCTGGTCCTCGTTTGGGAAATCAGGGAGAAAAGGAGTTGCCCAAGGTTATAGATCACAGTGAAGTTAAAATATGAATTCTGGGCTTTCCAGGGTTGTGCTTTTTCTCCCAGATGACTTTTGTTTGCAGTGCAATGCTGGCTAGAGAATAGTACCTTCCACCCCCAGTCCCTCTGGAGACATTATTGTCTAGCACTCTGTCAAACAGGTATTAAGGACAGGAGGACTGACAAGGAGATGAGGAATTAACAAACAAGGGGATTAGTGTGTTTACAAGTTACTGCCTTTCAGAGCCATCCCTGGAGGTTTTGTGTTCTGGGAACCGTTAACCCCCTGCCTAATGAGGGATACAAGCTCGACTGATCAATGAATCCATGAATCCACAAGATGTTTAAAAATCTCTAACACAGTCCTGATGCACAAATAGACAACCTGTGCATTCATAAGTTGTTTTCATATGTGCACGAGACATAGCTTGAGAGTATTTGGAGGGAGTGTAAGTGATAACAGAAGGAGCTTCTCCATGCATCCTCAGGAACAGCTTGTATTTCACAAGGAGGCAGCAGAGGCTTTCTCCAAGCCTGCAGTACCATTTCAAAGCTGCATTTGGCTCAGTTTCCTTTACATGTGGGTGCAAGGGTCTGGTTCCACCTGGAGGAAGGTTGTGTAGCACAGACTGCCCTAGAGATATCACAACAGTAAAAACAGTTCATTTCCCAGAGTTGCGAGGGTTGACTGAGGTCTTACATGTTTGACTCAGTTACAGGCTGTACGTGCCACACATCATGTACCTCTGAGATCCTAGAGTAGCATTTTAAAAAGTCAGCAGATGTGAAGACTGGGATATGTCCCCACTGCAGACTTACATTTGAACAATCTGGACCTTCTTTTCAGCAGCCCAGATATCCTGCCTTGATTCCCCACTCACTAAGATTTCAAGGAAATTCTGCAAGAATGAAAGATTAGTCTCGTAACCAAGTAGTAAAACATGGTCCACATTCTTGCTTTAACCAGCTTCCCTGTTTCACCCAGTAACATGATAGGCTCAGCCGGCGGACTATGAGGTAGCGTCTCACCAAGTGTCATGGTATTTTATTAAGTTAGAAATGTGATAGCTACTGTTGTCACACTTCAGTGTACAGAACAATTCATTCACAAATGAGAAAAACAGATCCCTCCACAAATACCTTTCCCCTGACTTAATGCCCGCATCACACAACTGGAGTGGGCTGCATCAATATTATCCCAGCATGGCTCACAACAGCTATTGGCAGGGGGACTTAAAAAATGATGGGGGTAGAGGAGAGAAAGAGAGAGAGGTGCCGTCAGAGATCTGCTATTCAGCTGCTTGACTTCAATTATATACAGAAATATACACCCCAGTGATAGGTTGATAAGAGGACTGATGAGATGAGAACAAGATAAAATCATGTGTCTTTTTGAGAATTATCTAAAATAAATCCTGCAGAAAATCTCATGATTATGGACAAGAACGATCTATCTGTGACATTTTGCCATTGATAGCAAGTTTGGTTACTTGTTTGGGGATTTTTTCTTTTTTTGAAAGGAGATAGTTTAAAGTAAGTCATAAAACTCATAATTGTGTAAGGAAGGTGTCATGGTTTAACCCCAGACAGCAACTAAGCACCACGCAGCTGCTCACTCACTCCGCCCCACCAAGTGGGATGGGGGAGAGAATTGCGGGGGGACACAACAGATTAAGACTCATGGGTTGAGATAGAACAGTTTCATAGGACAGAAAGGAAGAAAATAATAATGATAATATTAACAATAATAAAATTACAATAATAATAACAAAAGAATTAGAATATACAAAGCAAGTGATGCACAATGCAAATGCTCACAACTCACCAACTGATACCCAGTTAGTTCCTGAGCAGCGATCTGCCCTGCCCTGGCCAACTCCCCCCAGTTTATTTACTGGGCATGACGTCACATGGTATGGAATATCCCTTTGGCCGGTTGGGGTCAGCTGCCCTGGCTGTGTCCCCTCCCAACTTCTTGTGCCCCACCAGCTTTCTTGCTGGCTGGGCATGAGAAGCTGAAAAATCCTTGACTTAGTATAAACACTGCTTAGCGACAACTGAAAACATCAGTGTATTATCAACATTATTCTCATGCTAAATCCAAAATGTAACACTATACCAGCTACTAGAAAGAAAATTAACTCTATCCCAGCCAAAACCAGGAGAGAAGGTAAGACAAATTCTGTGGTTTACAGAATACTGAAGTGGTGAAGAATAACTGTACCGTGGTTAAGTTCTGACTTCGGAGTCCTGTTGTACCAAGTGCTTTTACCTCTGTTGAAAAATCAGCCAGAACAAAAGATAGCATTCATCAGCTTGAAGGCTTTCTGTTTTGTTCTTGCCTGCAAGGGTCATGGAGAAAGGAGATTTAAGGTGGTGGGAGAAAAATCCTGATTTTTCTGTTTCTAATCTTAATGCTAAGAAGAATATACATAGAAAGAAACATGTATGCATAGAAATGCAAAGAAATAACATTTCTCAAATTTTTGAGGCAGGGCCTCCACCATTCAAACAGTGAAGAATTTTGGAAGATAAGATCTAAAGTACATACTTCATGCAGGCTGAGCTCCAAGTATATATTCTGGTTAAATTTCCTGTGCATAGATTTCCTCATTACTAACACACATTATTCCTTAACTCTGTCTGTGGCTGGGGCTATGAAAGGGTGCGGCCTTCAGTGCTTCAGCCCAGCTTCCCTGCACATCAAAGGAAGCTCAGCCCCCTCAGAACAAACTGGGAAAACAGACAGGCATCTCTGGAAATGTCTTTGGGACAGATCTTCTCCCCTTGTAATTATGTGGGCATCCACCTCCTGTCCAAAGCAGTGTTCTCACAGGACGAAATGCTGCCAAATCTCTGCCTTATCATGCATACAAAGTTTAAAAAACACAGTTTTCCTGGCTAAAACACAAGCATCTCTCTCCCTCCTGTCTGGATAGGAAGGATTTTCACTTACTGTATATTCATGAGCTGTTGTGCCCTTAGATAACAGCAGATCTCTCTCTCTAATACACACAGACACACACACACTCTATTCATATTTTGTGCAAGTGCGATGTGATACTTTTTCCTAACAATTAACTGGCTAGACTATGCCAGACAATACTAGCAATATTTAAGAATTTATTTCCTTAATATTACCCTTAAAGTAATTTTTCATTACATTCTTTCAAAATTTTTTTCAAAGCATTTACTTAACTGCTGTATTTTCTTTCATATGCTTCTCAGGACTGTGACCAGATCCACATAGATGATGTATCATCAGATGACAATGGTCAAGATCTAAGGTACGGTTTCTCCAGGCTGGAAGCTGCAGGTCAGGTAGTCCGCAGCTGTTTGAAAATAGCAGGGGGCTGGTCAGTGATGTAAAATAACATTCTCAGACATGCATCCTCTCCCCTCCCTGGCTCCATGCTGTCTGCATTTATTAAGCACACAGAAGCAGAGAGTCCCCTTTCTCACATTAATATGCCTGTGCCTACTGTCAAGCCCTGACTATACTGAACTTTGAACCATTCTGGGAAATATATCTAAAATTAGGTTGAACTCCTGTCAGACTACACTAGTTCCTGATGTGATTTGGCCAGCCAGTTGGCACAGGTGTGGCTAAAATGCTTCAAAACCAGATTGAAAGGTTTCCTGCTGCCCAATCTGTAATGTATGGGCTTAGTAGTGAGGACTGCGGACCTTGCCATGCCAGAGCCTTGTCACTGGTAGAAACTTGTACCAAAACTGCACCAAACATCACTATTACCTGTATAAGTTAGATCATCGTGTACATAAAAACTACTTCTGTACAGTTACCTCTACCTTTCCCAAAGTGTTGCCTGCAGAGTCATGGTAATTGGCATAAGAATGAAATGTGCAGAGGTCATAACACAGCTTTATAACTTGTGTTTTTATGGCTGGTTATTATGAGGACTTGGTGCCAAAACAGCACAGAAAACAATGAAGTATTTGAGGGAAGACACTTTTCCTTCTGCAGGGAACACTTGAAAGATTTTTGCCCTAAGTGATACGCTGGTTTGTGCTTTGCAAAGCACTGAAATGGCACAGGTACATTTAGGTCCTTTGGCTCCTGTGGCCTGTAAGCGGGTGAGTCTGGATACTTCTTCAGGCATTGATTAAAACATTAATTTGAGTTTTATCTCAATCAGTGCACTTACTTTGAGTGAACAAAAAAGTCTGTATGCTAACAGCATATCTTGAATCCTGTGAAAAGCCCCTGCCTGAGTCATTTCAGTTGTTTCAAAAGTACTTCTCAGCTGCTCATGGCTTGTCTACATGGGAAATGAAGCTGAGCTGACTGAAGTATGTTAAGCATGATGAACTCCTATCTGGATGCTCTAATACAGAAATAAAGTGGCATCAGGCCTTTCGAGAAGGGGAAATTACTGTGCGGTAAATCAGGATGTGAATATACAAGCACTGGCTACTCCCCCAATCAGGTGTCAGAAACACTATAAGCTGAGCTAACTTCAAGCTGCAGCTGAGAAGGGTAGGTCTGTGTTGCTGAGCCTTTCTGTCCCTTCCCTTGCTCTGGTACAAACCAAGTTTGTCCAAATTCACTGGGTCTGTCACCTGATCCTGCCAACTGTGCCCCACGAGCTGTGGCTGCCCTCTTCCATTGCAGCTCAGAGATCTGCTCAAGCCATGAAACCCATCCTCATGCTGTCATCTGGCAAACATTTTAAGAAGACATGAGCTAGTACTGCCTCTGCATGTCCCCTCTCCCCCAAACCAGGGAACTGATCCATCCAAAAAGCAACTTTTTTTTTTTTAAAGCTGTATTCTCTTTTAACTGGAACAGTTCCCTCATCTGATTCATCTCAGTGCTGAAGAAATGTTTGTGCTGGTACAAAGAAAGGGACATGGAGGAGGGCTGAAGACAGGAACAAATGCCTGGTAGAAGGCAGGATTGCTTTCTTCAAAGGAACTGCCTGTTTAAGGTGTTTGTGGAACTGTCACTTGCTCCCAGTTAATTGTGGTAATTACTCTAGAGTTGCTTTGAAATTTCTGCAGTTACCTTAGCAGCTTGGATGAGAGGCAGATGAGGAATTTCAGTGACCTGAGGACAGTCAGACATTCTGTACTCCAGAGAGCCTCAGAATTGGCAGGTAGTGCTAAGTAACCTGCGTTGTGTTTACAGTAAGAACATTTTTAACATCTGTGCTAGTAACTGCTGGAGATGAACTCCAGTTCTGTACAGCGTGTCCTGCGTATATCTCTGCTGCCACTTGTCTCCACATTTCTTTTCAATTGTTTCCACTCCCTGCTGGCACTCTATAGACTGTAATTATACTGACCTCTCCCCTTCCCTCCTACTTTCCCAGCACATACAACTTCTCTGCAGATGGCTTTCACAGTTCAACTGCCAGTGCAAATCTGTGTCTGGGCTCAGGTGTTCATGGGGGAGTTGACTGGATGAGGAAATTAGCATTCCGCTACCGTCGGGTGAAAGAGATGTACAACACCTACAAAAACAATGTAGGGGGTAAGTGTTTATGGCCAAGCAACAAGTGTGCCTTTCATCTTCCCAAATACTTCTGACCCTGCTAGTGACATGTATGGAGGAGGTGTAGGGAGCATTGTGATAAGAATACTTCACAGTGAGCTGAGCAAGTTTTTCAGCAGTCATCCTTAAATAAGGTTCTGTACAGCGTTTGCAGGAGATATGCTAGAATACCTGGTTGAGTGGTTTGAGAATGACTCCAGTCCAAGTGTGGGGCTTTATTTTGTAATTTCTTTGGCAGGAAAGCAACCTTCTCCAATTTTCCAAAATGTTTAGTAAGCAAGCAAACAGTTCAAAACTAAATATGCTTTTTTTTCCACAGAACAAATGGCTGATCTCTGTCTGAAGGCATTCTTATACCATAACTACTTGTTTTTAACTCCCCCAAAACAATACCACCAGATATCAGGATGCCCTGGGTTCTTCCAATAGGCTGCTTGTCTTCTCTTCTAGAACGTCAGTGCCAGGTCTCTGACTAGAAAGAGGAAGAAGCAAAACTCAGAGCATCACCACAACCTTTTTTTGGTTGGAGGAATAGCCTACCTGCATGTACTGGAAATGGTGCATAGCTTTTCAGGAGAACCAAAACCATCCTGGCTTCAGAAGTCTCTCAGCTCAGGCTACTCACTACCGGCTATAAACAGCTCTTTCATCCTCTTGCTCACTTCCCATGCAAGCTTTATGCTAACTCCAAGAAAGGTGTTTTAAGGAGGTCCCGCAGCATGCAGGTTACTGATACCATTCCGCTGGAGAGGAAGGAAGCTGAGCTGCGGTAGCATAGGAGTGTGCAGTTGGGCCTCATGTACCTCAAGGCAGAGCCTTACAGTGATATGGCAGTGGGCAAAAGGAAGCAGCCTGCACCAGGGCCAAGAGAAGGACAGTGAGAGAGATAGTATTCAGAACACAGACAGGAGCCCTTTGGCATTCTACATACAAAGCCATGCAGCTGCCTTTCTGTGCTTCTGCAAAGATGTTTTCCCTGCTTACAGGTTTAATAGGAGCTCCTAAGAGAGAAACCTGGCTGCAGTTAAGAGCAGAACTCGAAGCGCTGACTGATCTCTGGCTCACACATGCTCTGAAGGCACTGAATTTGATACATTCCCGGTAAGAACAGCTTAAAGAATTGCCTACAGGCTTGATCCAGGATCTCCTTTGCTTCCCTTTTTTTCCCCCTCTAAACAAATCGAGACACATTCATAGGACTTTGCTGGCCAAACCTATGGGAGGCCAGTCTGCACATGTTTGCCAGACTTGAATTATCAAGGGTTGGGGTGAGCTTGAGATGATGAACTAGGCAAAAGAAAGTCTTTTTCCTTGCCTTTCTTTGGCTACTTCATCTGTGGCACACTTTTCATGTGAACAGATGGACAAAAGAGTAGGAAAGGGAGAAAAGGGCCCTTCTATCCCTGAACATGTTCACTCGAAGAACCCAGCATGGACATTACTACATCGTGTTTAAATTCCCACAAAATAGATCCTGGCATGCATGCAGTAAGGCTGCATCACTACTGCTAGTTTGTTTTATGTTTTTTTCATTCTACTAAGTTGATAAAAAGACATTACCAGTACTCACATTATCTGCCTCTAGCTGCATAATCTCCAAATGGCTTAGGAACTTCCAGTTGCAAGAAAGGTTTGCTTCCTACCATCTTTCAGTCTTAGAGTAAAAGAGAGAAACACAGATTGCCACTTCTACTAACTTTTGTTTTCTAGGCCTAACTGTGTGAATGTGTTGGTCACCACAACTCAGCTTATACCAGCTCTCGCTAAAGTGCTTCTCTATGGACTGGGTACTGTCTTCCCCATTGAAAACATTTACAGTGCAACAAAAACAGGTAGGAGCAAACTAACTTAGGCATCCTCAAAGGTAGACTGAAGTTTTGTCCCTAAGTCAGGCACATCCATCCAACCCGATCACAACAAGCAATGTGTGAGCTTTATTTTGAGCTCCATGTTTACACATCTCTAATTCACATCCTGACTGCCCGCACTTAAACTAGTACAGACTGAAAAAAAAACCAAACACAAACCCAAAAAACAAAAACCACTCTTCCCAAGTATTTCCATGGGGGAGTGAGCCTGAAAAATACCCACCCTATGGAGCATCTACTGCATGTGGGACGTTCAACTGCACCCAGCTAGGAGGAAGACAGACTGGTTGGATCTGTTACATACAGAAACACTGGATCCTCTTATTCTTGCAGAGGGATCAAGTGTGCTGAATGAGCTTTATGAAGCTGTGTGAGTAACAAATACTGGTAGGGTTGGCTTGGGGCTTTTTTTGTGTTCTGTTCTTTCTGGTATGTGTTTGAACCTCTAAGGTTTGTATTTTCATGTTTTTACTGCAACCAGAATGAACAGAAGAGGGCTCTTGAAACTGAATACCATGAGTGTTGTATCAGTCTACCAACTGCTGGTCTAAGCAGTGCATCAGTCGCAAAGCTTACGGAAGACTGGCAGCACTTGGATGTCCTTGGTTGATAAAGAAAATGCTAGTAACTGTCACGAGAGGGAGAGAATCCATCTCAGATGAAGATTCAGTTAGGTTCTAACTTCAAAAGAAAACGAGGAATGTAGCAGCAACTTCAGTTAGGTCCCAGCTCCAGTTCCAGTACCTGAATGTTAGCCCCACCTGCTGTATGTGTCCAGATAAAAAAAATGTGTCTTCTCTTCTGTTGCTTAGGAAAAGAGAGCTGTTTTGAAAGAATAATGCAAAGGTTTGGAAGGAAAGCCGTGTACATTGTAATAGGAGATGGTGTTGAAGAGGAACAGGGAGCAAAAAAGGTACAGTTTGTGGATGCCATGCTGGATTCTCCCAAGTTTTCGTTTCAATTACCCTTTCTTTACTTAGGCATTTAATGAAGCTCCCTCCATTTGAAACAGTTTACAATTGGTCTCATTTCTTAATATGCAAAATACTCAACAACCTTGTGAGAAATTTCATACTGTAAAACCCACCCACCTTGGTAGCTAGTGCAATTTTTCAGGCAGTGGCTGTGTCACATGTTCCAGGAATCATTCTTGCTTAATAAAGTTGGCTTTAAACACATGAAAAGGAAAACTCCAGTGTGTGATCTCAGATGAGCAAGCAGGGTGAATTTGAGCTACACATGTTGCTTTTGTAAATTCCAAATTATTGGAATTAGTTTTGAATTACTTATTAGAATATGCATATATACATACATGTATTTATGACTCATTGAGATCATAGGGTGTAACATCATTAGAGTGAATACCAAAGGGACTAGTACTGAGTTGCTGCCTTTACCAATGATACATGGATCAATGTGATTAATTTCACAAGCAAAATGAAATTGGGAAGATGTACTGAACACAAAGTAGAACAGAAACTGCGAAAGCAGTATGGTCAGGAATAACAAGCCCTTGGTAATATTTCACGCTCACTGCATAGATGTGGCCCACTGACATTGGTAGCCTTAGAAAGAATTAAATGGACTAACCCGTGCATCCAGTTGAGTCCTCCAGTCATTAGTATCCACAGTCCACTCATTGGGATATGAGAAATGGAGTTTTAGGGACCAGTTGAAGCTTCTTTGCTTTGGGTAGACTGTAAGAGGAGAGGAGCTGGAACCCCTCCTCTCTTTTGGAAGAGAAAAAAGCAAAATTTGAAAAGACCAAAGCTTGCGTTCTGCTTACAGTGACTGGGGGGGGATAGAGGCAGGCAGCTAGAAATAGAGCAAGGAATACCTTCTGCCATACACATGGGATATCAGTGCAGGAGTGTTAGAAACATGGAGAGCAACAACCAAAGATCTGAAGGAAAGCAGTCAGGTACATCAACTGAATTGTACAACATGACAATTGAACAGCCAAAGTTTTCATTCTAAACTTTAGAACAGAAACCTGCCTGGATTCTCCATTTATTTGGTTTTACAGGGACAATTTGTTAATGGCAAGCACTATTTGCAAGATGTCTTTGTACATCCTGGCTCTTGTGCTCCTGATGTGCCTGCAGAAATATGATTGAGCTGCATTTGCTTCAGGGGCATTGCACATGAGTTGAGCTGCAGGAACTGACTGCCTAAGTTCCATCTTCAGCAAACCGGTTAAGTTTTAATAGGCACACAGATGACTGGTGTAGCTCAGGTGATGTACAAAATATTACATCACAGGAACTCAGCTATACAGCTGAACCTTGTGCTGGAGGACCTGACATCTCATTCCGAATGAAGATCCTGTAAAGGCTTTCCAAGCAAATCTGAGCTCATTGGGTGCACAAACCCAGGAACAAAGGGATCCCAGCTGATAAGGTGATGGACACATGTTCTGTCCCCAGAATTGTATCTCAGGTCATCTTCAAAGCAGCAGAAACCCTCTTTTTTTATAGTGTATTTATTTCCCCTGGCCAATGGAAGCAACAATACCTGCGCCCACCTTGGAAAACTAGCTAAATCTGCAAATTGTTCTACAGTTCATGAAGGGTTAAGGAATTGTCAGAGAAAAGTCCAAAATGCATGACTGGGAATGAAGTGATAATAGCCTGCTGCTTTTGACAGCCCAGTGCCATACTTCAAAGGCAGTGGGTCAGTGAACATGACTGCATCAAAGGCTGCAGGGGCTCTCTGGCTGTATGAAGAAGTGGGAAGGTTCAACAATCTTCTGTGCCAGGATTTCAAGAGCCCTCTTGCTTGTGTCTCCTGGCCTCAGCAGCTCTCCCATTAGTAAAGCACATTCTTTGCTGGGCTATTGCCTCCTTTGATTGATGACAATCATTAGTCAAGGCTGCTACACACCTGAGCTTTATAAAAAAAAAGGGGGGGGGAGGGGGCAGGCAGAGAGCCTTTCACTGTTTTGCCGACAGCACTGATAATATCTCTGTTTTAGTGGGTCATTTTTCTTCACCTGTCTGATGAATGATAAATCTGTAAATGCTGAACAGGAGTGACTGGGAGGCCAAGTTTTCTTCTCATTTAGGAAAGAAAAATAGATAATTTAACGGAAGGGGTTTAATAACAACCAGGGGAGGGGGGAGGGAGAAGGAAATAACTTTTCCCCTTAAAGTGAAATCGCAGAGCAATGGATTCCAATTGCTTCAGATGTCTGTGTTTGCTTTCTGTCTCTACACACACTGATAAATAGCTTGAAGAAAACATTTGTTTACTGATGGGCAACATAGGAGAGGGAAACGAGTTGTATTTAAACATCAGAGGAGTGTAAATAGACACTCTGTAAAATAAACATCTGGAACCACTGCAGGTTTTTTTACATAGGTACATACTCTTGGAAAAGGAACATCTCCCTTCATCAGAATCATCTATCTAGGAAGTATATATTCTCTAAAGCTTTGTCTAAGCTGTTTATCCAGAAGCGGTATGTTTACGGTTGAATTATTTACAGTGATAAAATACTCAAAAATTTTATTCACGTACTGGAAAGGGTGTAAAGCTCTGTCAGTTCAGGCTTTCTATACGTTTGTAACTGCATATCACATACTGTGTGTTGTAACATATATCAACATACCACTGACTAGAGACCGGTATTTTGGGAGGAAGCTAAGAAAATCACAATCCAAAATGTTGTTATAAAAATCTAAGTGCAGAAATGAGCTGTGTGATCTAAAGTAAAACCGCTTTAACTGTTTTGGAGAAGAAACAAATCCAGCTCAAACCCCAGGCTCACCAGAACATACCAAGAAAAGTTGTATTTCACAGCTAAAAGCATGTTCTAATTACTTTGACGTTAGCTCTTTGCAAGCAACCACGGGGTCCTAGCAATTGCTGATGATTGCAGAACTATGTTGTTACAATGATGCTTTCAGAGTACCGTTTGTACCTTACCAGATCACAGTTTCCATCCCTGGTCGCCCGCCTATTGAACTGTACTTGTTTCACAGCACTTAAAAAAGTTGATACTTCATCCTCTTTCAGATGCAAGTCTTGTGTTCCTGGAGTATATTCACAATTTTAAAGAGATTAATCAGGATATTATAAAGAAGATAGATATACTAAGTCACAGGTAGCTGACCTTTCCAGATTTTGTCCAGGTGCTAAGATTTCAAGTGGAACTGGCTGGTTAGAACTTGGACATTTGTATACATGACTTCAGATTTATCACAGTAACTATAAATTGAAAAACAGGGAGGCAGGAGAATAACATAAGATAGTATCTCAAAAACAGGAATTAGGAAAGTTTTTTGGGGACTGGCTGTCTTACAAGCCTATCGCACGTTTTGCTGAAGCAGCAGTTACACTAAATGAATAATTGATCTGAGCAATGATACCGGTTCCTACATTTCCAGAAAATGCTGTATGGCATACTGTTCCAGGTAACTGGGAAAGGGAATTGTTAGGAAGCATTTTGACTCTGTGTGGTATTTTATTCTTTTGTTTAGGTTTTTATAAATTTTAATAACTTTCTTTTATGATATATATTGTTTACTTGTCTGTGAAGCACTGACAACAGCTTTCTATAGTGATGTTCACCTAAAATTGTTTCTAGAAATACTGCAATTCTAGAAACATTCCTAATTAATCCATGAAAAAAAATAGGGGAGTAAAGTTTAGTAGCTAGTACATTCAGAAAGTCAGCCTGCCCATGTCCTTCATCGTCTCTGAAGCAGGACACTCCTAAATTGTGGAGGATCTGCCTTCCTCTCTGCATAGGAGAAACAAACATATCAGCAAATAGACACTTCCCACTCCCTTCCTTCCTCTCTAAGATGCCTGTGACACCGTGACAACCTGGTGGCCCAAGTAAAAAGCTCTGTTTCCAAGGGTGCAAACTAAGAAAGTTGTTTTGATCTCAGTATTAACCAAAAACCAAAAAATACCCTCTTTTGGTTTCACTCTAGCACAACATGCCATTCTGGAGAATCTCTTGTCACGCTGACCTGGAAGCTCTTCGGCACGCCTTGGAACTTGAATATTTGTAGCAGACCCCAACATCTTAGCACTGTGAGGGCTTCACTCAAACTATTACATCGGTTCCACCTATTCCTCAACATTTTCTTAGTAAAAAAACAAAATCCCACAGCAACTGCAGTTTTTCTTTTTTTTGAAGGAGAACCCTTTCAGTGGAAGCCTTTAAGAACTTGCAGCCAAAGAACATTGTGTCAAGTCCTTCTTCCTTTGGACAGAGGAAAAGCCTTCAGATAACTCGCTGGGGATCCTGCAGTTACGTGGTTAAGCCGGATGCATAGAGCTGTAACTGCCTTTTTGCCATCAATGACAAACACTAGAAGTCTTGGGTCTACTTGTCAGTTTTCTTGCTTTTGAAAGGGGAAGAGGACATAGTAAGGAGTCTCTGCACAGTACATGACATCACATGGGACCTTCTGAAAATAAGAGTGAAACTGTTGATTTTTTTTGTATTTTTTTTAATTTATGAACTAATCTCATTATTCTGGTATTAAGCTCTGTACCTGTGTTTTTAATCTGGCTTTTTGTGGTGGGTGGGTGGGTAAAGTCTTACCATTCTAAATTAATAGTTCATTTCTCCAGAACAAACTCTGGGGAAAATCATATTGTGTACATTAATAACGACACATGGTACTGTTGGTAAGAACTATAGCTGTGTTTTTAAATCTTACATAGATGGTATGTGGACTGTGCATGTGTCTACACGGTGCCTTATGCTGCCATCTTGGTTTTGGGGGTTGGGGGTGGGGAAAAAGTACCTTGTGATGAGTGAAAGGCATTAAATAAAAACATGTTTACATTTTGGGGGACTAGATTACCTGCCTTCTCTTCTCTCCAGCCCCTCTTGGATCTAGATGTACACGTAGAATACATACTCCCTGTTTCAAGGCGGGGTGAGACTAGAAGGACTCTGAACAGAGCCTCTTGGGTGCAAAATGGAGTCTGTAGCCAGCTATTCTGTCTGTTGATGGGACAAAGACTGAAGACAGCGACTGTGTCCACTGGGAGAGAA
Organism: Harpia harpyja; assembly: GCF_026419915.1. NCBI lineage: Eukaryota > Metazoa > Chordata > Aves > Accipitriformes > Accipitridae > Harpia > Harpia harpyja. Next base: position 39,827,904 of record NC_068940.1, on the reverse strand, counting down.
CGTGGGCACTCAGCAAATCTAACTTGTCCTGCAAAGGAAGATAAAGGGCAAGCAAATACTGCAGTTGCGTATATTTATTTTTATGTAAATAAATGCATCTACAAGTAAGTTTCAACATTAGAATTTCAGCTAAGCTGGCCTGTTAATTCTTGCTGTCAAAACATTTCAGTTCTCTGGGCCTGGATGAATCTCTAACTTACTTTCAAAACTGCTCATTCTTGCTTGCTGTGGCACCAAATAACCTCAGAAGGATCAGAGCCTCACTGGAACAAGGTGTTAGAGAGATGCAGCAAGTAATACAATCCCCTTATCTATCATGTGTGAATCAAAATCAAGTAAGTAAGGGTTACGCAAGTTACAAGTGCGACACAAGTGCTACGCAAGCCTGCATGATACTGTTAACATCTAAAAACATTTACCTCAAGACAGATTCACTGCTAGATCTGAGAGGGGATTTTCTGCCGGACTAAAACAGAAAATCTGATCTCAAAATAATCTGATCTCAGTCTTTGGCTCAAAAGGTAGCAGCCACGCAGCAGCTGTAAAACATGTTAGCTATACTTGTCAACAGCAGGCATGAACAAAACATCCTTTAAGTACATGCTTTGGAGGCATTTGCAAAGAGCTGCTCTCTGGGTTGAGTACAACACAAAACAAAATAAAAGGTGATTTTTCTAGCAGAGGTTTTTGCTTGTCTCGGGGCCTGCTGAGAAGCAAGTCTGGCAGCGTTTTTTCCCTCAAGGTTTTCCAGCTGTAAGACTGTCACAAATGGGAAGTTTTATCGCTAGTCAAGGAAATCAAACTCAATGGAGAATTGACTGATGCTTCCAAGATAAGCACACCTGTAAATAAAACCTTTGAAAGAGGAACAAATGCCAGGGATGGCAGGCTCCTAAGAAAGCACAACCTCAGCTTGTAACACCCTGTCAATCAGCTAATTGCTCTTCCTTGAAATTTCAAATTTAACACCTGCCTTGAGTCAATTATCTGAGTACTGATTATCTTTTTCCTAAAGCTTCTTAGAAGATTTTGCTTTCTGAATGTATTTAAAGATTCTCAAGCTCTCTTGCTTTTGTCTCCAAAGTTCTTGGCAGAGGCCTGTTCTCTGTTAGTGCCTGCTTGTGCCTCCACGTACCATTGCTACAAGTGATTTCTCCATATTCCTCCCAGCTAATGATTTTTACTTACCCACAAGTAACACAGCTGATGAGGGTGATGTACACCAGCATTAGGAACACTTGCTTGTCAGGCATACCAGTTCCTTCCAGTACTTGTGGCACATGTTCATCTCTTACTACAGCAAGAGTATCAAGATTTACTGTTCTAGGCAATCTGTGATGGCTGGAAGAGGGGATCTGTAATAACTTTTTACTCATGAACATACAAAAGGCCTGGGAACATATGCACACACATGTACAGGCCTTGCTTAGCTCTTTCACCTGTGTTTTTATGCATTTCTACATTGTTACAGCATAAAATCCTTTCTTAGTCACATCACTAACCAGACAGGAGTACAACTATGATGTGACAAGGTTCCCAAATAAGTTGCAGTATAGCTGAATCTGAGGTGAACAAACCAAGCAAGTCACGCTAGTACCATTATTAGAATGTATAGCTGATACCAAGATCTGTTCTGTCAAAAAATGTTTAGTATGTTAGTACATGTCTGAAGCTCCAATACAGACTTTTTGTATCTTAAATACAAAAGGGGATGTGAAAGATGTACCTGCTGAGATAATATGGTTTGAAGTCCTGAATGGGACTTGGAAGCATGAGGGCGCAGTAGCTGCTATCACAGCTCCTTTCTGACTCTTCAAGGACCAAAATACTTTCCCAAACAAGGAAAAAAACCCCACCACCTGTACTGACATCATGATATATTCATCACATTTCCAAGAGTATCATTTGCGCCATTGTTTCCTTATAGATAACTAATATGAATACAATGCTGCAGAGTAAAAGAAATCAGCTTTTAAAAACTACCGATTACTGATTGCTAATGTTCCCATAATTTCATGTTCAGATCCTTTCTATGCCATAATCTTAACAGGTTTTGTAATCCTTTGTAAAGGAAGCAGAGTCTTGCCTGGCAGCCAGGGTGAATACTTCATTGCTAGTGTGAGCCTCTGCCACCACTTGGGCCCCAGACATACATATTTTATTTCTGAAAAATCCAGGACTTTTACTTAAAATGCTAACACTAGAAGTGGTAACAATCTGCACCTCACATGTCATGCAGACCCCTTAAAAATGTTCATTCCTGTTCAGCTGTAGCAGAGCAGAAGAGCCACGTTGGACCCTGTTCCAGAACAGTGAAAAATCAAGTACTTTTCAAGCAGCCAGCATTATAAAACAGAGCAAAGCTAAGGGTTATTGAGGAGTGTGTAAGCCTTCCACTCTAAGCACCAGCCTGGGACAGTAACACCAAAGCAGTTCAGACTAAAGTAACAGCTGCTGATCAGAGCAGTGGCCTTGTGCCAAGCTACCACAGCCGTCTGCGCTGCCTCCGTTTCAGTCTGTCCAGATAAGCACAATGTACACGTGCTAAATGCTAAAAAAGCCCTTCAGGAACTGCGAAAAGCCTCCCCCATTGATTTGGCAAGGCTGTGATCAAAGATAGAAACCAGATTCTGGTTTTTCCTCAGGAACAGCTGCTGATTTAGGATTGTTTGGGTTTGGTTTTTTCTCCCAACAGTGCAAGGCAGACTGAGTATTTTGTCTAATAGAAATTGAATTGAAGTTAACAGCAAAGGCAGACACCGCAAACTTTTTAAAATATTTTAAGCACTTTACAGGTAATTCCCAGGCTATTGCAGACTCACAACATATTTACTGTTTGCATTTTCAATAATTTCCTAGAAAAATGAAGGAAAATTTGGATAATGCAGGTTGCCTATTTGGGCCAGAAATGTCTCAGACAGGAGAAAAATCTGATGTAGTCCACCCTTGCATTGTTATGAAATTAAGGGCAGTAATTCACTTGTTACACGCTTTTAGAAAGGATGGAGTTTTAAATGCCAATTTCTGTAAGTATGCAGCCAGATTTCTTGCTGTAAGAGCACCACAAGTGCTGATGGTCTGCTGCAGTTACTTGAAACACTGCAGTTTCACGGAGATAAATTACTTTATACATACATGCTGAGGCCTGTCATCCCAAGAAGGGTGTTCTAAGGGCCAGAGAAATTCTTCTCACTTTTCCTAGGTGTTTAATGTTGCTGTGTTACCTTTTCCTTCTCTTCTAGTGTTTCTCTGTCATCTGTCCTCTGTCAGGTAAGGACTTTCCTCACTTACTGTACTTGTTCTTAAGGAATATACTGTAGGTTTCCTCAGAGCCAAGGTTTTATCCCTTAAGTTTTAATTAGCTTCAGCGTGACCAGAGCTTTGTATCTAATAATACTCAACAGACTTACAAGGTACTGTGCAAAAATTTATCATAATAATTCACAGTATCCTTTCTCTTCCACTTTTCACCATAAGGTTTTCTTGCATGCCAGGATTCTAAATAAGAAGATAATAGTTTATTTTTAACAGACAAAATTTGATAACAAACATACCATTTATTTCGATATGTAAAATGTGAGTAGAACAAAACCTGGAGATTCTATACCTTTTCCTGAGTTTCAGCTACCTATGTTGCTGAAAAATGAGCAAAGAACAATAGCAAATTCAGTTGTGAAGGCCTTTTATCCTGAGAGCAGGGAACTTACTGAACACTTAAAAGGAGAAGTAACAAAAGAAGCAACACACTTACTGCAAAACATGCAACCACAACAAAGATCATTCAGAAATGAAGAAGACAGATGGATTCATGACCCATGCTGTCACTAGGAATCGGAAGTCAAGGAATTCTGCCAGTAGACAGGGATCGGAAACAGCCTTTCTGGGCATGGTTGCTTTTCCTATCACCTCTAGGCCCTACAAGCACTGCCACAGAGAGGAATTTAATGGAGTTGCTATTGTTGCTCCTTTTTCTAAGGCTGCCTTTTGCTCAGCATGTCAAATTTCAGTTCTGCCTACGCTTTGGTCTGGCTTAAAGCTCAGCTATGTTTCCTAGCTCAGTGCACCTTATCTGATAAGCAGTATTGGTATACACATCCTTTGAGCCCATGCAGCATGACTTGCCACGCTGCACCCACATAACACACTCCTTTTGCAAAACCCTGATGAGTTTTGCAGGGACTGATCCACACCACACACCTGCTCTTCCCCACATACTCTTCAGGTGAAGGACTGAAACAAAATATTACTTTTCCTCCCTGCACATTAACCTTATCCTTAGGGTCTCTCCAGCCATCTGCTCTCAACTGCCACTTCTGGTAAGTCGTGGAGTGCAACACAAAGTAAGTATAGCTCTTAACAACCAAAAAAGCCATTGAGATGACACGCACTAAACAGAATATCTTGTTAGGTCTCTGTCTTCAAACTTCTAGTTGTTCTGTTAAACCAGAACATCGACCTGAACCACTTCTGAAAACGGCTTTGACAAAAATCAGACTTGGGCCTTGCCCAGCTTTGAATAGTTCAGATGCAACAACAGAATATAGCATTTTGTCCAATAACCAGAAAACTGCAAAGAAAATAGTTGCAAAAATACACGTCATCGTTGGGGATAGAAGGACACGCTGCAATTGCGCTACTTAACCCATTTCCTCTACTGAGTTTTTCATCCGTTCTCCCGTCTGACCGCCTGAGGGCAGCCGGGCTTCAGAGTAAGCCCCACGACGCAGGAATGCCAGCCACCTCCCCCAGACAGCTGCCTCGCAAAACCTTGGTGTGTGAAGTCCGTTTCAAAATTCTGGAGTCACAGCTGTCTTACCTGAGGAGCGTTAGGTAAACAAAACCAAATTCTCAGCATTTAGCCATTTTCCTCTGAGGTACACAACTGGGCAGATAAGGCAAGCATAGCAGACCTAACACTGGGCAAGGACTCAAGAGTGGTATTTTGTATAAAAATGATTTTTTAGAAGGGTAGAAGAATAGAAATCTCATTGTTTCTAAAATGCCTTCAGTTAAGATACAGCTATACAATCGTTTTAAAAACTAGCCTCTAAGATTCACACGGAAAAGACAACTATTCAGAGGGACTTTGGTCCCACGGTTCTACAGCTGTGGAAAGGATGAAATGCCAGCATTCAACGGGCTGTAGATTAGCTCGACTGAGCATAGATAGCAGAACCTACAGCACCCCCTCTGAACTGACACATCTGTACTGAGGAGGATGAAAGACTCGGGAGCCTATGGCTCTGGACAGACTATGATCCTCTTGGCTGCTCCCTGTTCCTCTGCAATTTAACCACTTGAATTTCTACGATTTAAGCACTGAAAAGCTAATTCAGCAAGCACCAGCACAAGAAGGTGACAGCACAACTGATGGCAAATTCTTAACCCCTGCATTCACAGCCAGCCCACAAAGTTCCAGTTGGAACATAACGGCCTCTCTGCAGCCAGAACTGCCAGCCAGGCTGTGGCTACTGCTGCACTTCCAGCTGTGTGGCGCTGACCCACCTATCTATGTCTGCTCCTTGCATCCATATGCCAACATCAGGCTTCTGTGATGAAACCTTGCTATGGTAAACGCCATCCAGATCATACCATTTGGGGGGCTAAAACAAAAACCCAGAGCACCTGGAATGTGGTCCTAGCTCCTACCTTCCTGAAGTAACACTAAAGCTAGGAAAACACTGCCACAGCTGGGTAAAGCTTTGGAGTTGACTGGCCCAGATAAGGAACACCAGTGTCAATAATCTCCCCTCCTTCTTCCTAACTGAAGGCCCATGTGATAATGGAAGATAATAGTAATACAGAGATTTCTAAGCTCAAACTCCAAGACAAGTTAGTTTTGTCCCCAAAAACAGAGAAATCAGCAGTAATATGCCCACATGCCTTTCAGTGGGTTGTAACAGAAGATGGCAAACCCGAGGGACACCCAGTGCCTGTAGCTGAAGGGTGAAAACAAGTTTTACCAGGATGGTATATGGCCAAAGAGGCTTTTCATTATTTACAATTTAATAGCCCCCAGCCCCCATCAACTCAACACCTAATCATTGGCATCACCCTTTGCAGCTAGGCAATGAAAGGACATCCATCCAGACTCTGACTTCAATCCAGGACTGAGTCAGGTGCCGCAACTGATGAACCTTCACCATCAGAAAGAGGTAAAAATTCCAGAACCAGCACAGTAATTTTTCCCAAACTTGGTTTCAAAATAAACAAGGGATATGCTACATAGGGTAGAGGGATACTCTAGGCACAAGTGATGGATGCAGATTATCCCTAGTCATGGGATTCGATCAGATATAAAACAAAGTTGCAGCCTATCTTTTAAATTCATATCACATCAGTGCCATCTCCTCCCATAATGTCCAAGCCAGAGATGTGTTTCTCCTTCACTTTAGTTAATGCAAAACAATCTTCAGAAAAACCACGAACTTCATACCATAACCAGCTAAAATGTGGAAAAACCACAGTCAACAGAATATCCAAGATGATACCTTGGATCTTGACCTGATAACTCTTGTTGGGAGTTACTATTTTATACTTATATAAACCTTTACTAGAATTTGGACATGAGGAAAGAAAACAACTCTTTTATAGAAAAAACAATGCCCATTAAAAGAAAAAAACACAGGTTGAAACAGGCTTCAGAAAGCAGTGTGGTTCCCTTTTAACAATTTTTGACTTGTTGATCTCTTTCCTTTTTTTTCCTGAGACAAGAGCTTGTTTCAGTGATACCAGCATTCAAATTACATGGGGAAGGCCAAAACATCATTTTAAGCTTTCAAGATTTGTGCTTTCCTTTAAACAGTAGCACTGGGAACATTAACTTTAGTTGTTTTACAAATGCATGTAACAAGGTAACTACAGGAGTAGGAACTTTAAGACAATATTCATAGTAAGGTTTTATAGTGAGCTATTTCATTAGCTCTCTGTTTCTTCTAACAGATAATTAAGACACACACAGCAGTCTTGCCCGATTCATGCCCTCTTAGGGGGCTACAACCATACTCATCATGAAAGTCCCCATTTGTAATGCACAAATACACCTAACAAGACCACACATATCGGTCCAACCCCAATCCAACCAATGAATAAATGTTACACAACAAGCAATGGACCTTTGCTGCTGTTAAAACTGAGAGACAATGGATACTACTGGAGTTTTATACATAAATGGCTTCTTATTTAAAGACTGCCAACGCTGCTTTGTTTTTTCTCAGATTTGACAGGCTTGGATTCAAAGGTCCCACACTTCTGAGACAGAAGATCCCAACACAAGTGAAATTATCTATGATCTGGAGACTGTGCAGAAATGGACATTCATCCAGACTGAAACGAAACTGGAAATCCAGGAACACAGAACATTCTTCTAAAACAGTTTAATAAAAAAATTGTGAAGTTTCTTGAAAAACTGGAGAAACCCAAAGCATATCGTGTGTGTCACCTTAGTCACAAAGAAACACAATTGTCAAAAAAGATATTTAAGTTTAATACAAATTTTATACAAAGAAAATGTGAAAAAATACTTCCATATGCTAAAAGCAATTATGCTTCACAAATAAGGCCAGCTAGGCTATTTTTGACACAACTGCAATTCACGAATATTCTGTTCTCGCTTTTTTCTTCTAATACTTTTTTCCCTCTAATATGGGTACTAGCTGGAGACTGTACAAACCGCATTCTTTTATAAACAATGGGAGAAATCAACATGACTAAAATGTACAACAGAATGTACTGGAATGATATCATACAATTAATTTTCTCATATACATACATCACCTTTGCTTTGTTCAATGCTTTCGTTTTACACAACATACAAAATGGTACTACAGTATAAGTGTAACAGACAGCATTTTCATGGGTTACTTTCTCTCATACTGTACTGTTTCATGCTTACATAAAAACATAAATTCCATCATATAAATAATACATGCTCTGGCCCAGCATCAAAAGTCATTTGCCCATGTTTCCCAATCCATGTTTTTCTCCACACCTAGTTCTTGTTCCAAGTCCTTTTGGAGGATTTAAAAAAAAACAAACCGAACTGTGAAGCATAGGAAAAACTTTTCTCAATCTTTGATATCAATGATCAGAAATCATGCTACAACCAACTGGTATTATACTTTCCAACTTTTCTAATATTAGGCTGAATGAAATTTTAACTTATTTTTAACCTGTAAACAACATAAATTTTAACGGTCTGGTCATTGTAAAAAACAATGTAGAATTTTGTGTATTTCAGGTCCACAGATTGGAAATGTCGTAATTTGCCTAATACAATTAACTGAATAAAGATACCCTTCATCACTTGGTTGCTCAAAGAAATTCTACAAGAGTTTCAAAGTGCAGAAATTTTTTTCAATCCAAATGCAAATAAAGTTGTTCGGATTCTCATGATTGTATTATTTGATGCGTAACTGCAGTTTCCCAAGACCAGTTTTCAGTGTTAGCTTGTGATAAGGCTGTTTCAAACCTTCCTTTTCCAACTTCAAACGCTCTTTATAAGTTAAAGTCAATACAAATATAAAAAGGAGATGGTACTCTAACTTTAATGACATCCACAAATTGTACATTATTTACAAAAGAAGCATAGATTTAATATGGATCTTACCTGTCCTCAGCTTTTCTAAGCCAGCGCTAATGCTTTACATTAATGTAGTGTAGTTAATGCTTTGTACACATATACAAAGCTAAAGTCTGAACCTTTGAGGTTAATCCAAAGAACTGTGTTTATTTTTCACATTTCTATTAGATTTATTTATTCCAACAATTGTATGGACTTCTTGTTAGCAGTTAGACTCTTCGTACTTGGACTGGCATTGTGGTCTGAACATATTGAACTCCAGTTCTCATTGCCACTGTCCCAGCAGAAGGACTTACCACTACAGGAATGGTCTGTGGATTAAAACCAAGAGAAACATATCGTTATGTTAAAGGTCACATAAACATGACCACAGAAAGAGAGATCTATTTTCCAGGGGAAATCCAGAATAAGTTTCAAAGTTTTCTGCAAGAATTAATACCTTTATTACCGCAATAGTACCTCATTCCAGGGTAGAAAGTAGTGTATTACTTCCTATAGCCAAGAGTGGTTCTGTATTATTATTACTACTATATATCTACAGGGACAGGTGGTCCTACAGGTACTGTACACACTCTGTCTGTGCTTGGAGAGTTAGGTTTTCATAGTTACATCCAGTTATGTATTTTCCCCAAACTAATACATGGGAAGAGAAAAAAGGGCTAAGAAAATCCTTTGTCATTTGAAAAAGTTTTGACAAATCAAACTGGAGTACAAAAATACCCTTGTTTATAAGTATATTCTTGTTACACATTACTTAAATCTTTTTCCCCAAAAGGAACTTCCCCATGCAGTCTACACAGAAGAGAACAAAGAACATCCATTTGAACAAAAAAGTACTTAAGTTAACTTTTGCACAAATCAATAACAAAAACATCAGCATTATTGGGAACTTATACACCCTGTAAAAATATTAATATAGAATAAACTTTTCACTTCCATCATACAGATCATGATTTATAGATCTTGACAAATGATGTTTCAGGACATCTCTATAGGTGGTAATTGATTCTACAGATGCAGAGGCAAAGGCACAGGAATGTTAAACAATCTGGTCAAGATCACATCACTCTGGAAGATCTGGAAAAGGATTTATTGAATCTTAAGTCTGGATCTTAACCTTCCTCCAAAAATGTGAGAAAGTCTAGAAATGTCTACACCATACAAACTGCAAGTATGTTTTGATACAATTCCAGTGATGCACAACTGGTGATCAAACAAATGCATCCATTTCAGTTCACAATATTTTGTGGAAGAAACAGGAAGTGAAATTTTGAGGAATCTGAAACGGATGCACAGATCTTCCCCCTGATGGTAGTGTGACATTCCAAAGAGAACATGGAAGAAGAAATACAAGTTCACTGAAGCCCGATGTTTCCCCACACTGTTTTAAGAAACCACATTAGTGTCTTAATGGTATTCAACAAAGATTGCGAGTATTCCTGCTGAGATGGATTACAGCCTAGAGTGTTTATCAGCTCCTTTGTGACAAAGTCTATGCCTTCCAGAAGCCTACTCATTCCATTCCCTGGAATGCAAAGATGATGAATTCATATTTTTACATTATTTTAACTGCAGAAAGAATAAAAACCAAACATGGAATCAATTTGCTAAATAAATTCAAGATTACTGCCATTTTGTAATGATTTCAGATGTGTATAGAGGGTTCAATGGAAATGGTACCCAGAAGATACACTGGAAGTTGTTCAGAGGAAGAAATTCCTAGTTGGACACCAAGTGCAAATTGAACCCTAAAGAAGCCATTATGTAAGTCACTGTTAGTACTACAGGTGGGGAAATTAAGGTTGCCACAGTCCCCTTTTAAATATACACACACAAATGAAAAAATTAAGTTTCAGTTCTTATAGCGATCGGGATATGGAATGTGTGAGACTCCTTAAATGTGTTAAGATCATTCCCTGAGAGGTAAATTTTCCACCTCTGCCAGTTTTACACATATGTACATTTTGCATACATATTAAACATGCACTAAGGTTTAAAATTATTTAAATTGCACGTGCAGTCATTAGAATACAGAGGTGTCTGTAGCTGTGCAAGACTAATGCAAATGTGTACAAAGTTTTAAACATGCACAAATGAAGGTTGAAACCTTTCAGACGTTCCAATTATGCTTTACAGAACTCAATACACTTTGTATTACAGAAAACCAATGAAGGTAACTGCCATTTTTTTGAATATTACACAAAACCACCTTATGATCTTACAACCTCTCAGCTATTCACAAAAGAGCCTAATGTCTTTGATGTTTGCTATTTGATTTTAAAACACATATAAACCTTGTTGTTATGGTAATTCAGTCCAAGCAACTTAGGGCCAATGCTGCAAAGGTGCACAGTGCTCTCAGTTGAGACAAAATGAGTCAAGTTAAAATGCTGCTAGGAATGTGAGAAGTCATGTTCCCCACTAAGCGCAATAGCATTTGTGTGGAATATAATGGCCATGAAATACTGTATGTATGTGTGCATGTGCATGTATTCATAGGCATACACATACAGAGGCATGTATCCTGCAGCTGGTGGGGGAGTGTGGGGGGGGGGGGGGGGTGTGCACACACACACACGGGTGTGTGTACACAAGGAGAGAGAATGACAGAGTAACTTCTATAGCAAGTTAGGCCTCACAATCACAGTGTGATTAAGGTACACTGTTAAATTAATCCATAGTTACTATTATAAATTATCTAACTGCAGTCAGAAAATTAACTGAAGTTAATTTACCCACACATGGGCTTCTCTGTTGAACCCACCACTGAGACTGAGCATGCCGTTCAGTTACCAGTGCAGTATCAGCATATTTCCTTTTGGTAAGAAGAATGTCAGCTCAGATGCCATGCTGACTCTGAAGCGAGAACTGCAGAGCATGACCAGTTGAAAGAATGGGATATTATGGTGCATAAAATACAAAACTGAACTCACTTCTGTCCCATCTCCTGTGACTGACACTACGGAATTCAAGTGTCCTTGATTATGTCTTTGATGGAAAAAACCAGGTCTGATTCCAATGCTATTTCTCGTAATTTCATAACCCTAATGTGCAAGACTGCATGGGAGATACACTACTGATGAATGCATATTTTCTTTCATAGTTACTGAGATGTTGCAGGAATATCAAGCATAGCTGAGAATTAATTAAATCTCTCTAGGATACCATAGACAAAAAGATATTTAAAAGATATTTAAAATTAATTCTATATATTTACATTGATGTTGCAGTCAAGTATATACATGAAACAGACAAATAACTAACATAATAATGTAAAATGGAAGTCTGACTGTCCTCAGTGCCTTTGCTATATTTAATGACAATTTCTGAATCACTGTAATAACGAATGATGAAATGAAAGGTGGAATGTTGCACAGCAAAATAAGACATTTTGCACTGCAAGTTGAGACTATACCAGTGAATTCATATCTTGATAGAACAGCAGATGGAGACAACCCCCCAGAAATACTGAGCAATTTTAATGCCAGGAACAGTACTACTGCAGACTTTAAATGATGATATTGTACTTACAATTGTGGGTTGAGTAGTTGGAATATAGGTGGTGGTCTGCGGTACCTGGACCAGTTTTATAGGCTGGTTGCTTGTCACACCTGTTGCTATCTGCAGAGACAGCACAGGCAACCTCAGTAGAAGTCTCAGCTTTTACATAAATTCCACCTAGTTGTTATTATTATTATAATATGAAATTTATGTTGGATGTTTTGTTTGTGTTAAAAATTTGCATCTTAATGAATTCACAGGTTACTTCTTTGTTAATAAAACAAAATTCAAATTATGAACATGATCAATGTATACAGCATGATGTTTCAGGTAGAACATCTATGTGAAAGCAATTCCAGATTTATATAACTGGAATACTCCCTGGCAAAAGTTTTTCAGTAATTGATTTTCTTCCATCCCCTATTTTCCCAGTAATACAAAGGTTGTGCTGCCACAAACAATGCATATGAACATCAACTGAGCCAGAGTTTAACTAACTTCACCAAAGCATTCAGGTGGAACAGCACATCCTTCTTCCCTCTCCAAATCTGTCTCCCAAGTTACTCCCTTAGATGACATGTCAAGTCCAGAGATCTAACACCAGACAGTAGCAAATGTGTCAAGAAATGAACACAGCTCTCTAGCTTACTATGCTTCCCAATTCTATAGGACTATCTCAATGAGACATCATGCTGGAATCACAATACTACAAAATTAGTTTGCTTTTAATATTTTAAAATACAACAAGGCTCCTACTGATGTGGGGGATCATGTGTAAGGGTTTGAAGGATCAGCCCCCCCATAAACTTTTCCATTTAATAAATCTTGCATGGGCAGAAGAAAAACGATGCTGAAATTGCTAATAGTCAAGCTCTACCTATAAAGCAGAATATTCTCTATAAACATTTTCTATATATGCAATGTTAAGTCCCTTTTATTAGAGCATTTGCTCATCCTTGCCTACTGAATACTATTAGAGTAGATGCTATGGAGGATTTCGTAACTGCACATTGCTCCGTTAACTGTAGATCCAGGTGAATTGTTGTATCAGTGTTATGGAACATTGTGGTACCCTAGTGGCAGTCTGTTGTGATAAAGTAAGTTGATTTGAATGCAGGTCTTGAGCTTGGCCTCTGAACCCCCAGGCAAGAAGGGCTTGGAAGTGCTGCAGTCAGTATTGCTTATCAGAAGGCAACTTGTATCGAAAGATCCAGACCAGAAGCTACACTGATGGGTCCTGGAGAGAGAGAGAGAAAGAGGTCCAGTCCCCTTTGGCTGGAAGGATGAGTCAAGCCAACACAAGGTTTTAGTGGGAATGAGTGAAGGGGAAAGGGTGTTCCCAGAGGACAGAAGGAGATTTTTTTGCCAAGATGAAGAAAAAAAACCACAACTCCCTATCTCACTCCCCAAATCACGCTCTTTGAAATATGCAAATGGTCACAAATTCCTGGCTGATCCAGGGAAGCCTTTAGGGGTAGGTTTCAGAGAAATCTTACATATTATTTTTGTTTGAAGTGACCACAATGATACTTACTGTAACACTCTCTTTGCTTTTATCAGCTGAACCTTCCTTTTCCTTAGGGGTGCTGGCTGCTTCTGTGGGTGTAGGCTGCACACTTGAACTGGGCTGAGATGATTTATTTAATGTTTCTGTGCTAATTTCAGTATCTGTTTCTTGCTGTGTTGCAGTAGCTAAAATAAAGGAAAAAAGAGAAAGTAGCCACTACTCAGGTGTACAAGTCCACAGTCACTTTTCACAGGCACATCTGCACCCATACAAATGAAGAATATTCAGTCACTGTGTATTCCACGCACCCTAACCCCCTCAGCTGTGAAACAGGCAACCCAGAGCAAGATTACCTGACTGTGTGCAAGATTTCATATGCTCAGGCCAGTGAGCTTGTTGGCAGGGATAGTCACAGTAGCTAGTATTCCAACAGCAATAAAAAATGGCCTCTTTCTTGCAATTAGCACACCACTGCTTCTTTTTAGTTTCATCCACTGCTTGCTGCTTTTCCAATTCCAGCTGCTTCTTCACCTCAGCAATCAAACGATCTCGTTCTTGTTCTAGACTCTGACGCATTTCAGCCATTGTCAGTTCTACTCAAAATGCAAAGAAAGATGAGTTTTGCATTTTCCACCCCCCAACAGCAAGGTGCAAAACAATAGTTTTCATGAGTTTAAAGACAATATGAAATTAAAACTAACAATCAAAATAGTCCCTGAGTTTGGGCATCTCTGTTTCATACCTACTCAGCAAATGAAAGTCTTCCATCTTCTTTTCTTATTCTGGCACCATGGTCTTTACCTTTAACGGTTACCTTCCATTTGTTTAACACTTTAGTTCTCGATGTCCCGGAAAGGATCAGAATCCAGGTGTACTGGGCACAGCATAAACACAACAAGGATGTATGCAGCTGCTGCTATCATACTTTGTCTTTACAAGCCCAAACTTTTGTTCTGCTCCAATATTCCAAAAATACAGAGAATTATATTTCTTCTCTTGTCTCATAAATAAGTAAAAGCAAATCACTTGTTCATTGTGTCTTGGTTTCTTTACAAAGAAAAATGTGAAAGTTCCAAGAAGGACACTGACAAAGTTGTAAAAACTCATCACTATGTGATTCAAGCTGTACATTTGAGTCTTTCTTCAGGACTGCTCTGAGAGCCACCCACTATTAATGCAGTTATAAACTGATACACCTCAGTCACTATGAGTGACTATGAATGAAAGAGGGCTTGACAGAATCTTCAAGGAAGTGGGCAGATACAAATAAAGCATTCCAATTCTAGCCACCTTGACTCAGGATGAATCTTTGAGCCGTCTGAAAAACTCTGAAGTTGACATACTTTCAAAACACCGTTAAAGGTGTTTATTTAAATCAGCAGCTTAAGACTGGTAACAAAGGGTTTAAAGGATTTTTCTTTTGTTTCTGAGCACACCTAGACATTCAGTTCTGCAAGGTGCAGATGAATTGTTGCCATACCCAAGGAATTCCAAAGAATGCTATAACTGGACTGCAGCAGTGGAAAAACTGGTGTACCCTGATTTGAAAGAGCAAAATGTTACTAATAAACCAAAGACATGAGTCTGAATATGGAGTTACTGAGCCCTTAATTCACTTTGATTCCAGATGTGCTTTGCAAAAAGAGAGTAAAAAAGTGGACAAGGACGCTGTATTACACAGTCCTAAGGCTGTTTGGACTGCACATAGCTTAAAGGAGACTGGATCATGCCATTGCAACCTTCTTCCCCGTCAGTGCATTAAAAAAGATAATTTAAGAGGAATCACATTTTGACCATGGTTTCATTTCCTGCACATATGGTTGAGTGAATGCAGAGATGAAAATCCCCCTCCTAGGAGGAATATTCTTTTATCTGTTTAAGGTAGTTTTTTTACTTTATTTCACTGACTGTCTGGCACCAAGATTGAGTCAAGGTTGTCTATTCACTTTAAATAAATAAAGAAGTATATACACCAACAGCAGATCTGAACCAAAATGTCAGCTACAATCTACAAAGATACCAGAGGAAGCAGGTTCCCCCAGTGGCTGTATTAACAGAACTTGGTTCATATAAGAATTAGTGCAAAATAATCAGCATAAAATATCTCATGAAGAGGGATTATCCTGTGATGCATAAAATAAAGAGTTATTCTGTCCTATCAAAAGCTCTCTTTAGCCTAAATTTGGCTCAGAGGGCTGAACACCTGTTTGATATGCACAGATAAAGTAACTTTGTGTACATACTCAAAAGGTGTCTGCTAACATCAGCACAGCACATTATATAAGGTTTTCTGTTGTTCACTTGGACAACTTGTAGTATCATATGATGAAGGTAATACACACTACAAGCATTTGGATTTTCTATTTAGGACAAAGCCTGACACACTGTTTTGGACTGCCATTTTCATACCTAGATTATGCTTCATTTCTGAGAGTTCCTGTTGATGTAACCATTGAAGTTTTTCTATCTCAATCCTCAAACGCCGAATCTAGATATTAAAAATTCAATAGTTAGTAATAATAAACAGGGTGCTGCCTATAATACACAATTATTATACAGAAAAACATGCCCAAAGCAAAGAGCCTGATCATCACTTACGTCAAGGCTCCTCCATATTAACAGGAGGACAAGACCATAGTAAACCCTAAACCAAAGCCTGAAGTATTCTAAACATTTGTTTGCTAGATTTGCATACCATAAAAAGTACAGGATTGTTTGAAAACAAAAAGCACTTCTATTAAACTTGCTCCTGCTTCCTCTGAAATTAGTTAAGTCTCAAATTTCTCTGACTGGAATCAAAAACCTATTCCTCAGTTTTGTTTGCATTTACTAGTATGACATTTCATTTCTTTTATTTTCTTTTTAACTAGATGAGGATTAGGAAAGCAAGTTTTTAATTCACTGTGGATTGGGAATACAAATATAATTGCTCAAGATTGTGACTGCCTTATTTTGGTTAAAACAAGCAAAGAAATCATCACACGTTTAACTCTGAGCTTTATTTGTTCACATTTGTACTTAGTTTACACTGCTTAATCTGCTTTTTCCAAGTTTAAAGAAAACACTTAGAAGATACTATGTACTAAATTTGGAGACAATTAAAAGGAATATATAGCATTTCATAAAAAAGGCAAAAAGTATTAAAGTATTTTAAAAAACTATGGTCATAATCACATAACTGGAATAAGCTGCTGCACTAGAAGTAAATTAAAATCTTCTTCCTCTGGTGGACAAATACATGGTTTAAAAAAAGATACTTTCAAAAAAATGACATCATTTCTGATTTTAAACAAGGTGACACAAAATTAAATCCTCAACAGAAGCTTTAAGGATCTGGGCTTGATGGCTTACTGCTTATCTTATAGAGCCCATCTGACATTATCTAATCGTTACTTCTAAAACAGCATAGAAATTAGGATCTCTAGACAGTCTCAATATATAATAATTTGTAGGTATAGTTATATGGTACTTTTATATATAAAAATACTATTTTGCAACTTTCAAAGTTAAAATACAAGCAGTATTTTTTTTTTCTATATTACACTAACCTCAGCTATTGTACTTCCAGTAGTATTTTTTGAAAGGTCATTATATATTTCAGTCATTGTTCCTTTGATGGCATCCATCATCTGAAAGACAAAAAAAAAAAAAAAATTTCTTTGGTATATATTTTTAACAGATACCCACTTTCACTTCCTTTCAACCACTCTAATGTGAACTTATATTACTACCAACAATGGCCCATATCTCTCTATATATCTGGGTCTACTTTTAGAGGACTATTTAGAAGGTAGAACACAACACTTTTGATCAGGACTCTGATTTTTAAATGTCCTGAACTGGTGAACTGCTTGACCTCCTACTTTTCCAAGAAATTGCCATTGATATAATTTGCAAACAAAGAAAAATATACCATGAATTTGGGGAAGAAACTCAATGCAAAAAAATAAAAAAAGACATTTACTGACATTGCTGACCAGTGACAATCCCACCAAGGCTGTATGGTTGAATGAGAACACCGAAAGTTGACAGTCAAGATTAATTCTGGTGCTTTTAATGCCTGGGTACTCAACTTTATTTCCTTATACAGTATTCATGTTGATTTTTTAAATTTAAACATCTAAGAGAATATATAAAAAGCTAATGTCCCATCCCCCACTGTCACTATTATGATACAAGTATTACAGCACATTTTCTCTTTGACAACTTAGCTTCTGTTTTAATACATGAATACACACTTATGACAAGTTACCATCTGATGAAGCTATACGGTGTTTTAAAATAAAAGTACATTTCTGCGTATGTGTTACTGGACACAGATGAAGAAATATTAATGTTTACTGTAAATATGATGGTGAGAGGTATCTACACCTTCAGGAGAAAACAAAGAAAATGGTCCAAAACACAATGCAACATAAATAAGCAGCAGCAATGGAGGAGCTTGAGAAGGAAAGGTTCTAAAGTGTCTGAGCAGCTGAAGCCTATCATATACACACTCTGATTTGGAACGGCAGCATTCAGCCAGCTCCAAAAAGATGGTTCAGCACTCTCGTCAAAATCTAGCTGTTCCTACCTAGTAGAATGAATTTGCAACATATGACAACGGGAAAATAAAGCTATTTCAGAATTTGAAATGTCAAAAATGTTCAAAATAAAATTTCAAGAAAACCTTGCTCAAGAACTTACTTTGCTAGTGTATTTAGCAATATCTGCAGCCACATCAGCTGAAGCTGTTGCAATTGGCAAGTCTGTATTAACTGAGGAAGAAAGTGTACTTGCAGATCCAGAACTGGTAACCATAGAAATAGGTTGAGTACTTGTAACCAAGGTTATAGTGGATGTGGAAGTGCTCTGGGTGATCTCTTTTTGCTGCACAGCTAAGGAAAGAGAACATACAGCGGATCAATCACATAAACAATTATGAAAATAAATAGGCAAACTTCTAACTTTAATGTCTAACTTAAATGTGTGCACCTAACCATTTCAAAGATTTACCTTATTTATACAATGGTGCCATTTAATCAATTAATTATACAGTGCCCAGCCACTGAACTTGTACATAATTGTAAGGCTTAAAGGTAATGAAGCAAATACATCTTTGAAAATTACTATTATAGACTGGCCAATGTAAAAGTCTCCCTCAGGTCTGTATTCCTCCTGTTTTGGGACTTTTCCATCCCACTTCCTAGGAATTCACTTCCTAACCTCTCAGTTTGGAGAACTCCCAAATAATATCATATGTATGAGCTTAAGTTAGACTTTGACATTTTCATTTGCCATATTTTTGAAACATATTATTTAATTTCTTTTCTTTTTGCTTTGAAGCAAGGTTTAGTGAGCCACTGTTGAAGAAAGCCTACTTTAGTAATACTTCCTGGTGTTATTCCCATTCTTTTGTTATTAATGCTACTAATTATTATTAGTGTTGCAACACGTTTAATATACATATATTCAGATCAACATTAGCCTTTGGTTGGCTGCAAAGCAAGGAATGCAACATTAGATTAACTCATTAAAGCAAAGAAGTTATTCATACTGTTAACTCAAACAGGATAAGAAAAGTTTTCTCATCTTTGGTCAGTATTTCAAATAATCTTAATCAGTGAGTAATTAAAAAGTGGGAGTACAAATCAAAATGCGAAGACCCTCAGCTTTTCATCCCAAATAACTTATCTGCCTTAAATATTTTTAAAAAAATATATGTATTTTTAGGACAATAATTTTCAATCTGTTTTTAATGATTCATATTATAAAAGATCTCTTCATTGCCAATATACTCAAAACAGGAATTACTGAAATAAAGTTACTCATATTTATCTCTATGTACTATATTTTTGTTTACGCCAATTCAGTATATAAGAAATCTATAAATTTTATAGTTTTTGTTTAATATATTTCTAGAATATAATATTTAAGATGGAACATTGCTATGATGCACTCAATAGCCAAACATATTGATAAAACAAACTCATAGGCTGAACATTTAAAGTTCAGCCCATATTATTAAGCTCTTATATTAAAGTATGATTCTATTAAAAATAAGACTTCACCAAGTTTCACATTTGTTTTTCTCACTGAATCGTTCTGTATCAAATCTGTGCAGTCTACAACTAGAAAGATACCGCTTCTTCAACACCTCTTAAGTGACAGTCACAAAAGCAGTTTGGGACCTGAGAAATGTGCCTCTGGTAAACGTTTGTACATGACCCATTACCTAAACCTCTCTTCTGTATGAAATTACTGGCTTGCCAGCAATGTTAGCAGAATGGAGAATATCTCTTCTTCAGGCACACCAGTAAACAGTTCAGTTTATTAACTTGAAATTACAAATGAAGCTAGATTTACATAAAGCTGCTGTTCTGTGAAGTGAAACAACAGAAACATGGTTGATACTACCATGTGCCTACTACTAGCAAAACCTCCGGCAAAGGGATGGTAAGAAAACAGTTGTGAAAACATTCTAAAATGCCACGGCTGTTTGGTCAGTAAACTAGCATCAAAGTCTTGTTAAGAGTTAAGCAACAGGGATTTCAAAGACAAACGTAGCCTGGGTAATTTCATTGCTGTCAAATTATACTCTATGAAAACCTGTGCAGATCAGCTTCTTGTCAGATAAAACTGGATCCAGTTTGTATATTTTGAGGTGATAGTGGTCATCATGCAAGTGGAATAGTTAATGGTTTTATCATATAATGCAGAAAAATAATTCAGTTCACTCTCCCAAATCTATGATGGCTAAGAATGGCAAAAATATTTATACAGATACACACACAAACTTTTTGTCATTAAAATAAATACACACCAGAAAGAGCAGGTATGGTGAGTAAGTTGTTGTATTTTAAAGTCACTTATCAGAGTAGAACCACACTTTGAGATTTTGTTTATATGGAAGAACTCCTGGTTGGGCAGCCTTGGAGCACCGAGATCACTACTGGGGAATTATGGCATCACAGGCACATTGAGTTAGAAAGTGTATACCTTTAACTGCTTGTCTTGTCTGATATCTTGTCCCTTGAGAGGACTGAGGTTGCTGTGACTGAGACTGCTGGCTCTGCTGCTGTTGCTGCTGTCTCTGCACCTTCTGCATGTGCCATTTCTGAGACGATGTCTGAAATTTATTTGAAGAATTCCACACTACCCGCTGCACAGCAGGGGCAGTTTCCTTAGGCAGCAGAGGCCTCTGCTTTTTCACAGGGCTTCCAGTGGCTGCAGATGGAGCACTAACAGTAGAAGAAGCACTAGTAGTTGCTGTCACACCAGCTGGTGGAGTCTGGGCGGCAGAGCGGGTAAGTACTGGAGTTTCTGGCAGAGGCTGGGTGCTTGCACTGGAGGAAGGTGGAGTTTTACCTACAACTAAACAACCATAAAATGTAATGCCAGCTTTTCACCAACACTTCCCTTTCATAATTTTCCATCTGATTTTTGGAAAAGCCATATGCACCTTCCAGTCTACTTTGAATTATTTTCCTCAAAAGGTAATTGATATTCTACAAGTAAACTCATTTCAGTCTAGTTGAAGTTGGTGGCAATTTAAAAGTGTCAGTCATTAAGGAAAACAAAACAAAAAGTACAAAACCCAGAAAAACCAGCCTGACCTCCTTCGGAAGATATGTGAAAGGTTAGCATTTGTTAGGATGTTTCTGGGTTACCACTTACACCTGTCATCCCAATTTCTCAGGAGAAAAATACATTCAAAAGGCACAATGACTGAACAATAACTGAAGGAATAGCATACTAAAAACTTTCTGAACAAAGGTGAGCTGGCACCGACAACCAAATATACAGTGTATTTAAGATATCTATGTTTACTCGAAAATCTTCCAGAGTTTATAGTTGACTGTTCCACATATCAGATCAATTTAGAAACTGGATGATTCTTCCAAAGCTGTGGCCAGGAAAAATATGTCTGAAAGAGAAGGCTGCTGCATTGACACATTTCTGGAAAGGGAGTGAAGACCTTCAGATTTGCATGCATCGGATCTCTTTTCTGGACCAAGGCATTTTAGTATCTCATAGCCACAAGTAAAGGTAGAGGCCTTGGAGTCATGGACAGGACACAAATTATGTCTAGAATATATTCATATAGGTCTCTCTCTATATATATGAATATTTAAATCCATTTTTTATTTCACTCAGAATATTTATTATTCTTTTGCCTCTATATGTGGCAGTACATCCCGCCCCCCCCATCCTGCCAGCAGGAAACGAAACTTCTCCAGGAAGGGAGAGGGGGAAGGAAACCCTGGTGGCTGCAGGTTGAAATTTGAACTGGCCAATCGAGATGCGCCAGGTACACCGAGGTGACCCTCCTAGCCAATAGAATTAAATGACCACAGGTCAGATTCGACAGGGGTATAAACGGGGTCCCGCCGGAGGACACGTTGGCAGTCCTCCTCGGAGCAGCGGGTCTGCAGTCAGGGACTCCCCTCGAGGGAGAGAGCCCTCAGCTTTTAGGTGAGTGATACGCACGTTTTGAGCCATCGCTTTCAATCTTGGGGATTCTTAAGTCGGCCGTGTACTATTAATTCTCTTTACATCATTGAGCCTGTGGTTTTATAAAATGTTACCGGACTTCTAACTAACTTTTGCTGAAGAATAAATCTGAGTTTTAACACCTGTTGGATTTGGTTAGTCGTGCATCCGTAACACTATATCAAAGTAAAATTTTAGGATCACTTATTATTTCAACCATCACTGGTTTAGGTGACTAGTAATACATGAATCAGTGGTTCTGAAATTCATAAAGCTGCCTTGCTTCATAAATTTTTAAATAAAACTAGAATCAGTCAATATAGACTCCCCAAAATTACAATTCTGTTTTTAGTTTATAAGCCTATTTTCTTGATTATCTCGTAATAAATTTTTCCATTAAATTCTTGTTTTGATTCAAAATTCAGAAGCATTAAGTTGTCTTCTAAAGTATTCTTAGTTAACTGATTGAAAACAGTTTTAAATAAAATGATTGAGCCAACATGCTATAAAACACAGACAAGAAGAGAAAGTTATATGAAGAATAAAATACTTTTCAATCCAACCAATTTAAATCTGGTTTTCTATTTTGTTTTGTCAAAAGGCTAACATGCAGAACAAGCTTAGCAAAAGCACTTTACTCATTAACTGAGATGGCTTTCCTCTTTTAGCAATACATAGAAACAAGGGACAATATCTCAGGGACAATACATGCAATTTAGCTGTTCTTTTGATTATTACTGAGAGCACTTACATTGATTTCAGTGGGACCTTATGCAATTTGTATGTTTGATAAGTTCCAACTTCTTCTATACCTGCCATTTTGGGAGGGCTATGGAAATGTAAAGATTCAACTGAAAGTCACAAAAATTGCCAAATAAATTCTACATTTGTCACAGAACAAATATCACAGATATTCCTAGTTCTACACTGCTGAAAGGAAACTCAATGAAACATATTTTATTTAAACCAGAAACTATAACAGGGACTGAAAAATTTTTCATACTCCCAAAGAATGAAAAATTATTCCTAGAATTGTTTTAGTACAGAAATTTTTACCTTAACACAAAAATAAAGGTAACAACTCTGGCTTCAGTAACAGCCCTACAGAACAGAAGAAAAAAAGGAAGGAAAGAATTTCATCCTACCATCTTGTTTAGGAGGAGGTTCTTTAGATTCTTTCTTGGTTTTCCTTCCTTCACGGCCACAATGATCATCTCCTAGATCGATGACAAGTTCACTCTCAGAATCAGAGTCCAGTCCTAGATGCACAGTTGGAGAGTCTGTTTCATCTTTACCTTTCAGTTTTTCTTTCGCAGGATGCTGTAAACTTTTTCCCTTTTCAGAAAATTCTTTTTCAGTGTCTGTAATTGCCTTCTCTTTGACCAGCTCATCTGTTTTCTCCACTTCTGGACTTGTGCTTTTAAGTTCCTCCTTGTCTTCATTCTGTGCTGTGGGCTTAGGTTTTTTTTTCAAGCTCAATGATTCTTTGTCACTTCTTGTACCTTCCTTGTCCTCTCCATCTTCTTGATCATTCTTTGATTTCTGATCCTCATCACTATATTCACTGTCACTGGTGTCAGATTTTTCAGAATCTTCAGAGTCACTGTGTTCTACTGCAGTATAAACAGCTTCAGATATTTCATTTATTCCTAATTGTGGGGAGGAAAATACATTCCATGCTGACATCAGACTGACTGACATTATGAAAAAAAATACTCTATATACTGAAACAAGGTGTATACATACCATTATCTTAATTATCAGTCCTTAAGCTATAAAGACTTCCCTTAGTGCCCTACCTTACAATACCAGAACGTATAAGGATTACCTTCCATATATTCCAATTCATATTTTTATTTCATTCAATGGCCCTCCTTTCACTGCTTTTTTTTCACTACCTGCAAGCTGCTTTGTTCAACTCAGGACCCAATGCTGGCAATGCAAAGAGGAATTATTTTTATCCACAAGAAACCACCTTAAAATCAGTAACACTATTCACCTGATTAAAGTTACTTACATGCATGTTTGCAGAATCAGTTTTAGACTGCATAACTTTTGCAAGGAGAATCTCTAATTTTTTAGTGTCTAGAACATCTTCAATTAAGCGCTAGACAACACTAAGGGTTCTAACAGCATTCAGCTCCTGTGTGACTGGATATACTAATTTGTGCAACTGATATAAGTTAGGTACAATTCTTGAAATTTTCAATTTACAAAGCAAATATTAAGACTTTAATTCTGTTATACTACCTACATCAGAATGGTACAAAAACAGATTAAAAGATGAAAGCTTTTAGACAAAATTTTGAAACATCATGTCTCACTGTATTTTAAATTAAGCTAGTTCAGCGTATTCTACTTGCCTCAAAGAGTTCAAATATCCTCTACTCTTGTTTTAATGCATAAAGTATTTAAGGTTTTACTATTGAAAAACTTCTTTTAAACTCCAATTCAAAATTTCCTCAAGTGTATCCTTCAGATGTCCACTGTAATCTTGAGATATACTTACCAAGTTGTGCTTTACAACTCTCTATTGTCTTGTCAAGATTAAGCTGGAACCTACTACGTATCTGTCGTTTTGGTGAAATGAGTTGCACAGGAGTGGTCTGCTGTTGGACTGACTCACTCAACTCTTTCAGATCCATCTCAGCTTTGCTACGATCTAGAAAAACGAACAAAGAAAAATATTTTACAACAAGAAAAGAGATCACTATCCAGATAAGACAAATTTTACTGAGTAACAATGCAGACAATCTGAAATATATTTCACTTCCTTTATAATTACAAGCTAAATAATAGTTCTAAAATTACTTTACTACAAACAATGGATTCTTCCTCTCTGATACTACCTATTTCACATGCAAAACGCATGCATCAATTATGTGGATGTTTTCTCTGTTGATGTGAAATTAAGCAAGAAATCATCATTAAGGTCTGTAAGCTGTCTGATAGCACTAATTCCACAGCAGTAATGGTTACATCACCTTTATCACAGGTTATATCACAGAATTTGATTCAAGGCCTTCATAGCCTTAGTTAACTACATGGCAAGATACAAACAGAAGAAAAAAATGGAAAATGGAGGAAGATGAAGACAAGACACTATAATACCTCCCCAGGGAACCCTACATCCTAATATACGAAAGAAGTCTTGCAATCCAAATTTCTCTCTCTAACCTACAAGGAAGTCTCACTGATCTGGATTTCCAATCTGTCTCATTAATGTCAAAGTATTAGTAAAAAGAAAACAGAGCCAAAGGGCAGACAAGCCCATTGTGGAGAAATCTCCAAGTTCTGATGTCCAAAGTCTTTACTTTTTCTCATTACCAATCTGAAAATTTTCACTGCTTACTTGTTAAACTTGTTCTTCTATCTTTTCTGCCTCTGTTACACAATGACAGGTCCTATACTATCAGGAGGATGTATTTTTTCCAAGCAATCTGTGTATATCTTGGTCATTCACACCTCCATTTTTCAATTTATCCACCCTGCCAGTAACAACAGATGGCTCATTTCCATTATTTTTCCTTGTTGCTGAATTGGAGGATGATCATTGAGTCCTCCTAGTACTCTGCTCAAAGTACGTAAGTATCTTTGGTTTTTGGACTTTGACTTTTGTTTTTTCAGAGAGAAAACCCATTCACATTATGTATGACAATGAGACACAATAATGATGAATCTATGTCTGGCACAGCTGACACTATTAAATGAAGAAGGGTTGCCATTTTCATTTCTATCACTAAAGAGTATATTTAGCAAAGAAAACTTCCCTAAAGTTGAAAAAATAACTGGATATTCTACTTGAAAGCATACTAGGTGTTCTTTTATGTATTGCTCGTGGATCATAACATCGGATTTTCCAATACACACTATTTATTCAAAATATTCTATGCTCCAGCTGCTGTCTCCCATCTCTGGATCAAACAACTGCAGCACTACATATTTCTTAACATTTTTCCAAATGCATTGTCACCTCAGATAAGATGACAAACAGCTGCAGTGCAGCAGAAGAAACTAATTCTATGGTTATGACCACACAGATAGATTAACACACTGAAAAATATACTTCTGAGCTTGTATCCAGAATCAGAACATCTGTAACTCATGGAAAACATGAATTCAGCATTTGAGCCTAAGCCTTCCTGAAGTATGTGGCTAACACCAAGTGGCAGAATCCTGTTTCTCCATGTAATATCATGTGGAGGTAAAAAGTAGCCAGAACTGAATCAGAATACTCACAGGAATAAAGCATGGCTGAGGAAACTTTTACATCCATTTGGCTTTCAAAACTATTTTACCAACTTAGTACTTACCTACTCCATCTTTCAAAATTCCACACTCCCAAAATTTACTTCTAGGGAGTTTCAAGACATCTGCTAATTCCTTTTATCCATCTATCTCCCTAGAGAGGGATGGTCAGTGAGAAGGTTATATGAAGGCAGGAAGAGAGAAGAAGCCCTAGTAAATCCTAAATCCTAAAGACCACAAGAAAACCTTGCCAGCAATTCACTTGAGCAACTGAGGGGTGAGGAACAGCAATGTTCATGTAATTACAACCTGTAGAAACTTACTTACTGTTTAGAAACATTCGTTTGTACAGTTCAGCTAGAAAAAAATCATCCTTTAACTACTTACTTTTATCAACATGAAGAAACAGTAACAGGAACTCTCATTCATAAAACAAAAAAAGAACACAGTATTTGATGAAACAATAATTACACAGGTACCTCATTTAAAGCCCTTTGTTCATTTAAAGCCACATACGAGCAAGTTTGTTCAGATTATGTTGCATTGACAGCACTGTGATTTATTCAGCTATAACAGTATGAGGTTTTCAAAGGTCAAGACTAACCAAGATTAAGATTCAGAATGCTTCCTGGAGTGGAAGTTCTTTCTTGCTTAGCAGAAATTGGTGTTGATGCTTGAGGAGAGAAAGGTTTGGGGCTGCCTGACAAGCTCCCTGCTTGACCCGTTCTTGTTGGTGCTGGAGAAGCTGAAAAAGTACAAAATTAATAAAGACAGATTTAAAAATAATCACAATAAAGCCATATTCACTGGGACAAAACAGATTTTAAACCTACAGGAGCAGGGAAAGGATTTTTGTTTAATAATTTCAACACTGTGTTATACCTTCATTGTAAGTTACAACTATCCCTTTAATTTTAGTTTAAGAACGAAAGAAATTGTAAGGAAAATAATTTTATTACAGCTACATAGTTGGGCAAAATGTGTGCTTACCCTCAAAACCACTCTGTTCGCACTGACAGAAAGTTTCTGGCTTTCAGGATTTGGTTATTTTAGATGTTAACAAATTCTGACACTCTGAATTGCTACCTATTTTAATTCATGTACGTAAGTAAACATAGAAAATCCCACCTACCCCATTTTCTAGCTACATTAACAGAGAATTAAAAGTACAAATCACAGTAAGTTTATTCAGTATAGCTGGAGACCAGTGACCAAATGTCTGTGATAAGGTAACAGAATATTCTAATTTATACCGAGTTTAAGCAAAATCCTATACTCTGAGCCTTTAAAATCTCCATAAAATAATGTTTCAGAAACAAACTTCTGGAAACAGCCAGTCTAGAAAGGAAAGCGTCTGCAGACCATTACCTAAAAAAAAGGACTAATTTTTGTCAGCAAGAGACTAATTTCTGTCTGTTAAATCTCTGCTTAATGCTCTGGAAATGTCACCGTAAACTCACTACTGGACATATTTTTCTTCCCCAGTACATCCAGGATTGTCTATATATTTTCAGATTCCTAAATGGTAGCAATATCTGCTGTTTCAGTAACTGTTTCCAAGTTATTTTCTACGTATCACTCAAAATACACAACAGAGGCATCCAAATAAAAACATTCTTGTCTAAGGATAGTGCAGTCATACTACTTGAGTTGTTTTTTACAGCAAACAAGTAATTTCAGTTACATTTTAATAGAAACACACAGATTCCAGTAATAGGACAGCTATGTTTATACATAAAGTAAGTATTACAAAAGTTAGCATTTGTAACAATAGACAGGTAGAAATGCCAGGTGGGAAACTGAATATTCTAGTTTAACTGCCAAGTCCAATCCAGCATTTCTATGCACTAGGATAGAGGATAGTAAGGCCTGAGGAAAAGTTAGAAAAATTCCCCAGAATTGCTATGATAATCAAGAATCCAGAGTAATAGGATAACATCTGTCGTCATCTTTTATCTTTATCTGACAAAATAGCTTTAATATGACTTTCCATGATTATCTCCACTACTATAAAGAAATAATAACATGGTATAATAAAAGCTCCATATTTTAAGATACAAAACAGTACCTGTTAGCTACACCTTATGTATAAAAGCAGTACATACATATATACATGACAATTTAAGTTTAAAATGAATTATTCCTTTTGACATGTTACTCTACTGAAAAATCCAAGTATTTTCATATATTTAAATTCATACAGTTACTTTGTCATCACTTTCTTAAGATGGACAGGATCATATCACAAGACACTTCTGTACCCAATGGTAGTTTTGCAGCTTAGCCTTTATTGGCTAGAATGCATAAGATTATAATAAATAAATGGCATATTATCTAAAAACTGCAACGGAACATATTTAGTTTTCTACACAGACATCCTTTCAGCAAACCCAAAGTTTCAAAACACTCACATTAATTAATATACTACATCTTTTTTTTCACATAGCACTGAACTTTGTGGATGAAAAAAACTAAGATAAAGTGCCTGAGTGCCACAAAATTAGCGAGCATTTGACCACATTATAAGTCTAAGAAATCCAAATTCTGTATTCTACACTCCTTTTTTTCTTTACCCACTCTCCCCATGGAACTGTGGTTTTATCATATTTTAGCTACTCAGTTGGGAACACTATAAATTAAGCTCATTTTAAATAGAATACCTCCTAATCATGACAATTCTAACTCTTTTTGTATTTAACTTCCACTCTCCATTCATTTTGATAGCTACAACTACTTCCTGCTATTTAAATTGAAGGGTTTTGGTCACTGTTCAAGATTATTTATTCCTTCTCAATGTGACAGAAAGGACTATTATTTCTTATCTGTAATACTGAAAATTAAACCCATCTTTTTTTCTAAAATTTCTTCATAAAACGAGTCATAGTACAGTCTGTCTTTAAAAAGTACATGGAATAAAGCTAGTGCATTAAGCAAATGCAAAGTCCTGTACCCCCTTTTTTTTTTTTTTTTTTACCTGTATTTTTCTCAATAAAATCCATGGATTCTTCACTGGCACTAAAATGACTGGAAGTTGCTTTTTTCTCTGCGTCCTGTTCAACATCAGATCCAGTGTGAACTGATGAGTTTGTACTCATTGGTGACCGTGGCATATCTGTCAATGAAATCCTACGACCAGTACTACTGCTCAGCATAGACTTGCTCATTAGAATCTTGGGCGATGCTGTCATATCAAAGTTCAGTTTGATTTTTTCTTGTTTGTCTGTCTTTGCAGTTCCAGCAGTTGGGTTTGCAGGGTCTAATAACATTTGGTATTGATTGTTGGGAGTATATGGTGTCCGGAAAGGTGCGTAATTAAATACTCCAAATTTTCTACGAATGTTATCAACATAAACTTCCATTTCTTGCATTGCACTATTGAAGATGCTTTTAGTCTTTTTCACAGAAAAAGGAATTTCTTTAGACATGAGGTAGCAATTATTTATTGGAACCCAGGCCCTATATATAAAACAGAAAAATAAAAGATAATATAACTACTTTTCACACTGTGGATTGACATTGGCAACTTTTGTGCACATACTGATTTATTTCAGCCTAATCATAAAGATATGAACACCTCAGACCATGTCAAAGAACCATCTCTACCTTCTTCTTTTAATAGTTCAGTGCTTAGTTTTGTTAAGTAAGTAAATTGTATGTCTTAGATTATCACTAGCTTATTTTACTCTACCCAAGTAACATATAAAATGTGAATAAATACTGGTCAAATAAGACAAAATATTCCTAATTAGAATAGTCTATGTAAGTGTAAGACAACCATTGCCAAACAGTTTTTCCATCTGTCATAGTTAGCAGAAAAACATAAAAAGCAGGTCAGGAAAAAAAAGGCTTCACAAGCACATTCTTAAAAACATTTTACACCCCATGTCAGGGTGATCAAACTCCTCAATGTCCAGAAAAGTCCTACCAACAAGTATTGGGTAGACTATATTTATCATGAAATGACATAGACTCTAAAAGCATGCCTTCCAAGATTCTAAAATACCAGGAACTTTAACTTACTTATTTCATGGCGCTATACAGTTTTTGGATTTTTTTAGAGTACATGTTTTTATAACTGTATAGATTTATATTTTCAGTTCATGACAAATCAACTTGTATTCATCATGGCTTTCCCCATCTAAAGCAGAGGGTTCACAAGCACAGAAAACTTAACTCCTTTCAGAGCAAAACTGGCATTTTCAACATGGATTATATTTTCTGTATTTTTTAAATCTACAGTTGTGTGTTTATTCCCATAGTGTTTAGACAATATAAACAACTTCATTGGCCTCTTCCACCTTTAAGAACCAGAGTTCTCTGCAGCACGAAACCAGACACAGGAATTAACTTGCATACTCACTGAGACTATATATGTACTAATCTTACAAACACATGACTTACATGCTACAGACTTCATGTAAGAAACTAAAACTATATAATACTGTAGCATATACAGTTTATTAGGGTTAAGATTCAAAAGACAGGATCCAAAAACTCTAAGAGCACAAAATTACAACAAGAATTTTGTAAGTACAGCCAAAGACATTCTTTGGTTAAATTCCCACCTGTCGTGTTGGCCAAAGAAACGGGCATCAACTTGCCCGTCTTTATCCCTCAGTGCTTTAGCAGGCCAGAATGGAAAGCCTTTGAGTTTAGCCCAGACCAAAGGGTGGGGATTGCTCTACAGGAAGAGGTAAAATACACAGTAAGAAAATACAAGCAGTATTACCTTCAAATCTGATAAACACTTTTTTTTAATTGTATGTATTACTTAGATTCAATAAAGAGCCAGCATACACAAGGCACTTGCCAAATACAAAATTCCATTTTACTATATACTTGATACATACAGAATAAATCCTGAGATGACAAAATAATAAAATTATAAAAAAACCCCAGACATAAAACCATAAGTATCTCAATTAAACACATCGTAATTGCACTCTGTTACTTATTTATTTTTTATTAGTCCCCTCCAAATATGTAGCATAACATAAGTTAGTGTAGGGCCAATCTTTCAAACTCTCTAATTTTCACTTAAGTCCTAGAGAAAACTTGATGGATTATACACTTCTACTTAAGAATCTTAAGGAGTCTTCTCAAGTTTCATGCAGTATTAAAGAAAAACAGAAAAGAGACAACCTATTAATAGGTCGTGAAAGAAAAATCAAGTCTAAATTCTTAGATCCATACCTGCAGAAAGAGACATTCACATTTCAGAAATCTTACCCCGAGTGCAAGTACCACATGCAAGCACAGATGACCCAGGAGCAGATATCTTATATTTGAGGATAGAGAACTTGCAATCTGGTCACTGACACTCTTTACAGTTATTTCTGACTGAACCAATCCGTTTGTGAAAAGATGCAATCTTACAGCTAAACATCTTGAGACGATGTGACTCCACAAAGAGCATGATGCACAAGAACAAGCTACTTGGAAAACTACCGCAGCTTGCCTTGACTCAGTAACCACCATAGCTTTAAAACAATGGGGAGATAACAAGGAACAGTCAAAGGAGAACTGCTAGTTTAATGTATTAACTAGAATACCATAATCCTTAACTTACACAAGGCTCACAAAACCAATTTTCTCGTTTTTGGCAAGCAGCTAAATAACATTCCGGACATACTTCAATTTCATTCATCTGAAAAGAAAAAGCAAACAGTTATTGGAGAGCTTCAACAGAGTCCAAAGTGTGATCAGTATTATTATGTTAGCCTGTCTAGTTTGCTAGCATCAATTTTCCACAAATTTGTGGTCATAAATCGGCATTTCGCAGGTGGCCAAGAAGGCCAATAGCATCCTGGCTTCTATCAGAAATAGTGTGGCCAGCAGGAATAGGGAAGCAATCGTTCCCCTGTACTCAGCACTGGTGAGGCTGCACCTCCAATACTGTGTTCAGTTTTGGGTCCCTCACTACAAGAAAGACATTGAGGTGCTAGAGCATGTCCAAAGAAGAGCAACAAAGCTGGTGAAGGGTCTAGAGAACAAGTCTTATGAGGAGCGGCTGAGGGAACTGGGGTTGTTCAGTCTGGAGAAAAGCAGTCTCAGGGGAGACCTTATTGCTCTCTACAACCACCTGAAAGGAGGCTGTAGCAAGGTGGGGTTGGTCTCTTCTATCAAGTAACAAGTGATAGGATAAGAGGAAACGGCCTCAAGTTGTGCCAGGGGAGGTTTAGATTGGATACGAGGAAAAATTTCTTCACCAAAAGGGTTGTCAAGCGTTGGAGCAGGCTGCCCAGGGAAGTGGTTTGTTTAGTCACCATCCCTGGAGGTATTTAAAAGACATGTAGATGCGGCACTTAGGGACATGGTTTAGTGGTGGACTTGGCAGTGTTAGGTTTACAGTCGGACTCAATGATCTTAAAGGTCTTTTCCAACCTAAATGATTCTATGATTTACTTGCTGTGAAATCAACACTGTTTTGACAGACACCCATCTTTTTCTACCCCTGTAACATATGCATTACCGTTAATAAATTAGTCACATTTTTACATCCCTCTTCAGATTGTATGCTACTGTTGTTTACTCCAGTCAAAAAAATACATCCTTTGTTTGATGTTGTTTTTATTCCAGTGATAAAGAATTATTTATCATAATTTCTTCCAGTGGCAAAAATATAATCTCAGTTGGGCATTTAATTTCATAATTTACGCAGAACCAAAAATAAAGTATTTTACTCCTTATGCTCATATTATATAAACTAGTTAAGGTATCAGGCTCAGGTTATACATGTATTTTGTTCTATTAGGAACTGATAAATTCTCATAATTTATGTGAATCATGGATATCGCTGTGTGAACCTGGGGATGGAGAAAGCACTTCCATAAATATAAGGGGTCAGATCATCAGATAATTTATAAAAAATGAAATATTGTTCAAATATATTACATTTAGAATAGCAAGTTTTTGTAATACTAAACATTATGGATTGCCACTGAAATAAAAACAGTGCAAATGCTAAGAATGCATGCATTTTTGCATTTATTCAGAGGAATTTCATATTGTTACAGCAAAAGAACCACCAAAAAAATGCATCTATGAATCAGAAGGTGTGGAGCTCTTTTTCCAACTCCAAATATTCATTTAGGCGATAGGTGTCTTTGTGCAGAATCCATATGTCCACTTTTTTTTCTTCTCTTCACTCCCCACACTGCAAATCTCTAACTATAAATAGTGAATATCCTGATAGAAGACACATTAGCAATGCCCTTGCCAAAAATCGTTCTGTAGGCCATGGATATGCATATCTAAACATAAGAAAGCCTACAAAAATTATGGTTACGCAATACACACATTAGAAAACATATTATTTCATTCACGAGTATATGAAACAGAACACTTTAAAAATACAGAACAATCTGGGGCACTCATACCTCATGCTCACAGATTTTGATGATGACTTTTGCTGTTTGTGTCAATTTGTGATTTCCTGAGGAAACAACAAAATGCTTTAACCAAGAAAATTGTCATGCTAGAATTATAAAATCAACCGGTTTTAGATTTAAAAGTTAACATTAAAGACAAAAGAGAACATCTAAAGAGATGATGTAAAACATGTATGTATAAACTACAAGCTTGCAAAAGCAGAAGGTAGGCACTTTTCTTCTCAACATAACATCGTAACAATCTTTAAATGTTCCTTTTTGAAGCCTATTCCAGCCTGCCCACCACTGATAACGACTCCTTCAGTGAGGGACACACCGTATGATCTCCTCATTTAGGTCTCCTATAAAGTGCTGCACAATGCAAAACACTAAAGCAGCTTGGGGGTTGGAACCAGATGATCTTCAAGGTCCCTTCCAACACAAACCATTCTATGATTCTAACTTATTTGAATTTTTTTTAAGGTGGAACGAGCAAGTGACAGCATGGGCTGTATTTGGTCCTACAGTTTTATGTGTGCCAGTTGCTACAAAGAAAAATAATCTGTTTTGTTTAGGCACTACAATCATTAACAGGAAGACACTTGCAGCATTTGCCAACTAGAAGAGTCCACAACTTGCTCTATGACTTCAACTATTTCAGAGTTTCATATCTGAGGACATAAGTACATATTAATACTTACCCCCATTGTAAATAATGCAGTTGTGCAAAATCCATTTGGCATCAGCCAAAAATGCTTCAGTGCAACCGTACATTTTCCTTTTAACATTCTGTAAAGAAAAAATTAAGAATGTATCAGGAAACAGAAATAAGTAAAAAGGACAGCTTCTTCCTGACCATTGTTTCCTATCAGTCATACAATTAATAAAATTTGACTACTTATTTACTGTAAGACTTATGATTCTAAATAATTAAGAATCTGTCAAATTCAGGGTGTCTTTTGACTGCCCTGAAAATGTATGAACTGCCTAAATTAACTCTAAATAATGAATTATTTAGACTAGCATCTTCAACATTTCCAAAAAAAGTGTTAATTTCCTGAAACAGTGTTCCATTCGACGTCTCTGCAGAAAACTGAGTCCTTCATTTATTCTACCGATATATTATTGCTCCACAGCATTTTTATTTTTTAATTTTTACAAGACTCAGAAAAAATTATTGGTCGTAGTACATAAGACAGTATGTTTGATATTCCAGTCTACCCCCTGGGTAAAGTAATTCAATTAGATAAAATCAGTCACATGGTTTTGTTACACTTTTATACCATAAAGACATCGACCTCCACTGTAAGGACATGGAGAATGAAAACCTGTTGTCTCTTCACCAGGTCCTAGCAGAACAAAGCTCTGCAATGTTTCACTCTTCATTAAGCAGTAGAGAAAAGAAAACTTCTTCATGATTTGAAACTTTTAAATTATTATTAAACTGAAAATTAAATTCCCATTATCCATCTCTTGACTTTCTTTTTTCTTTTACACCTCAGGTGCAGTGGGGATTACAGTACTTGTTGAATGATCAGTAAAATGAGTCTGGAATGACCCCTGGATATACACTCAAACAGTCCCAAATTAATGGACCAGTGATCCATTAATAGCTAACAAACATGATGATCAAATGCAAACTCTGGTTAATGAAGTCTCCCCACAGGATCCTTCCTGGAATTAGATGAATTTATACAGGAAGAAGTCATCAGTGTAGGCTTATCTTCTTCATACTGTTTTTCCTGAACATTTGTTGCTGGTTCAGACAAAATAGTGGACTTGTTCAGTTGGCATGTGATCGTTTTTAAGCTGTAACTGAACTGGCATTTATAATAACCAAAAAAAAAAAAAAAAAAAAAAAAAAAAGGCATCAAAATATTTTCAAGCAACCTTCTCCCCCTCCCATCAAACACTCCAGAAATCTTACTGATAGCAATCAAACTCAAGGAACCTTCCTCCCTTAGCTTTGTACAAACCTTCTCTAATGTACAAAGGTCCATTGGATGAAAGATATATTCTGCATAATCTGGGTGTTGATCCAGTGAAACTGGCTTTTGAAATGGCTCTGTCTGTTAGGAAAAAAAAAAAAAAAAGAAAAAAATCACACTGCTTATTAATACTGAACAGTTTCATCAATGACACAATACTCACATTTTCTAATAGTACTTGCAACTGTGATGTCAGAGAAAATTCTTTCAAGGTAATTATAAAATTTTGTGAAGTAATAAAGTATTGGCAGAACAAGAGGAACGAAAAGGTCTCATTTAACTTATTTTTCAAATGCTGGAAGTAATGAATTGCAGAAGTTAGGGGGTTTGTAAAAGGTACTGTTATTACTTACAGTAGGGTTTTTTGTGGGGAGTATCAGATGAGGTTCAACACATAGTTTTTAGCAGTATAAAGACACTTACTAAATTTCTGATTCACTAGACTCACAAATACTTCTTTTACAGACTCTCGTTAGACTCTTAACTTTCAAAACAATGGTGGCTTGGTAATTCAAACACATTCAAACTTTTATCAGTGGGACTCTACATTGTATCTGCTAATGTGGAGGGACTGAAATTCTTGGAACACAACCAATTAAAGTACTCAGGTACCAAAACAACAGGTTATTAGTAAAATGCCTAAAGAGCAAAATATCTCAATAGCATTCATTAGCTTTCTAACCACATTTTCAAAACACTTTGTGAATTCAATATAAACAAACACTGACACTGCTACTGAAAAGCAGCACTTAAAGCTTCTAATGGCTTCATCTAATAGGACAGTATTTACCACTCCAGAGTAAAAGGATTCCAAGAGCCCAAATCTGTCAGTATTTAAGAGTAACCTTCCCAGAAATTGCCATGATTGTTCTGCTAAAATACTTATCATAGAGAGATCAGAGTTGCAGAGAGCCCATGATTCTGCACATCTGGTTTTCCCCAACATATTTCAGTACAACACTGCAGGCACAGGGACACCCTCCCTGCTCCTCTAACTTACGTAAGAGAACAAGAAGGCAGCACGAGTTAAGACAACCCTTGCTAATTCATCACATTGTATTTTGATTTACTGATATCTTCACACATGTGAAAACTAGGCAAAGCTTGCATGGTGAAGAACAAGTGACCAGAATTGTTGAAACTTAGAAGAAAGAATGAGTGACTGGAATAGCTGAAACTTTGTGGCATGGTGATTTTGAGAAGTGAGTCTAAGACAGACACACAGAGATAGGTACAAGTTGGAGGAAAACCAATTCTACCTCCATGATAAAAATTCATAGAACAGCAGCCTCATATGGCATAAAATTTAATGCCACAGGTCTTCACCACGTGGAGGAAAATTTCTGCAACATTTTAGAAGTATATGATACAAATAACTTTTGTGGTAAGAACAACTTCTACTAACAGATAGAAGATAGGTTTTCAACAGGTATAACCAATAATATAAGAGTCTCTGTGCCTAGGGTTCCTGCCCATATAACTGTACTAGTAAGAGATCATGTCTCCTCATTCCCCTTGTATCTCAGAGCCAGCATTGTCCACTTTCAGAGAGTAAGAAACCACCATGTCCCACTGGAAAGCCACGTTATATTTTCACTACACCCACTGAAACTACATCCAGAAGTTACATCCAGAAACTACATTTTAAATGCATTCCGCAACAGTCTATACAGCCTAAACTAATCTGTCTGTATTAGACAGGTGGTAGACAGCACAGAAGCGGTCACATACAATCTGATAAAATAAACAAGGTTCATAATCCACAAAAGGAAGCAAAACCCAGGATTATGACAAACCTGAAAAAAAAAAAAATCTTCCTTACCCCTGGCTGTTTCATTTTCTGTAGTGCAAACTTCAGTAAATATGATAGCTGTTCAATGGTGAGCATTGTCATAGCTTTACTCTGTGTTTCTATGCATTCTGCGACTGTGATTTTCTAAAAGTTAAGATTAAAAAAAATATTTCGTCAGCAAACATTTCTAGGTAGATTCTTCTCTACTGAAACATTCTAGCATTCAAATGGAAGATAATAACTATCTTATAAGAAACAAAACATTTCTGATGATGCAGTATATAAGTACTTCAGGCACTTGTTTTACTTGTTTTTTGTTCTGGGTATGTTAATAAAAAAAACCAAAGGGAAAAAAAAAAAAAAAAGGGAAAATACCAGAAAATTCTCCATCGTTTTCAAGATCACGCAAAGTGAATGTGTGAATACATAAAACTCCCAAATACAATGCAGGTTCACAGCAATATGAACGAGTGAGGTCACCTGGGCTCTAATATAATATGTGATCAAAGAAAAACATGCGATTAACCAATTTGCTTTCATTAAAGATACTTCAATGCTAAGTATTCTCTCCCCAGGAATCACTGGAGAGGAATGATTAAATTCTTCCTCAGCCCTGCAGAAAAAAAAAAGTAATAAAATAATCACTTGTTTACGTAGGCCCTTACAGTACAAATTTTTTCTGCACTGCTGCAGAGCTGATCAGCCCACTAGAAGAAGAACAAGTTAAACTAGTCAAAACTGCAGAATGTTTTCAGAATTAGAGATGCCTGATGAAGAGATCACTCTTCGCAATGGTGCCTTCTCTAGAAATGGAAACAAAGGAAGTTGAAGACTTGTGGTAAGAAGGCAAACACAATGCAGGTACACACACAGAAAAAGTTGTGACACAGCAATGAATGCCTCCTCTTCTGTAAAAATTTTTCTGGTACCTTTACCAAGAGGCAATATAGAAATAAACGAGAAACATTTCAGAATGCAAAATATCTCTGCTTATATCTCACAAACAAGAAAGAAATCCACTCCTTATATCAAACTAACCTCACATTCTGGGCAAAACCAATCCCCCTCTGGTTCCGCTGTCAGTTTCAGACACTTAGCATGATAAACCCGAGGACAGAGTTCACAGCAGAGGACTTGGCCTTCCCGATGACAAACCCAGCAATAGAAATCATTCCGTCCATCCTGTGGTACAACATCAACAGGGTCTGTGGTGAGTGGCTGCTTCATATAGTAAAACGGACCATGTCTTAGTTCTGACTGAAATGTAGGCAAGAAAAACAGGTTTGGTTTCAAAACAAATTTGCATTTTTCAAATAATAATATTCATAATATATAAGCAAACAGCAGTTTACAGAGTTTGATTAACATTCATGCAAGCTCATCTTACTAATTGCACAAAATCATTCATAAAGGAGTTTACTTCTTATTCAGATGTCCAATGCCAGTTTGAACTCAAGACTGAAAATAAATTTTTGTGGCAAGTGAGGGCATTGAGTGCAAGACATGCAATCCAACAAAAGTAAGTAAACACTTTTATCTTCAAGAAAGAAGTATTGCTATAGAAGGTATTAGGTCCTCTAAACTCAGAATTTCATGGGGCTGTGCAAGCTAAATACTAAGATATTTAGTGGTGGCTAAACCTGGAACGACTGAAGAAATTAGTCCTGAAACAAGAAGTTGAAAACCATGCAAATCTCTCCTAAGTTGCAGTAGTTCACAACTTTGTACAACGAAGCAAGCCAGTCCTGATTTTGATTAATAAGGCAAACCATAGAGTAGGATGACAAAGGAGTAAATTCACATCCTGAACAGCCACCTCTGCTACAGGACCAGGAACACTGGGAAAGATTTAATCCACCATTTATATGCTTATCAGAATTTAAGACTCACAATCTCCACTGGTTTGCCTGAACTAGAAAACAGTGTTAACTTTGTAAACCGTATGAACTAGTCTTCCACTTGAGCCCCAGACAGCTCAAAGATGATACAGCTGATGCCAAAACTCAAGAAGCGAAGAGCCTGGGTTGGCTAAAATGGGTGCCCAGATACCTTAAGTTTGTTAGATCAGCCTTGAAGAGCTGATAACATTTATTGGAAAACTACATTCTATTTATTAATGACAAGGGAACTTAAGTTTTCTGTTTGGTATTAATTATAGGGGTGGTTTGCTGAGGAAGGCATGGAGGGAAACAATTTGAGTTTTAGGCAGTTTATTTACTGTGATTTTTTTGTTTGATGTAAAACCATTTCCTCATGACATTACTTGTAACTATCCAAATGCCTGTAGTTTGCAGAACCATTTTATTTGGTTCTCAGGTAATTTTGCATGCATCCTACACCATTTACACATCTTCCAGTTCTTAGACCTGTGAGCTGTCACATGCCCACATGACTCATGGAACAGTGCAACCATATGCATGTTCCATACCTTTGCAGCATCCTGTACAAAATTAGTCACACAGGGCATAAATTAATGTCACAAGAAACCACCAGCATGCCAGCTTGGACCATGATATTTCTAGATTTTTAAAGCTACAAAGGACAAGGTCTAATTATTTGCATGAATAGAGGACCTTCAAAGTCAAATTAGATGACGCAGAAGTGACAACCCAGCTGAAGATGTTGTATCTCAAAAGATACACCAGAAGAGATATCATCTGCAATTATCTAACACTGTATATTTTAGGCAAAGGAAGGATGTTACCCACAAACATTCCCAAAGCATTCTGCTACCTAAAATGTTACTTGAAATTCTATCAATTTTGGCGTTTTTCATTTTCTATTCTACAGATGATACGGCTACTAAATAGATACTTTGTTCCACCACAGAAATGGGCGAAGTGTTATTTTCTGTACTTTCTTTATATATATATTTAATCATATAACATGACAAGACTTTCAGAAGGAAGGTTCTATGAGATCCTGTGGAGTGAGAGGGACAGCATAAGGCTTTAACTACATTTCGAATGCATTACTACTACCATCATTCAAACAGATACAAAGGCATATGGAAACCCAAAGTGAAGAAGGGAAAGTTGCAATTTACAGAGCAGAAACATGTTTTGTTTGCAGCTATATGCAACACAGCCGTGAGACCAAAATCTCAATAGTGTTTACGTGGAGATGCAGCTATGGGGCATTTCCTCAACTGCAGATAAAGGAAATTACCAGAAGAATTTAATACATATTCTGACTTTGAAGTGGTATAAGCAGTATATCCACACTAACTTCCTAAGAATCAAAGATACTGCTTTAAGACAAATATAAAATCTGTGAAAATATTCCACAGAAATCAGCTCATAACATCCAAACCGAAGAGAAATCTGTTCTTGCTAGAGCATTGGAGGAATTTATTTTCTGTAAAAAAAGGTTCCGAGACTCAAAGAAGACCCAAACAACAAAACTAAAGGACTGAAAATGAATGATTCAACTGCATCAAAGGACCTTTTCACTTGTTCTAATCAGAGTAAAATGTTTTAAGAGTTTAAATTTTAACAGTTTTGAAAGAAAAGCTTTTTTCTCAACTGTTTCACAACTAGTCAATTCAAGCTCAAATAGGTGGTAGCTTGTTTTAAAGTTGTTATTAAAAAGTTAAGACTTGTAGAATGACACAGAAAACTGAAGAAAAAAGGAAAGCATTGTAGTGCTGTTTTGGGGAGAAAAAGATCACTATATCTATTGTTTAAATTAATATTGAAGCTAGTATTAAAACAAGCTGACAACTTCAATTACACTATTACTGACCAATTAAGTGTCAGAAGTTCCTGATTTTTAACCTGTCTTAGCTACATTCTACAATTCCATAATTCTTTCCTGGTATTTCAACATTTTAAATACCTGTTGGCACCATTCTGAAGATCTGTTACTGCATCCACAACATGTAATACGAAGCTTCATGCAACTATAACTTTAGTAATGGTATCTTGAAATACTCAAATATTAAAACACTTCATAATGTAGAATATTAAGTTAGGTTTCCAGTGATGTTGTCATATGTCAAAATGGATTTATCAGCCAATCAGAACCACAACTATCAGCTACATTATACTACATTAAACTTGAAACTTAACCTGAAAGCAAAACAAGTAACTGTGTGCTTAGCTCACATCTGTTCAGCAGTAAAATAATCTTCAACAACTCCTGCTACCATATAGAGCAGAATTTTGCACCTACTTTAGAAACAACAATCTTCAGACATGCCCATTTCAAATTTGACATGCAAGAAAATATTAAATTAAAAACAACTTGCAAAAGCTAAACAAAACTAAACAGATGGTATTTTCTTGCTAACTTGTAACAAAGAGAGCAAAATAAGCAAGTCTGATTGCTTTTCTTCATTAGATATACAACTTTATTCTATCCTGTAATATTTCAGGTCTGAGATACCTGGAAAACAGAAAAGGATTTACCGAGGGGAATGTATCAGGTTCAACAACTGCAGTTGTGTTTTCACGTATGTTTTAAAATGCATGAATAAAAAGTGGAAATTAGTACCCTAAGATTCAATTCCACTGTTTGTAAAATTATCTCTACACTGCACAGTTAGAAGCTCAGACTTCAGTGGGGCAACATCTCCGCAGTAAATGTCCAGGATGTAGAGGAATTTATACAGCCTGCAGTGAAGCTCAGTAAAAGCCAAACTGACCACATTAAACTAGTGCAAGCATGCCTACACATGCTATTACTAGACCTCCCAATTATCCTTAAATAAAATACGCTTGACACTGTAAGACTGTTCTCTAGCAAGGCCTGATTTATTCAAAGTCTTTGTTTCAGGACAACTGCAGTGATTAGGAATTTCGTTTTCTTTCTTAACAAGTGCAATTGTACCAGGATAATATTTAATGTGGATGCTGTTACACCAGGAAAAAGTGCTTTAAACTCTCAGAACTTAATCCTGTATTTATATGATCCTGGCAAAAAACATTGAAAAATACACAGACATGTCATTATTAAATTAAATGAAAAACAATTTCAGTAAGGCTAAAGACTGCTTTCATGTAATCTCCTCCAAGATGATGCAGATGCTTTACAGTATTTGCTATTCAATACACTTAATATAATTCTTTCACTTGCATCATACAATGAATCAGAAATTGTCGAAGTCTCCTGGAGTCAAATTCTTTTAAGAACTGCAACAAATGCTATAAATTCAGTATTCAGAAGACACTGAAAATAAGGTTTCAAGCATGAAGACTGAAAAGGACTGTCAATGTGACCCTTTGATTTAACTCATTTGGTAGGAGTGTACACTGCCCAGCAATTTAAAGTAAGGGGAGGGAATCTGAAGAGTACAAAGGAAGGAGCTGGACTTTTGTTAATAATTAGCAGTAGGACTGAAAGCAGATGAGGGACTTCCACTGACATTATGACATCCTTCTTAATTTAGGATATTATGTCACTGAACATTTCCTTTTAATGGTTTTAATTAATAACAGCTATTACTGTTGTTGTTGTTGTTATAATCCTTCATAATAATTTTGTTAAAAATTGCATGTATTGGTTATACATTGTATTAGCTTTATGAAATCAAACAGCAGGACACAGGTGGTCTTTCTCATACAGATGTAAAATAAAAATAAAAGAATATCCAAATGCAACTTATAATGACAACTCCTACACCCACTGCATTCAAAAATGAATATCCACTTCTGAGAGTACAAAAATGGAGCTTCCTAAAGAGAAGAGAGCTCCCATAGCTGTCTCTACATCCCTCACTGTTTCATATTCTAGCATAACAAGACCATGACTTCTCTTACCTGCTCTTTATTATTACTGTTCAATAGACCAGGTTTCTTTTTCTTTTTTATAGGACTTGTTGATGCATCTTGTGGCGAGTGACCATTAGAGGAATGTGGAGGGCTGGGAAATTTCCTTTTTTGTGCTGTGCGTTCAGCAGAGCCAGGATCTATAACAGATGCAAACAATATGGTTGAAGAGTGCATTTCAATGAAAAACATTCAAACGAGGTTATGGTTTGTCATTCACACTCCTTCACTGAACAGAATAAAAATTCTCAATTGCCTTTCACCTAGTCACTCACAAAACTGGAAGCACAGACTTGCTAAGCAATGCCACTGTTAAGTGAATTCTCAATTCTCAACTCAATTCAGTAATTTAGACTAACATTAAATATTTTTTTTCCTTTTCCCACAGCATTCTGGCCATTCACCTCATCTCAAATTCTGGTATGTTATAAAGTATAACAACAGTTATGTCTGTAGTTTAGCAGAGTGCTATGCTAATTTATGTCATACACTTTAAAAGCAGAGAAACAACATTAACAGTTCCTGACAGCTTCATTCAGGTAATTTAGGAATATAAGCAACAGAAGTTAAAATCTGGCAAGAGGAAGGTCAGTCCTTATCATTTATTTCTCATACTTAAATAAACTTATTGAAATAGAAATAGAAAAAATTAAATTGTCGTCTGGAAATAAATATGCTACCTCAAATACTTAGTCATCTGTAGTACCTGCTAAATTGGATTGTATAAACATAAAATTAAGACAAGACTCCCAGTCAAGTAGTAACCTTTGACAGCAAGATAGAGCAACAAACAGAAAGTGACCTAACTTTTCACTGTCTCCCACAGTAAGAGTTCTCACATTCAACCAAGCAAATTACAAGTAATAAGTCACAGCTTCCATCTATGCCTGGAGTTACTATCCCAAGTAACAAAGCTGGCAGAAGGGAGCGCGTGTCTGTGTCTCAGCTGCTCTAAGTCATGGATTGTCGTCTTAGTCTAAACTCATCACACGAGCAACAAGTAGCCCTGGTGGCTCTGAACTGCATTTTATGAAAACACACACAAAATTCTTTAAAAAATTAGAAGGAAATTGAGACACAGCTCTATCAAATGAATACTTATTATGATGATCTTCATGTCTGCTTCACTCCTCCAATTATGCTAAATTATTTTAATTCTTCAAAGATTTTTAATTCATCTTTCTTTACTTGGTCACTGGTTTGTGTTCATTAGAATATTCAGAAGGAATTATTTACAGCCTTAAAAAAGTCAATACACTTTAAAAAAAAATCACTGACAAGCTCATCAGAAATGTCCGAGGTAAAAATAAGAGCATTTGCAACTTCATTTTCTCAGAACAAAATTTACATGATTCCTAATGAATATGGAATGCTCAGCTCAATTACAAAGAACTTACTGACATTTTCCAAAAGAAATAAGTGTGCAATCAGCTGTAATAGATAATCATAGAACAGTGAAATGATCTTGACAAAATACAAGTGAAAGTTCAACAGAGTTGGTTTTACACGTTTAATTTTTCCTTAAGCTTTTAATGCATGCAACAAAACAAAATGACAGATAAAACCATAGGGATCAGAAGTCATCAATATCAGAGAGAAACAACTGAACTCTCCCCAAAGTCATTCCCATATTTTCAATCCCCTACTCACACGTGCTAGTGCAAA
Source organism: Harpia harpyja (assembly GCF_026419915.1). Lineage (NCBI taxonomy): Eukaryota > Metazoa > Chordata > Aves > Accipitriformes > Accipitridae > Harpia > Harpia harpyja. The sequence continues at coordinate 39,783,012 of NC_068940.1, read as the reverse complement.
TGTTTTGTGGCTGCACACTAAACAATTGAGTAATAAAACCTGTCTAAAAAATAACTTTTTTCTGAGTAATTTTTTTCAATGACCCCATTAACTACACAGCCACACGAACGCTTTTAATGCATTCAGCAAAGCAGTTATACTGGATGGGAATATGTAGCGAGAAGGAGAAATGCTGCTTTTGGTATTAATGCTGCCTTAAAGTTTTTTCTGTCAGTTTTTGGCAGCTATTTGACAGAAGCCAGAGGCAATCAAACTGCTGGTTGCCATGATCTACATCCTTTACCTCCTGGATCCGTATTCTTGCCTTCCAGGACTCCCTGGGTGATGGGCTGAGCTGTCTCAGGTTGCCAAGTCACCAAAACCTCACTGAAACACTTCACCTGAAGTCTCCAATGAACATCAGAGGTACAAGAACAACAAGAAGTAACTGGATCAACTTATCAGAGAGTGTCTATTCTCAACAGATTTAAATTAACTATAAAAAAGTCCACCAAAAAATACTGAAAGTTCCCCAGATAGATAAATACTGAAAACCACAGCACTAGACTATTTCACATAGGCAGTGGACAAACACCTTTCTCCCACAAACACCTCCCAATCTGACTTTTAACTATTTACTGAATGAGACAGTTTTGTTGAGCTACAACATTCCTCTTAAGGAATGATTTTAACATATTTAAGGAGTCTTGCACACAATGTAGCCACTGACACCTTCTCATTAGACAGTCTAACAAGTGAGCTAGTAAAACACAGTTTAGCTTAAAACTGTATTCGGAATAATGCCCTGTCAAATTGAAAAGTTACACTGAATTGCGTTCAAAGGTAAGATAATTTGTCACATGGCACAAATCTTAGAGGGTCTATGGCACAATAAAGAAACTGGATTAGATTTCTACATGATTTCTGCATTTTGTGCAAATGTGGAGGGAAAACAGTCAATAAGGAAAAATAAAATTGGCTGCAATAATGATTTGCACAAATGGAGATAAGATTAACAACCTATGCACTTTAAATAGAAAAAAAGTATTTGGAACAATAGTTGAGCATGAACTGACTATGGAAGAAATTACTTTTTTCTGTTGTGAAGAAGGCCAAACAATACTGATGTAAAAATAGGAGTGATACATATGATGTAATCTTGATGTTAACCTTGGAATGCTTGCATATATGTTTAAGTTTATTGACAATAATGTATTATTTAGTGGAAAGAGTGGAACAATGTCAAGAAGCCACACACTTATTAACATAGCAAAACATTTTGAAAAAATACCCTCAAAAAAACTATGATCCCACAAAAACTTACTCATGATGCAAGCTCAAGAAGTATTCTGAAAAGATATTTCCAGACTAAACTGCATTTCAAGAACATATGCTACTTACATGTATGGAAGAAAATATAAAGAAAGATGGAAATGGTATAGTGGAAGAACTTCTATGCAAGAAAAGTTGCACTGGTCTACATTAATTTGTGAAAATGCCAATCTTACCTACTATCATCAGCATCACACGTTTTTCAGATGGGTCCAGAAATAGGAAAGATGCAATTGTTACCTCATCAGCTGTGAAGTTACCATTTTTTTCAGTTCCTGAAAGCTTTGAAATTTTTCTTCCCCCCAAACCGCACAGAAAAAAGCAGTAGTTTTGACTTTTTTCTACACAATTCTATGGAAAACATGGTGCTATATGGTGACTTCTGATTGACCAAAAGCTTGGTAACGTGTGTCAAGATAATGATAAAGAAAACTATAAATCAATATGAAAAACATATGAATAGATAGATGGAAGAAGATATAACTGAAGGAGGGAAGAGAGATGTAGAAGCATTTGCCCATCCTGAGTTTTATTCATCTAGAATAGCTGCACCAGGCTAACACCACATGTAATTTCAACAATCCTAGGACAAGTGTCTGCCACTAGAGTTATGTAGGCACAGCTATTTCAGCAGTGCTGCTTAGCAGAAATGTAGTGTTGGCTCTCAGACAAACTTTTCTGTTGACATAAGTTATAAAATTTTGGCAAAATGTAGTTAAGCTGGTTTAAATAAACAAACAAAAACTTTTCATGTTTTGAGTTTTCTTTGACACTAAGAAATGTGATTTTTTTTTTCCTTTCCACCCCTCCCCTTTTATACTTGTAGGCAGCATTTAGGACTAGTTATATTCTTACATGCTTAGGCTGAACTAAACCAATACAATGTGTCGGAGACCATTATTGTTACTTGTTTCAATTCAAGCAAATCTGCCTGCCACTCCATTTAGGCCAAAATTTAGATTGATATGACAATACAAAGAATTGCCAGGTAAGGTATGTCACCTAAAAGTGTGAAAAATGTAATGTCTGCCTCCTCCAATCCTTAAGCAATTATGACAATAAAAATCCTAATACAGGTACAACCATGCTGACAGAAGACTAAGGGTTTGTTTTCAGTTTAGCTAATTATGCACAGAAGGTGGCAGAAGAACTCCTTTGGCTGGCATACACTTCATATATCCCATGAGAGCTGAGCCAGTACAGCCATCCTGGAAGGAACACTGCAGCATCAAGTGTCAGCTAAACCAAACCCTACAACTTCACCAAAGCAATCAAACCTAAAACCAAAACAAGCTCTGAATTCTATGGGGGTTTTTTTCACTGAAATAGAATGGAGCTTATTCAGCATGGGAACTCTTTGCTTTCAGAGTGATCAGCAAAACCACCATCATATCATGTATTTTCTCTTCTTTCCATCACCACATGGCTCAGAACAGCAAGTACAATATAACACTTTGTTTCTTTATTATAATTTGCAGTTCTCAACAGAGACTTTCCATACATACCTAAAGGCAGTCATAAATAAACTACTCTTACAGTGAAGTGCTGACCATGCCTTAAGCCTTGTTTTCCCAATGCAGAGAGATCTGCAGAATTGTCTCTCTCTACAGCAAACAACTTCCTCAAGGTACTCGCAAGGATCTCTGAGCCCGAGTTTCTCTCCAGCAAATAAAGCCCTCACCGTAACTCACTGAAGAGACTTAGACTTTTATTTCCAGACTGTATACAGGCAGACACAGCTTAAACGAGGAGAGTAACAGGAGAGTATAGTTTTCTGTCCTTTGGCTTCCGTTTCTTACTCCCAGGCACAAAGCTGCCACCAGTGGAGCACACCAGTTTCCTTTCAGCTCTTCAGCCTCAGATTGTGAGGATTACAAAGAAGGTGCCCATGACACTGCACATTGTGCCTTGGCTCTAAGTATGAAAAAAGAAAATCAGCTGTAAAGTTCCTCATCAATGGCCTGCCCCCATAATGTGATGCTTCTCACTTTTAAATGCTGTTTTTTCCTAAACTAACTGATTAAGGGTCAGGAAAAGTGTTAAACTGTTTTTATCTAAACCAGAACTGAATTACAATTCAGTCACAGCCAAATCCAAACTATACTTCAACAGAAAAGGAACTGATTCAATACCGATTAAACCAAATGATCACACAGACATATATGCTCCGTGAAGTGATTCCAAAAAAATACTTAAACTAGTGTAATTTTCTTCTGTGGTTCACACCTGAGCATACTAGGGATTTTCAAATAAACTAGTGGTGACTCACAGACAACATATAAAAACTGACCTGAAAAACACCTTTTTTTTTTCAGCTTGCAAGTTATTGAAATGTACAGAAATTTTCTTGAGGCAATGTAAGACGTAAATGGAAAAATTAAGGAATAAGCAGGAAAACAGCAATGCACAGGCATTTTCTTTCAGATTTAGTTGTGCTAGTGGAATAGGCTAACGTCTTTAACTACCACTATATGTTGCCAACTTATGAATCTGTGAGAGACCTAATAATAGAACAATCTTTTAATTCAGTTCACGTAAAATAAGAATGGTAGCATCTACTTAAATTGAGTTATAGTTTCCAATTCTAATTAAGATAAAAAATGCTCAAGTTGCATTTTGTGTGAATTTCTTTCAACAGCAGTGCCCCTTTTAGCCCACACTGCTGCTTCTTCCTCCTTGGCTCTTCCAGCTGTGTTAGAAGAGTTTGTGTAGCTGAGCTGTGAACCGAATCAAGAAATTGATCCCTGTTAAAATAACCTGTCAGGAGGAAAGCTAATTTTTAACCTGGATCACTTCCCCAATGTAGTTTAACTTAGTATGTTTTACTTGAACAAAGTGAAACACATCCAAGAAGAAAGAACAAAAAAGACCAAATTTAAACTATGCAATAACTTGGTGACTAGAACAGTTACTTAGGAGGTGGATTCAAGTTTCTGCTCCAAAAAGGAACAGCAAGAATTTGTGTGATCTCTTCTATGCCAAGCAAATATTTTTAAAAAGGTGTTTAATGAGCAAGAATGGTCTCATTTTGGAGAGCATCTCACCATGCCAGTTTGTCACCAGTTAGCACATATCCCTGCAATCTCCCTGCTTCTTCTACAAAACTCCTATCATATACTGAGCAAGTCAACCTGAATCAAACTTTTCAGATAGGCATCAATTTGTGCACCCACCCTTTCTAACTGAAAAGACTGAGATCACTTGCAGTTACTCAGCACTCAGAAGGTTAATAAGAAATGAAACGCTCTGTGTACTAAATGAAGGGCATTACAGTACATTAATAAACGAACATTTCATTGATAAACTAATCGTACTAATGAATTAACTTGCCAAGCAACCTTACTCCACTTATTTCTTGATTTTTAAGTGTGTGATTTTGCTTTCTTAGCATTATGTCAAAATTGTGTTTCCAGTGCAAATGAAAACACAGACACCTGAAGTAACTTTTAAAATTCTCATTAAAAGTTACCAGTTTTTACATCACTAGGTTATTATTAATTGCTCTGTTATGTTGCCAAGGTTGACATAAGCACCTATGAGTGCTCTCGCAAACCATCCATTGGGGAACAACACGCTAACCTGAGCTTCACCTGAAGTTTAAAATCTTTCTTTCAGTATTCCATCATGTGACTAAAGGATGAGTAACTACTGCTCCCAGGAGACAGACTAAAAAAGCATACTTAAACCCTAAAGCAACTTAATGTCACACTTTATGACTATTTTAGAAGTCAATTTTATGTGATGGTAATGCAGTTTTTAAGCAGATAAACTATGATTGTGACTTACTACGTTTAGCTTAGAAAAAACTATAAAAACCAACCAAACAAAAGTATGTTATTGTATATCAGGGATCTTGTCTTGCTGCAGCATATGGGGCATAGACCACAACCATACCTTCTATGTTCTACACATTGCCAAGTGCTGTACTGTGAGCATTCAATAGCAATGATCCCTGACAACTAATTGAGAAGTCTCGTTTTTCTCAACAGAAGCAGGTGCCAACTCAGAAAACGTGTAAAAGTAAAATGTTTTCCTTGCTTTTCCCATGATACCCAGATGTAATTCTTCCTGAAAACAAGTAACATCAACATGCCTTACTGTAAGAACACAGCATAAACTGCTTAGTACCAAAGACTTATTGCAGTGACATCTTACATCCCCTTATGCCCTCCTTTCCATATATCTTTTTTATTTTTAATTTAAAAACTTCCTTAAATTAAATGCAATCAAAGGAATTCCAGACTAAAACCAAAATGAAATGGTGTCTACATATGTATTTCTAAGCATCTATTACACTTGCATTAGTTTCTCTACCCATAAGGCCCTAATGAGAGCTGAAATCCACAGCAAGTTACACAGATCTAAGTTAAGGCTTCACAGTACCCTTCCACAGATACACTTTCTTCCCTTTTCCTTTCTCTAGCACTTTTATTTGTTCACCCAGGAAGCAAGATGGTTTAGATAACTGATATGGCCGAAACCAACAAAAACCTCAAAAATTCATTTCAGCTGATTGGCATACCAACAAGTCCCAAAGTTGACAGTGCCAGTATAAAGAAAAAGGGTGGAAATGTGGCTGACAAAGGAGCATGCACAGCAGGTCTGACTTAGATCAGCATATATTGCCTTAGTGTTGCATCCTCAGTGTAATGGGTAGCAAGCCAATTAAGAAAAGCCTGAGTAAATCAGTCTTACTATATGTCGTGATTTTCGAATTCAACCTTACAAAAAGGTTAGGCAAACAAAACAAAAGCTTTCGCAATAAGTGTGGAAACTGCAGTATAAAAGCTTTTTACTGTAAGCAAAGAATTACCCTTTCTTTTGAGCTGGTGTGGAAGGGAAGAAAAGTTCTGCATTTCAAAATAAAGCTCAGACATTCAAAAAAATTATCTTTATCTTAACTACATCAAGTTTACTATACTTTCATAAGAGTATTAATTATTCAAGTTCTGTACCTAATTTTCGTATATTTTAAATGCATGTTCTATGAAAATTGAGCTGTTATAAAGTGGCTATATCTACTGCTTGTAGAACAAAACTCTTCTGTGCTGGAAATTTTCAGAAAGTGAGAAGAGGGGAAGTCAGAAGCACATTTGTTTAAACAGTAAAAAAACCCCAACAAAACAAAAAAACAACCTTTTCAACGTGAGTTGTGATAAAGATGGTAAAATTAGCAGTCATTTTGGTTTTCCAGGAGCCAGAAACAGCAATGTATTTTTTCAGTGAAAGCATTATTTTAGTCTTCCAGGAACAGTATTAGGTATCAGTACAATGAGACTTAGTTACACCAATAAGTTTCCTGTGATGTAAGTAGGTTTTTGATATCTCAGTGTAAGTGGGCCAATATGCAAAATTCTGAATAAGGTTTCCAATTAGAAACCTAGTCAATTGTTCTATGCAAGTTAGACACTCAGCAGAAGTGTTACTTAAACCGAGCCAGCTCAAGGCTTCTTCTGTTAACATTAATTCCCAATCCCATGCTATCCCTTTTATTATGACACAAATAGTTCTGCCAACATTTGGCAAACCATATCAAGGAATTAAATTAGATTAAATGTAACAGAACAAAAGAACAAAAATTTCATGAAAGCAGTTTCATAAAGAATCCATTTTATGGCTGTAAGAAACAGCTAGGCTAGCTTAAGAAAGAAGGCAGCACGAAAGAAGGTACAAGAGTACAAAGGTGACTGAAGTCTGCTTAAGCTGCCATTACCCCAGAGAAATTTGTAACTATGCCTTTAGAAGGAACAAGAACAAAAACAGAAAACTGACTTCCACCTAGGCTGTCACTTCTCTCTTCTTTCCTCCTCCTCAAAAGCACTAAATGCATTTACTTTAAATGGTGTTGAGGGAAAACAATGAAGAATTCTGAGAGAAAAAGGAGCAATGCTAACTCCATTGTGAGCATCGTTACAGTCTGATTTGATAGAACAGGCTTCAATTAATAATTTATATTGATTTGAGAACTGTGAAGTCTCCCAGTTATATTTATTACCCTGAATGGATGCTAATAGATTTATGATTTTTCAAATCCAATACCTATAGTACTATAGCAAGCTTAATTATCTTCAAAACACTTAACAAAATCATGGATAAATCTGTTAGAACTTATACTCAACTCTGAGGCATTTTAATCTTATGACAGAATTTTGAAATATGATTCAGTTGCAATCAACCACTAAAGCCCTGTTTACATTCCAGAAACTTCAACTGATGCAATTAACCCAATCCAGTTGCTTAATGTAATAAATAACAAAGGTTAGCCATGGTTGTGTAAATCCTGATGAACTCCTACTACATTACAATTTTACACAAACACAAAAAGACAGCGTTGCTTGTTTCTTCATTGTAGGACTTTGGAAGATAGAGAAAAAGAAACACTTCCCAACAACTTGCAATGTGTAAGCTGTTTATAAACTAGAGCCTGGCTGTAGGGGGACTTGCTGCCCCAAGGCAGTCCTGAAGACCTCCTGTTGATTACTAAGTAACAAGGGCTCTGAACTAGAGATAAAAGCCTCGGGCTGCACTACTATTCAGTGGAGGATTCTCAAATTACATTTCACATTGGAGTGAGAATCTCATCTCTGTGATTAAATACTTGGTATCCCTGCAATGAAAGTTGATACACAATATACTATTATGAAACTGTTACAAAATATATAATGTATTCTGGAAATCCCATTTTACTAGTCATTTTGCATTTATATTCATAATAACTGAACCTGTTACCACTGAGAGAAGCCCCCAAGGCCAAAGCCTTCAACACAAACCTGCAGCTATGCAAAAGCTGTAAAAGTCAGAATTCTCACCATTAAGCAGTAGTGTCTCAGTATATTATTTTATGACAAGATAAGAGCTGTCACTGATGGCAGCAAATCTGCTCCTAGCAATGACATCTGTCCAACTCCCTAATAATCTGGTTCAGTGAGATAAGCAGGTAGAAAACTAATTCTATACCCAAGTCCTTAACTGACTCAGAAGGCGGCTGGCTAAGAGCCAGCATAGATGTAAAGGCAATATAAGAGATGTATGACTGATGATGGGAAGAAGAGAGTTAAAGAGCTCCTTTTGACTAGTCACTCAACAGTCAATGGTTACAGCACGAGCTGAAACTTACATGGAAGTCCATCCACCACCACAGCTAACTACTGTTGGCAGGTAAGTGAGATAAACTAGCAGAAAACTAACCTGAGAATTAAAAAAAAAAAAAAAAAAAAAAATTCTTCCAAGTTAATAGGATAAAAAAGCCCAGTGGAGAGTTCACTGCTGTCCAAAGAGAAGCACAAGTGAAGACAGAACTGCACTAAACAAATAAGTTTGTTATGCTCCTCTGGAACCACAACCTGGAAATACTCAGAAAATTCTCCAGAAAGCCTTGCAAGCCCCATCTTGAAATATTTAATAAACAAGGTTAAGAAGTAGGCCATAGGGCTGGAACAGAAATATAACAAGATGTTTGTGTCAGACATGTTAATGTATCGCATGCAGAGGACAAAATATTATAATAATCTAATCCATGGCCTTTCTCCTTTGCTAAACAGCAATCCTCTGTTGACTCTATTTTATGTTTTTGGACTCTCTCATGTTTTTGTATTCTCTTTAAGCTGTCATTTCCCATTTCCAGTTCTCAGATGCCTTATGCCTTCTTGTTATGATCAAGAGAGTGGTGTATTATAAAACCTTTAGTAAAGCTGCACAAGCACAGCTTATAAGCAGATCTAAATTATAACTGCTACAGTAACTCTACTCCCCTTCCCCACCTCACCAGATGCCTGTCCCCACAACTTTTTACAGACAGGCACTTGTGTGTAATAATAGGATTAATCAGTTCATGATCTAGGCAAAAACTAATACTACAAAAAATGATCAATTTTCTGCTACATCAGCTGCTTGATATAGCTTACTATGCAACAGCATAAGCATCAGTGCCAGCCTAAGGAGAAGGATAGAAAAATGCAGCTGAAGATGAGCGTGTAGGGCTGCATAGCTCTGACCACAGCTATAGACTCACTCTTACATATCACATTATAAAGCGTAAGAAAGAAGTGTCAGCTATGTTTTTAAGCTCTAGCTTCATTACAGCGTAACCCTATCTAAATGCTTGCTAACAAAGCTCTGTATTTCCTGCACCCAACTGGTATATTCGTGCCCTCTCTCTTACACCAGTTCTGGCAGTCTACCAAGCCATTTCAGCACACTAAGCTAGTAGAAATCTATTCATGTTTTATGATTCAGTTAGTTTCCTGCCAGCTTAGGTATGGAAGGAAGTGGATAAAACTGCTACATTGAGCAGTTTGACCAGCTTAGGCTGCTTTGAAACCACCACCTTACTTAAACCAGGCTATTCAAAGGCTATGTTAACAACCTTGTAACAGATTAAACAATGCATGTTTCAGCTTAGCTTAAACTGAACTGGAATTGATTTATAGCAATTAAAATTAAACTGCTTATGCCAAAACAAGAATGAATGTTCATGAAGAGGTCTGCATCAGGCTAATTGGTTTTAATGCAATGTAATTTTTTTTCCTACAACTTTCTTTAAACATGGCCTCACATGAGCTGTACAAACTGTAGCAGAGCAAGCCAGGTTACAAACTTGCAGCATATCAGCTTCTCCAGGACAAGTGTGAAGTTATACAATACCACTGACTGATCTCCTGCACAGGCTTCTCAGACCATCAAAAAACCCAAACAAACCAAGAACAGCTGTATGCTTCCCTTAAGGGTTTGTCTATATAGGGTCAGCTTCCTCATCTACATCCTTTCTAAAACACACAAAGCAAAATCCTGAACAAGATTAATGTTACAAGAGGAAACATTGTTGCCACTATCCTACCAGTTTAGAACCTTGCTGCACTTTTTCTGCCCTACACAAGAGTATAACCGTTTTAAAACTCTGGTTTGTGACTTCTCTGCTGTAGAAACACTACACGACTAACAGAGAAACTTGTCTCAATCCAAATAACAGAATTCCAGAAAGATTCATTTTAGCAGGACTAGAATATGGCCAGCTCTTGGCAGATGATATTTATGACCAGTTTACATTCTATGCAAAACTACATACTCAACTATTACAAAGTTCTACCACTAATTCATAGATTAGGTTGGGAATACAACAAAGCAAGATGGCTTACAGGCAAGTCTCAAGATTTCTTTACAAACCACATAACTTCTTCACTGAAAAAAATATATACCTGTAGGGGCTTGGGGTGGGTGGTTGTAATTCTTGCCCTTAGAATGGTGATGGCATGGGTTTTGTCAACATACATGTCAAATTTAACAAACCAATTAAAGCAAATCAGTATCTAGTTAAATAAATATCAATTCTATTGTTATTCAATTAATTCAACCTCTCTTAAGTTTTATCTTTACCATGGTGATGTACAAAAGCCATTCAGATCACTCTCACTGGTGTTTAAAACACTAAGAGTCCTACCGTGTACAAACCAGTCAGCGACTTCCACGCAATGACAGCTTGGGCCAATCTAAACTAGCACTGTGATGATCCTGTCTTTGTCTTCCAAACCACTCTCCTTTCAATCACTACCAGAGCTTGCCTATGAGCTAGTTCAAGGAGTTGTATCAACAGTAAATTCACTCAGTATAAAAACCTTTTTCTGCCAGGTTAACTCCCTCTGAATTGACCAAAACCCACAAAGCAAGGGGAGCTGCAAGATCACGCGGCTGAGATGGTTGGGAGATTGAAGACTGACCCTTTCAATAACCACGAGGTATTAAATCAGCTCACTGTCCTGGGAAACTTCATCTTAACCCTACAAAAAAAAGTTAAAACTTTCCTGCAGGCTTAATTCATTGAAACAGTACACCTTGAGGTCAGACCAGCACTAGAACTAATGTAAGGGAATTGCAACTTTTTTTATGGACCATACACCTGTTTCTGGGCTGAGTAAAGCAACAGAACTAAAATGCAGACATCTACATAAATAGGTATCAGACTCATAAATTACTTTTAGACATTGATTACGTCAGAGTGACATATGTAATAGTTTACCTCACTTGATGCATGTGAAATTCTTATTAGTATTAATATGTGTGCCAAAGTCTTTCTAAGGAGAAGTGAAGGTGTATCTAATAACCCCCACTGTCTCTTATATCGAGTTCTCATACTCACCGAACTCTTTCACAAACAAACTGGTAACTCAATCAGCAGAAAAATGTTTCAGTTTTTAAGTTGGTTAGAAAGTTCAAGTGGCTGGGATCTGACTAGCACCACAAAGGATGTAAGCAGTGGGAGTACAAAGCTGGGAGCTTATCCCACTCAGCAGCAATCATTAAAGCAACAAAAAATACTTTACTTTCTGCTGGCTTAGAAAACTGAAATACAGAGATAAGTAAACATTGAAAGCAGGCCAGTGATGGAGACTGACATGCAAGATCAGAAGCAGAGAAGGGACAAAAAGGACAGGGAAAAGGAGCAAAAGGAGCAAGTGAATCTCTTCTGAGCTGTGAGATCATATGTACTACTTCATCTAACCACACCATGAGAACTGAAACAAGAAATTTACTGTCTGTTAGTACAAACAAGACCTAAATGCAAATTTATAACCATGTTATCTACCCAAGCTACCTCATTAAAAAACAAAGGAATGCAGATGATCTGTGCCATGCTTTCAAGACAATTATATCTGCACATTCAGACTTAACTAGACTTATGACTCCTGTAGTAGAAATGTGAAGAGTAAGTGGGTATGTGCCAGAATTTAAAAAGGATGGTAGTACCCATTGCTGTCCTTTTACAGAAATGGCTTTCAAGTAAACTGAGATGCAAAGTCAGCTGCAATTACAAAAAGAGATGGACAGACAGCTGGCAGTCAATTACAATGAACTGGAGTAAACAATTATATGCAAGTATTCTGACTGAAGGGCATTTCTGTCCCCCCACTCCAAATGACAGTGGGAATATTTACACTGATATAGACGGTTATGTATCTGGCTTTCTTTATACTGAGAGATAACATCATTTGCCTGTAGTAACTCATTCATAGGGAATACTCCAGAAACAAGGACAACAGAAATTTTCAGTCACCTGCAATTCCACCACCAAGTTTAACTCATGTCAGGAATGGATATGTAAACATCCATGAAATACATACTGCTCAGGGAACCAGTTTTTATGAAAATAGAAATGTTACTGTTCTTCTTTATTCTTATGAAAATTAGGATTTGTTACTGTAGGAAATATTACCTTATTATTACTACTACTATTATTTTATCCTACACTGCAAATCTAAAAATACTTTAAAGTAAGCCATGATAAGCAAGATGGTACAAGAGGCTGATGTTTTTTCATAATCAAACCTAAGGTAGTTATTCATAACGCAGAAATAACAATGGAGTGTGTGGGGGTGAGGTTTGACATATAATGAAACCAAGCAAAAATTAAAACACTCTCTAACATACAACAGTCATTGTAAAAAATACAATGAGTCTTGAGTCTTCACTTAAGAGTAGCTTCATGGTAGATTACACAGTTTCACTATCCTGGTTTACAAATATTTGTATGTTGTAGAACATAGATGAAATATTCCTTCTTACCTTTGGATCGAGTGGAGATATCCATCCCCTCCACCACCTCCTGCTCTGCCTTTATTTCCTCTTCAGCCAAGCTGCAGGATTCCAAAAGGTGAATTAGAATAGTTATTGATTGTATTATTCCCATGTGTAACTTCATGTATAGAAGTTCAACATAACACTGTCAAATACAACTATATTAAAATTTCTAATGAAATGAAAGGTCTGCTGTTTGCCAGAGTATGCATTGACCAAAACATGTAGAGAAACAATCCAGGTACACATGTATGCTGCATGTTACCAATTACAAAGGTAACATTTTCATACTAATGACAGTCTTGTAACATGTACTGAAGATTATGTCACTGTATGTATAAATTGTATGTGACAGACAAAGAGGAATTCTGTTCCCTGTAGCTCCTAATCTAAGGCCTCTATAAACTGTGTGGACAGATGCCTGCTAACATTTAAACACTCACCAGCATCAGTGAACAAATTAGCTGAAGTAACGTATTTAGCAACACAGAACAGCTTGCAAAATTAGAAGGTAAAATGCAATTTTAAAAACTATTAAAATAAATAATTTCAAGGATTTTGAAACTAGACTATATAACAGCAAACTGAATAATTATAATTTATTGGCAATACAATTCCACCAATCATTAACTATAATAAAGAGTAAACAGAACAGAGTTGTTACTATTATTCAACCATTCAATCTTACATAGACAGTTTTAATTTACTCCAGGCAGGATTAAATGATTAAGTAGATGACAAACTATATCTGACTTGCTGATATTCTACTTTCTTATAGTGATGGCATTCAAGAAAATAACTCAATGAATATGGCTAGTTAAGTCAGTTTGGGGAAGGAAGGTGGAAGGGAGAGGAAAAAAGAACTATAATGAATATTGAGTTACACACCAGTTCTGGAGATCTGACTATCGTAGATGAAAGATAAAAGAAAACATATTATGTTGAAGCAAGCCTAAATTCAAAATGATAGATGAATGAGGTTATGGTGCCTGAAGCAGGTATCACAGTTGTCTATTAAAACCACCAGAGCACAACAGCCAAGCGGGATGTCGATCTTTTCTTCTGTAGTGAAAATTTCCTGTCTAGTCTGTTAATGTAAGTTGTTGCTGATACCAGTTTACATTGATATGGTGGCAGACTGTGAACTACTGCTGCTATGGAGTAGACTGAGAGTTCATTCAGCCATCCCAGCTCTAGAGACAGCTATTTCTACCAGAGAAGCCAAGAGGACAGCTAGAGGTCTTTGCTTTAGCCACTGTCGTTAAATCTGCCTGAGACAGCTAATCAGAGCTCGGAAACAATACTGAGGACTTGGTTACATTTATATGAGAGAAACTTCAGCCTGACAAACAGTTTATATTAGCAGGAGTTTTGTTACTGGTTAAAACAGCTTCATAAACAAAGTAAGCCTTACCAGCAGAAAGACTTTTTAGTCTGGTATTTGCCAAAACTACTTTAATCAACTATCAGCTACCAGGGGGTTGGGTTACAATTCCTTTCACACTTCTGAACAGGACAGTTATGTCAGCAAAATTTTAAATACAGATTAACTGAGCTCAGTGTACGGAAGACCCAAAGTTGAGAAGATCCACGAACTCCAAAAATCATTTGCTTTACTTGTCATTTGTATTTAGCAATAATTTACAAATTAAGCTCTTTAAAGTCATAAAACACTTAAGAGAAGTCCTATTCTACCAGCATCCAATCTCCCAGCTCGTAGACTACGCTGTTAATTTCAGTATCAAGGAAAGGCATCCATGTGACCAGACTTATGGTAAATGTGTAGCACAGTTGACCATAGCACAACCCTTTTCAGATTTATTTTGCACGGGCAGATTAAATGCATAACATAGTTGACCGTACTACAATGCTCACCCGTTTACTATGCATGGGCAGATCAATTATACTGCACATTTGTTACACCTGAGGGCCTCCAGCAAAGAGGAGCTGGCAGTGTGTTACAGACACCAAAACATTTCACGCACCACTTGTCTCTGCCCATTCTTTTTCCTACGCAATGGGAAGGGATGGGCTCATGGGATGGGTTCATTGTTCTCTTCCAATGTTGCATTGTTTTTTTCTTCCCCTCCCCCCTTATAAAATCCTATTTCAATATCACCAAACTGTAACAAAAACCATATTTTTAAAACATCATGTATATATGATTAATAATGCACACACGTAAATATGTAATAATACACACTAATTCTGTCAAGAGTGAAGTAATTTGGTCATACGCGTTACCTAGTTTTAAAATATAGATCCAGTTTCAGCCACAGACTAGGACATACAAGTCTTTACGAGACTCAGGTTGAAGTCCTGAGATCATTTTACACAGGTTGCTACTAAAAGGAATGGTTTCCCCAATCCCTAACTTCATGTTCTAGAAATCATGTTCATATCAACTGAATCAGTTCTGTGATCTAGCTCCCTGTGCAGCTGGATGTGCAAAAAAAGAGAGAAAATGGGAGTGTAACACATGTGGGGAAGGGGGGAAGGAGGTAATATCCTTTAAGCAGCAGCTCACGTTTAAGTTACTTTAAAGCTATCATAACATTCCAGACTCATCCAAATCTATCAGGTGTATTTTGTTCAAAGCACAACCTCAGGGGAACATGATACAACAAGAAAGATACAGTAGTTGCTACAAGTCACTATTAAAAACCACAGAGTTGTGCATGAATCCTGGCTGAGAAATGGGTGTGACACACCAGTACAGTAACACAGTAGCAGGAACTGTTCCTACATCCCTGACCCAAGTAGCAGAGGAAGTTAAGAGAGTATTCACCACTTGAAACAAAGGTTCATTTTTCTTAGCAATGGAGGTGTATATATCCTATACACACATATGCACACTGTGTGTCACCCAAAACTAAAACAAAATTCAGCAATTATCTATTATACTATGAAAACTGAGCCTTAGAGGAACAGATTGCATTTCCATATTCGCTACTATAATTAATCTCTTTCAATCTTTTAAGGGCACAAACATTTAAGTATGTAAGAAAATCACTGAGATTGTTCTGAAAAAAATCAAAATGTTGGGGGGGAACAGTTAAATAAGTGTATTAGACATAGCTATAAAAGATACTTAAAATTCACAGCTCTTCAGAAGCATCTCCCATTGTTTTATTTGCTGTAATGTATTATGATTTGTACAACATGACATTGTTTGAATGGTGGCAGTGATGACTGTAGTGGTAATCTTTAAGACTCAAGTTTGTAAATACATGCTAGCAATTCACAGCAAGTTTACAGTAACTTTTCTAAAGCTGACAGATCTTTTCACCTTTGTACCTTCCATCAACATAAGCAATAGTCTGAAAATGCTTTATGAAGCACAGACTTCCAAACACAGAAATTTCATTAGCAAAGGATTTAAAATTAAATAATTCAAGAAAAACAGGTTCTTAATGATAGGTACCTTACTATTACCCACAACAAAATAAAAAGAAAATTAAAACCAGCAGCAAAACAAACAAGAGTCTAGTTCTATGGAAACAATAACTGTGTGATCAAGTAGACTATTCTAGAGTTTTATTTTGAGAATTCATTTTTGCAGGGCTTAGAGCTGTTATTTCAGATAGCATGCATTACTATCATGCATGTGTACTACAAATGTGATGCTCTGAGGTTGCGGATCAGAAATGATACTGGTATATACTCAATTAGGTACCTGAATGAATACAATAAATACCTTATGTCATTCTGAAAGCTACTCTTGTTTCCTCATTAAGAAGAATGAGCAGAGGAACATATTTTTAGAACACAACTGAAATCTAAGCTTTGCTAGTTTCACTGTCAATTGACTAGAACACCAATTAATCATTTAAACTTCCCTACTCATATTGACCAAACTTACAAAAAGAAAAAAAAAAACACAAAAGAAGAAACTGTTTTCTAAAATGTTAAACCAATTTGTTTCATACAAATTGTTTTAACATGTCTGAATAAGGGGAGAAGGGATGAAAGTTATTCCTTTGGGGATAGTTGGGGACTGAAAGAAAAAAAAATAAGGATTGCAAACATACAAGATTTATTGATACTTAGGTAAAAATGCAAAAAGAACTTAGCTGCCTAATTTTTAAATATGTTCTCTGTCAAACTGAAGAGAGGGTGGAGATTTTTATATGAAATTCAGTTTTTCAAATTTCAGACCAGTAAATAAAATACTGACTTTTCTGTTTAGGAATATCATTCCTGTACTAGTAGTAGTACTTACCTGAAAAAATGTACATATACAAAAATATTTAAAGTTCCTCTAACCTATATTAACTACAAAGAGCAATTAAAAGTTGCAGATGAACTACTGCACCTTGACATTTAACCAAGAAAAACTGACAGATATGGAAAACCACTCAAAACAGCTAATGCCCACATACACAATCCAGATCTACATTAGGGAATAAACACATTAATTTAAAATCAAGAACCATACATTTATGGAATTCATTTTTCCTTTTAATTAATAGAAAACAAAACAAAAAAAACTGATTTAAGACTATAAGCACTAAAACTGAATTTCATCCTTAAGATAATTCCTGCCTCTCCTATATCACATCTGTGAGTAGCAATTCTAAATAATGATTTCAAAAAACTGCATTCAATAAAAATTTGAAAAAAATATTTGCATGCCATTGCTGAATAAATAGCAGCTTTGTATAAGCACTCACCTATAACAGTCTCTTACTCATCGGTAGCTATGCTATTTATGCAGGATTCTTAAAATGGCGTCTGACAGCACTGCACTGCCTCATTCCTGTACTGTAGCTAAAATGGTAGCAGTTTATTCAATAACAGTGTCTCCTGTTTAAACAGCAGTGCTATATTCGAAGCAAGCATCTAAATATCATAAATGGTAAAGTATGATAAAAGAACACCTGACATACAAATGTTTAACTAAAAAGGCACAAGATAGGGAGTTTTGTGAAGTCACAGGTTACTAAGGAAATCACTCAATTTTAGATTCACTCTCCAGTTTGAGCACCTCATATTTTATGTTTCCCTTTGCAGAACTCCCTGCAAAATGCTCAATATGTATTAAGGAATTAACATACACAAAATGCTTGTTCAGATATCTACATACAGCAATGTTTAAGCTAGTTACCTCTGATAACAAGCAAAGTAAATATATACATATTTAATTTAAAGAACATTTAGGTTCTTTTTAAAACCTTATTCTTATTCAGTGTGCTTTCAAAATAGCTCCACAAAAGAGAAAATCAGGGTAGAGAGGGCGATCCTTCGTGTCATACTGTCTTCTTTAAGACTATAAACTATAGAGCTGAGGCCCAAGCAAGGTAACCAGAATAGCTATAGATTTCAGATGCTAAAAACATACTTTGAGAACAATCATGTTTGAAAGTAAAGGTTTATACTGGCTAAATTAAGGCTGTTAACATCCCGCTACAGCATGGTTTTAATCTCACAGTATGAAACACAGATGCTATGACAATTGGTAATAAAGGGTTAACATAAGAATGACAGACAACTGCTATCAAATAAATAAAACTCAGTTCCTATGTAGCTATTTCTAAATTAGACTTTAACCCATGAATACAAGACATGTTTATTAATAAATATATTTTAAATACTTTTAAAATACGATTTAAAGGGCCAAGCTTGATGGCCTACTATGATGGTTTTCAGTCTCTGGTTTGCAGACTCCTCAAAGCCAGGGTACTACTACTAAGGGGTTTGCAGACAATAACTAACTAAATCAAACCTAGTCCAACAGGTTTAAATTCACTATAATGGGATTCATGTGCCCATGGGAAAAATATTCAGGATCCACAAGTAACAAAACTTGAAAACTGTTGTCTGCTACATTCTACATGGGAAAAGATTCCACTTCCAAGATATTTAGGATATTCAAATTAATATCCTGAATTCTAGACAAAGAAGAAGAGCGCTTTTACTGAGATTTATCACCCTTTAACCAATTATGCTGTAGTGGCACCATTCCTACAGAAGACTGACCATGACCTATCACTTTTCAGCTACTGGATCTACATGGCCAATACACTTGAAAACAAAGCAACCCCCCCCCCCCCCCCAAACCAAACAAAAAACCCCAAGCAAAAGTGATATCACAAAATGGAAGACAGCTCAGGAAGACAAGCCAATTGAAGTTTGTGGATACTGATATAAAGGGCTAAATTTGTAACGTAATCTTCCTATTTATGATTTTTGAGCATGAAGTTCTTTTTATTACATGCTTCCTTAGTAGCAATGTAGGTTTTTCCCTACATTTCAATACTCCTGCCTGATGTGAGGGGGGAAACATCACATTTGGAGTGGTTTATACTCTGCATTTTTTTCATTCTCAGTATGTTAAGTAGTGTCATTTGTTTAAAGAAATCACTCAGTTTTTCCCTAGCACTATTTAGCTTCCAACTAAAACAGTTTGCCTGCAAAGAATGAAAAAGGCATGTAGCTTTTAAAATGCTACTGTTTTCAACATAATTTATAATCCAGATCACTCCTTTGTTTTTTCCCCACTGCATTCTTTGCCCAGCTAATTACAAAAGTAACTGGATGTTGGCACTAAATAATAATGGCTAATCATATTCATCCTGGGCAATTCCAATTACTCTTTAGTAGCCAGAAATCTTAAAGTGCAATTATACGATTAACTGCTATTTACATCAGAATAATGGCCGTTTGCTACAAGCTGAATAAACCTCAGCTACATTGCTTCATACATGTCCTGTCTAATTGTGATATTAACAAGATCCAGTCCTGTAAAATCTTGGGTAGAAAGAATACATGCTTCTTCCCCACGTCTATCACTTAAACAAAAACCCACATTCCATCTGTCCTGAACAGTAGAAAAAACGGCACAGAGTGCTTCTTATTATGCAATCTATGAAAGTGAGTGATAACATCATACCTTGACAAAGCACCAAAAATACATGAAATTCTTCAGCTTGGCTGAATTTGCTTTACTTAGATGGAACAAAGATGGTAGAAATTTCCAGAAGGCCTTTCTCAGTCTTGCCACTGCAATTGTCAATCTTTAACCTACTCTCTGTTTCTATTGGCTCAAGTACTCCATGGAGCAGCGCGATTGGGCTGATCTGTAAAACAACACTGCTGTCTCTACCTTGCCTCAGACATCTTGCTGCAATGCAGACATTTATTTTTTGTGAACTATAAAAGAATTGTATTTGAATGATTAAAAATAGTGAACTTCAACAGACTCACGATGCTATGTTTCATTACATGCACAAGGGCAGCTTATACAAATATGCCTCACTGTCAGCAGTGTGTCTGGAAGTGCAGATTTGAAACAGATCCTAGTTTAACAAAACCTGTGGGAGCCATTTTAATACAAGCTTTCTGATTGCAGATCACTTACTCCTGCTTCCTCATATTAAACAAATATTATGTTGTACACTATTTAAGACTGAAAGTAAACTGCTAATGTGTATAAACTACTGCTAGGAAAATTACGTCCAAATGTAATTTCTGTTTTTAGGAGCTGAAGAACAGAAACCAGAATAACTTCTTAGCTGCGTTAGCACTTTTATGTATGCTGAAAAATGCATTAAAATTGCATACAAAAATGCTATCACATGAAACTCAGTGGTACAACCCAGCAGTGTTTCAGGTTGCAAACTGAACTAGACATTCTTATAATCTAATCCTTGGAGCCGGGGGGGGGGGGGGAGCTGTTAAGCAAAGTGAGATATTCAAAGAAAGATACCCATACTGGCAAACAAGTAACCAGAGGTAAATTGCTGTTATAGAATGTTATCAAATACATGGCAACCTTCTACAAAAGTTAGCATGTAACTGTGCCTCAGTGCAGTTATTTGCAAAGCTAGCTTAGCTCTAAGTTCTTTCCTAAAGTCATTAATGTGTGTGGACTGTTAAAACAAGTGCAAAAATTATATTAAAAGCACAAAAGAGCATCCTTCTGCTTTTGTAACAATACTGGTGATCACTGAAAAACAGCTTGTTAAAACAAGCATGCAAGTGCTACAATTAAAATCTTACTAAAGGGCACAAAATGTTCTAAATTAGTTATAAATCAAGCAAGTTTGTCTGAGATTATACTTTGTATAGTATCAGAAACATATGCTCATTAAGCATTATTTACTTTACTTCATAAGGTCACTTCATTGCTGAGTACTAGCACTTTCATCACACCTCGAAAGCCTAAGGAACAACGAAAATGTGCTTTACCGTACATACATGGTAATTAATGATCTATGAACAAACAGCAAGTAGAATATTTTTCACTGGCCTGAGGTAAAAAGCAAGTATAAGCTTCAAACTTTAGAGGCAAATTATCAAAAAAATAGTGCATTCAAATTGTATCAGTTTACACATACAAGTCCCTTAAAATGGATGCTAAGCAAATCTGATTTTTTATATGACTAGACTAACCACTAACATTACTTCATCTGCTGGACTAACTGACCCAGTAAAAACAAAATGTTTGGAAAACTATTAAAAATGTTCAGAGAGTAGCATGCTGCTTACTTACCAACTGTTCAAGCACCCATCTCATTTTTCCAGTTAAGAAGATACAACAGGCTGGCAGATTTGGGAATTGATCAAAAAGGAATTTCTTGAAATAATTACGTAGCATTAAACCAAAAGTTGTTTTTTTTTTTAAAAAAAAAAAGGAAAAAAAACAAGAACGAACAACATGTACTACTGTCATGAACCACACATGATTTTATATCCTCTGGAGTCCACAACACAGAACTGTGGCTGATACAGTGTAAAACAAAAAGGCATAGATATAAGGTACATTAATTGAACTATGTAAAAAGAGAAAGCTAACAGTTCAAAAACATTTTCCATAAAGAATAAGATTTGTAAACAGATGTACTGCTGCATTTTATTGAGCAGCAACCCATTTCCAAAATCTGCAGCATAAAAACTCCCTTTTAAAGGAACAAAATATTAACCATACATTGTCCCTCAGAAAGACAAACACGTTGTATTAATTACTCCTGCAAGAAAAAAGGTTCAATAATCATTTTAAATTAAGATAAGCTGCATAAAAAACATGATGCAACAGCACACCACCACCTAGGCCCAATATCTACAATCTGCCATTAGCACTTTTTGCTGATGTCCAGGTTTTTAAAAATCCCATATTTTCTCAGAGATAACTTATCTTAGCTATTCCATTCACTGTTTAGAAAGGTAAACTTGCCTGTTCTTCTGTCTGCCATTATCCCTGCTTGACTCCCTGTAGGGCAGTTAAATGCATCTGCTCCCTAGCTTCCATTTTCTCTTCAGCAGGCATGTGACACAACAGACAATAGTGCTGGCAAACTGCTCAGAGAGAGAAAGCTTCTTTGGAATACCAGGATCTTGATAAACTCTAAAAACACCATCCTCCTGTGAAGAAGTAGGTATGCCAAGGTTTTGCCAGTCTGCAAAATAAAGCTGTGGCTAATGGCTACTAACCATGTGACCCAAGAAAGCAAATTTAAACAGTTCCAACTTAATAAAGTGCTGTGGTGTGAGTTTTGCACAACAAATCACAGAGAATCACACTCTCAACCCACAACTCATAGGTCTTAGAGAAAAAAAAATGTAAAAAGTAAGGCTTACCTCTGTGGATGCATTGTTAACACAGTGTTATGTCAATACTTATAAAACATGGAGGACAGGCTCTCAGTACTCAGGCAGAAAGGGCTTGGCACTTCAGCTTGATGATCTGTCTTCCTAATAAAAGCTAATCCCGGATTGGCTACTTCGGTAAATCTGAATGTAAAGCTTCAGGGGATTGGCTGAAACACTTCCTGAGCGATTATCTTTGTGCAGCTCTGGCAAGCAGGAGCCATCCTGTGCATAGAGAAGACAGGCTAAGCTAGGCCCGTTTCAGCAAAAGAAACTTGAAAAGAAACCCCAAATGTGCACTCCCCGTATAAAATACACAGATTTTCAAGCAGAGGGAAGTGTTCGCAAACCGCCTGCCTGAGCAAATGTATCTCAACATGCCATTACTGAAGGCATTTGGCTATTTTAAACCTGAAGGAGGAAGAGTTCACCCGGGTCACAAAAGCTGTTCTTTATAAACAAAAAGCTAAATTCACTTTGCTGGTGTTCTGCAACGTGTTGCACGGAGAGAGCAAGGCCACGGAAAGAGAGCAAAACATACCAAAAGTGAGCATGCACAGGAGGGACTGAAATTAGTAACTGAAAATTCAGAGAGAATTCTCCTATTCCAGAATTTAAATATATTAACACCTACCGTAGCAACCATATACCGACAGTGTGATTTCTTTAGGTGCTATGATAAGCCGAGCCTTACATAGGAAAAACTTAATGTCTCATTTCCACAAAAAACATCATACAATTGAAATTGCATTATCACAGAGGGTTGCTGACATTCAGTGCATGCCCTCCCTGTTTATAAAAATGCTGCAGAGCACAACCAAAAATATCAGTATCACACCAGATACTGTACTCTCCACCCCCCCCTCTCCCCCCGGCCCCCACCTTTCGGCCTGCTCAGGCTGTTACACAAAAATCTGACTTCCGTATTAGTCGGCTGCAGCTGCAGTTTCCTGTCTATTAACCCTGTAGGACTTGGTAGTTTTTAAGCTACAATACAGGCCCTAAAAAGATGTAGATTTCTCTACGTGGCAAGTTATCTGTCTGCTTTCACAAAAACATTAATATAGCTTTTCAGACGATTTGCTTTACCTTTTATCTTCCACTAAAATTCTGCAAATGAAACAAAATGAGAAAACAGCATGTAAGCAACCAGTTTGATCTTGGGCCAATTCCTAAGCATTTGATTCAAAAATGTGATTCAGTTCCCTTTCCTAATGCAGTGAAAGTGGGAGGATTTATCGCTATGCCAGGAAGGAAGAAAGTCTTAGCTCCAGATGGGGATTTTAAAGGTCAAATCTTTAGAAAGGCCCCAACAAGCTTTTACATTTTTGTCCAAGATTTTGCATCCGTATTAGGTAGCACGACATTATCATTCTATAGCCATCAACAAATCAGATGAAAAGGTGATTCTGAAGGATATTGCATATTATCGAAGGATTATTTATTAAAAAAAAAAGGAGTTGTAGAGGGAGAGGTTTAAGATTAAAACAATAATTATTAAATAATGAGCTAAAATAACTGAAGCAAAATAAACATTCTTCCAATACAGCATGCAAGATCTAGGATTGTGCAAAACAGATTATAGAAAACCCTCTCCCATAAATCAAGGCCAGCTGCAAACAGAATATGCATTTTGCTCTACATTTACTCGAGTGCTAACAGTCTCAGAAGCAATCACCACAAATAAAACTAATGCCCTCCCTTAGCTCCAACCAGCAGCTTTCATGATATAACTACTTTACCACACAAACCTCTTTGCTTGAGAGCCGACATGACGCATAACTATGTAACTCAGTAAAATTAATAATCCTACTCTGCATTGTCCCATAGTGCATTCAGATTATTTCTTGAGATATCATTGTCACAGGAAAACTGCCAAACCATCCTATCACTGTGCTTACATTTTTTCTGTTCTTGCGTGTTAGGCTGCAACAGCAGATTAACAGCCCAGAGTATAAATTCTCATCTCATAAGTAATTCTGGAGTCCCTGCTGGAAGCATTTTCCCTTTTTAGCTTTGGCAATGTTTTTCAGGGCAGGGAGCAGGAAGGCTCGTGGATTACACTGGCAGTTTGTTCTGTTTTAGTAATGTAGCAGAAACTAGAGAGAGTGCTGCTATAAAGGGAATCATACAGCCCACTACGGCAGCAAGAACACCCTGGAAATGCATGACATTCAAGTGCATACTTGCATCAGTTTTAACAGTTCAAACAATTCAGTATAGGTTTCTTTTTAATTGCATACCTAAAGGCCTATGCCACTCAGAGATATCACCACCCAACACAGAAACATCCAAATTTTGATTCCTCCAAGCAGTAAACGTGAGGATTGTCAGCCATTAACATTTATGCTCATTGATTGACTGCTCTACTCTAATATTAGTCTATTAAAAAAAAAAAAAATCCTAATCCCTATGAAGTACAGCAAGGGAGCAAAACTAAATACACTGAATATGTCAATGCTTTGTGCAAACCAAGACCTGACTCTGGGAATGCAGTAATGCTGATGGTGACTGGGAACACTGCCAGACTGACACACTTGGACCTATCAGAGAGGATCACCATGCAGCAGATAGACAGAAGCAGAAGCAGCCTTAGAAAAGGCCCAAGGTCCTATCCTTTTGATTCAAGGAAATGGTGGCCCAAATGCAATAGAAAAATTTACCAACCTTCAGTCATTAGCAAGAACAAAAACCTAGAAACTATATCAGAATACAGCATTTGTGTTCAGCCACTAGGCTACTCTGCTAAAATAGACAAAAGAATTCTGTCAGGAATCAGAAAGGGAAAGCTTGAAGTATCTTTCTCCTTATTTCCTTGTCCATACACATATTTTGCAACAGGAGGTACAAGTCTCATGTAACGACACACAGGTACATCTGGAAAATTCAGATTTTGTCTGTTAAGTCACAATGATTGCATGTCCTACTGCAGCTTGACCAATTCTTTTAAATAGGAGTGGTGAATTTATTGGAGGCGGAAGGGAAAGAAAGGTAAAGAAAACAAAGAAGAGAGGGGAAGCTAAACGCTTTGTTAAAGCAGAAGCAGGGCGGGGAGATTAGATTAGCTAATGTTTGTCCTTTTCAGTGCTTTGGAGATATTAAAGGGAAAACGGCTGTGAGGCAGGGAAAAAAAAAAGGCTAAGAGAGAAACCAAAGGAAAGATGGAAAGCACAAATTCAGTCAAAAGGAAATTAAAAGACAACAGTGTTAGAAGTGCAACATACTATATTTAGAGTTCTTTGCAAAGAACTCTGCCCACTGTGCAGAATCTCCAGAAAGCATGCATATCAAGCCCCACAGTGTTGTACGGGACTATACTACTTAATATATACTGAAAGCCTCAAAATTAAAAAAATACCAGTAAGGAAGAGATTTGTCTGTCTGACAGAAACAGGGGCGTTGATATGTAGCCCTATAGGGGATGAATCATCACTGACAGAGAGGAAACAGTAGGTGATGGACAAAAGATGGAGCTTTAAAAATAACATTTTGAACA
Source organism: Harpia harpyja (assembly GCF_026419915.1). Classification (NCBI taxonomy): domain Eukaryota; kingdom Metazoa; phylum Chordata; class Aves; order Accipitriformes; family Accipitridae; genus Harpia; species Harpia harpyja. The sequence goes on along the minus strand of NC_068940.1, from coordinate 39,757,049 downwards.
GGTACACAAAAGGAAAGGGGGAATGTCATATTTTCCAGGGAGGAGGATGATAATGATGATGATAATAATAATAATAATAATAAAAACCAAACCCCCAAACAAACAAAAAAACCCAGGGGAAAGAATTTGCATTAAGGGCTTGTAGCTTGGTCCTGGATTTCCAAGTCATTGACTGACAACCCTAATTTCTAGAATAAGAACATGAACCATTGTAATTCAGTGTCTTTCCTTTTAAGAGGTTTTTCCACCTTTTCCCCTTTACCCTGAATCTGCCAAAGTATCAGTAACTGCTTAAAGACCAGAAGATAAGACTGCCATCTGATACAGAAGCCACCAATAAATGTCTATAAGGGCAGTTCCCAAATTTTTAAAAGTAGCCTGGATGCTAAAATTAGTGACCTGCCTAAGAAGGTTGGTAATTTTGTAAATCATCAGAAACTACTGGAGAATATGTTTTTGCCAAATAGGTAGCTGATTTGCCCATAAGCTTAAAAGGCCTTGTGGCCAGATGCATGCATGCATTTGTCCTGGGTAATATTTTTGAATACTTTTGGTTTACGTTACTTGTTCTGGATCACAATGGTCACTCATTGTTTGCAGATTAAAAAGCTGATTTTGTTTGTAATATACACTGAATATCTGGTGCATTATGAAAGTTTCTGTTGACAGCCATTTTTAGTATGCTGTGCAACTGCCTCATGTACATTTCCTTCTAAAGGAAATCTCCATTCCTGTTCAATCATCTGCCAAAAATACCTGGGAAAAAAAAAGGAAAAAAAAGCACCCTTGAGACCTTTCCTTTAGCAGCTGTAGCTTTTTAAAAGAGGTGCTATAGCCTATGTTATCCAAAGGCATAAGCCCATCTATTTCATCCCTTTGATGCCCAGTTTGAACCAGTCTCTCCAAAATTTAACAGTTGAGAGCTGGGCTGTTGGATATCCTGTATAAAACAGGATTTTCATTATTATATATTTAAATTATATGCTCTACATTAAAAGCCTAACAGATATAATTTGTTTCATATTTCATATGCAGCCCAATATTTTTTCAGTTACCTGGAAAGCAGCTGTGAGACATATGCAGATATACTGCATGTCAGACCTGAAGCATGTCCACTACGCAGTTAAACTGCATGTGTAGCAAGTGGATTTATCATGCCTGCGCTGTGATAACATGGTAATTAGTCCAACTCACTGCACATGCAAGATCTGTGTCTATGGGAATGTAGGCACCCTGCATGAAAACTAGGTACAAAATCCTGAAAGAAGTCTGTGTTTTACCAAAGGATTCTAATGCTTAAGCGAGAGACATCCTGCATATAGCACTTATTCTGACATCAAGGTCCTTCCAAAGAAAACAGAAGATATTCACTACTCTTAGGGAAGAATTATTTAGGACCAGGTCTGGATAATGCTAAACTCTAGTCCTATTACTATAGTTTCTTTTTCTCTTCAGATTTTTTCACATTCAGGAATCACTTGGTTAGCAGTAATGATACGACTTTTTTTGTTGTTTTGGGATTTTTTTTTCTGATAAAAGCTGATTATCTCACAGAAGGCTCCACCAGCTAAAGCTCATACCAAATATGTAAAGTGATAGATTTACAAAAATACTGTTATTACAGTGATTTTTTCCTGTCTCCTAGGCTTATATCTTATCACAACCCATAGAAGATTTAGACTATATCACTCTCACTTTTAATCTCTTTCCTGCACCTTCACACACTAAATTTGCAGTTTGGCTTCAGTTTTAAGGCTCTGCATATTCACACCTTTCTCCTTCCTATCTGCTATTCCAATTGCTATATTCATCTCATTTTTGTGATTTGCCTCTCACCAGCAAAAAGTCCTTCTTTCTTTTTCCACCACAAATGTGCAGTACAATCACTTTCATGAAGGCTCAACCCATAGTTTCACCAACTTTTTTTTTTTTTAATTTTTTTTTTTTTTTTGATCAGGCATACTAGGTTAAGCATCTCACCGTTCCTTCCAGCCACAGCAGTCAGCTCAGTCACACTTCTAGCAGAACTGTCTGTGTGGTTACATGGAGAAAGGATCAGTGAATCAAATATTTACTGTGTTAACTTTAACCCGGGAAAAGCACCAATTCACAACAGTTCACAACACTGCTGCTGTAACAATTGTAGTGGCATGACTGAGAAAGCAACAGTGAGCAGCTCGAGAGAATTTAAACAATCACTACCACCACTAAAAGAAATTTTTCTGAAACCACATGATCAAGCACTGCATCCATATTTCCACCAGAATTTGTGTTATTAACTATGTTTTCTTCATGCCCAAATGACACTGTAGATCTGTCTTTGTCTCTTCAACCTTATGAAAGGGCAGGATAAAGAAAGCCTTTGAAATATAATCATGTCTCTGAAAAGAAGAAACACGTTTTCCAGCTGTGGCTTTGTCTTCTGAAGCCAGGTGAAAGACTTGCCCATAATTAGCACACATTTCACTCTCATTAACATCTGCATAAACTGTTGAATTCATTTTAGCATCTTTACAGATTATTATTTTTCATGCACTATTGGCCTTACAGATCATGTTTACTAAGCCCTCCTAATCAGGTCACAGAAATGAGGACACTCCTGACCTAATGCCACTGTAAAGTTTTTTCCAAAAGGGAGGCTTACTGTAAAGAAATCTATACCCACATCAAAAACCATAATTCTGAAAGGGCAGAAGAAGTCATGCTGTATTTATTCTACTTGCCAATAGCATAATAAAATCCAAGTGTGTGTTAATTAGGTACACAAATAAGTCTTAATTATGTGACTAGTCTGCAAGCTTTTTTATTAAATGAACTTCAATACTTTTTTTTAAAGCCACAATAACCTTGTATGACATTGGAGTGGACAGATGTCAGAGTTTAGGCAATTCAAAAGTGAAGATGTATGCAACATTTCAACAACATAAGGAGCAACAGAACAAAAGTATAGGGGAAATAAATACATTTCTGCTTTGAAGCTACTATAGGTCCAAAAAGAACTCAAGCACAATTGTCAATCTACCCTTTTATAAAGCATTATTCTGACTTCTTGTATAATAGTCTTTCTTAATCCTGGCTTTTGAAGATATGTTGGAATGTAACATTCCAGGCACTAGAATGCATACTGAAAACAAATTGTGGTGTTACTCTGGATTTTAGAGTGTCATTAGTAATTCAGGAAATACCAAGGTATTTCACAGAAGAGGAAAAAGAATTCTGCAAATATTTCTTAAGCAACTCTATGCAACATCTATTCACAGGTGGAGGATAAAATCAGTACTGCAACCCCTATTTTACTGTCTTTCAATCTCTCAGCAGTATTTCTCTTAAAATCATTCAGATTCCAGTCCTGCAATTTGCACATTTTTAATCTCTTCTGTGCATTCAGATAACTGCTTGTTCTTTCAAGGGATATGAGAAAGTTTTGGGAAAACAACCAATGCTGGTCATTAGCACTACACAAATATTTTAACACAGCAGAAAAACATGATTCAGGAAAAAAAAAAAAGATTTCCTAGTTGTTATAATTCTGACTCACAGAGCATTTTTCTTCATCTTTATATGATGGCAGAAAAATACTTAAAATACAAAAGGAAAAACTATACCACAATTCTAACTTTAGGATGCAAATCAATAAAATTTTTATGACCTAAATAAAGCCTGACAAAAGAGATGCTTGCAACTCACCCCACCAGAATAATCTAATGTGGATACAGATTATCAACTCCTTGACCACTACTGCAGTATCATGCTTGTAAACCTGACATAAACACTAATTCAGAAAGATGAAGAATATGCTTTCTGAAGTGCAAAGTTTTCAAACCAGAGACACTGCCCATATGTTTTGGGTCCAGTACCTAAATAAGGCCTTAGAATTTAATTAAACAAGATGGTTAAGTTTTATATTGTCCTGGTTTCAGCTGGGATAGAGTTAATTTTCGTTCTAGTAGCTGGTATAGTGTTATGTTTTGGATTTAGTATGAGAATAATGTTGATAACATTGAAGTTTTCAGTTGTTGCTAAGTATACTAAGTCAAGGATTTTTCAGCTTCTCATGCCCAGCCAGCAAGAAGGCTGGTGGGGTGGATTTGGCCTGGGAGGTGTGGATTGCTGCTCAGGGACTAACTGGGCATTGTTTGGCAAGTGGTGAACAATTGCATTGTGCATCACTTGTTTTGTATATTCCTATTATTATTATTATTATATTGCTATTATTATAATTATTATTTTCATCCTTTCTGTTCTATTAAATTGTTCTTATCTCAAACCACAAGTTTTACATTTTTTTTTTTCTGATTCTGTCCCCCATCCCACTGGGTGGGGGGGAAGGGAGCAAGCAGCTGTGTGGTTCTTAGTTGCTGGCTGGGGTTAAACCACAACATTTGTAAAACTTTATCGCCACTGAAAGGGGTACTATTATTACCAATCCCATTCCCAGCTACATATTCCCACTCCTTCCATTGCACTGGATTTATTATTTGTAGAACCCTGCAGCGAGCCAGTTCAATTTTCTCAACTAGCAGAAAACTAGATGCAATGGTGGGGTTAGACTCTGCAGCCACAAATAGTGGAGGAAGGGATATTACTCCTTTCAACAGCTAGATCAGTTCAAATTGTCTGCACATCCCGCTTTTTCCCAAAGTCACTGCTACAAAAAGAAAATTACATACAAATATTGACCAGTTCTCTGGACCTTCTGTGTTTTGACTTCTCAATACTTCTCACTCATCTACAGTGTTCTGGGTAAGATTTGGGTAAGAGCAAAATGAAACTTTTAGCACTTGGATGGTTCTTTTTTTCTCTGTGAGAATCTATACTAAAACCAAACCAAAACCATAAAATACAAAACCCTTAGTATTTTTGCAGCAAATGCTTGTGTGTGTTTACATGTGTATGCAATTGTTTAGGAAAACTTAGATCTTGGTGGATGGATAGCATAGAATACCACCAATATTACAAACTGCACCCCAAAAATGATATTGACATTTTTTCTGACAGCCCAGAAAAGAACAAAGGGACTGTATGATGAACAAATACTATGCTCTCTTTTTAAGAACTGAGCAGCTGTATAAGGAAGGGCTATCAGCAGAAAACTTGAAATGCAGCTGTCTATAATTTAAAAATATAAAAAACTGGTCCTATGTAACTCATGTATAATAATTTAAAATTCTCTTTAACATTGCTTCTATTTCAAAGATTTGTAAAGCAAGTGCTGTAACAGGCAATTTCTAAATAGCAATTTCTTTGAAAGGTAAGGTTGTCATTCCTGCTTGTTCTTAGTGGTTTTTTTTTTAATTGAAAGTCATCTACATAAATTTTTACATGATTTTGTTCTTCATGTTAAAATATGATGAAAGTTTACATAATTGTCCAACATTTAAATATTTCTATTTTGTATAGTTTTTATAAGCACTTGAAAACAATGTAAATTATTCAAGGGAAAAACAAGTTCTAGTGCAGAACAACCAGTCTTGTCCTGTAACTAATTTCAAACCTGCAAGCTGTTCTGCATTTGTTGTCAAAGGACAGTTTTTTAAGATTGGACCCCTGGACTAAACATCTCTGTAGCTTTGTATATAGTGTATCTGAACTGTTCTTCACCTGCTTTTGCATGTAATCTATTGAAATTGGATCCTGATCTTGATTTGGATGTTTCTACGGGATAGGTATTTAAAAATAAACTTCTTTATACATACATAATAAGGACATTTTCCCCAGACACTTAGTGAAGAATTAAAAAAATTATCCATTTCTACTCACTCGGATACATTCCAATAAAATACCTCTATTACATCAAATGACCAAAAGCTGTTTTCCTTACTTTTTGTGTGGAAAGGAGTGGTAATAATTTCACAGATTTGGCTGTTCTTTTCTTTACATAGTTCGCTAACTTTGGTAGAAGTGTAGCATCCCCTAGCGTTCATTTTTTATGTTATTACACCGGAAAAAAATGCTGGCAAATAATCTCATACCTAGCAAATGCTATCCAAAACAGTTTTTGCCATAGGATTCAATATTCATTTTCACATCGAGATTTTAGCAGAGAGATGTCACTGATCTGCCTGATAACCATAAAAAAGCCTGAGGATGAAGTTTTCCTCAAAGGACATAAATATATCTCACTGTAGCAGCCTGAGGAGAAGCAATCAAAGAGTGTGTTTAAACCTATATACTGGTTAGTGTCAATACCAAGACTATGGATAAGCCATCCTATACTGACCTGCGTGGTTCTCATATCAGCAGTCACCATTCTGGGCCTCCAGAAGAACCCTAGCCAGCAGTGTTTGATGCTTTCTTAGTGAGGTAACCATGGAACAATCTGTCCTACACTTTGATGGAAAAGAAGAGCTCACATACCTCGTATTATGCTAGGGCATAGTCTTCCTCCACCCACATCAAATGCTCATGTGTAAATTTAATTCTAGGAAGACAAACAAGCAAATGCAAAGCATTTGAAGTAATTGCCAAATCCCAGTCCAGACATGTTTTTGCCATATAAGTTGCAGTTAAATGTCTAGTACTATGTAAACAAATCTTAGTAAACATGGATAAAAAGACAAAGGCTAGAAGCAAACTGGTTCTTGAATGGTGCAGCAGCAGACAGAAAATATTGAGGCAACTGGGACTCCTCCACTAGAATGCATAAAGCAACCACCACCAGGGGACACTCACATAACCCCAATAATTATACATTCAAAAGAGCTCAACAGACCCATGACAACAATTTCTGGAGAAAAGGAAGGCATATGGGCCCTCAAAACACACCTCTAATTTCATCACAAATTATGGCTAGATTTCTTCAAAGTTCTGTCAACACTGGATGACATTCAGAATTAGTAGGCTTGCACAAAGCACGTGATTTTTTGAGCTATGATATGTCAGATTTAAATGCAGTTTTGCTACAAAGGTAACTAACAATCAGGCAGATGTGTCTGAGCTTTTGGATCTACATTTTTATTTACATTAAAAGTTAGCAGTTGCAACCAGAATGTCATTCATTCTGAACTGAATATATTCCCATATATGTTAGAAAATAGAAAAAAAAATTATTTCTCTCAAAGGGTATGACAATCATACTACTATAGTTTTACAAGTTAATCAAAAAAGGACATAATGGCTTAGTTCAGAGTATCTGTGTTCTCTGCAGTAACCCAATAAACTTAGAGATCTAATTTACCTAAAAATGCCATGCAGTGTTCCTTAAGCTTAGAAATGGGATAATTTCCAGTCACAAACATTTTTCTTTACCTCTGGCTGATTTTCTTGACATCTTTTTAAGGTTGGGTTTTTTTCCCTGGTGGTGGGAGGAAGCCACCTCACCTTGATAACATTGAGCATATAAACAAACTATAAAATTGATCCTCCTCTGGATGGCATGATGACACTGTTTTGTCAGCTAAACTGATAGAAAAGAGCTGTACTACAAACAGTTTTAATCAGCCTTTCTAAGCAGAAAGATGTAGTGCTTTAGAAATAAACTTCTCCACCTGTCAGCAGCATTAAAGAGCTGCTCAGTTTTGGAATTAAAAAGCCAAAGGACTTTATTTAGTCCCATTCCCCCCAAAATCTTCCTATGTCAACAGAATAATTCAGACAACTACAGAGATATCTAGCAATACTGTAGATGTCCTAGGATATCCCATGTGGCCTCTAGCTTCTACTCCCCAAGGCCAAAAGTCTCTCATAAGTCCCATGTCATATGTGTCAGCCCCACAAAGACATCTCAGCTCCCAGAGAGCACTTAAAATTATAATAGATGCCTCTATTTAGGAAGTTAAATCCCACCCTTTAAAAAATTCTTGGACAATATGACATAGTTGGGGTGCTGGTTAATAGCTACCTGGAACATTGAGGAATCAAGGCTTTCACTCACTCTGAAGAGATGCTATGCTTTTATCACACAGGCTATACAGAACAGTCAGAATTAATATATCCAGGCAGACAGACAAAAATTTACAGAATTCATTATTATCTCACCTGGCTTAAACTACCACAGCTGGTTTGTGAATTTCTATACAACACTACTTCTTACAGAGAGATGTCTTTATTGATGACTATTTAATCTCATTAATGAAATAGTTTTATGTGTTTACCATATAACAGGAAAGAACAATAATTTTCAGAACAAACTAATCTTATGAACATAAGTAAAGGAAGAAAGGAAGACAAAGCAGATGCAGGGCATTTCTCCATGACTAAAACCCTTATAAAATTCCTTACAAAATTCTAACATATACACAGTGGAAGCCACAATAAACACATCTTATATGATACTCCACTAATCAATACATTTAAAATATACATGTCACTAAATCACAGAAGCATAAAATAAAGTCACTTAGCAGTACATACAATAATTTCTCCTCTTGTGATCCCAAGCATGCATCTTACATTATTCCAGCCAGTAAAATACTATAGGCTACATCTTGCACTGTTTTGTACATGCACACTATCAGGAAACATTTCTTCCCAACATTAATACCTCACTGGCTGTTTGACAGAGTAAGCAATTAAGCTGAGAGAAGCTAATTTGGTAATAGATTTTGGGCGAAAAAAGAAAGCAACAGAACAGAAATAAGGCTTGCTCTCTGATATTGTTACAGTGGCAAGACGTCTGGTTTTGGACAGAAAAGTGAAGAACACAGATTTTTTTGTATTTTTTCCATATTTGCTTTTGTGGGTTTAGGTTATACAAGTTATATTTATACCAACATTAAATCCCTATAGTTTCTACTTAGTAATTCTCAATTTTTCTTTAATGCTTAATTGGTGTAATCATTGCACAGAAGAGAGATGATGCTATTATTTACAGAGAGTAAGAACAGGTGCTTATACAGAATATTGGTCAACAGCTGTGATGAATATTCACTGTTATAGGATAAAAGCTTACAAGGAAAAAAAAAAAAAGAAAAAAAAAAGGAAAAAAAAAAGTTCCTGAAAGAAGGATTTCAGGGTTTCTGTGCATCTGGCACTTAGCTATTATTATTATCTGTGCTGCCCAGGCTTGATTGGCAAATTGCATTTGTGTGATCTCAGCCTCACAGTTTGCAATAGTCTCACATAAACTTTCAATTTGTAATACAAATAGTAGTAAATCATGACACTAAATCCAGGATTAAAAAAAATTCTCCTCTCAACTCCCTTCTAGAGTTTGTGTCTTATTGTACTTTTAGGAGTCATAAAGGTCAACAATGGATTAAATTTTTTTTATTGTTTTATCCTATTTTAGGAGACTTGCTGCTAGGTGATTCCACATCTAAGCAATACCGGTGTAATATGTTGACACACTGCTACAGAGACACTAGCTCAGCAAATTTCCAAGAAAGTATAATGTATATTTACAAATATTGACTTAGGTAGAACAATCCTTAGAATGCTAAAAAAATTAAGGGAGTTTATCACCCCAGATAAAAGATAAAGAAATATCAAATTTAAAAAAAAAGGTTTATTTTCAGTTTCAATTATTTCTAATCATTAGTTTTTCCTTGACAGACTACTTAATGTATTAATGCATGAATTAAATATTAGTCTTTGCATTGCAGGATCATCTATTTAAATGTCACTTTAATAGCTTATTACATAAAACCCTAGGGTGAAATCCAGGCCCTATTATCTCCAGTGAGTCCAGAGTTTCACCCAGGACATTAATCTGTTTTTTCAATGCATGGAAATTATAGTATTTCAAGGACAATAAAATCCTTTCTAGGCAAATTAAAAATTATTAATATATCTAAGCCCTTCTTGTGTCTATTGAGTAAGTTGTGAACAATAACAGTTAATAGAAATGTTAAGTTGACAGAAATATTGAAGGGAACTGAAAGGGTTTTTCCAACTGCAGCCTCGTATTTCATTTTTCTTTAGTCTGTTTTCTTGTATTACTGTTACTACTTTGCAGCTATCAATACCTTGTTTTTTATATAAAACACTTTATAAAAGCATTGCTCTGTCCATTTAATAAATGGTTAAAACATGGAAGGGAGAAATTACTTTCCCCCCTGAAAATTGCAAGGTGAATTCAGCATTACGACCCAAGTGATCAGCTTGGAATATAACAGAAAGGAACACTGGGTTGAAGAAAAGGATGCGCATTCTTTCTTCTTTTTGAGTGCAAACATCCAAAAGGCTCTGGAAATTGTCCAGTGTTTCTTCAGCTGATTTCTGCTTTCACGATTCCTTGGTGAATCATAAGATGCAGGAAAAAGGCTTTAAAAACCAAGCCTTTTCACTCGTTAGTTAAACTACACGCTACCTTCAAGCCAAAATAAAAAAGTTAGACAATATCAGTTATTAAAAGTTAATGGGCTGTCGTGGTTTAACCCCAGCCAGCAACTAAGCACCAGGCAGCTGCTCCCTCACTCCCCCCGCCCCCAGTGGGATCAGGGAGAGAATCAGAAAAAAAAGTAAAACTCGCAGGTTGAGATAAGAACAGTTTACCAGAACAGAAAGAGAGAAACTAATAATGATAGTAATAACAATACTAAAATGATAATACTAATAATGAAAGGATTGGAATATACAGAACAAGTGATGCACAATGCAATTGCTCACCACTCGCTGACAGATGCCCAGTCAGTCCCCGAGCAGAGATCCCCCCCACAGGCCAACTCCCCCTAGTTTCTATACTGGGCAGGATGTCACGTGGTATGGAATATCCCTTTGGCCAGTTGGGGTCAGCTGCCCTGGCTGTGTCCCCTCCCAACTTCTTGTGCCCCTCCAGCCTTCTTGTCGGCTGGGCATGAGAAGCTGAAAAATCCTTGACTTAGTCTAAACATTACTTAGCAACAACTGAAAACATCAGTGTGTTATCAACATTCTTCTCATACTGAACCCAAAACATAGCACTATACCAGCTACTGGGAAGAAAATTAACTCTATCCCAGCCAAAACCAGGACATGGGCTTGAAAGGGATCTGGGATAGAACTAGGACTTGAGTTTCAAGGTCCATTCTGCAACAGGTAACGTATGTTGGTTCTGCATAGTGCTATTATCACTGGAGTGTACAGGCATGCACTCTGTAGGCACGAAAATAATACTGCACCAAGACAGGACAAGGGCTTCTTTGGAAATAATGCTGATAGTAGGGAGTTCAGCAGTCTAAATAATTCTGGAAACCCTATCAGCTTGGCTGTGAGTTGTAACAACACAGCTTCACCAACCAGGCTGCATGGTGCTTATTTGTGATACACACAGATTTTGCTGTCAAAGTTCCGATTTAGGTCTTAAGTAATACATTTTTTTGCTCTGTTGAAAGCCCCGCAGACTTTCATAGCCTTCAGTCTGGCAAAGGTAAACATGTATGACTACTAATAAATGATCACAGCTCATTGTTCTCATTATAGTAGATTTATAAAGGCCTGGCTGAACATCATTGCTGGCTTACCTTCTTTTTTTGTGTAGATCGGATTGCAGTGGAGTTTTTCAAAGACCAGACTGGATAAAGTCATGAGCAACCTGGTCTAACATAACAACTTCATCATGCTTTGAGTAGGAGGTTGGCCTAGAGACTTTTTGAGGCCCCTTTCAGCCTGAATGTTTCTATGATTTGAAAATAGTATATATTTTTGTTTGTCTACTAATGCAGTCTAAAACTTTCTTAAAGTTCAGCTAAAGTAAGCCTGGAACACTTGTGTTTTTTTCTAGCTATGAAGTAAAAGAATAGTTCTAACCTGTGCTTTCATTCTTATTTATGTTTTGGTGGCACTTTTTAGTTATTCAGAAAGAATGTAATACAATAAAGAATTTACTTTATCGGCAGAGTGGGGGGAACATATAGAGGAAAATAGTTAATCACAAACTACTACCAATTATTGGATCGTTGTGCAGTCTCCATCTATCATATTGGTAATTACTCCAGACTTTCAACCTGCCTCTAGTACAGATGTACATACTGTATTTGAAGATATACTTATTCTTCCTTTATTAGCCAGTCATTTAAAAATTTGGAAAATAAGTATAAAGTGCAACTTTTTGTTTGTTTGTTTTACTGGTACATTATTAACCCATCAGGAAGGAAAGGGAAATGGTTATGATGAGGATAGGCTCATACCAATGATAATAAATACTTTTACAAAATAAAATGCATATGTGAAGTGTTTTCTGGAAACATTTTAAGAGTGTTTAGCTTAAATTTTCCCTTAAATCTGCCCCAGACATGGCCAAAAATGAAAAAGCCTGAAAACCTAAGTCACTAATTTATTATCATTATCCAAGCTGTAGAAAAAGTACATATTGCTCTGACAATATAATATTAAATAGAAGTGTTTACATTTTCTAGTTTCTAGAATGTAATTTCTGAGATAACACTTTTTAATATAATACTTTTAATCAGTTGGTGATCTTGAAAGCTGCTCCAGAGATACCAACTCCATTCCAAAAGGGAAATGCACATTACAATAGAAACAACATGTAAGTGCACGAAGATGTATGTGGAAATAGTTGATTAAAGATTTATATTGCATACATCAGTTGATTAAATGATTACCATTTAAATGAGGTAAACATAAATGCTGTAATACAATGCAGGTTTAGTGCCAAGCAGATATATATGAAATGCACTAAACATGAAAACAGGGTTTTACAACTAGTATACACAAACATACAGGTTTGTGGGGTTTTTTTTTAAGGTATGTAAAAGTAGATTCTATTCAGACAAGAATTCGACAGTATCTGAGAATCTACTTACTACATTAAATAGCAAAATCCTTTTAAACTCTATTTTTGTTCAGCTATGTGGACCTCTAAAATACCTTAGAAAGAACAGCCCAACTAATACTAACAAACAGAGGCTTTCAGCATAAGTATGAGAAATTTAAGCATTTAGACATCAAAAACATCTTCATGCCACTCTACAATAGTAAGATAACATTTTACAGGATTTATAAATAGCAATTTTTGACTGAAAGATTTTACTGAAACTCCAATAAGAATGGCGTTTTTCTTGTTACCTGAAAGCTCATTCCAACACTACATCTTTTTAACTGTACAGCCAATATAGTACTAGGAAATAAATCAGAAAATAATTTTATATCAAAACTATAATATGGGTTTTCTACATAACCATGCCCCAAATCAGTCATTCTACTTCTAATTCACTACCTCCCCCTTCTAGAAAATATTTCATGCCATGACAAAAAAATTAACTACATTTGATTTTCTAAATACAGTCTTACAAACTAGTTTGTAATCACTTCATCACCTAATAGACACCCTTTAAAACAAAGAAGTGATACTAGACTGCAACCGGATTTTCAGCCTGAAAGGATGAACCAGTCTCAGAATGAAACAAAAGGTTTCATAAAACCATAGAGATGTAGGAGCTTGTATTCAATGTACGATCTCTTAAGAATGCACTACTACTTTAATGTATGCAGCAGTTGTTCCACCTGCTCTGCAAGTAGAAAATTTATTTGCTTAATAGATTCTAAATAAAAACTGCAATCAGTCACCACAGAAATTGCACATCATTACATAACAGCCAGTAATTGATTACCAGATGCAGCCATTGAACTGGATTTCTACTTTTGTTCTTCACAGAACAGAAAGATAGCTTTTCACTCTTACATGCTACCTAAAGTCTAGTACCTGTTCCTTTCCTGCCTTTCTTAAGGCTCTACAATCATCATTCAATTACATACCATAGTAAAATGACTTCAACTGCTGTTTAATTGTAAAAGGTTTTTTGATGTATGGTTCCCATTGAGAATTTTAATTATAGGGCAGAGGCAAAAATCCATACTTGCTTTGCTTCCCCTGTCCCAATTATATGACCTACCCTGTACGTTATTAACACAGTTTTCTTTTTTTCAGAGATAGTAGAGTGTCAAGAAATAGAGTTCTCAAACCGTAGCACAGAATCTTCAGAATTCACTATTGTACATTTGATGCTACAAATGTTATCCCCTTTTTGCACAGTTCCATTTTTGTAAAACTGGGAACTTATGCAAAGACTAAATCCCAAGTTTTAATTCTTACAAAATAGAAGCCTGCTTTGTAGTAGTTTATGAAGAGAAAAGAGAAGCAAGAAATACCATACAGAAACATATCAATCATTCATCTAGAGTCCTTTCTGTAAAAATGACTGGACAATACACTTTAGAGGAAAGTCCAAAACTACTTCTTGGTATGAAAAATTATAGTGTGACAGAAAAACTCCCTTCTTAGCTCATCTGATGATTCCTTTATACCCAAATAGACAATGATTAATAGGCTCTTGTAACTTTAATCTCAGTTACTACTGTTTAACTAGATGTTGTTGGGGGGGTTGTTTGGGTTGGGGTTTTTTAATATATATATTTTGTTGCTACTGGATATTTTTTTGCTTGTCATTAAATGCCATTTGTTCTATTGTATTTAAGTTTTGCTTTTAGGTAAAGAATAAGTGAAAACATCTGAAATATGTATCTTGCACTTTGTTTTACTTCATATCTGTCATTATCCTTCTCAAATTAAGGTAGAACCCTTTATGCCCCATAAACTGGAAGTCAATTAGCTTTAGGAAGATTCTGCACAGGCAAAATGCTTAGCATAAAGAGGATGTTTTACAAACATATACACTGGAAACCCCAATCTTTTTGTACTTTGCCTTGTAAAACCTGTATCTTAAGAACAGACAGACAGCAAAACAGGCTCAAACACCTCAATCCCTCACCCTCAAGTATTCCTGGGCCCAGAACAAATCAAGGAAGATCATCCTCTCTTTGGTCACACCCAGGTGATACTTCCTTTACTGTTTGCCATGTGACTGTAGCTGAGGACTGCAGAGAAACCACCTATAGATTCTAACCTGTAAGTCAAGCAGAACACAAAGCAAGAACCTCTGGCAGTTCAAAATTTGCCTGCAATTTTGCCTGACACTGTCATTCCAATGGCTGTTTGCCCCAATCTTACTTTTATAATGTTTTACTGTACACATCTCTTCTGTTTTTCCCAGCTTATCCTTTCCTAAGTTATCTCTCCTCCCCCATCCCAAAGTCCCAAAAGAACACAATGAATGTGTTTTGATGTCATTGCACTGCTTACGGGGTATCGTTCTTCCCCAGAGTGAATCTATCTTATCTACTTGATCCTAAATTCTGTTAGATGGAGTCTCTGTGCTATTCTGCATTCATACAATGTCCAATAAAATAATAAAAAATAAATAATTAAAAAATCCCAATCTTTGATGGTCTTTTAACACACAAAAGGAAATCATATAGCCAATGTACTTGCCTTTTGATTTTTAAACTGTGTTTACTTACCCCAAGACAATGACTGGATCTTTTTTCTTCTCTGAATTTACTCAAATTCTGAATTAGCTTATCTTGTTTAACTGAAGCATAAAATAAAGGAGTCATTCTTAGCTATTTCTGTGTAGTCAAGCAGATCTCTGGTTGCTTTCTACAACTCTGCAAAAGACATTAATTTCATTTTGCTTTTTATACAAAAGAACAACAAAACAACAAAACTTAATAGCAGACTAAATATTAAATCCTATGCAGGTGTTTTCAACCTAGGTGGCTAGTGGGACATAATTTTCTAATATTCTGTTTAATTCCTTGACTAAATACATAACCATGTACATAACCATAACATGACAAACCAACAGCAAAGTGGAAATCTTTTCTTAACTGGAGGCTATTTTTTTTGTTTTGTTTACTTTTTTACTAGAAAAAGCAACTATGAAAATAAGAATAGCTATGGTTGCTAAGTTCGTTTGTTTAAAGGATAGGACAATGGATATGACACAGTGGGATGTATGAGAAAGGGGACCACATATAACACAGAAACTGTGGAATCAGAGACAAAAAAAACCCTTTGCGTCTTTAAACCTGGGATTTAGAGCTTAAATAACAGACACAGAATTATAGACCACACAGGAGCCAGAAGAATAAGTGGGTTGTCCTCATGTAGGTCCATCCAGTTATCTCACTTTCCAAACATTGGATAATCTAAATTCTGAAGAGATACATGAGAAAATTAAGTGTAAGTAATAGAAGTATGGGCTTTCACTGGTCTCTTTTTATACACATGTACACTGCTTTAAGAAATAGTTTATTTACTTTCCAAAGACATAGTTCAGCACACTAGAGTTTTATCCAAAAATTCTATCATACACATAGTAAGTAAAAGGGGACACTTCACTACCTTACCATGATGCTGTCATGAGGAGAGGAGGAAAAACAGAACCTGACCACAGGGTTCTAAAGAGTAAAATTGTGGTCTGCAACATCACACCTTTTTTTTTTTCCCTTGCCTCCTACACACAATGTTTTACTGCAAAAATAGGTTCAAGCTTTTTGTTAATTGAAATAGTCAGTTTAGACAACTGTGGTCTTCTCTTGAGCATACAGCACCTGTCTATACTAAAAATTTAGGCTAGTATATATAGAAGAGCAGAAGTCACTGGACATGTCTTGAAGCGTGCACTTGAACACTAGTTTAATATTACTATAAATTATCGTATTTGATTTTCTCATTGTAACTCATGTTCTAAATCTTCCAAGTCTTGTAGCTAGCAAATCTGCCTCAAGATTAATTTTGCTAAGATAGTGTAATTAATAGCTTAATTATGCATCTTAAATTTGAGTAATGTATTAAATCTTACCTTGTCCTAAAGAAAGCATGCATCTATGTAAGCGAGTAACAAATCATAGAAGTTATCTGCTCTTAAATTGCTTTAGTTTTGTTTAAAAATAAAAACTCATTGTTACTTGTTTGGAACTTAAGCAAGTATAAGAGCTGAAATTTATGCTGAAAGGAAAATTATCTGCAAAGCTACAAATGTAGAAGCTATACAAGTATAGAACAATTCTTAAAGCCCTACAGCCTACTGTAGTAGGCTGATCTTCCAGAGTACTGATCTTCTAGAAAACCATATTGCCAGACAATGAAAATCTAAACTATCTTGCTCACTCTGATATGGTCCAAAAAGAATGTTATCAATTATATCAGATTAGTATGTTCTGGGTTACAAAATGATGTTCCAAGTTCCTGTTTCTTGTTTCCCATTCCTATTCAGCATTATTTGCCCCTTTTTCTAATGTGTTCCAGGAAGAAATGAAACTGTTTTGAATCACGGTTAATTGTCAGTCAGGATTATTTTTATAGCTTTAAAAAAGAAACAAGAAGCAGCAATTATGCTAAACGATAAACCAGTCATGATTTGTAAACAACTTATTACAAGTATTTAATTTTTAAATCCTCTTTTCAGCTGAGAAAAAGAACATGCATGGCAGTTGCTTCCCAAATAGCACATGTGCTCTGTAGCAATTCTTAATTTCAAATATAAAATCCAGTTTCTGAATATATTAGTCTGAAACTCAAAATAAGGGTGGGAAAAGGAGTACGAGCATAGTAGCCAAACTCAATGACTAAGCAGAACATTTAACAGAAAGCAAATTCAGGCATACTAAAAAATAGTTTCAGTGAGCATTAAATATTTAATAATCAACATGTAGCAAAACTACTTCACAGCTGAACTGTATTTTATGTCATATTTGGCAACTGGATCCAGGTGGATCCTCTCTTCACTGGAATCAGCTGAGGCCACACTCAGTACAGCTGGGGAGACACCCGGTTGCCAGATGGGACCTAATTTTTATTTTCTCTTCCAACCCTGTTCTCTGGGATGCCATGCCACCCTCTGGCCTTCACCCTTTCCTTCGTTGACATTTTTTTGATAAATTGGTATGGTTTTCCCCCTGAATTCCAGCTAGATAGCCAAATGTCCGCGTTTTTAGGATTGCAAAGCACCCTGAATCCCCTTTCTCTCCATTTTAATAGGGAAAAAAAGAAAATGGGAGTTTCTCAACAGTTTCTCCCCTTTTGTCTAGCCGCAGGTGAGAGAGCGTGGCTGAACTCTAGAAGGGGATGATGAGGAGCCGCTTCCCACCACCTAGGCAGGCCGCAATCCTGGGACACGTGAAGAGAGCAGACCGACCAACGTGCCTCGAAGGCTTTACGAGAACGGAGCTACCTGGCCGCCACTGGAGCTGCGGCGAGCATAGCCTACACAGAGGCCAGACCGGATCGAACGGAACCAAAGACGCTAGCTCCACTGGGCCTCTGCCGGCGAGAATCTCCTCAGCGCCCAGCCCGCCTCTGGCACGAACCAAACCCCGCCCACTAAGGTCCGCAGCGGCCGTCAGAGCGAGCCCCACCCACCCGCATATGGGATTGGCAGGAACCGTGTCACTCAGATCGGACTCCCTCTCCCGCCGCAAGTGCCCAACTGCCTTCGAAACACCACCTCCTTAGAAACGGCTCTTCCAGACCGCCTAACGACTAGTTACCAGGACTGCCAATCATAAGCACTCTTAAGTTTGATTGGCTGGAACTCGAAAGGGGGTGGGCCTTTCAGGGCCGGTGGTGTTTACCGTGTGTGAGGTAGCGGCTGTTGGGGTGCAGGGAGAGGTACCGCTCCCCTTGGTGGGGTTGCCCGGGCCTGGGAGCTGTCACCGCCATGAGGTTCCGCAGGAAAAACAAGAGCCCGGCGGTGCTAAGCCATGAGTTCGTCATTCAGAACCATGCTGATGCTGCATCCTTCCTGGTGATGGTCTTCTTGCTGGGGCTCCTAGTGGAGGTACTGGGCGGGGTGAGGGGGCCGGTGGTTGCCGAGTCGAGCAGCACCTGGTCCTGCTGTGGGGCAGCTGCGGCGCCCTCGGCTTCCCGCTCTGGAGCTTCCCCAGTACGTCCCTCCGTTCGCTTCAGCCTCGCTGCCAAGCAGCTCTGCTCTATCCCCTCCGGCTCGGTCTGCCTTTTCCCTTCTTCCTTGCAGGGTTATGTCCTCGTTTCTTCTCTGCCCCGAGGTCTAACTCCGTGACGCTGTGCTCGGGCCCCCTCCTCTCCATGTCTCGGCTGTCTTCCGCGTGCAGCAAGTTTCGTTTCTTTCTGTCCTGCCCCAGCTCACGTACTCCCCAGTGCCTTCTCTACTGAGTTGTCTTTGCCAGCTCCCACTCCCACTATGCAACCCCCTCTTAGCCTCTTCTGTCAGATTGCTGCTCTTGTCTTTTCTGGTCCGGTTTTCCTTCATCTCTGCATGTGTTTCATTCCTAGCACCCTCCCATAAGGTCCCTTTTACTCAGTTCCAGTCTCCTGAGTTACAAAGCTCCTCAGGCCCCCCTTGCTTAAAGCAGAGTTGTTTTATGTCTCTTTGTTGTGCCTATTTACTTTCCCCCCCCCCCCCCCCCCCGGTTCAAAAGTCCAAGTGGTAAAGCAGTTAGGAACACTTATAAAGAGGGTTTCAGTCTCTCATGATTTGAGCATGCTTAACTAGATGGTAGTTAAAAACTGCTGGTCGCCCTTTTGCACCACTGCTCAGTCCATTGCTGTCATTGGCTCAGCTCCCTAGCGATGGATAATCTGAAGAAAAATGTGGGATTAGACAGTCTCAGCCCAACTTCTGAATTCCTCTTTGCCTTTGTATTTGAAAGTTATTATAAAGCTTATTTCCGTGTGCAAGCTGCTTATTAGTTTCTGGGGTGATGGATTAGGTATCTTTCTTGGGCATCTTTTCCCCACTTTTGGGACAAAAGCCTTGTGTGTGTCTGTGTTGCTACGTGAATATTTTATGTTGGTGTAGAGTATGGGATAAGGCTTGGTAAATAGAGTTTAAATTCTGGATAGTCAACTTAAATACTTTCCTGAACTATTATTGTTATTACAACTTAAATACTTTACTGAAATATTTCAAAGTTTCCCATCAGTTGGATAACATTAAAAATCTGATCATTTTAAATTAAAAGTACTGTTAAATTCTGAGATAAAATACTTACATGTAGATGTTCTGTGGTGTTGGGTTTTTGGGGGGCTTGCTTTTTGTATATATCTTGATCCACTTCTGAAAACATTAAGGATACTGGACAGAAATAGAGAAAGCAGTTGTGATGGTCAGATGATTTCCTTCTAAATGGTGGACAAATGCAGTATTGAGGTATAATAAGTTGTGTCATCTATGGAAGAGTATGTCATAAAAGTTAATATATTAAATGTGGAACTCAGTTTTGGGATTAAAACAATAGCTAGGAGCTTGACAACTCAGGTGATGAAGGCTTTAAGAAAGAAAGTGAATGTCTGCACCTGGGATTAAGTAAACCCTGTTTGGGATCCCAAATGGAACTTTTTATGTACTTTTAAGAAGATATTGCTCTGTGTCCTTTTGCTGTTAAAATTATGTTTTCTGGAGTTCCATCTCTGAATTCCATTTGTCTTAACTCAGGCTTTCTATACACCACAGAAGTTGTATTTCTGTGACTCTGCAGGTATTGGAAAGGACTGTGCAGCTCCCCTGGGGTGAGCTTTATTCTTTTGATTAAGGTGATTTCATTTAGAGGAAAGAGTGAGTTAATGTTACTTACACCCAAGGATAATTAGCAAATTATCTCATTTCTAGTCAGCGTAATTCTAAAAGTTCAAATGCACACTAGACTCTAGTGTAGCTTGTGATAGGCTTTTATTGTGCTTGTTTGAATATATACTGTTATACTTCTTATTGTATAATTTAAACATCGGCATCTCCTTTTTGATGCAAAAGTTACTTTTCTGATTGAGACACCTTTGCATTTGTTATGCAGAGGAACAGTGGTGCTATGTAACAGGTTAGACCTCTGTATTATACCTCTGCCTCATTCACTGCAGAAACCATACCAGAGTTATTTGAATGAAATCTATATTTCTGTTGTTCACTGTCTAGGTCTTACACCACTTTTATAATGGGTAATCCAGTCTGCCAAACAAACAAAAATACTGATGTTTTTCCAGTAAATTTTGGTGACATTTATCATGATTCTATATTGAGTGCTTCATAAGTGTTACTGAACTTGTCTACACAGCTGTTATGTCTATTTTCTTTTGGTCTTGATTTCCTTTCTGTATTAAAGTAAAATTATTTTTAGGTTTTAAGTTTGAAGCACTGAAGGGCAGCTTTTTTTTGTTGTTGTTGTTGTTAAATCAGTGCTTTTCACAGCATTTTATGCTTACTGTAACTTCAGATGCATCTGTCAATGGCAGATTTCCTAATCTAGCCCATGGTACCATAGGTTATACACTAATAAGCTAAAGAATGTGTAAATGAAACTTTTCAGTTCACTACCTATTGAATGATTTGCTTGGGCTTACATAGTACTATAGTAAACACAGGGTTTTCTTTTCTAGGTGTCATGGCATTCAATTGCCCATATCCATGAGACCACCCAATAAACAACAAGTATGTTAAAATTATGTAAGGTTGTTTATGCACCTTAATTGTACTTTCCCATACCTTAACTTTGCTGATTATTATGAGGTCTATAGATGTGTGTAGGGAGATTCACTCTGATTATAACATACTGAAAAGTGGCAGTTAAATTTTAGTGTGTTAACTGTTATTTTCTTTCTTCTTCCTTATCTGAGAATATTTATAGTCTTTTATGTGCCCAATCCTACTCCTTTTCTTGACAACAGCGTGAGCCTTGTCTTCTAAAGAAACCTTTCTTTTAGTCTTTATGGTTCTCTTTAAGCTTCTAGTATCATCTTGGAGTGTTTCATATGATTTCTTTCTTTCTAGAACAATTTACATCATCTTTGTATCTGTGGCTATCTTACCACAGAATACCACTTAATGGGGCTCCCATACTTCCAGCAGAGTGAAATGCTTGTAGTATTACATTGTATGCTTCACGGACAAACAGAAAACCTAACTTGCTGGGCTCTAGCAAAGATTCTTACCACACTCTTCTCCCAAAGAGCACAAAAATAAGCACTTATTCTTAGGAAAACTCCCTAATGAAGGGGTCTGCTTGAAGCTACATGGTGCTGCCTGAATGCCCTTCTACAAGGGAGACTGTTGCTGTGGGTCCTGAGTGATGACTTTCTGAAAGCAAGCATGTTTGTTTTAGTTAGGTGCTGATGACATCCATACCTATGTAACTATGTATATTTTTCCCTGTCTCTCCAGGAGCAGTTGGCAATGAATTTTTTGCACTCTCATTCCATGAACACTTTAAGTTGGTATTGATGCTCTGGCTGCTTATTCTCCCCATCAAGGACACAAAAGAACTTCTGTAGCTGAGCAGTGCAGCATGTTAGGAAATTTATCTGTGTTAAGATTAATAGGGTTTTCTCCTCCTCCCTGTTTTGCTGGATCAGGTTTAACTCGTATAATTTTCCTGTCCAATTCACCACACCACTGCTTTTGATGGCACAAGTGTGGGACAGAGACAAGAAGCAACTAGCAGTAAAGAGAAAGGCAGGATTGCTCCTTTTGATGTTAGTGCTGGCTTACAAAAGGTTAAATTGTTTGTAGAATTGCAGTGTCTGAAAGTCAATTTTGTATGCCAGAAAAATTGGTACTTTCACTTTCCTTAATGAGACTTCCTCTTAAAAGCACTCCAGTATTATGACTCCTCTACTGCTTAATTTCACAGGTGCACTGCCAGTGTACTTAAGCGATTTGCCTTCTCCCTTTTCTGGCTACAGAGGATCTTCTTTTGCATTGTTGTGCCTCTTGCTTACTTTGTAGCTGGATAAATTAGTGCTTGTTTTATATAGCCCCAAATGTTATTAGCTACACTTTCAGAAATTAGATGGTGTGACATCTGAGGAAAATAGCTTTCGTTTTTTTAGTTTATATTTATTTGTTTTAAGTCATATCTATGAAGATCAGTTTAACAGAAAGCACAAAACATACAAGAATGTATTGTTACATCAGTTTTCAGATTATGCCTGTTGTACTTGTCTGATTTATGAACTAGATAACTGAGTGCTTGCAAACATAATAAATGTATTTGCTATTGGCAGTGTAGGATGTAATTCCATATTGCATTTTTTCTGCAGCAAAGAAACCAGTTTTGTTGTTGGTTTTTTTTTTTTCCCCTTCCACTTATATCCCTGTGTTATAGCTTACCACTCTTTTAGTTACATCAGCATAACTGTTTTTGAAGTTGTGCAAACCAGATGATGAAATGTTTTCAACTAAACTAAGCAAACATATTTACCTCTTACCACTCGGCTGTAGGGTCATACAGTAATCCACATTATAAACAGTTCCATTGTTACAGCTAAGGGCTAAATATACTGCAACATGGGAATGGGAAGGCATTTTGAAGAGGTAGGGATGGCTGAAAGTGCTGGGGGCTTTTTGTTCGGTTGTTTTTTAAATAAACTATTTTTGCCACTGGAGAAAAAGTAACAATAGAAGTATACCATTGGTTACTTTGATTGTACTGTAATTTTTAGAAAATGCTTGATTTATCATACAAGAAATTGGTGGATCTTATCATTCTACTATGATGTTTTGAATATTCTATTTACTTATACGGACACTTAACCAGAACGTCACTTTTTTTAATACCTTGCAAAGTTAGGTGAAACTTTCCATCTGATTTAATCTAGAGAGTCTTTTAACTTTTGAAATAAAAGAAAGCCATTTACACTTCTAAACGCTTTAAAATGTTATTTAGTAGAGTTAGTGAGTAATTTGATCCTTGGCTAAAAGGACATAATTCAAGTCCTGACCCTATGCAGCAAATGTTAAAGGATTTGCAACAAGGTGAGCCTCCACATTTGTGGGAGATGAATAACACTTTCGGGACCTCTTTGATTTAAATTATGTGTGGGAGAACATTTGTTGATGGCATAATCTCCTAGTTTTGGGTGTTTATAGTCTAGCTTTTTTGAAAAATCTGATACTTTTTCCTTGTTTCTTTTTGAATTTCAGGCCCCAGCCAAGAGCACCATCATCTTTATTGCTGTGCAGTACAATGTCACCTATACCATTGGTGAGATTAAATCGAATCTATTTTTTTTTCTTGTAATGCAAGAGCTCAACTATTAAAAATTACTCTTTTTTTTTTCCCCTCAAGACTTCAATTCACTTCACTTTTATAATGTAGTAGAACTCTCATATTTGTCTGTCTGCTTTTGGATTTACTAATACTGTATTCACTGAAACTTTCTAGTGTTTTCTCTGTTGCTTGTGAATAATACTGGGTTATTTTTCCTGTAGTTAACACTGCTACTAACTTGCATTTTGATGTGAGAAGCATGCATTCTTTCCGGTTTTTGATACAATCAACAGGACTAATCAAGTAACAGAATATTTTGGTAATCTTCTATGTATCTGTTGCTTATTCATGATTTCTTGTATGTCATTAGCAATAGATTTGTGGTTTATATTTAAAAAATATCACATTATTATTCTCAAGTAACTGATGTTGCTGATTCAGTCATGTTTTTAAATAACAAAGAGAGACAGTACTGATTCTTTTTTTTCCCCCCAAAATATTTACTTTTTTTAATCTTTTGTACCTGCTGCACTATATACAGGAGTGGTAAGCAGCTAATGGAATTTCCTTATTTGATAACTTAATTTTTTTTAATAGTATTGATAACTTTCAATTCTTTCCAGGAATTAACCTGCACATTGTCTTGGAAAAAATAGGTACTGTGGTAGAATTATTCCAGATGGGGAACTAAGGTCCAGAGAAATTAGCAAAAATCTATGACTTTTGTTCTAATCTTGACTTCCAAACTTCAGACCTCTATGCTATGACCGTTTGAAATAATGTAGCACTGACTGCATTTAGTATGTTCAAAATAGTGCAT
Source organism: Harpia harpyja (assembly GCF_026419915.1). Classification (NCBI taxonomy): domain Eukaryota; kingdom Metazoa; phylum Chordata; class Aves; order Accipitriformes; family Accipitridae; genus Harpia; species Harpia harpyja. Next base: position 39,732,490 of record NC_068940.1, on the reverse strand, counting down.
TGATCAACATTGCAGTAATGCATATATATTATTTTTTGCAAATGTTTTCTGAGATGATTTATGTTGAACACTTGAGGTGTACGCAGTCAGTGGGCTTCTGTTTTACTGATATTTGAGCAGCATCAAGTAGAAATCTTCCGTAGCGGAGACAAAAGTAAAATCCATCTGTCAGTTACCAAGATGCCTGTGATGTGACTTCTTCATAGTGTTTGGTGCATGAATATGTGTGTATGTATGTGTGTGTGTGTATATATATACACACATACAATGGAATGAACAAGGTATAGCTTCCCTTAGTTTTAATAGGAGGTGTGGATGAGTTCTGCACAAGCAATTTTGAGGTCTCGACTCTGGCCCTCTGAAAACAATGAATATATTACTAGTGAAGGTCCATTTTGGGGGAAAAAAAAAAAAAAGTGCTAGGAACTAGGCAGATACAGCATTTGCTATGCAATTACTTGTTCATTGATTATATCACAAGCTGCTCTCAAACATGGAAGTAGGACATGTGACACTTAGAGTTACATGGATGTCCTGTGCATTAGGACCTTAAGGTACCATTCATGTTACAGGAAGCAGTAATTGCTCCCTTGACACCTTCTAGCCTAGTTTCCTTTAGGGGAAAAAAAAAAGTTGTTTGATGTCTGTATTTCTGCTCTTTTGCATTTGGACAACACAAAGTTTTTGACAAAGGGTAGAAGTCTTAAAGATAACAGAATTCCTTGATATTTATGAAAAGTGGTGGCTGTATAGATGAAACATCCAAGTTACTGCCCCCTCTTAAGTGAAAGCAGAAGAATATAAATGTTAGACATGCTAGCCTGTAAATCAGGATGTGTGGCTCTTGATGAGTTGCAGTACAAGTTCGTTCTTTTCCATTGCAGTCTCAGATGCGTAAAGAAAAGTGAGGTGGTTGTAATGGGTCTTTGTGGGCCAAAGGAGAGACATTCCTACAAAATAAGGCTTCCTTAGGTCTACTGCTCCTGATACGTGCTTTTTTTAATTGAATTTCATTTGTAAGTTCTCCCACACTTAAACATGGTAAATACAAACATTTGAAGTACTTTTGTAACTGTGAATGTTCTCTTTTTTTAGCAATTTTGTTTTTGATTTATAGGAACGTATTACTAATCCTGGGGAAGTTGTTACTTGCCGATGTGTTGAACTACTAGGGTTCCTTGCTATATAGTTTCTTTTTTACTACATATAGTCATGCTTCTTGTGATGGAATCTCATTTGGTCTTTACCAAAGTATAGAGCATAGGGTGTTGGTGTGTGTGGGGTGTTGTTGGTTTTTTTTTTATTCTTTCTTTTTTTTTTTTAATTTTTTTTTTTTGATGGCCTAGATGAAAGAAATGGATTGAAGCTATGGTTCAGTGTATACTGCTCTCACTACTTTGTTCTAGGCTTAGAACTGTGTCATTGTATCAAAGGAAAAGAAGTTTCAAGTTATCTAATCAGGCATAAAAAGTGATTTTTCAAAAACGTAAAACTTGTAACTAGTATCCTGTATCAATTTAACATAACTTCCAAGAACAATGGTCACTGCTGCCCTTTTTCAGTTGCACAGAGTACCCCTTCATAAGAATGTAAAAATACACACTTTGGGTTTTTTTGTTGGTTTGTTTTGTTTTTTTTTTTTTAGATGACAACAGTGAGCAGTTTCATTTTTATGACTATGGTCCAAAAGACTTTGCCACAATCTTCTTCTACATGCTTGTAGCTATTAATCTGCATGCTGTAATCCAGGAGTACATATTAGATGTAAGTTTATTACTGGGATATAACTTATTTTATAAACATGTTATTTTTAGCCATCAGTTGCTGAGAGTTTTTCTTCAAGTTAAGTGTAAGCTGTGGTACAAGGAATGGTTTAGCATTTAGAAGCCCTGTTGTGATCAATCCTTTTGTTCTTTGACAAATATGTGACTAGACCTTGGTTTAGTGGTGGACTTGGTGGTGTTAGGTTAATGGTTGGACTCTATGATCTTAAGGGTCTTTTCCAACCTGAATGATTCTGTAATATTTTTATAGTGATATTTCCTCAATTTATTAATGGTATAAACCACTGAATCTTTCTTTCAATCAATATAACATATTTTTCTGTAAAAACAGACATTAAATGTTCATGCCCTACTAGAAATATCTGTGAACGAGGTCTGCTGCATTAGATTCATAAGCTATATTCAGAAGATCAAAAATGAAAATTACTACAGTGATGGATTTCTGTTTGTCAGCTGAGCTTCACCTTAAAGAGGGAGCTCAAACTTCATTGTGTGCTCTTTTATACCAGTTGCAAAGTAAACTGAATTTGTTAAAACCATTGTGAAGACCATCTATTATTGAAGGGTCTTAGAATGTCTTCACAAATAGGGCATCTAAGCCACAGAAGCTCAAATGGTTTTTGAGTGTACAAAGAGATTTGATAGTGGCAAGTCTTACTGAAGCTAATCGTGATACAAAGTGCTGATCAAGGTCTTAAAAAGTGGGAGCTATGTATTTTGATTTGAGGAATGGGAGATTTGGGAAGAAAAAAAATAGAAAAAAATTCAGGAGTGAACACTAACTCCCAAATAGCTTGCTTGTTTTAGAAATTACATTTATTGATCTGCTTTTTGTTTCTAGAAAATTAATAGACGTCTGCATTTGTCAAAAACAAAGCACAGCAAATTCAATGAATCAGGACAGCTAGCGTTTTTCTACTTGTTTTCATTTATATGGGGAGCAAGTATTTTGAATGCAGTAAGTAACAGTCTATTTGCTGTTTTTACTTAAAAAATAGACTTCAAGTATTAAGAAGGTCCTTAAATCAATGGCCTTTTTCTTTAGGAAGAATTCATGATGAACCCAACCTCACTCTGGAAAGATTATCCCCATTCTCGTATGCTGTAAGTGTTCTATTTTCAATTTGAAAAAATCTGGTACTTCACTGAATAGTTATCCACCCCAAATTTTAGGGAACCACTAATAAGGTAGTGACATTGGTGCCTTGTAAGAATGGCAACTAGATGAAAATACTTTCTTCAGTTTGAAAACTGCCAGCTGTTTTATCCAAAGGTAGTTTTTGATGATTTTAACATCTGTCCAAGAGATACTTACATGTGTTCTTAGCTTTCTTTAACTTAACTACGGTAGCTGAGTTAAAGTGGAAGTGTTTGCAAGATAGGATATATAATAGGACTGCTGAACTCTTTCACACTAAAGAAGCATGTTTGTCGGAGACTGAATTTTCAAATTAGAGGGGATTTATAGCTTGATTTTTTTTCTTTTTTCTTTTTTTTTTTTTTTTTAAGATGACTTACGAAATTGTGGGTTTTGTCTGCCCATCCCCCCTGGCCTCCATTTTTCTCTGGCGAGAGTATGATAAAGGGAAGGGGGATAATATGCATATTTTAGGAAGGGAGTTCCACTGCTCACAAGATAAACTGTTTCGGTGTGTTAGGTTTTTTGTTGTTTTTTCTTTCTTACTGTCTCAAAAGGCAATTCAGAACTTGCTATCAAGAAGATTATGGATGCTAATTCAAAAAACTCACCACAGAGTTGTTTTGTATTTGAGGTTTGTGTGATTATGGAATCATAAACTATAATGAGTCAGAATTAATTTAAGATAATGAAATAAAATCTTCTATCTCATGTTGAAAGCTTAAACTCATCACCTTGTGTCTTCTTAACCTGAATTATTGTTTAGTTTTCAGGTAAAATTCTTCTATATTTGCCAGATAGCCTATTGGCTTCACGCACTGCTGGAGCTATACTTCCAAAGGATCCGAAAGGTATGGAGAGTTGTTGTCAATACAGTTAATTAAATATATATTCTTTCCAATTATTCATATTAATATTTTAGCTACATAAATATCTACATATTCTTTTTTGTATATTAAGTTATTTATATAGTATTTCTATATTAATTGCTTGCATTTCCTATCTAATTTAGTCCAGGTGGTCTATAGGTTTTGATTCAGATAGTCTTTTCAGAAATTTGTACAGTAGTGTGAAAAATAACCAAACCTGATAAATTGTATTATTTTTCTTCAGAAAATATAGTTAAACTGTAACAGCATTTATTATAATTTTTCTAATTTTAGGAAGATATTCCAAGGCAGCTATGTTATATTTGCCTTTACATTGCTCATATCTCTGGTGCCTATATATTAAAGTAAGTATTTGCATGCCTATTTTGAATAGATAGATCTATTTTCTTCATAATTTCATTAAAATTCCTAACTTTTCTGTTTTATAGTTTGCAGCGTTTGGGGCTAATTCTGATGGTACCTCACTATTTAGTGGAACTCATTTTTCATGCCTCACGTCTTTTCTACTTCAGTGATGAAAACAAGCAAAAAGGGTAAATCTTGCATTTGTTAATTAAAAGGCAGAACTTTGCTTAATAATTGCGTATAAATGGATTTGCATGTATGTAAAGGTACTCGGGCAGCAAATATCACTTGTTCAATGTCCAGTATTACCTGCTTTGAATCCACAAGCAAGTTATTGTCATTACATAGAGTCAAGGAAGCAAACACACCAGTTCATGATCATCATCATAAGGTTTTGCTGAGGCTTTTGCTGAAGTCCCATCTCAGATATCTATGTATTGGCTTCTGATTCTGTAAGTTGCTGTTTGCTTAAATGTTCATAAACTTTGTATGTAGGGACATCTGTTTTTAAAAACAGTTAATCAAAGAAGTAATAAAAGCAGCATTCCCTGTAAGTTCTTGCAGGTCTCTCTCCTTTTGTTAAGGTGAGAAAGGGAGGTAACTATACAACAGAGAAGGTAATGTCTCAAAACGTGTAGTTGATGTCTTGAATTATACATCTCTTGATTAAGATTCTCAAGTATTCTGAGAATTAATGGGTAAAAAGTAATGCATTTGAGAATGGAAGGAGATGGGGAACTGAGATATTTTAACTGAGGCATGCTAGGAAGGATTGGATACATTTCACCATTTGAATGTGAAGACTTTTGGAGGTTCCAGTTTGAATAAAGCAGCCTTGTCCCATTTATGTGTTCTTGTCTCTTATTCTTTCTTCCTTTTCTGAGCGACTGCCCAACTGGAAGATATTGTCACGAAAGCCTTGCTTGCTTTCATGCCGTCCCTTATATATAGGTAGCCTCCCTTGAGGCAGTGTAATACTGCTGCTCTTTCTGATCTTTTCACAAGGTTCGTTTGTGGCGCTCCTTTAAGCTAATGTTTTAAATAGGTATACTGAATGTTCTTTGCAAAAAATCAATGTCTACTGATGCAAATAGTGAAAGTGCAAGAAAGTTAGTTTATCTTTCACTTGTATGTCATACTTAATTGTGAGGTTTTTGAAGCTATGAGATTATCTGCTTTTCATTATATGCCATCCAAAACCATGAAGGTTAAATATACTGATTAGGAGAACATATTTTTTCTGTCTTATGAAGATTCTAATGGTCAGATAAGCAACTATGTCTGTCTTTGGCTGGAAATCAGTTATCCCATGTGCAACATTACCACAGTTTAAATAACTGGAAATGGAAATTGGTTTTCATAGCTGATGAAATGCAGAAGCATTTGGGGCATTTTATTTCTATTATAACATGTAGCACTTATAATGTGAACTGTAGAAACAACACAATGTCAAATACTAGGTATTTTTCCTAGCTCAGAATTTATTGTTTCTTCTTACAGTTTTACATCCAGACATTGTAGCTTTCTTCACACCCTTCTCCAAAAAAAGATTTTGAGAAGAGTTGCTTTTTAAGCAGTCTTGCTTATACTGTGAGAGATTTGAAGTATGTTTTCTTTAAGTTTGAAATCAGTTGAATGAGCTGGATTTTTTTTTTTTTTAGTGGAAATTTTGGAAAGATGTTTTTTTCACATTGTTAGTGTCTCTTTTAATCCATTCATCAGTCACAGGATATGAAGTCTTTTTCCTATAGAAATCTTTATGTAATGGCAGTAATAATTAATTTTACAAAATTGGTATTATTGTCAGCTTAATAAAACTGTTCTTCAGGGTTTTTTTTCCACATCCTGTAGTAAAAACTTCTAGATGCTGAAAATTTGCAGGATGGCATCTCTGTTATCTATAAAGTGAAATAATTGTCATTTGTTACTTATTAGCTATCTGATTACCTTTCTGTCCTATAAACATCTGGCTGTTAAAAATTGCATATATTGTCTTGACCTTCCAACTGTTTAATAAATGTATATTATACCTTTAGCATCAGCTTTCTAGCTTTATAGCATCACCATTACTTATAAATGGCTTACAGCATGAATGCCAGCTTGAGATGCATCTTTTAACTTCATTGTACTTTCTAGTCAAAAGATTGTGTAATGAGGCAGGACTGAATGTTTGCTGATGACCAAGTTTTTCTGTAATTATTGGTCCCCTCCATGGACATTTCCCTATCGTTGCTGAGAGAATTTTAATGAAAAGTTCTTTGTATGTTTGACTTTATTGAAAAGAAATGGACTAAAAGGGGAAAGCATATTAATTTCATTATTTTGTTTTCAGATTTACCATTTGGGCTCTACTTTTCGTAATGGTGCGTCTTTTGACCCTAACTTTATCTGTCCTCACATTTGGATTTGGTCTGGCAAGAGCAGAGAATCCAGGTTTTTCCATAGCAGATGGAAACTTCAATGTACTCCCTGTGAGGTATAACAAGGCTAGTAGACATCCATGCTTGTATAATGTGGCATTTCAAAATATCTTTTAATAAAACAAACCAGAATGATAATGTGTTTTGAAGAATTTCCCTGGGTGCTGCTTTTCTCTTATTTTTAAGGGAGGGGAAATTTTGTTCTCTTTTCTATCTTCTTTTCACAAAAGTAGTAGAATAGGATTTATGGGAAATAGAAAAACAAGAAAGAAAAAAGAAACTTTTTAAATTAATTGTTGATAATCATCCAAAAAGCCTGGGAAATTCATCTCTCAACTTTTTTTTTCCCCTATGTCTATACTGGACATAGTATCATTTGGTGATATTAATACCCATAATTTTTTAACTATTTGTTTGGTGCCTTCCTAAAATATTGTTTTGTATATCTTTTATTCTTGCTTGTTAATTTTAAAATTTTATTACTTTTGTAGCATAAGCTCATCACTTTAACATTCATCCTTATAACTTAATGCCTGTAATCAAGTGTGTGGGAGGGATTTTGAATCTACATGATTTTTCATTTATAGATTGCTTGGCAGAAGAGGCCTCAGTGACACAATTTCCTATCGGCCATTGAAAGCTATGGTCATAACTCCTTGATAAACCTGTTTGCTTCTAGCAATATACTTAGATACAATTTCCATTCACTTCTTGTGTGACACACCTTGTCTTGGGTAAAGCCTTCTGATACATCTGGTTTCCTATGGTAGGAAGATTTTACTTGTTTTGATAGCAGACTTCTGGAGAAAAAATAAAATAGGTACAGATTTGCAGTCTATTAATGGTTAACTGAAACTTTTATCTAACTGTCTCCAAAATCTCAAATCTTATTAGGATTGGCTGCCTGGGTGCTGTTTGTCTAACACAGGCCTGGATGATGTGGAAATTTATAAATTTTCAGCTGAAGAAATGGAGAGAGCATGTTAAGAACCAGATTTCAAAGAAAAAAATAACTAACACGAAGAACAAACGAACGAAAAAGGAACCAAACAGAGGTCAGTGGTGTAATATTTTTTTTCAGATATTTCTAGGCCAAATGTTTTTATACCAGATGTATCAGCTTATATCATTCCTTTCTGTAAAAGAGCAAAAACATCTGTCTCCTGACATGCAGAGAATATAGATAGTGTTATACCTCCTTCAAACATTAGGGCATGTTGTTCTCTAATTCCATATTGCTAACAGGACAGCACACAGAGTGCTAACTGTATGAAGTGTTAGCCCTGGGTAATTTTCAGGATTATTCACTGAACTCTATGTTAATCTAAACGCAAGGAACATTTCGTGAAACTGGGCTTAATGATTCCAGGGTTTTCTTTCAGTTTTAAATCAGTCTTTTACAATACTGCTAAAAATTTTTGTGATTTAACATCATTAAAAAAAAAAGTATCATCCAAAATCCCTACTGTATTTTGTAAGTTCTGCTTCTATTATGTTTCAAACCATTAAAATTATGTTTGTTCTTCTATATAAAGACATATCACGTAACAAACATCAAACCCACTGGAAAAGAACTCCAAAGGAACATCATAGTAGCTGGCAAAAGACAACTAATGGAGAAGGGCTTTTAATTAAATGACGTTGTATAATTTCCAAATTCCAATGTTATATCGATTTTAAGTGAGTTAAATAGGAGTTACGAAGATTTGGTAGAGTGAAATTTCATATTCTTGTTAGCATGCATATATATATATAAAAAAAATATAAAAAAAAATATATAAAAATATATATAGAAAACACTCAATAGAGTTACGTATGAAAGACTGGGAATCACTTCTGAGATTTGGGTAGAGCTTTGAAAAATGCAGTTTCTTGGGAATTTTACCACAGGCTGGCTCTCTTTCTGAAGTTGATCTTTATGTATTGGTTCCTACTAAGAGGGGTTGAAGCTCTTTGCATTCAGAGATTACTAGCTGAGTCAGCATTGGCTGAAACCAGCTGAAAGATTCTAGGCCATTAGGGTGCTCATGACATTGTTTTTCTTTAGCATTCCAGAGCAGCCTTTCTGTTTTGAATGTAACTGCAGATGCCTTTTTTCTTTTTTCTTTCTCTAGTCTTGCAGATCCTTCTCTCCTTTCCAGATGAATAACTTCATTGCTTTTCTGTGTTGTTTTATGAAATTAGCACAATTCTTAAGTTCCCAAGATGATTACAGTTTAGAGTAGCAGAAGTGACAGTGTTTGACTTCTTGTTTGCTTCAATTGAGTATAACAAAGAATAGCACAGGCATTATAGCTCTCTGACTGCATATGTGGAAAGATGTACATTGTTTATCAGTTTATCTTATTTCTACTTGCAAAAGTATTCACACTTGTAGAAATATTCTGAAGGGGAGCTTGGGTTCTACTGAAGCCAGTAGTTTAGTTGCAGGCATTAGCTGTAAGTCATTTCTTTAGTCTACTTGAAGGTAAATAGAATCCTTTTGTCCTCCAGCTCTTAAGATGAAATTCAGACTTGTTTGCAGTTAATGTGTCTTTACAGTGGTAGGCATGATTTGCATAGGATCCCAACAGTATAGGAAAAGAATATATATTTGAGGTTGTTAGGTATGGAGAGCTGTGTAGCCAAAATAATCCAGATTATGCCATTTATACTATAAATGCCAGATTTAATTGGCAAAAGAAGGACTAGAAGTGTACAGTAAATCCTTCATATGTTGCTTTGTTCCATCTATCCTGTTGCAGCTTCTCTTTGTGCTGTGGCCTGAGCTTCTTAAGCTAATGACAGACAAAGTTAGTAAGCGTGAAATGGCAGACTGTCTAGGATAGCACATGCCGTACTGGTGTAATACTAACAATGCTTTAAAATAGGAAAAAAAAATCCTAAGGAATCAGTAAAAATTATTTAAGAAATAATGAACAACTAAACTAAGATCCTGGTTAAAGGGTAAGGGGAGAGACTAACTACCACCTAGCTCAAAAAATGTCTGATAGAAGACACCACAGAGTTCTAAAATCTTAAGTTTTGAGCAGGTAAATAGCAAACTACTCTTTGCTGTTTCTCATAACATAAGAATAGACAATTTTAATGTAGTAGCATATTTAAAACTAACACAAGAGAGATGTAAAATACAGAGAAATAATTTCTGCAAAAGTATGGATTGAGATTTAATTCCTGGGTTTCAGTCTGTCAGCGGCTAATAAAACAATGGTCTAAATGCAAGTTAGACCTTAGGAAATCACTAAGGTTCCCCTGGAACCTGAAAGAAGTTATGTTGGTAGGACAACTCTGTATTTGCCCCATTTTTAATACTACTCATGAAGCATCGTTCATTCCTGGAGATAGGAGGCTGGACTTAGAAGCAACTTTTGTCTGATTCCTGCTCATATCAACTTTGTATAGTCAAAGTTCTTAAACATTTTATGTACTTGACTCCAAGTTAATGTCAACTGAAGCAAATGCTTAAGCTTCTTTTTTTTTTTTTTTTTTTTCCCCTGGTCTAGTTTCTATATGTTTTAAAGTGAAGAAGAATTGTGTTTGTTTACTATACTTTAATTTAAAATTACAGCTACCTTTGTCAATGGAGCAGCAAAATCAGAATGTGGAGCATCGCCAAGAATAAGAAAATCAAAACCAGTATGAGAATACAAGCTAGTATCAGAAGACAACATTTGACAGAAAAACATTTGACTTAAAAAACTGAGACTGCAAAGCTATTATTTGGATGTCTTATTATTTCAATAGACACTATCAGGTTATATTTTTTAAGTATTTTTGTTAATAACCCTACATTTATGACAAGATCGTCTTTGATCTACCTTAACCCAGTAGTCATCTTAGCTTTAATAATGAAAACACATTAATTGGTTTGAACTTCTGGTTCTGTGATCAGAAGTTATTACATTTCTGTAATATTTGCATTACACATGCTTCAGAAGGCTAAGTTATCTGTCTATTCATTTGTGTTTACAAAATCAAAATTCTGTACCAAAAAGATCTTACCATGTCTGTGTGTTTCCCCCACTCTTCCCTCCCCAAGACTTTTTTCTTTATTCATCTTACATGGAGTAAGAGGTATATCTGAAGTAGCCTGGTAAAAAAAGCAAAAATTGTTCTATACCTGATTTCTCTTTAAAAATTACAGATTTTGAGAGAGGGCAAATTCTGACAGGACATCACTAGTCATTTTTCAATATAAAGGTGAGACTAATGTTTAGTAAAGATGCAAATTGTGTGCCTTGGGAAAAACGCTAGACTGCCTGTTGGATTTTGCAGTGGATTGTACTGTCTTGTATGGGGCAGGGGGAATAAAAATAGCTGATTAATGTGTTATAGTCTTAGCCCTTGTGAAATAAAAGACAAAACTTCCAGATATTTCTAAAGAGCCAGTATTTCATGCTTGCAGTCATGTGCCAGACTTTTTTTTTTTTCCTCAACTGTTTTTTTTCCTTTGATTTATAACTGGAAGGTCTTAAACTTCTGACTCTACTCAGAAGGTGTTCAAGGGAGGTGCTCAAACAATACTGCAATGAATGTTTCACCAAGCATAACCCTTTGTCCTTCTTTCTTGACCTGTAGATAATAATTTATTTTAGTCTGTCTCAAGGGTTTTATGTCTATGAAGGTATTAATTTGCTCCTTATGTGAACACTTTATCTGGATATGATTTTAATATTAATATGATTATATTATAAAAAGATTAATGGTATTTTTGTAATTAACCCTCATAGATCTGAGGCTGGTATCTCAATGTTGGATAAGTTTCATTAACTCACTTTCTTATTTACCATAACTTTCTCTCTGCAAATAGATTGTAGGAATATTACATTACTTCACTTAAGCCTGTGAATTTCTACTGAAAATGTTTACCATGGAACTAGAATACATTTGCTAATATTTTTAATAAACTTTTAAAATAATGAATGCCTTGTTCAATAGAAGTATCATCATCTGAGCAGTTTTGGTAAAATTTGCTTAGCCTTCAAGTATTTCTTGGCATGCTGCTCACAAGATAAGGTTTTCTTTGATGTATACTGCAACTGTAAGCTTATAGTCTCTATAGATTTCAATTTGTGCACACCTAATTTACCAGGCTTTCAAAAGTGAATCCAGACAGTGGTTTAGGTGCCAGTATCCACTTCTAGGCACATAAAACTAGACAATTTTGAACTTTAAAGATTTTTTTTTTCTTTCAGTATCATTAGAAAGTATGTTCCTAATACTGCCACTTGAATAAACTGATTACACTCTTAAATGTTCTTATTGCATGACACTCATGATGGCCATTTCAAAGAAGCTTGAATTTTTTCTTTAAAGATAGTTTATTTAAATGATTGTTTTAGAAATACAAATACAATGCAAGTATATGTATAGCTACTATTGTATTCCATGTACACATATATTTGATGTAAGAATCTCTTCCTTACAGCATGATTGATTTTTTTTTTTTTTTAAATTAAAAATCACTGTCTATATATTAAATATTTGGATACATACTTACAGTAACACCAAATGCATTAAATGAATTCTAGGCTTCTTATTGTGAAGATGTTTCAAAAAACTGTTTGTAACAAAAGGTCTGTTTTAGTTTATTTAAAGCACTGTTCTTGCAAATTTCACAGTGAAATTACAGATATAAAGATAGTTCCATTGAATTTAGAAATAAAGAAAATGAGCAGGTTGGTGTAGCAACTAGTTCACTAACAAAAAAAAGCAAGTGTATATGCTTTTAGAAGTAAACTGAATTAAGGCAGTGATTCTTATGATTTTTGTTTGTTTTTCATTGGCTTGCTAATAGAGAATATGTGAAAGCTGAAATGTGAAGTGGCGGTTAAATCAGATGAAGATGATTTGTTTTTCTTTAAATGTCTTTTTTTCTGGCTGAGTGAGAATAAGGAGTCAGAACAGTAGAACTCAGGTGAAAAAGGAGTACTTAGATGTATTTTAAGCAACTTCTTTCTTTTTTAAATTTACAAGACTAAGACATTTCTGAGCTTATCTTGGCAATTACTTTTAAAAATCCTTTTATACTGTTTAATTGAAAATTCGTTGGTTTGTTCCATGGTTAGAAAACACTGCCACATTCAGGGTTTGTTCTATGTGTTAAGCACAATATTTTATAGGGAAGGTATGAGACATAGGTAATCAACTATGAATTCCCAAGTGCTTGACAATTTCTTTTGAATTGCAGCTTTCAAAAACATTGCCAAAAATGTCTAATGTCTTTGAAATTGCTTATCTTTAACCAAATACTTAAACCAATTCCAAACCCCTCGTGTCATAGCAACATCTGAGGTAAATCCAGGCATCTTGTTATGGAGTCAATAAACCAAAAGGCACAGTAGAATTTTCATACAGAAGTGCTTAGCTGAATGAGACCTAATTAAAGCCAAATCTAAGCCAAGGGTAACGAGAGTACTGCAAAGTCATGTTTATGTCACAGAGTATCTTCAAAAGTCTTAGAAACACAGGTGCTAAGTGCCATGAAACAGACAAGTCAGCCTATGCTTGAGGTCTAGGATAAAGACTGCAGCATGTTAGGGTTGTGTTTGGTGGGGTTTGTTTTGTGGATTGTTGTTGGTTGGTTGGGATTTTTTCTTTTTTTGTTATTTAAATATAGCTTAGTTTTTTTGAGAACTAAGCTGATTGTATTTTAAACTTTTTTCAATATTATGAATGTCACAGTAACAATCAAATTAGACACCGATTTCTTCCTGTTTCAACCATGTAGCCTTTGCTGAACTTGCATAAAATCTGTCAGCGCAGATGTTGAGGCATGTTCCCTAGTGATGTAATATTGTAATGAATGATCCTATTAAGCTCTCTTTACATTAGTTTAAGATTTTAATTTATGTAAATCATAAGACTTTCAGAGCAACTGTATGTTGTATCTTGTCACAATCTAATTGTTAATTCTTATGTCAGAGGTCCTTTGCAAGTAGTCATATGCACATCAAAATATAAAATATTACTGTGCATCTGCTTTCTGGCGAAACCAAATTTAGGTCCTCTTAACCTTCCTTTTCTCTTAGTGAGTATGTAAGAGTTGTTTTATCTCCTGAATATTCTTTTAAAGGTAAGAGGAAGGGCATCTTTTAGGCAGTGCAGAAAAGCTTACATTACAAATCTGTACCTCTGTTCTTGAACTGTATAAAAGGAATGAACAGATTGTCTTGGGTTTTAAAAGCAGAGTAACAGGAAACCTTTAGCTGATATATTTTACGTTCTCCTCTTACTGAAGTTTTGAGTTGGCCACATGAAGTGGAATAGAGTGGAGGCTGTATGGTGGCATAGCAATGTGGACAACAGTGTTGCTCTTGCCTGCTCCTGTTCAAGTCTACTAAAAACTGAAATCATTCAGAGCAGGTTCTAAAAATGCAGGATGTTGTCTGGGAGCTGGAGTTTTAAGCAAGTTCTGAAAAATGCTAGAATTTCTAAATGCTCAGTCTCGTTGAATGCTGTGTAACTCTGTAAATAATTAGTTTCATTTTTTTTTTTATAAAATTAATTTGGATGGAGGAGGCAATGTTTCATCTATATTTGTTTCTTAATGTTAAAATGGGCTGCTGCATCTACTTAAATTGAAAAGCATGTATGTACTGCCTTTCTTAAACCATATGAATGTTGACTTTTACCACAAAAAATGTCTAGTAGTTAAAGACTGATATTGTAAACTATGAAATTTTAGATGCTTAGCTTTAAGCCTCAGTAGCTGGAACTGAGCTTATTAATTTACTGATCGTGAGCAAGAGAGAAATGTTTGCAAACTAATATTGTTGTAACATCTATTTGTTACAATTATCCCCTAAAATTCTCATATTCAGTTACTCTTTCAGTGAAACCAGCAATGTGCTCCAGACTGTCTGATTGTAACTGGTTTGTTTTTAATTCCCCTTAAGATGTATTTTCTTTTCAGTTAATCAACTTGTCTGTCTTTTTTCTGGTTAAACAATTAGTGTTGAAATGTGTTGTTTTTTAAAAATGCATTATGAAAAATGAATTCACATAAATATAATTTAATGATTGTATAAGCTAAAATTATGGTTTAGTGAAAGGTTGCTGAAAATATCATAAATTATTTTGCAGAGACGCTAGTTTTACATGTTTTGTTTTATACCATGTTTTACATGAGGATTTGTTGATTGTTTAATGATAATCAATAATCCATAGCATAAGAGCCATGTTTTCAGCATATGTAAGGATCTGATTATTCACTTCATAAAATATTGCTAAAGAAAACTTTTTCCATTTAAAAAAAAAAAATTGTTCTCTAATGATGTATTTCTGATGCATCTCATCTTACTCTATAATTCTGTTTAATTTCCTTTCTTGCCATTAAATAACCTGTTTTATTATTATGCTAAACAAGTTACTCTTGATAGTCTGGTCAGTTAGGCAGATTTGCCCCACGAACTGGATTGCTAGTCTAGGAATAAGGTATGTATGTACTTTGGTTTTATTTAAAAAAAATAAAAATCAAAATATACTCCAGTTTTCAATGCTTTTACCCATTTCCTATCAGTGTTGGTTTTCTTTGCTTCTTATTCAATGCCAGAACAACTTTTCTTTTCAGTCCCTGTGGTGTCTATATGGTAATTTCAGGGTCTTTTGTACACCAGATATTCTTCTCAGCTCCAGTCAAACAGTCTGTCACTACTGCAAACTATTAGTTAGTGTACAGAAAAAATATAAAAATAATAATACAGAAGTTAAAGCAAGTTAAAATTTTGCAGTCATTAAAAAGTGCTAGTTCAGCCCCAGAAAACCTGGTGGTAATGCGACAAACCTTAGTTCTGCTTAACCTAGTTAGATAGGGAACCCCCAAATAAAGTTTCTTTATGAACATAAAAAAAAACCCCAATACCAAAGGTCTTGGGGTGTGATTTTAGGTTTTGGGGAGCAGAGAGAGTTGTTCTCTTTTGTGTTGTCCATTTCTAATTTGGGAAGGGAAGAAGGGATGGAAAGCTACTTCTGTCCTGGAGTATTATTGGAAAATGTCATAGCCTAGAACTGGGTTTTTTAAATGGGCATGTTGTTACTATTTCCTTGTAAAACATTTTAAAAAATAAATTAAAAAAAAATACTATCAATAGATGGAATGGAAAGAAATCTAAGCTTGTGTAAAACTTTTTATAAAGAGTGCTTGTTGATCATACTGGGTTTTTTTCTGTCTCTGAGCAGAGAACAATTAAATGGGCTGAAGAAACAGGATGTTTCTCTTGCACTAATTGTCCAAGCAGAAATTAATCTTGGAAAGTTCAGGAGACAAATCAGTTATGTAGAGAGATGCCCATGTGGAAGAGAAAACATTTACTGGAGAAGAATAGATAATGGAAAATGATGGCTGACTGGATTATTGTCACAATAAAAATGAATGGCAGTGTCCAAAAAGTGAGCTATGGGTCATGTTTCCTTAAGTCTGTGCTTCCATTGGCCTTTTTTTGACTGAGAAAATGTTTGGATCAGATTGGATTAAATTAGTAGGTTACATAAGTTCAGCTTAAAGTCATGTATGTCTCTTGTGTACATCTTTGGCCAAATTTTTAATACATTTAGGCTTCTAAAGACTGCTTTAAAAGGAATATGCACCAGCAGGTGGAGCAAATAGATAAAAATGTTAAATGTTAGTGTTCTACAGCTACATTTACTATGATCAGCTTTTAAGACAAGTACAAAAATTTGGGGGGGGTCTTATTAATTTTTGTAGAGCATCACATGTCAATGAAAAATGAGAGCACTTTATCACTGTATCCTTCATTATATCAAGTTAGAGCTAATTTTGAGGTTATGTGTTTGTAATTGCTATAACAGAAACCAAAGGTTAAAAGGGGGGGAAAAAAAGATGCACAGTATTTGTACTCTATTGACACCTGAAGTTCTGTATCAGTCTTGAGTCTAAGGTGTCCTAGATGCAATGTAACTATATAATTTGAAGACCTTATGGTCCAAATGGAAGAAATATGAATAACATGCAGTTTGCCCAAACAAAAAGAACCACAACATGATTAAAGTCCAATGTTACCACTGCCTCTCATTAACCTATTCCTCCCTCCATACTTCCTTTGGTTTTGCCCTGATAAATGGTCTGTTATAATTCATAGTGGAAGAAGAGAACAACCTCCAGAAAAAGATTACCTGGAATGGAGGAAGTGGAATTGTTAAACAGCAGACCTCACACTTTCAGGAAATGCAACAGGACCTCACTCCTCTTAAGGTACCCTAACAACATGAACTCTTTTCTGTTGTGATAACATGATAGGGAATCTGTATCTACCAGTTGGTTAAATTTGTGTTCGTAAGTACAAGTGGACATTTATAATTGATACATTCTTGTGTAGTATAACTGCAAGGTAAAATCTAAGGTGGAGCTTATTTTTCCAGAACTTGACATATTTGAATTTCTTCTATCTCTGGATATTTTTTGTGTGTAATGCTTGTTTCAGAGGTAGCTGGAGGCTCATATTGTACCAGTAACTTGCTCATAGGAGCCCAACACTAGTATGGCTTTTTTTTTGGGGGGGGGGGGGGGGGGGGGAGGGAATTACTGGAAGGTGTACTTAATGGCTTTACTTGTCTGTCCATCTTGAATACTAATTGTGGCTGTGGTCCTGTAATGAGCTCTGTATGAATAGCTTGGCAGGACTTAAGTCAGTGTATTTTCATTGTCTCACACTTTATAAATTTTCAAAATAAAAAGAGCATTTTTATATGGCTGCTTTATGAGTACCTAAAACTGAGGTATACAGTGTTCTCCACATACCCTGTTTTAGTCTGCAAAGTTTTAAATGCTCATTCTAAAAAAGTTTATGAAAATAGTGTTTATGCAAGCAAACTGTGGCATAGGAAGGTTATATTCTATAAGTCCCTAGTCCTTCATATCCTTGCCTTGCTTTTTTACAGAGGGCAAGTGAACTGTTATGAGTTAGTTTCAAAACCATCTTAGACGCATACCTGCAGTAGAGAGTAACTGACGCTATTACATTCTTTTTTAACTTCTATCCCGATCTGTTTGCATTTTATTAAACATTTGCTTCAATAGACTGGGTTTATTCCTTATTGAAATGGAAAAAATGGTGCTTGGTGTAGCAAATACTCCACAAACGTTATTTAGCTGTAACTTTCACCTCCGTGTTGTGATTGAGTGCTGTGTGTGGGGCTGACACCATATTGTATCTTAATCCTTTGTGTGTATAAAATGGTCTTTATTAAGTACTGTATTGCTGTGACTCCGTGGACTACTTGCAGCTGCCGTGCTTGACACCAGGCACGCTGAGTGCAGTGCCAGCCTCGCGTTTAACCCACGGGCCTCTGTGAGCGGCGTGGCTAGGCACGCTGCCGGGAGGGGCCTGCCGCGGGGAGCTTCCCACGGCACCGCTTCCTCGACCCCGTTTGGGACCGCTCTTCGGGGGGAGAGCGCGGGAAAGCAGCGGCGATGCCGAGGAGCGGGCGCCAGGTTAAGCCGCGGCCGGCTGCCAGCCACCGGGCCGCGGCGGGAGAAAACGGGCGGGGCCCCTCCCCGCCCGGATCGGGCGGTGGCTCAGAAAACCGTCGGGCCCAAAGGGGTACTACAAGTACCGTGATGCCCCGCGCGGAGGGGCGTCCCATGAGCGCCCGCGCGAGGCTGTACTACAGGTCCCACAATGCCTCGCGCTGCCCTGTGGCTCCTCTCGCGGAGGCTGGTTCCTATTTAAATCTAGGTAGCGAGGAAAATGGCGGCGAGAGGCTGAGTGTCGGGGAGACGGGGAGAAGGAGACGTAGCTGAGCTTTGGCTCCTTTCCCAGGTGAGTGGGGTTTGGAGGGAGGGAGTAACGAGTGGAGGGAGGAGAGTTCTAGTCCTGGTTCCCCTGCTTCTAGCGCTGGGGTGGGACTGGGATGGGGGAGGGCGGGCTGCCCCTTGCCGGGGAAGGGAGCAGCTTGGGTCTGGCCCTGAGGGGCGGCTCTCTTCTCTCCCTCTCGCCCCCCTCCCCAATATGGTTGTGTTTCCCTGAGGGGAGGAGGCAGGGGAGCGTAGACGGGTTGTGTGTGTGAGGAGTAATCCCAGGGCTGGGGATGAGAGGATTCCCAGGGCAGCGTGTAAATGCCTTTACCTCTTTCTAACCATTGTAACTTTAGCGCCGAGTGTAGTTAGAAGGGGGCATTCCTGAGGCAGTGTTGGGGGACTAGCGTGTTGAGCTGAAGGCTTCCCGGATCGCTCTGTGATGCATATCTAAGTAGGGTGAGTGAGTCTGGGTGGAGGTTCCTCCTGTAACAGTGAGAGCCTTGGAGTCGCTATGTGTTTGTGTTTAGAATCGTCTGACCCTCAGTTTCTCAGCCTGAGTAGAGTGAAATACCTGGGCTAGAATGGCCCTATCTGCCATTCATCTGGGTTTATCTGATACTGAGGCGGTTCCAAAGACCTTGTTATCTGCACTCTCCTTCTGATCATCCTGTAGCTTCGGTAAGTTTCAGGGATGACTTCTCTTGTCTCCTTGTCTCTGGTAATAAGGAAGGGAATGAGAAATACTGCAAATAAAAGGTTGATTTTCATGCCTCTCATGCATTTCTGCCTTGTAGCTGCAATGAAACTGTGCTGTTGAGGGATGGAGATGAGAGGTTGGTTGGTTGGTTTTTTTTTCTTTTCTTTCCTGAGGCCACATACCACTGTAGGTGTTAGTGATTCTGGGGTATAAATGGGGTGAATATGGGTGGGGATGTTGTCTGAGGTTGACATAATTCCCAGAGTCCTCTTTGTTTTGTTCTAAAGTTGGTTCTGTTTGTGGTTTCTGCTACTACTCTTAAGCACAGTCAGGTTTTCTTTTAAAACAGAAGCTTTGTCAGCTCATCCACTGAACACAATTTTAAATAGGTCTGTCTTATTCAGGCAGCATCTCCTTCCTCTTTAACCTGTTAAGAAAAAAAAAAAAATCTGATTCTGCCTTTAAACCTTTAGATAAAAGTTAACAGAAAAAATTATGTTGGGTTCTATCTGGAATAACAAGAGAAAACTGAAGCAGATCTGGAAGTGTGAGAGGAAGTAATGTCTAGCTGTATAGTGTCTATAATACAGTTAAAATGGACACTTAAAATAAGCTTAAAATTATATCATCACTATTGTAAAAATAAATATTTTCTTGTGAAATATTTCCAACTTGTAAGAGCTGCTACACATGAGACAAAGATGTGTGTGTTCTAAATATACATACAAGATAGCTTCATAGTAACAAACAGTATCGGAGTGAAAGCCTCAGCATAAGAGCTTGGGTTTAGAGGAAACAGACAAAATTACATTGGGGGGGGGTTGTGTGTGTGTGTTTTTTTTTTTTTTTTAACTAGACTGTGCATGATAACATAGTAATTGCATTTACTGTTAGCAGTTGTAATGGGCTGTTTAACTGACTGTTTTTCAAAATTTCATTCAACTCTGTTTCAACTACTGTTTTGGGTTTTTTGGTGGTTTTTTTGTTTGTTTGTTTGTTTTGGTTTTTTATTAATACCAAAGGTTTTGCTGCTGTGATATGAAGATAGAGGTTGGGAGATAGGGGAAGTGATAGCAGACAGAATAAACCCAGTATTCAGCCTCACTTTAAGTACCTTTCCTGATGACAGTGTGCTGTTTCTAGTCTGCTTTTATTTGGCATATGAGTTGTGTGGGTTTTGGGTTGGTTTGTTTGGTTTTTAATTCTTCATTTGAAATCCCTGGCTTTTATTAACTTGGAAGTTTGCATTGTCTGCTTACCAATTTTTTGCATAGTATCACTGAGACTAATATATAGTTGAGACAAAATGCAGAGTAGGAAGGAGAAGGAAATCTCTTTTACGATAGAACATTATCTTTTGATCATGGGGGTTTTTTTCATTAATAATGGACAAGAAATTACAGTAAAAATGTTCAAGATTAATTTCTATGTTACAATTGCATAGAAAAGGGTGGGTGGTTTTTTTTTTTTTCTTTTAAAGAACCCTGAGAAACAAAGTGTGTCTTGCTTATATTTGTCTGCAAAATCAAGCCATTGGTAGTATGTAAAATGATATTGGACACTACAGCCTGACACTGGAGGTTGCTTCAACTCCTGCATTTAAATGAGCCTCCCTCGAAGAGGTGATCTTGAATTACTGTATGATACAGGATATTCTGCATTATGTTCATGGAAGCTTTTTGATTATGAGTATTTAGAATTATCTTAAATATTCTTCTGACTTCTTTTTATACTAAAAATGGAGGTGAGGGGGAGGGGAGGAATAGTATTCTTTATGCCAAGGATATGATAGGGTGGTGAAGAATATCTAAACCTGAATGCTGGGGCAGCATGCCTGTGTGCTTTTTTTCTCTGGCTAGATCTATTGATGTTTCTAAATGTGGCATATTAGGGAAGAGGCAATTGTGAAAGAATTTAACTGCTACTGATCTAAATCTGTTATAGAATATATTTCCACACTGATTTTATATGCTGCATTTAGTTAAGAGAAGGTACATCAAATCCTTTTTTACCCCATGTAAATGGGAGGTATACTTCAGATGGATCCTATTACTTTAATAATACTTTTAATTTAATTGGTGACTTTTATTTTTAGTCGACAGTTATCAATAAGCTGATTTTCTTTGAAGTGGAACAAAATTACCTTGCCTCCAAATTCAATCTCATGAGGGATGTTTAGTCTTTCATGTGTGGAATTATTGTTGGTGAGGTTTTATGCTTTTAGATGTAGACACACATTTTTCTTTTATGTTGTCTAGAGCCAGCTCTATTTCTGACATTGTGCGGAGGTAAAAAAAAGGCAGTTGCTTAAGACAGCATGCTATTTAAATGAGAGGGAGAAGAGAGCAAGGGGGCCACCATTGGTTTTACTGCTCATTTTGCTTATACCCTGGAAAGTCAGACTTGTTACTGCTGATGATAAGCTTAGGATATGGTGTAAGTTGCTTACTTCTGAGGTTGTAGCTGCTTTTGCAATATACTAGAAGAGTGGAGGTGATAAGGTCAGCTCTACAGGTATCTAACTACCTTTAAGTATTCCCTGACTTTGTGTGCTTTGTGTGTGTGGTTGGGTTTTTTTGTGCTTTGGTTTGGTTTTGGTTGTGTGTCCCCTCCCCCTGGCCCCCCACTTTGTCACCTTCACTGTTAAATGTGAGCCTGTTCAGGTCAGGTGTAGCTAAACTGTTTGTCAAACATTCTTTGTTAGGTTATGGATCATTACCCTATTGGAAATCTTATTTTAAAGGTTTTCTTACCATCAAGTTAAGTTCTTTTTTGAAGATTACAAACGTGGGTAGTGTCATGACTTGAAGTCTAAAATCATCATAACTGCAGTTTATGGACAAGATTGTTCTGGAAATCTGAAAACACTGTACAAGTTGTCCAGAAAATGTTCTAATTGTTAGGTCATGGCAAGCAATTTTTCATCCAAGTTGTTACACATGTGGCTAAACTACATAGCAGTTTTGCCCTGATTTATCAGGTGCACCTGAGAAGGGGGGAGGAGGGAGAAGAGGAAGGCTGCAGAACAATATAGCTGTTATACTGCTAGCCATAATGACTAGCACCTGCATTAGCCTTGGCTGAGTATGACATTTTGTCACAAAGCCTGAATCCTTTACTGTTTCCACACTTCCATGCATGTCAAGATGTGTCAGAGCCATGGAATGAGATAATCTAGTATCACAGGTATACCCAGAAGGCCTTTTAGAGGCACATTTTCAAGGTATGTTTGTATATGTAGTTGCATGGAATAGTCTGTATGTGACTTCTGAGTTATGGAGATTTTTTTTTTTTTTTCCTCCTTCTGTTCTCTGCTGCATGGAAACGAGAAAATTAGTTGTCTGCTTTTTCAAAGGCAACACCGAAACAGGTTGCATGGCTAAAAATGTTACCAATATAATGTGTTTCTCCTGGTAGTTGTAGCCTAACACTTCTCTCTCCCTTCCCAGCCCCAGCAGTGGTAGGAGGAGGACTGAGTGGAATAGGGCAGAAAGAAAAGGCAGAAGTACCTTTTATTTCCCTGGTCTCAGAGACTGTAAGGCTATTTAATGTATGGATGAAACTTGCTCTTCGGGATTTGCTCTGTTTGCCTAGAATTTCCACAGGGCTACATGTGTGGTTTTCCTCATGAACTTTTAGGTGAGGCAGAATAGAATGAGATACCCTCTTTTTTTGTGATTCCAGCAGCTTTCTCTCAGCAAACACAAATGGTAAAAATGAAATTTTCTGGAGCATTTTATCATTAGGCCATGCAAACGTGGTTTTGAATGACACTGCAAATGTCAAAGAATTAAGAATGGACTGTGTTCCCTTCAACAAATATAGTTAGTTCTTAAGTTGTTTCTAATGGAAATCCTTTCTAATGTCTTCTTCAACTTGGGTTTTACTATAGTTACAAATCCATGTGGAAGAGCAGTTAGCGAATGCGGGAAAGGGAAGAAGAAATGATTCTTAGGGAAACCGCCCAGACTAGGAAAAAGCAAGTCAAAATCTGTTGTCTAAAGACTGTTTACTAGTTGTTTTTGAAGAAAACAACTGGCAGATTAGGTGTTTGCCTGCCACTTTCAGTGTACCAGTGTAGAATAAAGCAGATCAGCATGTGTGTTCAAAACAATTGTAAAAGACTTTCTTGAAAGCTTACCCAGTTCATTTAATGTTAAGCATTTCTTTTCAATGCTAGTGTTTGTCTGGGTCATATGTGCAACAGAACTGTAATGCAGGTAATGCAGTGCCTTTTTTTTTTTTTTCCCTAAGACAACTGTAGCAAAACTGTTAATTCGTGTATTGAACTCCTTCCAAGTGTCTTAGAACACCCATTTATCTCTGTAGTTGATCACAAGCTAGACAAGACTTCAGTGTCACCGTGCTGTGTCTAGGGAAGCATCTCTGTTACTGAATCAAGTCAGGTATAGTTGTGATGATATCGTGTGATGCTGTATTAAATTAATGTTTTCTTGGAGGTAAGAGATCACCTTTATATGACCATAGATACGTGTCATGGTTTAACCCCAGCCAGCAACTAAGCACTATGCAGCCACTTGCTCCCTCACCCCCACCCAGTGGGATGCGGGAGAGAATTGGAAAAAAAAAGTAAAACTCCATAGGTTGAGATAAAGACAGTTTAAGAGGACAGAAAGGAGGAAAATAATAATGATAATAATAATAAAATGACAATAATAATAATAAAAGAATTGGAATGTGCAAAACAAGTGATGCACAATGCAATTGCTTACCACTCTGCTGACAGATGCCCAGTTAGTCCCTGAGCAGCGACCCGCCCCTCCCCAGTCAAGTCCCCCCAGTTTATATACTGGCCATGATGTCACATGGTATGGAATGTTCCTTTGGCCAGTTTGGGTCAGCTGTCCTGGCTGTGTCCCCTCCCAGCTTCTTATGCCCCACCAGCTTTCTTGCTGGCTGGGCATGAGAAGCTGAAAAATCCTTGACTTAGTATAAACACTACTTAGCAACAACTGAAAACATCAGTGTGTTATCAACATTATTCTCATACTAAATCCAAAACATAATACTATACCAGCTACTAGGAAGAAAATTAACTCTATCCCAGCTGAAACCAGGATGATGTGCTAAATGGCCTTCTTTCTCTATACTCATCAATGGGTAAATTTGAACTTTAAAGGAAAAATATCTCTTTATTCCAGGTCATGTAGTATGCTTTTATAAACAATTTAAACAGTATCAAATGCTTGTCATCTTTGCCTAATGAAGAGGGAGGATAAGAGCTTTAAGTCAAAGGATCTGTCATAATGCTTAATGGGGAACTTTTTAAAGTGATTATTAGTGGCTTTTCTTTACAATGAAAGCTTTGTTAAATATGTTGGCTGTATCATAACTTTAACTCAGTGGTTTCAGGTAAGGCATTAAAATACAAACTATGCTGTCCCTTCTAGGCTTTCATAATATTAAGTCATCAGATATCAAGCCCCTGAGGAGGAGTTGGTGGAGACTTAACCAACCAACCAACCCCCCCCTCCACCCCCACAATTCTTGATTCTTTTAAAGCCAATATGGAGGTTTTAAACTCTTGTTTTTCTAGAAACCTGAACTTTCATAACTGTTGTTACAAACTTGAGAATTACTGTGTGTGTATATATATATTTTTTAAAGCTATAACTTGCTGATAATGTTCCCGATCTACCAGATGGTGCAATATTGAAATCTGTTAGCAATGGGCTGCATGGTAAAATCAAGCAGACTGTTTCTTATCCCATGCTTTTCTGAACTACACTGCAAAGCTGGCTCACTAGCACCAGCCACTGCAAAACTACTGTTGTAGTTCTCTTATGCACTATTTTGGAGACTCGTCTTTTTATTAAAGACTTAAAAGAACAAGAGCATAATCTTGGGAAGAATGTGAAAAATAGTTGAAGTGTTTCTGATGTTTCACCATGCCAAAGAATGACTAAGCAATAGAAGCTTACAGTAGTGATGTACGTTTTTTTTTTTTTCCATTTTGCTTATCTGAAAGCCTCTGAATTTTTGTTTTTCTAAGTCTTAAGCAGGACTGTTATTGCACTGAGCTCTAGCTAGAGCACAAGATATGAAGTGTTGTAGCTTAATATGACTAAGCAGCTATTTCTACCTTACATTGGCAAATGAATAGTAAGGTCTAAGGGTGCTATTTTACTATTCACTTTCTATGTAAATGAGTGAAATGAAACTTTAAAAATCTTGTGATGACAAAATCTCTGGTATGTACATGAGCTGCTTTCTTTGCTTGCATAAGCAGTAGTTCACTTTTTTTTTTTAGATCTCTTATTGTTCTTTTTAAAAGACTTTTAAATTATTGCTGTAGGTCTAGAAAGGAACCCTTCTAGACTGCATGGGTTTAATGTTTTGTTGTTAGCTCCCATTGGCCAAATATTGATGAGCTGAGTCATTTACATATAGATAATGGTGTGAAGTCAAATCCAACTTCCAGTGCTGATTCAGCATGAAAAGTTTGGTTATAAAATCACTAATGAGCCAACTAGCTCAAAGTACATCAATCAGCTTCTGGTTGACTCTTATATAAATGATCCTGGAAATCATAAATGTCTTTCAAATGCTTTCTTTCTTAGCATGAATCTGAGGAAATTATTCTTCTGGGAAGTCTCTAACAAAATGCAATTAGTTGTTATACATGCACACCTAAGAATATAAAATATAACAATATGGTTGTGTTGCTTTACATACTTTATTTTCTCTATGGTTACCTTATGTCTAACAGAGTGCCCTGCCTCACTGAAACATCCCAAAGTGATAGAACAGGTAAAAAATAGAGCAGGGAGTGGTTTTGGGTGGCTTTTATTGCTGTATCTACTAATGGAAGTGTTAAACAGAAGTAAGCAATTTACTTCCCCACCCCCCCCCACCCCAAAGAAAAAAAGTGAAACGCATGTTCTCTACTCCAGTATTTTGAGGAAACTTTTTATTATTCAGAACAGTCAATCAAGATGACAGTTTTGTGTTCTTTCTGCACCAGTCTGAACGACTAAAACCTAAAGCAAAGGTTGCGTTCCCCTGTTTTTGCCTTGCATACTCAAATTCTAATTCTAACACCTCACTGATTGCCCTATGGAGTGTATTAATGTTTTAACATTGCTGATTTTGTCAAATACCCAAGTTGTGTTTTCATCACACTCTTTGGAAGCTAGTGAGTCCCAGGAAAAGGGAAACTTCTGTGCTGCCAGCTTTTTGCTATTACATGTGTGTGAGTGAGTAGCAGCTAATGTAGTCTACTTGGATAAACTTTTTCTAAAGCTTTTTAGACAACAGTTGAGTGTGTGCACACACACAATCAGTATGTGGAAGCACTGTATTGTTTCTTGGAAGCTTATGGAAGAAGTAGTAAATGTTCAAAAAGTAATTTTTTCCTCTTATTCACAATGATGACTTTAAAATGGTTATCCATACTTAGCAGCTTACATCTTAAGGAGATGATTTAAAACAAAAATTTGTGACTTCTTTTTTTGCCAGTGACTTGGATAGACTTTTCAGACCTCTTCCCCTGTAATTTTTTTTTTCCCCATAAAGGCTGGGCTAAAGAGGTTAGGCAGAAATAGGAAATTATGGCTTGTGTTGCACTTCCTTTTGTCCTCTGTCTATCTTTGCTGCTGCAATGAACTTAAGTAGACATAGCAGCACCTTTTGTTGTAGTACTCTCTTGGTTTTATCTTCTATGGAAACCTTTTTGATGTTCGGAGTGGTGATTTCTGGCTGAATGGACAGACCTCAGCTATATGGCCTACTAGAGGACCACACTTTAGGTAATGCTGTTAGGTGTGCATGGATTTTTAGTCCTTTTAACCAGTACTTATAAGTAAGCCAAGCAAATGGTATTTTATAACTTCAGTGCTATAAGAGAGAATCCGTATGTCTTAACTACTTAAGAAGGAAGTTTAAAAATAGTTGCTCTAAGCCATACTCTGCTGTACTTCTCATTTAAGCATAGTTTTGTAGTAGCCTTTTAAACAAGAAAATCTAGAACAAATGGATTCAAGACATTTTAAAGGTATCTTATTTGGTCGTGTGCCACTTTGATGCCATGTGCTGGGGTGTGCACAGTTCTTGGTTTGTAAGTAACTTATGTTTCCTTGTTTGAAAGTTTTAGTTTCCCATTAAAATCTCTGAATGGGAAATAACATTTTTAGGCAGTAATTGATAGGATCCCTTCTTAATCAGTATTTAAAGTATTTATCTAGTCATAGATAGCTCTAAAGGCAACAAAAGCAAGAGTACTTTATCTGCAAATTGTTCTCTTGATTAAAATGGAACAAAACCAGCACCTCTGTTAAGCTAGAATGCCCATTTGATCCCCTCCTTAAGAAGAAGGCAGTCCTTTTGATCAGCGCACAGAAAACTGAAAAAAGAAAATATCTGCACTGGCTGGTGTACCTTTGAAGACTTTTGTATTACACCTGTGGGTTTTCTGTTGAAGCCCCTAATCTTTTGGTGATGCATGTTTGTAGCTCATAAACAAGACTTGTAGAGGTGAGGTGTAGACCCAGTGCTAGCAAACTTGCCAGACTTGTACTGGCTGTGTTAGAGATCATAAGAAGGTAGCAGGGATGACAAGTGGAATCCATTGAGATGTAAAATGAGTGGAGATTTGAGGAAATTCGAGGAGAGCCATCACTTGATAGGGACAGAATAGCTTGCATTGTCATCCACTGTATTTTCTGTATGTACAGCTACAAGGTAGCTTTATCCTGAATTGTTCCTTCTTGTCTTATCCATCTGTCTGTAGCTGGACCTCAAATGACCTCTATCAAGAGATTAATATGTAGTATGATATTTCAGGTTGGTGAAGCAATGCTTTTGGTATATTAGCAAAGTGCTTTCCTTCCCCCTCCATCTTAGCACTGCTTTATATCGAAACTTTTGCTTATTGTAAAGGATCCATCTAGGCAGAAGTATAAGGTTGTTTGAGCTGTACATTTGAGAAAGCTTTCTAAAAATCTTTTAAAGCAGTGGAAATTTCCAGGCTTCACAGAAAAAAAAATAATTTTGAAGTTCTGGTCTAATAACTGCTTTGCAAGAAGAGAGAAATATGAAAAGGAACCGCAGACATTCTGGATGTCAGCCTGTGAAATTTTCCACTATTTCCTTTAATAACATGCAGGCATGCTTATATTGCTGGAATTTCAGTTAGAAGTCTCGTTCTGACTGAAACTTCAAGCTACTTGGTGAGCAAATACTCCCTTGAAAATTAATTGTCAAGAAAAAAAGTTCTCACTTGTAAGAATGTGCATAAACCACTCCCATGCTGGGTATCAACTATTTATTATATTAATCTTGCCTTCAATTTCTTGTTTTACAGTTTGTGTTAACTGTTACTATTACTAGATGATCACTGCCAGGTGACAATCCGTCTTTTCTTGCTTCCAATAGTAATTCTAGACTAACATTTCCAATAAGGACTGTATGTTGCTAAACTGGAAATCTTAATTTGTCATATCTTTGATATACTAAAGGAAGAAAGACATTAGGAAACTGTAGTGGGTTGACCCTGGCTGGATGCCAGGTGCCCACCAAAGCCACTCTATCACTCCCCCTTCTCAGCTGGACAGGGGGGAGAAAATATAACAAAAGGCTCGTGGGTCAAGATAAGGACAGTTTAATAAAGTGAAAGCCAAGGTCGCGTGCAAAAGCAAAGAAAAACAAATGATATTATTCTCTACTTCCCATCAGCAGGCGATGTCTAGCCACTTCCCGGGAAGCAGGGCTTCAGTATGAGTAGTGGTTGCTCCGGAAGACAAAAATGCCCCCCTTCCGTCTCCCTTTACTTAGCTTTTATATCTGAGCTGACGTCATATGGTATGGAATATCTGTTTGGTTAGTTTAGGTCAGCTGTCCTGGTTATGTCCCCTCCTGAGATCTTGCCCTGCCCCAGCCTGCCATTGAGGGGGGGGCAAAAATGTTGGGGAGACAGCCTTGATGCTGTGCCAGCACTGCTCAGCAGTAGCCAAAACACTGGTGTGTTATCAACACCTTTCTAGCTACTGATGCAGAGCACAGTGCTATGAGGGCTGCTGTGGGGAGAATTAACTCCATCTCAGCCAGACCCAATACAGAAACATATGCCATTCTAATCATATTCTTTTGTAAAACAGTTAACTTTTAAATCTGTTTAATGGTTATTTATAAAATTATTGTAGCTTCAGGTACATTGGTGAAAATCAAACTGAAGGGATCTACAGGTTCAACCTCATTTGTCTACCTTGAAGCTCTTTTCAGTTTAAGTTCTTCTTGTTTACCAAAAGGCTCCCTGACCTTTCTCCAAGATCTAGAGGACTCTGTACTTTGAACGTGCCTTGTCTTTCTGTCACTACAGATATTTATTGTTGACTTATGCTCTTTTGGGTTAGGGCCTAAAGAATCCTTTATATAGTGGGTTGAGGGTTTTTTTTTGCTTAAATGCTGAGGTGGGAGCTAAGGTGATATATTGTTCAAAAAGCAAGCAACATCACAACAAACTGACTTCTTTCCAGTATTAATTGAAAATATAAATATCCTTTAAATGCATTTCTGTGGAATGCTGTCTTTCCAAGGCAGTATGGTACACTTCCACAGCTCTCAAGCCAAGTCAGGGCTATTGTGCCTCCTTTTTTGTTACCTCTTCTCCCCTTGCTCTGGGACTGAGGCCCTTGCAAACAGGTTTAACTCAAAATTGTCCATTCCCTCCCTCCTGCCAACAAAAAACCTGAAGCCCAAAACCAAACAGAACCACCCAGACAATTTCTGGCTGTCAGCTTACCCCTAGTTGCACAAACACCAGTACTAGTGTAAGGGAATGCATGGGGTGGGACTAGAGCAGCCATAGTTGTATCAAAATATAAACTGAATGGAGTTCCTCTAAGACTCTGTTCCTGAAACAAATGTGTTATAGAAGACAGACTTAAGTGGTACCTGGGTGTAGGAGAAATTCAGTACCCCTTGTCTACCCTGAGTCTATAGCTAGAAGGAGTTGGTGGAGTTACTAATTATGTATTATTACTGGTAGTTCCTTACCTGTTGTATCTGCATTGGAAAACTAATTTCACTTAAATCAATAGGGATTGAGTAGATATATTGAGTGCTGTTCTGAAAACTGATGTTGAGAAACCTGCAAACATTTAATGTGTATTTGTTACTAGTTTAGTGCATATATGTATTGCTGAGCAGAATAACCTACTGAAAGGGGTAAGTACTGCAATAATTCTATTTTGGTGTAGAATTAATCTATCAAATGCATAACTTTTTTAGAGACTCAAGATCAGCAACCCCACGCTATTGGGTCTAGGGTTGAAGAATTTTTAACAGGACTGTAGGATTAGAATGTATTAGGTTTTGTTATGAAAAATTTTTTTGTTGTTCATTTCTCCTATGCTGTTGTAATTAGTGGTCCTTCATAGGTAATAAGGGACTTCATGGTTTCTAGGTTGAGGTTAAGGACTAAGAACAGCGAAGATCTTTAATAGCTGGTGATACACATTTCTAAATGAACTTGCAGAATAGATTGACATACTTGGCAGCATTTATAGAATCAGTGCTTAATAATCTGCAGTGTCACTACAGTTCTAGCTGTCATTTCCACAAAATCGAGGTTAAACTTTTTTTTTGTCTGAAGATTTTTTTTTTTAATATGGAGACAAAAACAAAAGGGGAGGGGAGGACAGTACAGTACAAGTTCTGTGTACAGCTATGTCTTACACCAAGAATGCCTTTGATGTCTAGGTCTAGATAGTTTCCAAAGTTAACCTGTACAGCTAGGCCAAAATATACAACTATGTGCAAAGCTGAAGACAAGTTAATGTACTCTGATAAAAGTATGTTTACTGTAGGAAGCTATTGCTAAATAGAAACATACTCAATGTTTATATGAACACTTGTTCAAAAGGAGTCTGTCAATGCCTGTACACGGATTGATAGGACACAGGTCAATTTAGAATATAGCCATCTTACCTGCAACTTCACAGAAGTGATGCAAATGGGAAGAGTGGCACATAACAGTAATTGACAGGATCATCAATCTCAAATAATACTTTTTTGAGCCAAGGTGACAGTGTTTCCAGACCTCCAAAAGCAACACAGCTGAACCGTTTTGATTGGTAATTGCACTATAACACACAGTCACCAAAATAATTGATGGGTTTTTGGATTTAGGGCCCTGTTAAATGTCTGCTTAGTGTTATCTGGGAACTTTCTTCCTGTTTTCTGTCTACCTTTAGGTTACAGTCGGCCAGGTTTCAGGGCAGGTACTTGACTGACTGAATTAACTATGGACCAGACTCTTTAGATTGGAGTGTCCAAAAGCCTGTTTTAAAGTGTATGACTTCTAACTGGAATTAACTCTTAGCTGATACACAGATTCCACTGGTATGGAGGTTTAACAAATGTTTTCCTTTATGATAAGGTCAAACCCATGAAGTGAGCTGACTTTATCAGAGGCAGAGCAGTCCTAGCTCTTGTTTTTAATTAGAATATGCAAATGTTTTACTTATAATAGAATCTTTTGAACATCAACAAACTATGAAACTTATGTGATTGGCCTTTTCTGCTGGTTTGAGTTTAAGAAAAAGATGGGTCTTGAAAGTTTAGTTTTAAAGTAAACTTTAATGTCTGACTGCTAGGTTGTTATAATTAACTGACTTAATCTGTTCAGTAATCCTTTCTCTGTAAACAGAAGTGGTTCTTCTGAACATTTCTGTTAACTAGCACTCTTCAGTTCTAGATGTTTCATTTTTATTGACACTTCAGTAATGATTCACCTTTTTCTTCCTCTTTCAAAGCTTACAAGAACTAGTAGCATGCCATGTAGAGACAATCCCTTTGGGGCAACACTATTCCTTAGTGCCTAGTTGGTTTGAAAGTTTATTCATGGTGATGAGGTTGCACAGGTGAGACTGAGAATGTCCTGGCATGCAAAAATAATCCATTGTGCTTGCATTTTGCATTAAGTTTGACACAGTAGGGCTTCATAAAGTTTATTTGTATTAGAGAGTCTGAGAAAAGACAACAAACTTTTAGTTATGTGCTATTGCAAGCTTTCTTCAGTAGACTCGTTTCCTGGACCGAGGACTGTGCTCTGAATTAACACACTGAGTAGCTTTAATTTTCAGTAGTGCATTATTTTAGGGTACTTTATTTACCTCTTGCACTGTGCAGACTTGTATAGCCTTAGTCACTTGTATTCCTGCAGAGGATCCAGTGTCTACCATGGCACAAGAGGTTTTTGAAACAATTCTAAAAAAACCCCCAAAACCTAGTAACTTCTTCCTTAAATATTGAGACACTAATACAGGGTAGATGTACTTATTATGGATCTGTTGCACCAGATTGGTGGTGTCAGCTGAGGATGTACCACATTTGTGGTGGTGTTACTATGGCAACTGCCTTCCAAGAGCTGTCTCAAGGTCACTCATCAGTTGTAGCCTGGAGTGCTTGCTGCTTAAGCAAAATATCTACACCAAACAATTCAGGAAATGATCATTCTGCTTTGAGAAAGCAACAATAGGGATGCAAAGCAGTATTTTATTTTTGGGTTGAGGGAAAGGAGGTTCTCTTTAATTAGTCTGTGTATTTGTCCATCAGATATTTGAAGACTCTTAGAAGCATTGAGGGGCAGATTTTAATTGAAATGTAAATCATAAGTAATCTAGTATCAGTGACATGAAAATTGTCTTATTTAAAAGCAAAACAAAGCAAAATAGAACCTGTAGAACCTGAAGAACTTGAATAGAAATTGGTGACCAAGCCTCAAGTTTATGGAGCAAAAATGACTGCCTACACTGGTGAAAATTTAGACAAGATGGTGAAAACCTATGCAGAGTTGAGAATTCAGAGCTTCTTGTACTTAAGGGCTGCTTTTATGAGACATCCAGATGCATTCTTGCATCTAAATCCTTGTGGATGTAGTTAGAGAATGTCATATACACTTAGCAGCATTTTCAGTTTAATGCACAGTGATTCAGAGATAAGGCTAGAAGAGGGGTTGTTCATGAAGTTGATCTTATGTCTGAGGTTACAAGAGATTTTATTATACTACAATGCGTAAAATTGAATCCACTAGACTAGAACTTGAGTAGAATGACAAAGTGCTCTTTCCTTGGTTTAGATAGTTGCCTCACTAGTAAAAAGCTACTAAGTTTTATGTGGCTTTTTGTTTGGTTGGTTTTCCTTTTTGGATTTGAACTAGCTTTTCCTCTTTCCTCTTGCATCATTTCATGGATTAAACCAGTAGTATGATAGCAACAGAAGCAACCATTAGATTCAGCAGTTGATACTATGGCTGACTATATCTCAAACCTCTTTCACAATGTGGTAAGCTTTTGTTTTGAGAACTTAATGTATTCAAATGGCAATTTAATCCCTCCTTTTGCTTTTTAGGCTGAACAAACTAAGTTCTTCTAGCTTGCTCTCAAAAACATGTATTACCTGGTCTCCCCCACAGACTTGTTTTTTAACTTGTGATTAGTTTGTAGGTTTGGGGAACATTATTTCCCAAGTGCATGATTTCATAGAATCATAAAGTGGTTTGGGTTGGAAGGGATCTTAAAGATAATTTCATTCCAATGCCCCTGCCATTCCAACACCTTCCACTAAACCATGTTGCTCAAAGCCCTGTCCAACCTGGCCTTGAACACTTCCAGGGATGGGGCATCCACAACCTCACCAGGCGGCCTCACCACCCTCACAGTGAAGAACTTCTTCCTTATATCTAATCTAAATCTACCCTCTTTCAGTTTAAAGCCATTACACCATGTCCTATCGCTACGTGCCCTTGTAAAAAGTCCCTCTCTGCCTTTCTGGTAGGCCCCCTTTAGGTACTGGCAGGCTGCTATGAGGTCTCCCCGGAGCCTTCTCTTCTCCAGGCAAAACAACCCCAACTCTCTCAGCCTGTCTTCATAGGAGAGGTGCTCCAGCCCTTTGATCATCTTGGTGTGCCTCCTCTGGACTCGCTCCAAAAGGTCCATGTCCTTCCTATGTTGGGGGCCCCAGAGCTGAACACAGTACTGCAGGTGGGGTCTCACGAGAGCAGAGTAGAGGACAATCACCTCCCTTGACCTGTTGGTCACTCTTGATGCAGCCCAGCATACGGTTGGCTTTCTGGGCTGTGAGCGCACATTGCCGGTCATGTTGAGCTTCTTGTCAACCAGCACCCCCAAGTCTTTCTTTGCAGGGCTGCTCTCAATCCACTCATCGCCCAGCCTGTATTTGTGCTTGGGATTGCCCCAACCTGTGTGCAGGGCCTCATGCTTGGCCTCATGCTTGGCCTTGTTGAACTTCATGAGGTTCGCACAGGCCCACCTCTCAAGCCTGTCAAGGTCCCTTTGGATGGCATCCCTTCCCTCCAGCGTGTCAACCACCCCACACAGCTTGGTGTCGTTGGCAAACTTGCTGAGGGTGCACTCAATCCCACTGTCCATGTCACTGACAAAGATGTTAAACAGCGCCGGTCTCCATAACAACCCCTGAGGAATGCCACTTGTCACTGTGGTCTCCACTTGCACATCAACCCATTGACCACAACTCTTTGAGTGCAACCATCCAGCCAATTCCATAGCCACCGAGTGGCTCATCCATCAAATCTCTGTCTCCAATTTAGAGACAAGGATGTTGTGTGGGACAGTGTCAAATGTGTTGTGCAAGTCCAGGTAGCTGATGTCTGTTGCTTTTCCTTTATCCTCCAACGCTGTAACCCCGTTGTAGAAGGCCACCAAATTTGTCATGCATGATTTGCCCTTAGTGAAGCTATGTTGGCTGTCACCAATCACCTGCTTAGTTTCCATGTGCCTTAGCATAGTTTCCAGGAGGATCTGCTGCATGATCTTGCTGAGCACAGAGGTGAGACTGACCGGCCTGTAGTTCCCTGGGTCTTCCTTTTTTCCCTTTTTAAAAATGGGAGTTATGTTTCCCCTTTTCCAGTCAGTAGGAACTTCCCCAGACTGCCACGACTTCTCAAATATGATGGCTAGTGGCTTAGCCACTTCTTCTGCCGGTTCCCTCAGGAACCGCAGATGCATCTCATCAGGTCCCATGGACTTGTGCACCTTCATATATCTCATACTAAGAAATACTTTACAGAGCTGTCCCCAGAATGATTTCTGTTAACATCTCTGGAGCTGTGGGCCAGGAGTCACTTCCTATAGCATGATCTAGATTTGCTGCCATTCTCTAGAAGTGGTTTTGGAGATGTCTATTTTTCAGTAAACATAACCAAGACTTAAGTCTTGTCTTGGAGACCTTTAAGAGTTGGGATTGGTTGGAATTTTTATACAAGTAGGTTTGATAGTAGTTGTCCACAGAACCCAAGGAGCTCCATCCTTGGGAGTACTATTAGTACTACACAGAAATGATAGGCGAGCTGGTACTTCTATTTGTAGATTAACAGGATGAACATAAATTTAAGGAGGGAATGAAAACATAAGAGCTAAGGATATCAGGTTAGTAATCCAGTCTCCTTCCACTCTCAGTAAAACAAGCCTAGACCGTAGTAAGAGTGTGGAAAAAAGTCATACATTCAAACTGTTGGTACAAGGAGGTTAAGAAAAATCTCTGCCTTATTAAGGTTGGTCTTTAAGAGGCATTCGTGTTAAGTGTCTGTATCTTTTTCTCCAAAGTAAGCAGTCTGTTCAAATTTTAACACATACTATAGCATGAAAATACTAGTGTATCCATTGCTATAGTGTGAGGCCATAGTAAGACAACCATTTTCACCCATGCCACAGAACAGAGGTTTCCAGGGCATGATACACAAGTCATTTCCACATGATATGAAGTAGTGACACATACAAGCACTTCCTTGTCTACAAAATAAACAGTCTTACACAGGCAGCTAAGAAATTGCACATAGGGAAGTATTTACTGAGAGATGATTTGAGTCGCAGTGCTGGTATCTGCATCACTAATTACTAGGGACGTGCTTGCAGTCGGAGGTACAGGCTTATCACCTCAAAGCTGTCATTGCAGTCCTCTAGCTGTGCCACCACAGGATTGCTATTTTGTTGCACTGGTCTGTGAGCCTGTGCTAAGCTCCATGGTTAAGTTTATCCAGATTGCAAACTGAATTCTTGCTGAATGCAATGTCTTGGCTACACTCACTGCTGGTAAAAGGTAACTTCAAAGCTACCTAAAGCATATTCATGCAAATTTCATTAAAAGAAACCATTGTAGAGTGGATGTTATTATCTACTTAAGAGAAAAGTCAGATTTGTATTTCACTTCTTGTGCACTCAAGAGGGTTTTCTGAAAGTAAACAGGCTAGGCTTGTTGGTCGGACTTACACCTGTGTTTTTGATGGTATTTTACAGTATATTATTCCTATTTAAGAACTCTCCAAGAGTTCATGGGAGAAACAGTCTGATCTTCCACAGCTGTTACAGATTTCTTGAGGATGCAGCTAGTTGATATCTTTTAACAAAAACAGGTGAGCTAAGATCCTAGACAGTGGCAATGTTTTATTCTAAGTATATATACTGGCTATAGCCAAAATAGACTCAAGCTTAGCTACATTAATTGCCTCAGCCACTTTGAAAGTTTGTTCTTTGCAGTTAGCAAGGCTGTTTCAACTTTCTAATGTAATATTTTGAACAAAAGGTTGGATACTTTCCTATAGTGATACTGACTCCCTTGAAAGTTTCTTCTATTACGAAGCCTTGCTATTTAGTAATTCCAATCCAGTCTAGACTTGTTTTTTCTGGAATAATAAAAAACTTGCAAATCTTCCAGGCTTTTCTTCCTCCCTGAATAAAGTTAGTAAGGCACTTCACCACAGATTGATTCATTTAGAAAAGATTTTAATGTACTGTTATTGTTAAAAACAACAAAAAAACCCCCTGCCAACAAAAAAACCTGTGCATGAAATGGAATGTTTCTCTTCTAGAGTTACACTGGCTCCATAGTATCAACAGTGGAAAAAAATAAGTAACTAACAGCCCTGGAGAGACTTCAGCTACATCAGTTGAAACAAGGATACAGCTAGGGCTATTGGTTAGTCTAAGACAAAAACAAAACCCCACCCACAAAAACACCACAAAAGAATACAGCTGAAAAGTGGCTTGTTCTAACTTGCCTGGTATATTAAAGTAGCATTTTTAGCATATTCATGTGAAATTAAAGGCCTCACCTCTAAACTGGGGATTTCAGAAACTGTTCTGACTTTTCTCTGTATACTTGCATAGGAAGTCCTCATGCATTTCAGTATTACTTTCAAGAACCTGAGGGGGCATGGGGCACAATTAAGCAATTGCTTAAGTTCTTAATACAAGATTGGCCACCATCAGTTAGTTTATAGCTGATGATATGTAGCTGGAGGAATTTACATTAAGATTTGTTACATAAAACAATATTGTAAACATGTTTTGCAGAACAGATGAAGCAGCTTTAATATTAAAACTTTATTAACTCTCATGAGAGGCTACACCAAGTAGATTCAGCCAAAATGGCTAGTTTTCCAGAAAAATTGTACCACTGGCACTTTTTTTGAAGGAAGTCTGGAACAGGCCTAAGGTGTAAAGCTCTTTACCTGCATTTCTAATCAACTTAAATTTCTTCATTGGCAGCTATCTTAGCAGTTCTTTCCTCATTCTAAGTGCAAGAAGAATTTCTTGACAAAGTCTGCTAGAATGTGGCATTATCTTGAGTCTGCTTCACTCCATGCACTCAGTGCTTGCAGTCCTAGATTGTATCTCTGTTTGTCAAAAAGCTAGAGAGACAGAAGGACAAAGCACAGATCAAGAGTCAGATAAAACACAGAATACTGAAGTGCTTTAATAATTTTAGATAAGCAGAAAATACAGCTTTTAGAATTAAGATGTTTTGGTTGTTTTCTGTTTGGGATAATTTGTTTATCTTGGTTTTGCTGCCATATATCCAGGCGTGACTAAACTGTCTCCAGGCAAAAGTTTACCACAACACTTTTCTATTGCTCTAGCTACAAAGATATTACTGTCATCTTGGAAATGTTAAGTTCTGTATTAGTTACAGTTTATCACGACAGACTAGAAGTTACTGATGTCAGAACTGGCAGAAGTTAGTTTAATCCTCTCAGAGAAAGTAAGTTATTACTTACATGCAATAAAATAACATGGAGATGGCCACTAATTCACTGTTTTGCTAGTAGTCATCTGAAAGATTTTAATATCTGCCATATGCATACAAACGTGTCATGGTCTCTGCTAGTGCTAACACTAACTCTAGAAAAAACAGGTAGTTCTTATGCCCCAGATTTCCTGAAAGATTTCTGGCCTCTAAACAAGGCTAACTATCATGTGATATGGGTGCTCACATATATGGAAGTGCTCAAAACCAGTTTGTTATCTCTTGAAGACAAGCAGATGCTCATGCTTCTTCCTTATTTGTTAGCATCCTTGAAATGCAGAAGTATTGGGCTTGTTTTCAAAGGCATTGTCTGTCTTTCCATTTGCTATTGTGTAAACTCTTTGCTTTTTTTCTTAAGTCAATCATGAGATTGTCAGGGTTGGTTTGATCTTGTGAAATGCGTTAAAAAGTATCTTCAGCAGGTCTTACAGCAGTGTCCTAAATTTTACTATTAAAAAGCTATGCTAAAGGAATTGTTCCATTAGCGTCAAACTATGTGGATGTGAAGACTACATTTCTCTGTGAGTTAGAGCAAAGGGGGAGTCCAGAATTTTTATTTTAATTTTAGAATGAAACTTATGTAGCACACAATTATTATGAAAAAATAATAGCAAGCAATTAATTACTACTTTCTAAAGCAATCTGTAAGCCTTGATTTGGTATACTGTGACAATGGGAGATTACATTAGTTGGCTAGGTCTAGTTAACTTTAACTGAATTATTTTGGGGGTTAAAAATTTATTATTTAAATTCATTTCTATATCAAACTAACTTCCTAGCTGCTCCTAATCCTTTCTCAAATATTAAGTTACTGCTAATGAGAAGGGACTTGACTAAAGTTAAAAATAGAGCACATTGAACTTGACATGAACCTTAATATCTTTTCCAGCTTTTACAAGGATTGTATTATGAATTGTGTATTGTTTAGTTGGTTTCTCACCGATTAAAAGTATTGAAATAAACTGTGTATTGTGAAATAAAGCTGCTGTCATTGCTTTGTTTACATGTTGGATATCTTATCTAAATGTTACTTTACAAATTTGATGCAAAGTTCAAGCTTGGAGATGGGATTTTGAAGTCTTACTAAGACTTGTTTTGGTTTGGGGGTGGTGGTGGTGGTGATGTTTGGTTTTTTTGTTTTTCCTAAAGGCAAAATATATTGCTGAAGATATGACAACTGAAATGTGTTTATTGTCAAAGCCTAAATCAAACTTGTTTTGTTTACTTGGCTTTGGATAAAGCGAGTACAGCAGATCAGATATTCCACTATATGGAATTCGTTACTACAGCCTTACAGAAGTTTCCAGTGTTCTTTGAGCTTGCTTTTACATAGAACTTTCTTCTGCTTATTGTAAATTCATTTATTGACGTAACTGATAAGTTTGCTAATTACTTTATAGATATAAGACTGATCTTGACTAAAACAATTCTGCAAAGCTTATTACGTGAAGATTTGGTAAACTTTTAAAGAAAACATCTCTCTCTAATACTTCTTGTTCTGGGAGTAGGTCCTAATAGTGGCTTGCCTACCTCTGATCTTTTATTCTTTTACTCTAAGAATGT
The DNA here is from genome assembly GCF_026419915.1 of Harpia harpyja. Taxonomy (NCBI): domain Eukaryota; kingdom Metazoa; phylum Chordata; class Aves; order Accipitriformes; family Accipitridae; genus Harpia; species Harpia harpyja. Next base: position 39,692,812 of record NC_068940.1, on the reverse strand, counting down.
AGATTTGGTAACTATAGGTAATAATTACAGTCACTGTCAGAGTGGTCATTGAAGAAGAAACGATGGTGATTTAAGGGAACTTTCTCTTCTGGGTGAGTGGCTGTATGTATGCCTAGCACTTGATTTGGGAGACTTGTCCTTATTCTGAGTGCTGCTTTTGTCTTTATGCCTAGTGATGTACTTAAGGGAGAAGCAGGCGTGCTATAACCAATAGATTTTTGCCCAATTTTCTTCTGCTCAGTAGGAAAAAACAACTCCGAACTAATTATTCTGTCAAAATGACAGACCAGTGCTAAGCAGTGTTCAAAAGGTTGAGTGTTGTGAGTTATCAGTGAAGAAAAAGAATACAAAATTGAAAATAACATATTATCATACACTCATGTTATGCCTTCCTCTTGAGTATAAGTAATTGTGGTCTATGCTGTATCAAAAGTGTACAATGGACTTTATCTTTCTCTCTTTTTTTTTTTTTTTAAAGATCAAAGCTAAAATTTTTTTATGAGAAACAGCATTTGCCAGGACTTCCACTTCTCTGCTTTTCTTTTTTTTTGGCTTGAGAGTACAAGGCGGATCTATACAAAATAACCACAAGTGTCATGGAAAATCAACAGGAAGAAAGTGTTTTCCTCTTCAGTCATTTCATTATTTATTCTCCTCCTCCTCCTCCTTATTATCAGATGGCAGAGTTAAAAATAAAAACCTGATACTTTCACATAGTGTAGAGCTTAACTACAGAACTGATTGCCACAGAATATTTTAGCTGTATTAATTTTCATGGGTTCAAAAAGAAATTTATATAGAAGAGAAATCCAGCTGCTGGGAAACTCAGTCTTTTTGAACCAGGAAATTCCAGAGCTGTAGATTGTGAAGTTTGGGAGTGTGCTGAAACACATTCATATGCTTACCTTTTTCTTTCTAGGCGTTCCTACTGGCTTCTGTTGGAGAGAGAACACAGTGCTAGGTAAGTCTTCTGTTTGACTTAATTGTCCAGGACTACTTTGATTTATGAGAACTGATCCAGAGAAAATATTGATATCTACAGGGTTAGGAAAAGGGAGAAAATAATTTCAATTCACTTAGAAAAATAAAGGTATTTTCTTATGTTCTATATTAATATTGTGTATAGTTTGCTCTCCTCCACCTCCCTTAAACTTGAGGAAATGTGTGGTATGACCAGGCCTCAGCATGTATGGTAGTATCTAATTCTAATAGGCTTTTGCGGGATACTTGGGCTGTTGAAGGATGTTGCTCTTAAAAGTTGTGGGATGGAGTGGTAGCATGCATCTGTGTATGTATCTGCCTTTAGGTTTTAATTCTTTGTGTCACTGATACTAGAGTTTTCTTCTTTCTGAAGTAACCAATGATGTGAATACTTTGCTCAGAACAGTTCTTTTGAAACAATGGTGATGAAACAGGATTTCTTAGCTAAAGCTGCTTTGGGCCCAGAGTGGATATGATGCTAATCACTGCTGGGTTTTGTTTGGTTGGGTTTTTTCATCATAACTTCAGTACTCAAATACATAGCCTTCAATACTCAGATTAATGTGTCAAGCTTGAGAGTAGTAAAACTGATAACTTGTCTGGACATTCCATTCAGTGGGATTTTGGTCTCAAGAAAGGAGGCACCTCCTTCACAGTAACCTTTTGTGGTAAGACCAACCTCTTTGCTCTGCAGTTTAGTAGGTGCCCTGAAATAAAATTCAAGTGAGCTGGCTTGGTTAAAATAAGGTAAGGTTAAAGCAAAATGAAGAAAGTGAAAGGAGATAGTGGAAGGAAAACCTTTGGAGAATGATCTCCTCAAAGCACAGAAAAGATTGTGTTTTGTTTCATATAGCTCTGCTCATTAAAATGTTACACTTCCTAAGCAATGATTTGCAGACAGATGACACACTGAGGTAAATAATATGTGGTAGAGAGAAGGGATAAATATCTTTTGCTCTTGACTGGATGGAGACACTTGTCTAAGCATATTGTCGTCATAAATCTACTTGAAATGAAAAAACCTAAATCACAGCATTTTTATTCTGTAAGACAGAATTAATGACATCAGACTTAAGTTTTGTATGTTTTTTTGTTTTGTTTTCTCCATGGTATGCTGTGTTTATCCTGTTATTGTATGTACACTGTTATTTATAGGCTTCATCTATATAAGAATCTAACAAAGTAAGCTTCCTACTGGTGAAAACTCAAGTGTAGGTAAGGTTTTGTACCTTTCTGAATTTTTAAGGGACTATTAGGTACACTAAAAATGCTTAGCGGGCTTTAAAAGAGAACATTAAAGCTATGGTGTGCCTAGAGACAATATTAGTAACTTTTCTCCTAATAATTTTGACAGGGCCCAAGAATATAAGATTCTGACTGCACTGTATCTAAACATAACTTCCCTTTCTTTTACAAGTTCTGTGTAAGTGTGGTGTACTGTAATAGAAGGTCACTTAACTGGACAAATGCAGTGTGGTGTTTACTGACAAGAAAACGCATTGAATAAACCATGCTGTATAGCTGATATACTCCAGTTGTATGACATAAATGCATGACTGGTGCTAATCAGTTAGTTACCATGTTTGATATGCTTACCAGATGCTAATATAAAAACCTTGCAGTGCAGAGGTGTGGCTGAATACTAACTTTAAAGCTTAGCATCAAGTTAAGCTTTGAATTAAACTGCAGAATGACCTAGAGGTCTGGTAAAAGAGCACATGAGTTGTTTAAATCGTGGTGGATGCATCTTGGGTATCTCATTGGCAGACAAATGCTCAAACAATGGCTCCCCAGCTCAGGGTTTTATTGAATGTACGATACAATTTGGTTGGTCTACTTGTATGGGAACTAAAGATACAATGCACGTAAGAAAAAGTAATAATAAAATTCAACATCTCTCTCCTGGTGTTTCCTCTAGTGCACTATATAAAAATACATAAAATTGCTTCCTAATGTAACGAAACTACACAACTACTTAGCCATTTGTCTACAAACAAGGAAGAGACTGGATCTGAAACAAAACATTACAAAACTTTTTGGCACTTGAAAGGGAAGGATGTGATCCCTTCTTCTGTTTTTGGCAGTCACTGACTTCTTATACTAACTTCCAGAATGGCTGCAAATCTTCCTAAAATTACTTGGAATTTCTATGCTAACGGTGGTAGTGTCATTTTGGAGAGTTCTGCAGATAAACATCAGTGTTTGAGAAGTGCCGTTTGTACAAAAACTTCCACGAGCAGAACTGATTTTCTGCCTGCTGCAGGAATCTTAGGGAGTTTAGTGTGAGATCTGTTGGAAAATGTCTTTTTAATGAAACTGAAGGCATTGCTTCTTTAATAGAACATTAAAAAAACTAGAAGCATAAGATTTTTATGCAATGGAAATTCTTTGTAAAGAATAGAAAAGTTTGGACAAAAAAAATAATCCAGAGGGCATTGATAGCCTTAGTCAAAAGCATGCTGCTTTTTCTCATAAATGGAAGAAAATAAAAATCCTTGATGGTAGGAATTAATGTGGTCAGGAATCCATACTTAGTATCCATTAAAGATGGGAGTATTAATAGATGTATGCAAAATGTAAAGCATACATGAGATTAATAAAACATAGCTGCTTAAATCTGTACCAAAAAGAATGTGGTAATACATCCTAAAATTAAGACGAAGTAGGATCAATTGTAAAGCACTCTCTTGTCTTAGTAGCCCATTGTTATAATGGTACCAGTTTATAATTGGGCTACCATACATAATTCTCTGATGACAGTGTGTTACTCAAAATCATAGAGAAATGATGCTAGCATCAATCCAAACACTGCGAACAAAGTTAGAGCTGGTTGGTCAGGGTTTTGCTCAGTCAAGTTTTGAAGGTCTCTTAGGATAGAGATTCCATAGGCTGGCTGGAACTGGTTCCTGTGTTCAATCACTACTTGAAAACTGAAATTTAACTTGTTGCAGGTAGTAAAACTTGCCTCTTGCCCTTTTGTTGTAGGCCTCAGAGGAGGCTCTATGACTCTCCAGTCTATAATATCTCTCTGGGTACTACTTCTGTTTTGTATAGCATTGAACAAAGACACCAACCTTTGGGGTTTTATCCTCCTGCATTTTAGCTTCATTTTTAAGTAATTGACCCCTGAAAGCTAAGATTTCAGTCTAGTAGCTACATGCAAAATAACATTACAGCTTTCAGTTTTGTGCAATAAATTTTAGCAGATGTTCTGTGTCATAACCATTGGTACACAGCGGATGGGCAACATTTGAAATATAACGAGATAACCTGACTACTGTGGGGAGGCAAATTAACCAAATCTGGGAGTGATTCTGTTCTGCCTTTATTTTGCAGTTTAGCTGAAGGTACTCTGCTATGCTTTGGTCACTATGAATATGAAATGCACTTGAGTATATGAAAAAGCAGAGGAAAGGGGATTTTTAACTAATGAAATGCTCAGATTTATTGGTATACTATAGATAGACAACTGTCACTTCAAATTTTGAACAGTAAGCATTTGTGTTGAACTAAATGAACCTCTTGCGGCCATACTAAGTGTACCTGTGTACACTCAATCAGATTTTAATTACAGCATTGAGCAAGGAATGTTTTCATATTTCAAGGTCAAATTGTGTTTTAGAAATGTCACCTTTGTATTAAGTAGCTGTACTTACTCCTTACAATGAAGTAAATGTATATAAGCACTGATACTACGCATGGAAAACTTAAACTGTTTTGGTTTCCTTTTTTCAGTAACTTCCTTTGGTTTTAGTGTCTGATCTTGTACTCTCAAATTTGAGAGTCTAGTTATGCCAAAAACTCAGGAAACTTCATTAACAGGCCTTTTATTATTATTACATCAGACGGTAACAAGATCTAATTTTAAAAGCAAAGGGGATGTGTGTTCCAATAAATTAAAAAAAAAAAAAATCTATTTTAGTAGCGTGATGAAGAGATACTAAGTAGAATTCTCAAAAGCACTCCAACACACCAGGCATTTAGATCCCATTGAAGCCAGTTTGTGTGAGTCTGTGCATATGTAATATGGAAACCCCTAATGGATAGCTGCCTTCCCCCCTGCCCTGAAACACTTTTTCAGAATATGAATCTGTTTTAAAAATGGTAATGTATCTGGAGCTTTGATTAAAATTAGTTGTTTTACAGTGTAAAATAATATATTTACTGACATTAATTCTATAGCTTAGTTATTGTGCAGACACATGAATAAATGTCTGTAAGTATTGCATCTGCTGACTAGCAAAATGTGCCTAAGGCAAGTCAATGTGATTTATGGACTATATTTCTCTGCCACTCATGTGCCCTTATTGATGGGTGTAAATATTTCCAACAGTTAAATCAGTGATTTAAATGCCAGTTTAAAATCTGCTCTGAATGAATATTCTTAATTGGAAGTTGTGATCTGTCATAATCAAGGCAGTATGTATCAGTGTTGTTTACTCTTCATAGGAAAAAAAGCCTTGTGTCCTAATTTGAATGTCACCGAAACTCCCTACGTACCCATGTTGGGCAAAGGCCAAGTTAGGTTACAGGTCCTTGACAGACTTCAGTTCTCCATTTATGAAGCCATTATCTATCACTGTATAGTAAAGCGAACATGGTTGCTGAAATAGTAATGCACTTTGGAGATGATACAACAGACATAAGTCTATAGTAGTCTTTTCTGTGAACTGATGGGTGCCATTCCCACACAGAGTCTAATAAGCAGTTACACAGCAATGTGCTTAAGTATGCAAAATAAGGGTTAAAGGAAGAAGTGCTGAGAGTTGGAGTTGACAATGCTGTTTTAAGTTTTGGGTGGGTTTTTTTTTTTTTCATGACCTCACAACCTCAGTATTTTCAGTGTAACTTTTTTTATGCCTTTAAAAAGCATATGTAAAAAATAGTATAATTCGCCATAAGGAAATTTCTGCTCTGTTTGCCAGCAAGGTTGTCATCTGGAATCCCACAGAGCAGATCCACACCACTTCGGTCACTGGACTGAGCGTGCTTTTCTACATGGGCTAGCCGCTAGAGGGGCAGGAGCATAGTCTTTTAGCACTGCTGGCTGAGACCTCCATCCGCGGTTTCAACGGAGATCTTGAACTGGGGGCGGGGGGGGGGGGGCAGAAGGGTGGCCTTTGCTAAGCCCTTGATCCTCCTGCTGCTTCATGTTTTGTGGATGCTGTGTATGGGTGGGGCAGTATAACCTAGAAAAATGTCCCTGTTCACTAGCTACTGTGCTGCCAGACACTTTAACTGCTTCGTAGCTGGCAGGTTTATAAAGAAGCTGCTCTTGCTCTTTATAATGCAGTGATAAAGCATGTTCTATCCTGTCAACAAGGAGGAGGTGTGCAGTGACAAAGCTACCTTGGTTAGATAAAATACTTGAGGGTCTTGGCAAGTGGTTTAAAACAAAACTGAGCATGTTCAAAGACTTTGATGGCACTTACCATCTGTACAGGTACCTTCATTGGAGCAGCAAGATGAAGTTTAGCTTGTTCAGGCATTTGATCAGTTTCGCTTCTAAAGCTTTAACTTCCCGGACTGAATAGAAGGTTGTATTTTGTTCAATTGAATTCTCCACTCTGTTTTTAAATGTCTGAACCAATTTTATGCAAGTCTTCCACAAAAAGTAGTTCTGAGGGGTGTGTGAGAGACAGTCATTAAACAATTAGAACAGGCTTTTGTAATGGAAAATGTTAGGCATCCTTAACCACAGATGTAGCTGTGCCTGCATAGGTAATGATATGCTTTAGTGCATTTTTCTATTTCAGGCAAAGATGCCCACCCAAAACCAGCAATGTTCTTTTAGTGCACCAGTTTGTCAAAATTAACTTTCATTTAGTAGATCCTACTAATTTTAGCCTGGTGTGAAACTTTAGTTGCAATGTTGGGTGTATCAAGGCTGTTTTAAAGATGAAGTATATTAAATTGAGTGTGTGTGTGTTCATAAATAAAGTCACTGGGGCCCCTTTCTTAGACTAACAGATGCCCTTGTAGAAATGTCTGTTGGTGTGTGGTTTTAAATGTTTTTCAGCAATCTGTTCCCCTCCTGTTTGGTACTCCAAATTGTAGAATCTTTTTATTTGTACACACAAAAAGCAAAAAATACTCTTTTGTTTGGTATGGGTCTTGTTTTCAGGACCTGTAAGCTTTAACTGTGTCTGGGAATGGAAGAAACTACATCTGTTTGGCCTCATGCATAATGCAAATGTGACATGTTTTTAAAATAACTTTTGAAATATCTTTAAAATTACAGGTGAACACAGCTGATTTCTAATTGTGTTTGTAAACAAGAGGTATAGTCTTCAGAAACTGGAAAAATGCATGCTGCAGACTTCTGGAAAGAGCTTGCATGCTTTCCTGAAGTATTTTTCCTAAATGGCTTCAGAATAGGACACAGTGTAGATTGGGTGGAGCCTCACAGTCTCAGGAGGACTGAGACATGCTGTTAATTCAAGGGCAGTCTCCTATTAGCTTCATGAGCTGCATAATAAAACATACATAGTAAAAAAAAAAAAAAAAAAAGGTAGTACATTTTAAAGAGAATTGCATAAAGTTTAATAAAGGGTCCTCAGAATTACTTTTTTTTTTGCAGACGTGCTGGTGCATCGTGTATCTTTTCTGCTTGAAAACATGATTATACAGACTCACCTTAGTCAGTAGGTTACTTATGTGATAATCTAGTAAACACTTCTAAATATTACTCAAGTTTTGCAATTAGTGTATTTTTGGAGACAGTGTTAGAAATTGCTAGTGTCGTCTTCCCATCCCCCAGCTTTTGAGCTCAGAGGAGTCTAGTTTGCTTGCAGCTGCAGTGGTAGGCATCTTTCAGGAAGTGACCTTGGCTTGTATTAATCAAATTCAGAACACACAGAAAAGCTTCTTGGTAACATGCTGACTTGATGTAAAATTTTATAGCATCCATTTTCTTTTAAAATGAGGCCATCTTATAAAAAGGGAATTTATTTATGATATCTCAATTTAAACGAATTTCTCTAAAATGACATGGTATTTAGAGAAGGTAAAACAACAAAACCAAACTGCTCTTTTTACTGAGAGGAAAATAGGTTTTTATATATGTAGTTAAGTCTTAAATTGCTATTGGCAAAACTGTATTTTAGCCTAGCTAAACTATGAAAATACAGCATTATTTGTTAGCATTTTCATTGGTGTCTTACCATTTTTGAACTAGAGTAGAAAAACCTGGTAGTAGGGCATGATCTCAATCAGCTAAGATTCTCACGATGTCTTTAACTTGCTGACTTGATGTATTTTAATCACTTACTGCATCTTTTGTTAGCAGGTCTCAAGGCATTAAACTTAACCAGATAGTAGCATTGAGCTGCTATGCCTATTTGCATAGGTTGAGAAAGGAATCTACCTGTGCCTGTTGAAGAAATCACTGTTTGACCTTGCCCACCATCTGGAAATTATTTTTCAGTGGCTGCTCTTAAATTGTGTGGTTGACTATTTCTGAAGCAGGTTTTAAGAGTTTTTCATTATTATCTTCTTGCCTAAAACTATTTTGTGAATTGAGTTACAAAAAGAAGATTGTTGGCAGTATTTTCAGCTGCTATAGCTGTTTGTAAGAGTATGTGTCTTCATCCTTTCTCGGAACATATACAGAGGTCCAAGACCAGAGTATCTTTCATCATTACAAAGTGCTGTGAAAGCCTTTAAGGTTCTGGGGTAAGATAAGGTACCAATTTTCAAACTGCATCTTTCTGGAGAATTAGTAATAGCTGCCAACTGACTAATGTTTCTTTTCCCCTTAGGTGGTCATGTGCATTATCTTGAACAATCTACTGTCTGGTTGGTTTTAGCGTTTGGAAAACTGAGTTCTACTTTAACTGGCATCTTCAGCATAAAAGCCTCCTGTGTGTTGATGGCGTATTTACTCGTTTTACCCCTTCACAATTATATTCAGACCCTTGTTGTTCTTTCTGCAGTGTGTTGGAGATCTGAAGTGTTTCCTGAGGACTGCTGCCTGTTTTGGAATGGTTTAATTCCATGTTGTTTCCCTTGCAAATATATGCAATGACTTGCCATTCTACCTGGTATCAAGTGAAAGTTGCTAATCATTCAATTAAAGCTCTCTGTGTAACCCTACCCCTTTCTGCTATGTTGAACATACTCTTAGGTTCCTTTGCTACTGAATTTGCCTTAACTACATGCATTATACACTTCTCTTCATGCTGCCTCATGTTGTCTGTTATTGCACCAAACTGAGAATTCTTCATCCACATCTTTAGAGTGCTTTAGTCCTCTTTCCTTGTAGTCTGCAAAGCCAATGAAGAGGTGATAAATCTGTTGCGCTCTGTGCTTAAGTGTAGTTGACACTGACTTTCCAAGATCAAGTGGATTGCAAACACAATCATAGATTTTGTCATTCAGTATTTGCTGTCGTCAGCATTTTCATCAATCTCCTAGAGAATAAAACTGGTCCTAGCACAGATTTTGGGATACCCTACCATGGACTGATTCACCACATCAGTAGTCCCTGAGATGAAACTACATTGCTAGTGATGATATTTTCACTCTGGAAAGCTTGTGTCGTAATTCTCTCCATTAAAATTTTAAACCAGAACTACTGATTAGGAGATGGCAGAACCTGGAACCATTGATAGGGAACAGAAGCATACAGGGGAACAAGAAACCTGTTCTCTGTTGTTCTTCTAGTTCTGTAATCTTAAAATGAGTGGAGATGAAGATGCATTTTCTTCTTCTGTGCCAAAGCAAGACAATCTATTACAACTGTCTTGCGTCCAGACCGTTTTACACTTCTGTGGCTAGGTATTACTTGTTTTCCCGGGCAAAACTGTGAAGAGCTGACCCTTTTTGTACACAAGAGCCACAACTTCCATGTCCATCCTTCTTGGAGTAGATGGAGGATGACTTGTTTTGAAATCAACATCTTGAAGTGGAGTATTATTAATGGCACTGTGGCGATTGGACAGTGGGCAGCAGTGCTCCTTGGGCTGCCCAGCCTTATGCCAGGGCAAGGCCCATTTCTTGTTTGACAAGAAGCAAACTAAATCACTGCAGCTCTGGACTGCGCATTCAGAATCCTTTCCAACAATTCTGTCCTGGTGTTCTCCCTCCTTCCCTCCCCTTTTGCAAAGTCAGGCTTTCCTGTTTGCCAGCACTATCTCGCTGCTGCCACTTACCGCTCCATAGTTCAGTGCTGCTTTGATACTGCCTAGTATCAGTCCTATCCCTCAGATTACTGACCTGGTTTTCAACTACACTGAGGGTAAGGGGACCCACTTCTGCAGCTCCTAACTTCTGACTCACTGGCGTACTGCTGCTGCACAGCTCCTGCTCCCTCTCACTTCCATGCTAAAAGAAACGCTCAACTCGCAGGAGGCTGCTGGACGCTCAGCTGCGTACGTTGCCCGAAGCGGAGGGGACGAGACGAGAGGGGAGGAGAGGGCCTTTTCTGCCTCAGCCTGCCTCCTCCGCTCCGCTCCGCTCGGACCGGTGGCCAGCCTCGCCGGCTGCCCCCGCAGCGGGGCTGGACCGGGCCGAGCCGGGCCGCAAGGAGTTAAGGGCCGCGCTGCCGCCCGCGGTTCTGTCTGGAGCCGCCGCGCTCTCATTGGTTGCGAAAAGGTGAAATTGAAACCACGGTAAACTTTTGACCCTGTAGCAGTTCTTGTGGAACGCCTTGCCCTTGCCAAGAGCAGAGGGCTTTTTTTCCCCCCTTTTCCTGTATTTATTCTCTGTGATCGTGCCGTGCCGCATGCAGCCCCTTCAAGGGAGGGGGAGGACAAGCACAAGCAAGTAGTTTGCGTGTCCAGCTAACGGTAAAGCTGGAATATGTCTTAGCTGCTAGTGCTAGCTATCTTCTAAAACTCTGATTAGTAAACAAGTAGGAGTCCATTTTTCGACTTCCAAGATGGTTTTTGTGTAGTTAAAAAAACCCAACCCAACAACAAAAAACAACCATCAAATTGATGCTGACTATCACGGCTAATTAGAAAGTGGAGAAGGGAGGATGAGTCATCAGGCACGCTGGCTGCAGTGAGCTCTGCTGCTTAATAAACGTGTTGGGTTTTTTTGAAGATTGAATTGGTTTCTCCTTACTGAGATCCGAAGTAGAAATGTCTCACTATTTCTACTTAGGTCATAAGTTGGTGTGTTAGTTAAATACATGTTTACCTAACTGTAACTGTTTTTCTATTCTTCTGTATCTTCCTTAAACAAAAGAATATATTTTTTCAGTCAGGGAGACAAGTAGTGCCAGCTGAACTGCATTGCCAACCTGCAAAGTGTCAGAGGCCCATGGTAGCCAATGTTAGGAATTTTTATTTAGGTAGGGAGACTCTTAACAAATTCTGGACCTAATTAGAGTGTGTGTCACTTTCATACTATGCAGAGTTTGTCACACAAAAAAAATCAAAAATATCTGTGGTCGAGAAAATCCACCTTCCCTCTGTAGCTTTGCCAAACCAGACAAATTAAAGCAGCATTACGTTTTCGATGAAGTATGAATACGAGATTTAGTTAATCCATGTTTCTTTCCACTTAAACATGTCTGCCTTTTCACTGACAAAAGAATAGCTGACTTGGGTTACTTCACTGCATCAGCTGCCATTTTCTCCCTCCCCCACTCCCAGGCACAGGTATCGGCCTGCTGTTCTTGCTGGAACATTAAACTTACTGAATGTTAAGTGCCACTTAATCAAGGAGTCACTCAGCACCTTACTTAGAGATAACATTCAAAACTCTTCCTCAACAAATAAACTTGATTCCTGACTCCTTCAGGCTGATGTTTTCACCTCTCTAGTGGCTTGTTCTTGCAAATAGTTTCATCAGATTTATACAATGTGTTCATTTTCCTAATGAGAGATTAGAATGGCGAGGAACCCTCAACTGCTGTGATTTGGATTTTTGAAAATTAAGTTCAGTAAGCAGTTCAGTGGTTAAAAAGTGTTCAGTTTACGGCAGTGTTAGCATAGTAGGACAAGATTGTGAAGGTTCAGTGTGGGCTGTTCTTGGAGCACTGCTGTTCTCGCTGCAGTTTTATCTGGGAATTGAGGGAGTCTCCTGAAGCATTGCCAGCAGCATCAAGGGAACAATGAATATAATATGATTAATAGCAGATCCCCTGCCCCCTCTTGTGTGCAATTCTTCTTGCAACTGCTAAAGAAACATGTGCTTGTAATGATAGTTGGTGGCCTCCCTGTTTGTTCCAGCTAGTGTTCTCAAGCAGCAGCTATTATATAGTTTATTTTTCCCCACTCCCTGTGATTCTTTGTTCTGTCCTCCCTGCGCCTGTGTGTGTCCAGTCTGCTTCTCGTTGTCCATTTCATGGCAGTTCATCTGCCTTCACAGTGGAGCTGCAGTGAAGCTGCAAATCATATTGCCTATCACAGTAAAATAGAATAAATGCTCTTCTAAAGGAAAGAAGAGTGAGTAACAACTGCTAGGAATTAAAAATCACCTGTGAACTCTATTTCTGAAGCATCATTTAAATGTCTCTATCTGAAAGGCTTCTCTTGAACAGTTGTGTGATTGCATTGTGGTAACATTGGGTGCACATGCCTTTTAGCATTAGAAATCCGTGATCTCTAAAAATATTACTGCCTATGCCAACAGTACGGTGGGAAACTGGCAAAAAAATGAACACTGACTGTCACGCTAAAGAAACACAAACTTCACCAGATTTGTAAATCCTGTAACTTCAAAGTAGTCTACTTTGGGGGGAGTGTTATTGAAGACTATTATTGAGAGCTAACCGCTGATCATGATAAAATCACTAATGTAACCTTAAGTTCTGATGAAAATGACCAGAAAGAGGGGTGTCGGGCATACTGTCAATGCATTTTGTAACCAAAAAGCATTAAATGAGCAGTCACAAACTGAAAATAAACTATGGAGTTCTATACTGTTTTATTCTGTGTGTTTATTCAGAGTAGATTTTGAGGTTGGTTACATCTCCCCAATTTCCTCAGAGGGGAATTGCCAGCTGTTTTGGAGCTGCCCTTTTAGAATTTTCCTCCCTGCCCCGCCCAAGATTTCTGAACTGTGAATGAGAAATATAAAAAGAAGTTCACACAAAGGTGTTTTCATCTATTCTTTCTGTTTTTTAGGGTAAGCAGTACCTATTGTCATGTTTTACTGAAGGATGGAAAGATGATTTAGAGGAAATGCTAGAGCACAACCTCTCAGTTTAGAAAATTATTTTATATTCCAAAACTCATCAGTATTTCTGTTGTGTGCTTCAAATTTTGGCTGGCTTATTTCCCCTCAGTCTCCTGGCTTTGATCACGAAGTTGTGAACTGGACTCTGGTATCTAGTATTAAAGCTTGCCACTTCCCCCTAAATCAGCTCCGAACCGTCATGCTGGCCCAAATAATGCTGAAAAAGAGTAGACCTGTAGTAGTTGGAACTTAGATTTTTTGTTTGTTTTTAAAACATTACCATTGTATCTCTGTCTTCTCTGATTTTATTTCTATTTCAGTTGGTGATGAAACTCACTATTTGCAGTCCAAGTGTTTCACCATGGGATGCAATAAGCAGGTTTTTCTCTGCTTCTTTCTCAATAGGTTCATCTCAAAGCTGTCCTGTCTGCATCCTTGTTGCAGAGCTCCAGTGATGAGTGAACTCTTGGTCTTCTGCAACAATAATGGGTTGGGTTTCTGGAATGTAAATCCTGCTTTGAAGAGCTGTGTTAGATATGGAGATGTACCTTTTCTAAGAAATATATTGATAGATCTAGAGGTCCTCAAAACACTTTCAACCAACTTTCAGGTCCAGTTTTGCTCTAGTCTTGGAGCAGGTTTATGGCAGCAGCTTCTTAAAAGACAGTAAAAAAAAATAAATTAAAAAATCAACATACTCATTTTTTCACCTTCTCTGCTAGCATCATAATTTTTGTAAGTTCTTTTGCATGCCATTGGGGTGTAGCAAGATGAATAGATGCAAAAAATTTTAAGCTGCAGGCATGTTGATTCCTTTAAGCATATGTGTACATACACACAGTCTTGTTTCTCTGGCAGTAGAGTTCAGGAATCAGTGTCTAAGAAACTGTTTTTAGTTTTGTTTTTTTTTTAATATACAAAACAGTATGTGGAAAGCGTAGTGTTTTTCAGATAGAACAAAGTGGTGAGATCTCAGTGAAGCAGACCTCCTGCTGTGAGCTGTGTTACGCCTCCCGCGCTTTCTTGAAAAATGTGGTAAATACAGGGATTGGCTGCTATAGCTGAAAGAACTTTATGCATTTATAATCTCTGTAGGTTGCATTATCTATATAGCTGTCACTCATAAATGTTTCTTGGTTGATGTGCCCTAATAGCCAGGTTGTTCCTAGCTTCTGTTGTAGGCTGAAGTCTTCTCAGTCTCTCAGGCCACAGGGACAGTAAACAGTAGCTTTCCTTACTGATTTCTACTGAAGTAGCAGACCAGGATATGTACTCTGCAGTCTTTTTAGAAGAGTCTGCTTTATTTCCAGCACAGTTTAAAACTAGTTTTAGGTTGTTTGGTTGGGTGGCGGTCTTGGGGGTGGGGGTAGGACAGGACAGGATTGCCCAAAGAAATTCCACATGCTAATGTAGAACCCTCTCTGCCATTCACATTCAGCTTTTTTTTGTGTGTTCTGGAAGGCTCTTCTTACCTATTCTATTTTGTCTTTAGCTCTGGTTTCTCTAAACTTTCCTTCTGATGTTTATTGAGCATTTAGTGCTTGTCCTTTAGGATGACAATCAGTATAACCTATCTGGCCATTTCTCAAAGCAGTGCATGAGTTTTAAAGGGTAGAAGACCACATCTCTGAATAGGTGGAGGAAGGAAAAGAGAAGATTGGCTGAAGTGCTCCCTAACTGTTGCATTCGGTCCTTTGTGGTACTTAGTAGTCCTTACAGTAGTCTGCTGAAGTCTAGATCTGGAAGGCTAAGACAACAGAAAGGATCAACTTTACAGTTTGTGGTATCAAAAGTTCTTCATGGTGTATCAGTACACCATGCCCATTGTTCACTCTCTCCAGTCAGATGGCAGTTAGAAATGCATAGTTTTCTTCAAGGTAAGTCAGTTAAAAGCACAAGACAATAATCCTTGTAATAATAATAATAATAATAATAATAATAATAATAATAATGTAATCCTTAGAGTAGACAGTTTTAGTTCTTAGGGTACAAATAGGGAATGTCCTGATAAATCAAGGATCTTACAAATATAAATAGATTCAGAGCAAAAATGATATGCCAGCAACAATGGTATGTCTTTTGTCTTGCTGGCTCCCCATGCTATTGTAGTCTTTTAGTAATGATGCTGTGAAAGTAGAGGATGAGTATTTTTCATTTTGGATGTTACTACTAAAACATATTCCCATTTCCAGCACTAGAACAGGCAACTGTAAACATTCTTTCATAATAAACCTCAGGGCTGTGATGTGATAGAGAATTGGAAAATTAGTGATGCCTATCTAAAGTTTTTTCTAGTGCTAAGCTTTGTCTGTCCTAGGGAGGAAAAAGGGCCGTGTGTACTGAACATGGACAATTACGAAAAGTATTTTATTTGGAGGAAGAATGTCTAATGTCTTACAGGGCAGAAATAATCTTGCTTTTTATTTAATGTAATTATAAATTGAGGGTGTAAAACTGAAGTATCCTGGATATGCAAATGGAGGAGAAAGGGGAATTGCAAGCTCTGTAGCGATCACAGTATCCTCTTTAATTGATCTATGAATGTTTGTAAGAAAAATACCCATGTAGATAGTGACATTTTTGATAATACTAATTTCAGGAATTTTGAATTAATACTTTTAAATTATATATATTGAATATGTTGATAACTTTAATTATGCTTCTCTTTCTCTTTTCCAGCTTCTTGTATAGAATATTCATTAGGTGATTTGTTATTTCAAAAGCTGTCATTCCCCGTCTTTTCCCCACAATACTGTTAAAGTAGGAAAAGCAGTCTGTCTCTTTGTTTTAGATTTCTTTTCTTTTTTCACCTTGATTCTCTACCTTGTATATAATGTCGTCCTCCTGGGTCCTGTGTCAACATTGCTCACGTGTTGTTGTGACAGGGTTAGAATTGAGGATTTCAGTCACAGGAATCTTATTTTGAAATATCCTAAAGTTGAAAATGAAGAAAATCAAGATCAATAGAAAGCTTGCTTAAGCTTGCTATAAGAGGCAGAAGAGAACATTTGGAGAGAGAATAAATGAGGTTTTCAGAAGCTGAATAACACAGCATGACACATAAGAACAGACTGGAGTCTTGTGTGTTTTATGGGGGGGACAATGGGGGCATCCAGTTAAATGAAAAGCAAAACCATTTAAAATTGATAAAGAAAAAAAAATCACTTATACACTTAGCAGACACATGATCTCAGACAAGTTATTAGTATACTAAAAAGCATTTTGTATTTTTTAATAAGAGAATATTTATAGTTATAGTTAGTAGAGTTTATATTTATATGGTTATTCTGTGGTATATATTACTGATTCCCAGAAGCTAAATGTCCCTTTGGTAGATTCACCCCTTTTTAGCACTGAATAAAGCAAGGCTCTCATATGATATGGCATGGTGAATTCTATGTTTCTGTGGCAAACAGGTATTGATAATGAATACATTAGTGACAGAAACACTATCTTTATTTGAAGGAAATAACCCTTTTCTTTTGCTTTCTTGTTGTTTTATGGGTACGTAATATAAATGTTAATTATGTCTTTTCAGGTATACAGAAGACATTTCTGATCTTTCTAGAAGTAAAGCATCTAAGTTGTAATTCTCTGTGTTGCTTTCTTTTACAGTCTGTCAGAGCGAGACTAATACTGTTTAATGGCACTGTTTTACATAGTATACTAATGCTGTCAAGTTTCAGCATAGCTTCCGAGAAACTTTGAAGGCTGCTAGTCATTCTTTGGCTCAAAAAGTCAGCAAAATGTTGACTTGCTTGGCTATAAAAGAAAAACTAGTCTTTGCTTTTAGAAAACTTAATTAAGTGTGTTTGAAGTGCAATCATTAAAAAACCAGCCTTTTTTAAAGGTGTTTTAAAGATTTTTTTTCAGTCCTATAAACTAGCAGACCTAAGACACCTTTTTAGTAGTGTCTTAGGGTCTCTGATGAGAAACTGAAGAACTTCTGCCCTGCTTGTATTGTGTGACAGTTATTTGTCAATCCTGAACCACTGCAGTTTACAGAATGACGTTTTAAGATACCAGTTTCATTTTGCTTAAAATGTTCCACTGTGATGTGTGACATCTTGGTGGCTAATAATGAACAATTTGTCAATGAGTAGCTGGCCATGCAGTAATGGCAGGGCAGTAAGTGGTAACCCCTTCACTTGCCCAATGGTAGTTAGAAATCCCCACTCATCATCCAGAGTTCTGCAGACCCTTGAATTTTAAAGAACATCTGGAGCTAGGAAAGATGTGTAAAGCAGTAAAAATAGCTGTTTGGTGTTGACTGCAAAATTGCAGGATTTGCTGCTCTTTTGTAATCCAAGGAAGTGTTATCGTTCATAGATAGTGGCATTTAACTCTTCCATGACAGATGGATGAAGTTTACCTCTCATCCAAACTAAATTTTTACTTTGATTTTAAGTGTGACAGATTTTGCTTTAGAATGAATGAAATCTTCTAGCAGTCTTCCTAAAATTTGTGAGGATAGAAGGAAATATATCATTTAAAGACTAATAAAAAATTTTAGAATTTCTCAGTGAAGTATTGTATGTCTTCTGTAATGCTTTAAAACTTAAGACTTAACCAGTTATGACTAACCTGAATGAACTGTTTTCCATTTCACAGGATATTTTCCCTGATCAGTGGTAGGTACACTGTGGTCCTTAATTTGACAGTTTGGGTCATTCTTAGTACCTCTCCTTTCCTTTTTTGTATGTCTGTCACACTAATACGGGATATATTTACTAATCTCTCTCTTTGAATGTACCCATTTTGAAACGTCGATGTGAGGATTATAGCATTAAGAAGTATGTAATGTTAGATATTTATTTTGAAACAACATAAAAATGTTACTCTTCAGAACTATACATCCTTTTGATGGTATTAACAGGTAACTTATTTAGCTTACAGTCTTTTTGTTAGATTTTCAGCCTTGATTGTTCAGGTCTAATTTCACACCACCAATGTTGGTTTCAGAGCAGATGCAATGAATACTGTAAATTAAATGTGCAAGGGGGTCTTTTCATACTTCATAGTCTTCCTTATGCCATAAAAGATCTGAAGAATTTTTGTATTCTGCTGAAACTCAATAGTTTGCTCTGATTAGTGCTTATAATCACTTTTGTAGTTGAAGGATGTTATTTTGATGTTTACGTTGCTACAAATAATTTAATTTTTCTAGTAAGTCTAGCAGTTAAGTTGCCACTGCATTCAGCAGTTATTGATCTGTTTTTGCAACACTGGTGTTCAATGTGGTTGATGAAAGATCATTTAGATTACTTATAACTATAAACAAGTAGTGGACAGTTAGCATGTAAAAAGTGTGTCTTTTTAAAATAAAAAAATGTGAGTATTGTAGGTTATTACTGACATTCCTAAAAAGCATCAAGTAGACTGGAATAATAATTTTAAATAGGAGTTGCTCTAATTCAGACACCAGGTTTAACGTAGATCGTAGTACCAGAACATTCTTAAAAGGTGTCTGTTGAGCAAATGGAGATATTTTATCTGTTTTTCTTGGCTCTTGGCTCTGTGTACACTGCACAGCTATGTTTCTAAATAACTTGTGAAATAGTTCTAAATAAAATTTAGGTCTTCTGATAGGAAAAAACACATTTACTGTATCTTTCTATTTGAGGTTAATAAAAATATTCAGGTAAAAGATTTTTTTTTTTTCCTGCTGAAGATAAAATTTTGAAAGAAATATTACTTTTAGCCTTAGTATTTCTACTTGAGCTGGTGATAGAATTCTCACTGAATTAACAGAAACAGACTTAGACCAATGCTAATCCCAGAAGAAGTATATTAAATTTAAATGGATCAAAATACTTATTACTGAAACACAGAGAGGGAAAGGCATTGATATGACAGGCATATTTCATGATCTTTCAACATACAGAGCTTTTAACCTGCTCAGGAAAACTAGCTAATACTTTTAATAAAAACTCACAAAAGACTATCGTAGTGCTTCAGATTTAGCTGTGGAAGAAGAAACCTGCTTATTAACATTGTAATGACAGTGAAATTTTTAAAGTACATTTCACTGTTTGGTGTGATAATGGTAGCATCATAATCATTTTTCATATACGCAGATTGATAAATTATATGTGGTTTCAAATGGGGGAGCTGGAGAATGAACAGCTTTTAAGTGGACTCCACAGTAGATAGGGTTGATTGACATATTTTTATCACATTAAAAGTAATATTTCTTAATGGAAAGGTCTGCCAATCTGATCCCTACCCCACCCTTTTATTGTACAGCTAGTGTTCCAAGACTTTGCTCAGTTTCTTGGGCTAATTCTGCAAGATACAATTAGAATTTTATAATGAGTGATTTACTAGAGCAGAAAATGTTCAAGTAAAATTGGACTGTAAAAATACAGAATTGGTAGTGGATATAAGAACAACTGGGGTTTTTTCTTTCAGGTTCCTTTTGACTTGGTTTGAAGTTGAATGTGTCCATTTTGGTAGAAGGTGTATATTAGAGCATTAGATGTAACTTTACCAGAAATTTTTGGAAATACTTCCATTAATTTCAGTGTGATGATGTTGTCTGTGTAACAATACCCTGCTTTGGAAGTTAAAATTTGAAAACACTAAACTTTTGACCTTGGGTAGATGTTGCCATGTATGATGCGTTATATTCAGCTGGTGAAGTAAAAATTGCATTTTTCTGGGCTCTAGTTTGTGGAAAAAATAGTGTGTATTGGGCTGTGATGCCTGACAGCTGACATTTATCAAGGGTAACATGAGCTTTACTCATTCCCACATTTTTAAGCAGCTTTCAAAGCTTTACATGTATACACATGTTCAGCATATGTCTTGCAGCTTTGAACATTTTGTTCTAAAGATGTTAATTCTCATTAAGATGAGGATCCAAACTATAAACCCATAATGATTTTCGTTTATCAAATTTAGTCACAACGTTAACATTTTGTAAACTGGCACTGTAATGTAAAACAGTACGAGTAATATTTAAAGCTTAAAAATACTTTTTCCCTATTAGGTGTTTTAGTGAACTTTAGACCAGGCTTTCAGTACATGGGATTGTTTTGAATGTATGATACTCTTTCAGAAGCATACATTTTCTAGAAATCATGAAATTAAATACAGTAAAGATGCTATTTCTTATTAGAATAAAATGCTAAAGCTTCTCTTTGAAAAAGAAAAAAACAGAAGATGCATTTTTCTTTTCAGTGATGAGCAAACTGTCTGGTAGCCATTTTGATATCTTTGTAAACAGTTTGTGTTCATTGGCCAAATAATGAAAAACTTGTTCTGCTTGCTTTAAATGTTGTAAAAATTATGTGATTGTCTTGAAATGTTCAAAACCCTGTGTGTAATTATTCTTGCTTAATAATCCCCTTAAAGAGAGAATTGTCTGGAAGAAATTATTATTTTCATATTTGACAAATTTTCTGCTAGTCTACATAGTTTGCTGGTGTATTTTTAGACTCATAGTTTCCTGTTACTTCAGTAACTCAGTGTAGTGCTAAACAGATCACACTGGTCTGATGCCAGGTAACTTGAAACTGTAGGTGACTCCTAAAGATAAAACGTATGGGTATGAGTGTGATTGTCATCATTTTAATTGCTGATCAATGGTGTAAGGTACATTTCTTTCTCCTTACTAATATTCTTACTAAATACTTCATACTAACGTTACTAACATTCATACCAAATACTATTAGTTTGTCACTTCTACATGGAAGTCATTTCAGATGACCTGAGAAATAATTTTCTTTCTTCTTTAAATAATATCCAAATTGCTAAAGTCAAAAGATAAATTAAGGTCTGAAGCCAGTCTGGAATTCAGACTTTGCTGGACCAGTTTGTTAAAAATTGGAGATTCAAGATGGGATTTCTTTGCTCTAGTTTGGAAGCAGCAGGGTTTTTAAACATTAGTTGATCTCGAACACTCCAAAGAGGCAGAATGGATTCACTGTATTTTCTGTGTTGTTTTGGATTGATGTCGGCCAAAATTGTGGTCATAATTGTAGCAGCCCTCAAATCCTCCCCATTTATTTGCTGAATTTAAAATGTGGAGTTACTTTTGTTGGATAATTTCAAGATACTACTAATGCATAACCAGGTATTAAAAGTCATGCAGGCAACAAACCAGTCAAAGTAAGATTCCAATAGAAAATATGTCTCTTTCTTGAGCTTGTTGGTCTTGAAATAATCCATAGATTTTAACCACTGTCCTTAAAAGCTCTGCACATTCATTTAAATAAATGAGTGCATTGATTTATGACATTTTAAAATTTCAAATGTTAACAATAAAAAAGCTGACTTTGTTTAGTATTTTGGTTTGACTCATGCGAACCCTAAACTGATGTCTAGTAAAATTTTGTCTTGCAGACAAAATAGTGTAGTTGTGCCAGGATGATTGTTTTTAATTACTTGTGAATATCTGTATATTACAGGTAATTAAGAAGATCCATTTTTCTCTTTAGCAGTATCTCTTATAATTTGTCTGTTGTTTATGGAGTACTGGTAGAAAGATGAGCAAATGGATCTCTTATGTTAACTTTTTCCCTTGTCAGACCATGTTTATATACTTTTATCCTGTAAAGTCTTTCTTCCATGCATCCCCACCCCACCCCCCCCGTACACATGCTCAAGAAAACTAGTATTTTGTGTACAGACACACATCTTTTACTGAGGGAAGCTGTTCTTATGTGACTTTTCTTGAGATATTTTGGGTTACTTTGTTGGAAATCCATCTAATTTCTCTCTGGAATGACATACTGTGAACTTGGTGGTGGTGATGCTTTGGGGTTTTGTGGGGTTTGTTTTGTTTGTTTGGGTTTTGTGGGTTTTGGTTTGGTTTTGTTTGTTTTGAATGTAGCAAATAAGATATTTTGTTGTAGTGACTTGAAGCTTGTCTGTCGTTTCTTGGCTAGCCCCAGTTGTAGAATTACAATCTTTATTTCACAGTTGTAACACAGATATTGCCAAAGTGGGACTGATGGAGGGGCAAGCACATAAAGGTCTTAAAAGTGAGAAGCTTTCTTTCTGAGTTAGATTTTGGCATGCTTTCTTAATTTTATACGAGCTTAAATATATGGTAAGGTATATGTTGGAGGGGAGCATATTTCTGCTTGTAAAATTTTTGTTGCTTTATTTGTTCTTTTCCTTGTGAAGTAGCTGTAGGCATCATTGTGCAAAACAGTAGATGCTAAGAATGATTAAGGATATAAATCGTTAGTTTTAAAAAGCGTTTTGTAATAATAAAAATGGATGAGTAGCTTTATTTTTATCAGTGCTAGTCACTGATATTGAACAGCAAATTATAGTAGGGAGCATGGTGAAATCAGCATGCTGTAATAAAATCCGTTTTTGTGCCGTACTGTCGCTACAGTGATTGTATGCAAAACTCATTTTACTATTGTAAATGAGTGAAAGTCTTAAGTATACTGCAGTATAGGTACAGTATTTGCAGTGTATTCTCTCATGGATTGCTTGATTAATTGTAGATAGCTTTTCTACTTTCAAATATTTCACAGATACATGTTCATTCACTTACAATCAGTCTAGAAAAGGAAGGAGGTGATTAGCACACAGGTTACTTTTGAATATGTTGGCCAGACTGTATTATCATCCCCTAGTTAAGGAACTTGAACACCTATTGCACAAATGTTTGTGTTTACCTACATGGTAAAATGTATCATCATACTATGCCCCTATTTTTACACTTTTGTCATTACAGTGGCTGAACATTTGCTCTAAGTAATTTATCTAATATTAGGGTGTTTTAAGTCCAGTTACTTTGTTCTGAGGTATGTGTAATGTAGATATGCTGTTTTATTGGTATAATAATGCTAGTAAGTCTTCCCATGTAAACAAGCCTGTAGTTTTGAGTTTTACAGATCCTTTCTATGCATAGTTTCTCACAATGCACTGATGGTCAAGTGCTTCTCTTTGTTCATTTCTCTAAAATACATTTTTTTCCTAGGTTCATTTGCTTGTTTTTCTTTGTTCATAACTTAAATAATTGTAATATATATTTTCTTGAAGCAATTTTGACAATTAGAAGTCACAGGTAATGTAGTTTTTAATATTAAAATACTTTTTAGTTAATATAGGAAGGAAAACACAATTGCTTTTTCTTCACATTTGTATGTCTCTGTTGCAGGCTGCAATATTGTCAGGGTTTTTTTCAGATCTCATTATATTTGCTCTTTCTCTTCAAACCCCAACTGTGACAGCGACGTGACTAGCAAAGCATCTCATTTTTCATTTAAAAAGAAAAACGGATTCCATTCCCCCAGCACTGTAAAAGAAAATTTGAAAATATCAGCAGTTTACCTTGAAGTCTGACTGAAGAAAATGGAGAAGCAAGGAGCTGAAATCTAGAAGCCACTTTTTTTTTTTTAAAGGAGAGAAACATGAGTTTTAATTATAGATAGTTTAAAGGGGAAATAAAAAAACAACACCAAAAACCTGAGTTGCGCAATTCAAGGTTTTACTGAACTCTCTTCAGTCCTTCTTTTTCATCGACCTCTGGCTCATAAATGGTTGAAGCTTTGACTTTTAGAATATATTAGATGTTCAGAATGATAGCACCATGTTTATCCCACTAGTTTTTCTTAGGCTTCCTGATAAAGCTCTGTCAACAAACCTTAGTAAAATCACATTTCATACTGGCAAAAAAGTCTCTATACAAGTTCCCTGAGTAAAATAGGTTATATGGGTATATTTTTGCCACTGCATTAAAGCAATTAAAATATTAAAAAAAATAAAATCTTTTTGCAAGTTTTAACAAATGTAAAATGACAAGATATATTAGATCAATTTGAGGATCACAGGTCACACAGTAATTCTGTGCAACTTTCTTTTTTTCCTCGAGTAAGCTTTCCCTATTCAGAAGTCATGCCCTGTTGGCTGTTTGTCTGCAGACTTTATTTATTCATGTGCTCAGTGATATTATTCTTTAGCATAGCTTCTACCATCTTACTATGGATGGAAGTCAGTCAAGGCATGAATGTCAGATTCACTGGTCCATAGCTCCTGAGAGACCATCTAGATTCCTTTATGTCAGTGGGAGCTACACTGGTCACCTGCCAGTCCTCTAATACAGTTGCCATTTGTAATGACAGATTGTGCAGTTTGGCCAGTAGTTCTGAAGATTCACATTTGAACCCCTTCTTGGATGAAGGGTATCCTGGTAACTGATCAACACCTCGTGTGTCTGTTTAGTTTAATTCTTCCTCTGTAATTCCTTAAAATTCATTTTGCTTCTCCAGCCAGTTTGCTACAAACAAATGCTGGAAGTGGGAATCTCTCCAGTATCTTCAGTGGTGAAGGCCAACATGAAGAGATTTTCAGAGCTTTGGCTTTATTCTCTCTGAGTGCCCATTTTATGCCTTTGCCATGAAGAGGTCCACTGTCTCCCTGGCTGGCTTCCTGCTACTGAAGTGTTATTTAAACATCTTTTTACTATTAGTTGAAGTTTGGTCCAAGGCACTTCTCTCATTCTTTTTTTAGTCCTGTATTTCCTGTTTACATTCAATTTACCATGTTCTATGGGTGTTTCAGTTCTTCCCATGTAGATGAGCTTTCCACTTTTTAAATAGTAACCTTTTCCCTGTGGTATCCCCCTTAACCTTCTTATAGAGCCATATAGGGGTTTTTTTGATGTTTTTGTTCTCTGCTCCAAAAGCTGTGTAGGTGTAGCAGCTATTATCCAGAATTCACTTGAGAGCCAGCATCTTTTTTGTCTCTCTCCTCCTCTCCCTATTGTCATCACAGTACAGTCATACAGTGACAGTGTAATCACTTTTCCATCTTGAGGGCTGGGGCTGTGTGGTGATGTCCTCACATATCACTAGAGATGTGTAAATTAATATTTCACACTGCGTCTAAGCTGTGTGTTGTTTTTTTAAACACAACTAACTTTATAGAATAATACCGTCTTTGAGAATTTCTTTGATTTGTGTGCACAAGCATTAACTGATTAATGTGCTGACTTCCTTTTCCTTTTTTTTCCCCCTGTTAAGGCTAAGATATTTGGTTTTAATACTTTGAACTGGAGCTACAAATGATGTGATATAATGAAGAAATAAATATAATATTGTAATGTTCTAGAAATTTTAGAATATATGTGTCATGCAGTCTGTATGTCTTTGTTTAATGTGGAAGAGTGTTTTGGCAGGATTCCAAGTAGTTTTGGAAATTAAATCTTCACTCAATTCATATAATGTAACTCAAGACTTCTAAGTTTTAAATTTTAAATTTAAATTTTAAAGAGCTGGGAATTTGCAGTGATTGTAATACTCAGTCTTTTTAGTGTGCCAATGTGTGTTCCTAATAAAAAGTCATATTAAAAATGAAGCTTAGGATTTGAAAGGCCTTTTTGAACTTATAGTAGATGTATTCAAAACCAATTAATTTTAGTAGTACTCCTGTTGGCCTTATAAAGATGCCCTAAATACTATGTCAAATTTGGAATGAAATTTAGAAAGTCTTCTATGTTTTAATCTATGAACTTTGGGTGAGTTCTAGTAAGATTTTGATCTTTTTTGTTTTCTGCTTTCAGTATTTCTCTAAGGTTCTGATCTACTTGCTGTGATGGAGAGGCAATAATATTTCTTGAGGTCCATAGAAATGCTAGGCTTTATTTGTTCCATGGATTTGCCCTTTTGTTTGATCACTTTTATAAAACGTGTCCATCATACCTAGCTGGTTACTTTTTCTTCTTCTCCTGCAAAGACTCGTGTTTTCTTTTCCTGTTTCTCTGTTTGAGTCTGTTTCATGACTTCTGCCTGATTCTTCTAAAAACTGAATTCAGTTAAGAAATCCAGCAACAAATAGACTAGTTTAGTTGTGGCACATAATGCTTCCTAACTGCATTTTACAGAATTATTCACATCTTCATGTTACAAACAAAAAAGGCTTGGTAGCCTTCCTCCCCCACACCCGCCATTATAGATGTATAAGGCGTCTATTGTCTCCATTCATATTGAGATGTCACAGATGTGTACACTCTTCTGGGTTCTTTTCTCTCTTGCAGCTCTAATGACCACTACTCCTTTGATTCCTTTCTCAGGCAAATTGGCATAGGCTATACAAAAAGAAATTTGGGTCACAAATAATCTTTAAATTATTCTACTTGAGTGAGAGGAAGATTTAGCTGACTGTGTATTTGCGTATACCGGAAATTTATGGCAAAATATGGCAAAATTAGTTTCCTCCAGCAAATACTATTTTGTCATCTCAGAGATCGCTGACTTAAAAATATCACCAAGGGAGTGTGCAGTTTTAGTGTGAAATACAAGTGTGCAATTGGAAAAGTTTTAAAGCTGTATTTTTGCTTTTTTTTCTAGAGATTAAAATCAAGTGTGTTCAGCTGTACTGTTAAGACAACTAGGAGTATTAGGAATGACTAATTTTAAATGAATACTTTTTCTTTTTATGTATTTTTATTTCAAAATGAATATAGGTATTTTTGTTCTATTTTGAGATTAGCTACCCTCAATACCAGGTTTCCTGTCTGTCAGGACAGTGAATTTAGGGTTTAGCTCTAAGCATGATGTAGCTTTTTTTGAAGTACGTGGAACCCTAGATGTGTTATGAGTCATGGCTCTCTACACTGAGGTGTCATGGTAGGCAATTTGTATTTGCTGATGGGCCATATCAGTTGCACAGATATGCAGATGGTTGAGTTGGTCAGGCAGTAGCAATGATCTTCTATTCATTAAGAATGATTTTTCTGCAAGCAAGCAAATTCCTTTTTTACGTGCTCCTCAGATATGCTATTTGTGTGTAGGAAAAGCAAGCATTTACAGAAACAGGAAACTGCTTTGTGCTTTGCATTACATCTCAACTGTCTTGTACCAACTTCCTTTTATGGTTGGCTACTTTATTTTCCAGTTAAAACTAACATTGTGTTTAAAGTATATTAGCAGGTCACAGTCTTCATCACTTCTGTAAGTTGAGTTTTGCCTGTTGTCTAGTCCTATTTTTTTAAGTGAAGAGCACTCAAAAGGTAAAAAATCCACAGATACAGCATCACTTATAGTTGTTTACAGGATGCTGTGATTAAATCTAAATATGTTAGCTAAGTTATTTAAGCTGCTTCTCATTGTTGTTTGTCTTCGTTGTTTTGTAATAACAATACTATTCCCTCAAATATTTGTGCCCTTGAAAATGTTGTCTATTTCAGCTGGCTGCAAATTCATGACACAATGGCCACACAATTTATGACATGCTTTTTTAAGAGGGTAATCAATGCTTCTGTCTAGTACTAGAGGCTTGGTAGTGTGGGATGGTATGTTTTGTAGAACTGGCTTTGAGTATTTAAGAAGAGGGACAGAAATTACTGTGAGCATGTTTTGGGTGGCTTGTATTCCAGCTCATCTGCTGTGGACCCAGAGCACCACTGGCAAGGCTTATTTCTCTCTATTAATTTATTTGTGTGTAACTCTGCTACTAATACAAAAATCTGTCTTTGAAGCATCATAAAAACTGGAACCAAAATATTTCATTAAGCATTATGTTGTGTTGTTTTCTTGCTATTTGTGCAATGGAACTCTTGAGAGATTGGAGTTTTTCCAAGGTTAATATCAGAAACTAATTTGTTAATTGTGTAACAAATTGTGTTTTTATAAATGCAGAACAAAAGATTGTTGTCTAGACACTAACATAAAAGATTCTTAAAACTGCAGCACTGGATTGCGTACTTTGTAGACCTAATTTTGTGTTGTTCATAAAAGTGAAAAGTTTGCTTTTTAGTAGTCAGAATCAAAGAGGCTCTTTCTATTGATGGCCAGGACACTGAAGTAAATTTTGAAGTTGATGTGATGTATTTAATGTTCAAGCGTTTTCGCTTCAGAGGTCTTTATGTTGAGTGTAACAACTTGCCTCACTTGGTCAGTTTGACTGAAAATGGTCTTTTTTGTAGCATCCATACAACAAAAGGTTAGCTTTGTTAAGATTTTGCAGTATCTGCCAGGAGACTCTGTACAAGTACAGAAACAATTCTATTTTACCGTTCCCCAGTACTTCCACAAAGGCAAAATATGACTGAGCCATGTAGAAATATTCAAAAGTACCAGGACTGTTCTTTTCAAGTGTTTGCGGTTTCCAGCTGTTGATAAACTTTTGCACTTCTTAATAATTTGTGATTATTCAAGTGCTAGGAAATGGCGGATGAAGTGAACAGGCTGATAGGCTAAATATATGGTGGGATGATTAATGACAGTGCCGTTTAAGACACAAGCATCAACTAGATCACATCTGATCTCCCAAGATGAACAGTTGCCCAAAGTAGAACCAGGGAAACAAAACTATGGTTAGAGCGTTGCAAAAATTCTAGATTGCTTATAGCTTTTAATTGAGAGATTTGTTTTTTAATTGAGAAGCTTGCTTTTTAAGTATGCAAATATAAAAAGAATAGTTAGAATGTTTTTTTCAGCTGTGCAATTCCAATTAAAAAATATTGTTGCTCTGCAACTTGACACTTGAAAGCATTTACTACTTCACATGAGCACTTTTCTTAAAAGCCAATCTCCATACCTGAATTGATGAATACTTTCAATTCACATACAAGATTCAAAGACTAAATTGGAAATACTGGGGATGAACATTCATTGCTAGTAATAGCTGTAGAAAATCCAACAAATTCATCTGTTTTGAATGCTTTTCTGAGTATTGTAGAATCTCAAAAGCTGGCATCTACTTGGTAGAGACCACATGTCAGAAACTCAGTGTGTACAGTAAATGTTTCATTCTGTCAAAAACAGTCACTTTTCCCCCTTGTCTGAAGGCATTTTGGTATTGTTAGAGATTTTGATCCAAATGTAAAATGACTTCTGTCTCTAAATTTAAGCTTGCAATGGACAGGCTTTTACAAGGAAATTGCTGATATTTTGCCCAATTTTTAACTGCTGCTTTGGAAAACTCTGATTTTGAGCTGTTCTCATTCTAAATGTGTTTTATATAAAACTGTGATCTATGTAAAATGAGTAAGATTTTGGCATGATAGGGTGTGCTTCAATTATAACAATGCCATAGCACTAAATGAGTTAATGCTAATTGTAATACTATAGTTGTGTTTAAGTTATCTCTCTAGAAATCCAGCAAGTAGTCTTTGCTTCCATAAGACACTGGCAGGTTAGAGTGGCAGAACAAAAAAATTGCATACATATAATACATAAAAATGTATGTGAACCCATTCAGAGTCTCAGGAAGGAGAATGGACTTGTTGATGGTACATTCAGAGCTTCAGGAAAGGAAGTGAACTTCTTGATGCCTTGGAGAGGGATCACGTGTATTTAGTGAAACAAACTCAGTTTAGTTGATTACATTTCCTGTTTTCACCAAGAACTTAGTAAGTACTCTCTGCTTTTGAAGTGTCAGTGTATAGCTACCTCAAAGAAAATGATAGTTGTTGCTACTGAAAACTTGCAGATTGAATTCTTACTATATTGAAACTATGTTTGGGAAGTTGCTTCCTCCCTTTTAAGGGAGAACTAATTCCTTAGTTATTGTTAAATTAAGGTAAGAGCTTTTGTATGTTTATCAGATCACAGAGGAAAAAGTCTCTGTCACACTGTTATCTTACAGGAGCTACTGTATTCTGCTAAAAAAAAACCACCAAAACCCACCCATGTTTATGTGTGATTTTGTTCCTATAAAATACAGTTCTCCCAATTATGTAAGTTGTGCCATGAATCCCATCTAATATCTACTAGTAGATAGTGTTTTATATTTGCATTTGATATGATCGTTGCTTAGTTTCTGGCAATCATGCCTTTGCATTGGACTTTTTCTTTATAGTGGCAGTGATTAAGTTTGTAATGAAAAGGTAATCACATTATTGTAATGTGTAGTAGTCAAAGTTGTGTAAGAATTGAAGTCATATATTGATAAGGCATGAGAATAAGCTTTCATCAGGTAAGTTAATATATCCACTTAAAACATAAAAAGTAGAAGTGATTAAAAATAAATAAATAATGTTTTCAGATTTATATGGTCAAACTGATAGTTTCATCTTCTAAGGCTCTTAGTTGATGTCGTTTTCTAATTTAGAGAGATTTTGTACTTTGGACTAATCTTGAAATAATTTAGGATTATGTAATTCAATTTTAAGAAATTATGTGAATTTTTTCAAATTTAATTCCTAATTAAACTGACATTGCAATATGTAGAGATGCATTGATACAGCTTGCATTCTTCTTACTAACCTGCAGATTATGTCATGTGTCAAATGGCATGGAGTCACTTACGAATTACGTGTATATAGAGCTGGAAAGTAATTCTGCAATACTGTTATGTTGGTATTCTCTTGTGAGCTCTGTCAAGGGTATTTTATCTTGTAAATGGAACACTTTTAATATAAATCTCCTATTTTTTTAGAATTTTATTGCTGTTAGTAATAGTAGAGATGTTTGTACACTGGTCACAGTAAAATCTCTTTCCATAGTACCCACTGTTTTTGACAAGGATGGTAGGAAGAAGTGTTTTCCACTTTTAGATCTTCATTAAATATTAATATAAAACCTAAGCAGACCATGTGTATTTCAGCCAGCTACTGACTTGCCTGAGTTTCTTCTGCTGTTAAAGTGTCTGGATGTATAGAAAAGAATGGTGATGTTGTGTGGTTTCTTACCAGGTAAGTAGTTACCAAGTCCCATTATAGTAGCCCAGACATCACATCCTGTTCCTTTCTTTGTGGTATTGGAGCTAGGGATTTTTCTTTCTCTTTCTCTATATATTTATTAAATTTTTAATTATTTTTTCTTAATAACTGTTTGCTAACTCTTCCAGATACAAGTCTGTAAGGGCTTACCTATGTTAAAAACATTCTAAAAACACTCAAACTGGTGCCATCAGCTGTATTGAAAGCCCAGATTACCTCTTCCAGTACTGTGGCTTGAAAATTAGTCAAGATTAAAGGCCACCTCCAATATTTTTTGCCCTGCTGTGTTGAGCATACCAATTCCTGTTAGCAGTGTCATGCAAGTAGGTGGTGTGGCTGCATCATGCCCAATTGCCTTTTACTTACAAGAGCTATATCCTGACAAACACATCTAGCCAAATAAGTTCAGTACCTTTTCACATCTGGGTTATGAGGGCAGCAGTTGTTCTGAGTCTGTAATGTGGCTCACATGTCTTTGGACCTGTGATGAGGTGCATTAACCACTTTACCACAGTGCTTTGTGCACAAGTTGACAGGTGAGAAATCTTTACAAGTGTTTGGCAGTGTATGGTGAAGGATAAAGGCATAAGGATAAAGACTAGTCTATTTTTTAACAGTGAGTTCGCTGGAGCCCCCCTTCTCTCTTTCATACATTTTGTTTGTTGTAGCAGGGTCCTATATCTATTGCTGTGACTAGCAAACAGGGATGTATAGGAAACAAATTAACAAGTAATGACATTCCAAAAATAGAGCACACATTACTTATCAGAGGAACAGGAGACACGGTCAGTGTTCCACTTTTGACCATCCTTTAACTGAAAGTGTCCTGTCATTTTAATACATGCAAAGTGAACAAGGCTCAAGTTAATTGTCATGTCTGAAAAATAGCTGAGGAGTGCATAGTGCTTACTAAACATTGCAGGGGAATTGGTAAATGAAACCTGACAAGGCCTGAAAAATTATAGTCTTCCTAAGACAGAATGTATAACATAAAAAGGATGTGTGCTGAGTTAAGATTATTTAACATGTTGCAACAAGGTGTGCTTCACTGGCTACCAGATTATAGATGGCAACTATTTTTTTTTTTTTTTTTTTTAACTGACAGCCCTGATTCAGTGAAGTCTCTAAGTCATTTATTATCTGGTAAATGATCTTTTTGGCTGGGGGAGTGGGGGGAAAAAAAGAAAGAGTGGAGAATGATCAAATGCATATGTTTTGGAAGAGTATTTTATTAGTTACTGTACTGATGGAAGTGCTAGATTAGGATAATGATGTATCAATACAATTTACAATATAATTTGCTGTTTAGCTTCATAACATAAGTATAGCTGCTTTAATGTTAAAATATAAGACTTTTTAGTAGTGCTAAAAACTACTCTTTTTAGTAAAGAGTAGTTACAGTACACCAAAACCTCTTTATTAATTCAGTGTACTTGAGTCTCATTATCTGTTTCAGTAGTTTGTTACATTGTACTTTCAGATTCACAAAGCTGTAGTTACGGTTCAGTGGCATTTTTTTATCTGCTGCATTTTTCCCCTCCCCCAGAGCTTTAAAAATGTTGGGTTTATGTACTGCAGTTTGAAGTGTAGTGTATGGTATTTAATTTCTTTTTTTAAACGGGCACATTATTTATCTCTAAAACATTTAAAGAGGATTACAGATACAGTCCTTTTTAATGTCTTCTTTCAAAAAGTGACCACTGTGTTTAGCATATCTGGCACATTTGACCATGAATATATATGTATATTTTTTAACCTTAAAAACAGTGTAGCTTTAGCTCTCTGTCTTATTGTTGTTGTCTGTGCCACAGGCAACAATATGGCTTGTCACTTAGCTATCCCATCCAAATGCTAATGTAATCTTTTTTCTTTTATGTGTTTTAAAAATTGGATCCAAAACTGGACTGTATGTACACTTAAATTTGGTAGCCAGGCTATGCTGGATGCCCAGGTTTTTTATGGTGTAAACTGAGTATCTCTGTAGCTCATCCTGAAAGTGGGGAAATCAGTTGAAGGTCACTATGTTGAGCTCACTGAGATCAAAAGATGCCAAACGATGTTTTTGTGTGAGCACTCTTGTTTTTTGGTTGAGCAGTTTTTAGACAGGAAATATTATGCTCACGTGTTGAAAGTGGTACTGGTGTGGTGAGAGCTGGTGGAGAAGCTGACTGCACAGCCCCAAATGCCAGGCTTTTTAGAACAATACTGTCTCTGAGACTGGCAATTGCGTAATGCACAAGTGTGCTTTGATACAGGCACTCTAATAACCTAAACTAATTCATGTGAAGCAGAACAGAAACCAATGTTGAAATAAAATATATTTTTGTATTTAAAAAGTTAAGTAGTTGGCTATTATCTCTGTACTCAGAAGAGGAAGCATGTAGGTTTAGAGTAGGGATACAGAATTGAATGGTCAACTTTCAATATGTAAAAGTTCGGGCTCTCATTAGCAGGAAAAGACCAAGTATTATTGAAAAAGAGGGATGTATTTTATTTTTTCATGTAAATGTTGTAGATGATAACAATGTAATGACTTATTCGATTATAGAATTTTAATATCCTGTTTTATTTATAGTGATAGTGACTTGAGGTCTAATTTACTTTTGATATATGGCAAAATGTTACTGTAGCATATTTGGTGTTAACTTTTTGTTTGGTTTACTGGGTAGGGTTTTCACCCATACTTCAGGTTGTGTTAATTTCATCCTGCTTTGTAGAACAGCATTTAGAATATCTGTCTAGGTTGCCCTGCCAGTTGACTGTTCTCATAGGATGGTCCTCTGCAGTGTTTGGCCAGACCAAATTAGTGCAAATGCTACTCTAGATGCTTTTCTAACCCTTCAAGAGCCTTCAGATTATTCAGAAGGTTATTTTTTACTTACTTTACTGCAGTACTTCTTTGAGAAGTTGTATTCCATCTTCTGTTTAAACAGCTCAGATGTTGACATCCATGGAATGAATATTTACTTGAGAGGAATATAGAAGGAATATTCTAAAACTAATTTAAATAATGTTAAGATTTTTGTGTGGTCTTCAACTTCGTTTTCAGGGTTCTTCTCTTCTCCCTTGCACTGCCAGTCATACAGAATCCTTTTGATACTTGTGTGTATTGAATCTTCCACCTTCAAGTGATTTTGTGCTGTTCATTTCTCCTGCATAGGTCAGCTTCTCAGTGAGACTCTTGTTTGTGATTCTGTTGAACTGCTTCTGTTCTTGCACAGGTGTATATCAAGCTGTTGTAGAAATTTAAGGAAAAAAACCCCTGCACATCAAACTGTACAGTGAATGTAATTTATGCTACCTTTTTGTTTCATAAATTCTGTCCAGTGGAGACATCAGAAAATACCCCTTGTTGGGTATAAGACCATCCCAGGGAAGCTAGATAGCAAGCTATCACTGCGTGTAGTATAGGTCAGGTCTAGCATTTTTACAGAAATGAACAGCTGAAGGATTTAATTTTCCATGATGTCCAAATGTTTCTGATACTGCATTAAGATTTCTTAGATTTTTCTTCTTTTTGGGGTGGTTTTATTCTGGTTTCCATGATTAGCAGAGGTTGATTTAGCATAAAATGGTGTTATAGAAGTCTTTAATTAGGAGACAATTTACTCATGATGCTTACTCTTACGTGACCACATTGTCAATCAACCTTCTAATTGGTAATTCCAGTTCATATAAATAAAGCTACAATCAGTATTGTCAAAGGGATGGTTAAAACAGCAGATGAATGCACATGCAACCAGTTGATATGAAAAGCTTCAGTTTAATTTCTTAAGAAATGAGCTACTTGAATAAAACTCCTTTACCTGCCTGCTAGTGATTACCTATTAAGTAGTCTGGGTAGAAGTATCAATTCTGAAACTCTTGATTTTGGATAGGACTATGGTGTGCGCTTACATGTGAATGTCTCATAAATATTTCCCAAGAGCAATTTATTTTTCTAATTAGCTTGAACAGCCTCTGCTTTACGTAGCACTTTAAGCAGTTTTCAGTAAATCAATTCAACCACACAGCTGTTGTTTAAAACTTCTCCTAAGTTACTGTAATTCTCTGTAGAGACCCAGAATCTCACTAATTAGTACACTTAATCATACCTTGTACAAAATGCATGAATATATGGATTTAATCATTCCTAGAATTTCATAGAAAAACAGAGTAACAGAAACCTGAGTGTTCATAGCTCTGAAAACAGTTTGCTATTCTCATATAATAGTTATGTACCAAGCAGTGTGTACAGGTTGACATAGAGTGGCTACACACTTAATTTTTACTTGCCAGTCATAACTTTACAAAATAATTAAATTGGGGCTGCAGCTTTTTATATTAAGGTTTAAAAGGTACTAAGATCAAACATCTACAACAGTTTCATTATTTCTTCCAAAGTAAAAAAACCCCAAACATTTAAAACAAATGTGTTTAGTTCTTATGTGAAAGGAAATCTAGCTTACTGGGTGGCATTTGTGATGTTAAGATTCAGACTTTTGAGCTGTTTAGCATATAGCAGAGATGGCAGTTAGTTACAGTTATTATAAGTGAGTTTTAAACTCATTTAACATTAAAATATTTCAATATTGAGTGTTTTTTTGGTAAGATTATTAATATTAGATGAAAAAATAGAAAAGCAAGCACTTCTTTTATTTAAAGTACAGCCTTTTTTGTTTTTCAGGATGTGACTTAAAATGACTTCTGATTCTGAAGGTCCTCTGAAAAATATGCTGTGCTTGAATGTTTGCTAAGTACAAGTAAGTGACTGATTTCATATTGGGACTATATATACCTGAATAGTTAACTGCCTTACCATTTTTAAAGCTACAATTTACAAATTGTTCATGTAAATATATAAGAAGCATGTTCTTAAAAAGAAGAAAAGGGGGGGAGGGAAGAACGAAGAAGAAAAAACCCTTACTTCACTACTGCCACAAAGTGAGTTTTCCGTTTGGTTTCTTGTGAATTCTTATCTATGTAAATAGGAGTATCAGTTGTTTCTGTGGTCAGTCTTATAACAAAAGAATGTTTGCATAGTTTCAAGAATATTTTGAACCAGAAGTTTCACTAGAAAGCTATCATACTTTTTATATATATGTATTTGAGGGAAATATAAGTTTGAAATTACAAATTTTCACTAAGAATATGGAGTTGCTGAATGGAATGTCCTCTAGTTTTATTTATAACAAATAAGATTTAAATATTTGGGGCTTTGCTTAGCATAAATCAGTTTATTACAATTTGCATCTTAAAAACTGTGTGACTTATGTCTTGGCTTTTAGAAAGGAGGATTATATTTAATATTTTAACATTATATACAATTTAAAAAATTGCAGACCATCTTCATGATTCATTGAAAAGGACTGGTTTGATTTAGTTCTTCTTAATTGGATTATTCTGGGGAATGCTAAAAGCCAATTTATACTTTTTCCCAAGTGAATTTTTCAAACAAGAAATCAACTCAGACAGAAGAGCTTCCAAGCTTGCAAGATATCATGAGTACATATATTTCATGTAGGAAAAAGTTGATGGTTTCATGGGACCAAAGAAGAGTTAAAAATGTTTTTATGCAAATAATATGATTTTTTAAATTAGTTTGGATATGTTTTAAATTAGTATTGTATAGTTGTGCTTTGTGGGTTTTGTTTTTGTGTGTGTGTGTGTGGCCAACTATTTCAGCTAAACAAATACAAAAACTAAATCTGAAGCATCTAATTGTTTATATTTTAGGGCCCCTGTTAGGACAAAACCTTCCCAGTTGCTGTGTCCTATTTGGTGAATAGGTCTTTCGTCTGCAACTACTGAGAACATGGACATGAGGGAATAATGCTTGAGTTGGAGAAGGAAGCCAGTGCATTGAAAGACAAACTAGCAGAAAGCAATCTAATAGATGTTGTTAAGTTAGTAGTTTTCCAATTTGTGTGAGAGTGAGGTGAGTAAGAGCAGGGAAGAAACTATCCTATCAAGCTGAAAACTTTCTGCTTACTGTGCTTAGTACTTCTCGATGTCCTTTTGACTTGAATGCTCTCTAGGAAATGGCTTTAGGAACTTTCCCGATTTCAAACATACTGTATTGTTGACATATGTATCCTTTTCTTGGTAGTCCAGGACAGAATTTTAGAAGATAATTTTTTTTTTTTTTAGCCTGTCAAAATATTGAAACCCTGACAGGTTGAAAAATGCTAGTCCTAAATGCTGATGATTTATTTAAATTCTATGTTTTTGTTTGGAAGGCTGTACATATATTGTTGCAATGGATGGATTAATAATTACTAGAACTTGCTTTACCTGTCACATGCAAAAATCAGTACCTTTTTAACAATCCATCTATGGTTTTCACTAAGAAATGAATCAACCTGACATGTGAAAAGTGTATAGTACGTTGTAAAGGATGTAGACATGTGTACCTTTTTAATAAGGACAAAAGTTTTTTCAATGCACTCACTGATGAACAAAAAGGTCTTTGTTATTTTTTGTTTTCTTGCTTCCCCTTTTTGATAAGTGAGAAAAATTTTGGAAAATTTAGGAAATTATCTGAAAAGATAAATCGATGGTAATGCAGAAACTAGTATTTAGTATTTGCAAATCATCATGAAAGGTTGGAACTTTTTCTCCAAGTATTGCTGCCTCTGGTTCCACTCCACTGGTGGCGTTAGGAATGTTAGTGTATAGTGGTTTGGTACTACTACAACCAATGGGATTAAACGATGTCTTGCTTTGAAGACTTTGAACCATCTCTTACATCATCTTGGTTTTTCTCAAATTTGCTTTAACTATAAACTTCGGAGGGCTCTGGACATACTTACTTCCATTCCCTATTTCATACAAATGTATACCTTTCTAAATTATTTGGCAAGAGCTAGGGCTTTGTTTTTCCAAATAACTTTTGGAAAATCATATTGGACAGAATAAAGTGTGGCTTTTTGTCATCTGTTTTCAATAGCTAAATGGAGCATAGCATAAAATGCTTTTCTTTTATAAAATGTTTGATGAAAATGACAAAGTATTCCAATACAGTGGAGTAACATGGGCAGTTTAATTTAATTTAGAAATTAAAATTAGTTACTGATGCTGATGACATCAGACTAGAAAACATTTAAATATTATTATATACATAGGAATTATTGTTCATTAAGTACCTGGCTTTAAAATTTGGCAGTCACAAGAAATTTTCTCTATAAATTATATAAACTAGGAACAGATAAATTTTAGAAAAATATAGTTATTTATCACTGGGTAGAAGTTATACTCAGCATTTCTTCATCCTTATATGCAGCCAATCTGCTGTAGCTTCTTGCATTTTAAGCAAATACTTGCATACAAATTTCATTAAAAAGTGCATTATAGTACCTATTGATAGCTCAAGTTCATAATACAGTCCCCCTGTTAGTTATCCGTCTATGCAGTAGGTTTGCCATCCGCTTTTTGAGCTTATACATGCAAGCAACTGTGAAGAAAAACAGCAGAACAATTGTCAGATTTTTCATGGAAGAGGTTGCTGTCCTATCTGTATTTCCATTATTCTGAGTAAAAATAATATTCTATGACAAAAGATTATCATTCCTGTGTTTTGGGTAATTTATACTTATCTAAAATTTAACATAGTTTCTTATATTTGCCTGGTTTTATGTAGTAACTGAGCTATTCATTGAGTCAAATTAAGCTAGCTTTTAGATTTATTTTAATTATGCAAATAATAGAAAGAATTTCACTGTGTAATTCTTTTCTTTAAAAAATGCTTCACTTAGGTAGGTAATATTGTGCAGTGTAACTAGCAGAGGAGTCTTTCTAGCCAGCATTATAGGATCAGGAGCCAGAAATAATGCTATTGCCTGTTAGCTCTGAAAGTAAGTTTACAAAGATGGCTGTGTTAAACATTTTAGCTTTTAGTAGTAAAAATGCATAAAAGTTTTAACTTTTGAAAGCTGTGTTTTGGAGTTGTCTTTTGAAATAATGATTAACTTCAAGAAGATTCCTGTCGTGGTTTAACCCCAGCCAGCAACTAAACACCACGCAGCCGCTCACTCACTCCCCCCCACCCAGTGGGATGGGGGAGAAAATCGGGAAAAGAAGCAAAACCCGTGGGTTGAGATAAGAACGGTTTAACAGAACAGAAAAGAAGAAACTAATAATGATAATGATAACACTAATAAAATGACAACAGCAATAATGAAAGGATTGGAATGTACAAATGATGCGCAGTGCAATTGCTCACCACCCGCCGACCGACACCCCGCCAGTCCCCGAGCGGCGAATCCCTGCCCCCCCCTTCCCCGTTCCTATACTGGATGGGACGTCACATGGTATGGAATACCCTGTTGGCCAGTTTGGGTCAGGTGCCCTGGCTGTGTCCTGTGCCAACTTCTTGTGCCCCTCCAGCTTTCTCACTGGCTGGGCATGAGAAGCTGAAAAATCCTTGACATTAGTCTAAACACTACTGAGCAACAACTGAAAACATCAGTGTTATCAACATTCTTCGCATACTGAACTCAAAACATAGCACTGTACCAGCTACTAGGAAGACAGTTAACTCTATCCCAGCTGAAACCAGGACAATTCCCTAAAACCCCCCAGATGTATTTCTTTTTGGGAAAACTTTTTAGCTCCTTAGAAATTATAGGTTCATATTCAATGAATAAATATAACACCTGGTACTTTTTAAGTGGTGATTTCTTTCATTATTAACTCACTGAGTAATAGCTTCTTTTGTGAATAATTCCTGTAGCAGGGAAATTAGTTTGACTTAACAATTTGTACTGTAAATCCATCTGTATTGGGAAGCAGCTTCTGTAATTTGCTTAGCTAAGCAGTTACAGAGTTGTTCTAGGCATTACATGCCTTCTCAGCTTGTAACGATACTCTTAGGGAAAGGAAAATACATGTACAGGAACTCTGCAGCTTCAGGCCTGAATAAACTACCACAAGCTACTTGGGTGTAATAGTAGGGAAACAGCCTACATGAATTACCTAATTTTTCCTTCCTTCTCCAAGCTTCTATATTTAGGCACTGAAACATTTTTTGAAATAGAAGAAGGGTTGTATTCTCTGATATGTATCATGTTTCAAATGCTGTAATCATGTAATAATTTTTGGTTTTCTATTTAATCATTTTGTGAGTTGTCAGTACAGGTAGATGTTAAACCAGAAGTGACATTTTCATTCTAATTCATTCAATGCAACCCTGTTACCTGCAAAATTACGTACTGGTGAAATGTCTGTCCTAGCTCGTATTTTCAACTATTTAATGTATTTTCAATCTTTCCTCCTCTTAAATAGAATTTACTCTTGGCTTCTGACATACTTGCTGTGCCCACACCCTTCCTGAGCTATCCTTAAGTCTTATATTTTAGGCTCTTCCTTTCTCTTTCCGCAGTAGCTCTTAACCCTGCAGCTCTATACTCTGCCTGTGAATGCAGTTACAGGGAGGGAAGCTCCAATCCTGGAGTGTGTGCGTGTGTCACCTACAGAATGACTCTCAGGATTCAGCCTTAGCTGTGAGGTCTGTAGGCATAAGACCTTATGAGTCATATGTTCTACTGAGTGTCAGCTTCAGATAATCAGCTGCTTTTTGCATGATCATAGCCTGTTTCTATAATCTGTTTTTGAAACTACTTACTTGTTCAGATGAGTAGTTTTTCATTCAGCTGCTTAATTGAAGAAAATATTATCTCTGCGGTTGTTCAGTGCTATACTGTCACCTCGTGGCGTAACAGTATATTTTTCTTGAACTTCACATGAGGTGGGCCACTATAAATGTATTTGAGAGGTTTTTGCCCTGGAGGAATATAGATTGAATAAAAGTCTTCAGGCTTGCTCTTCCATCTTTCTGTATATTGGGCTTTGTCTTATTCATCTCAGTTTTATATCAAATATTTAGATGTAAAACCAACTTCTTATATGTGCAGTCCATGACCATAGTTACAGTTAGGCATCTTTTGTAATTGTTTATTTCAAATGCAAGATTATGTTTTACTGTTATTTTTAATTTTATTGTAAAGTACAAAGTATATTATCTTTCCTCTCCTAATGCCTATCAATTGGGATGAGGATTGGTTATGAACACAACTTTGTTAAGCATTGTAACATTTGCTTAATTGCAAAGAGAACTTGTGCTTTAAAGAGATGCCATTTTACTTCTGAGCTTTGTACACGTGCCAGAGTAATCCAGTGTCTGCTCCTCAGTGCAGCCAGCAGTCCTGTCCTGTCTAGGTTTCAAAGGTTTGTACTGCTGTAAGAATGTCCTTTTAAATTCTCCACCCATAGCTAATATCCTGCAACAACAATATCAGCTATTGCAAGCAACCCCCATACTGCTTCATGCAAATATGTTCTTGTGTGTCTTTGCCCTTTCAGTTTAGACTTTAGAAAGAACTTAAGTAGTAGTATTTTTTTTTTTTTGCCACAAAAAGCCAGTAAGCAAAAAATCCAATCAGTCAAGGTTAGTACATCAGAAATAATACACACACTTTTTTTTCTTTAGATATCTTGTCCTAGAAGCAGTTAGTTGACTAGGTGCCTAACGGGTTGGTTTTCTTTGCTGCAAGCGTACACTGCTGGTTTGTGTTTAACTAACTTCTTGTTCACAAGGGTGCCCAGATCCTGTTCTGCAGAGATGCTTCAAGTCAGTTGGCTACCAGCCCCTGATACCTTAACATAAACTTCATTTAGATGAAACCGTGTCTATCAGTTCCTTGTCCTTGTGATATGTGATCACTGACTCCTAGAGATTTGGTCATCCTAAGCCAGTTTTTTTTAATAACTGTAGTAATGGTGGGTTTTGCTTGTGGAGATCCTCAAAGAACTTTTTTCCTGAAAGTTTTGTTAGTGCCTGGGTTATATGTTATGGAAAGTTTCTCTCCAACTAACAAGTATAACTGTCTTACCTAAATAAATGTTTAAGACCAGTTACTGCTTTTGCTATATGGGGTAAAGAGCTGCAGTCTGAACTAGATTGCAGTAAGTTAAATTCACATTTAATTTAGAAATTTCTGTAAAAAGGATAAAATAATGCTAAACTTCTAACTGCCCAGTTGTGTCTTGTTGTCATTGTGGTACAAAAACCCAAACACAAATTATTAGATTATTTTGTAGTTCTAATTATGTTCTAAAATACTCTGGCTAGGTAAATAGCATAGATCCATTTAAAAGTTTTTTTCCTCCCTCAGCATGTCATTGATTATAGCATAGCAGGATCTGGTATAGGTGTCTTCTCTCCTCTGTGACTGTTTTCCTTTTTCCTCTTGGGAATTAGGGGAGATGAGTGTCATGGATATATAATGTCCCAGGCTTGATTAATATAACTAGACTTCAACAAAAGCAACATATTATTTTATTGAGTTATGGCCCAATCTTTGCAGCAGAAGCAATAGAGTTGAAAGAGTTCTGAAGTCTTTGCTTGCCTTGTCCTCAAAGTTTTAGAAAACTGTATTCATTTTAGGAGGTTTAGCAAGAGACATGAAGTTAAGACTATAGTAACCTGCTGATTTAGAGATGGTAATAGTAATCTGTTGGCTTTATACCGAGCCAGGTGTGAAACTCTCATTTAAGCCCACTGATTTACTCCTAAGGATGACAATTATTTGTGGCTACAGTGGTTAGATGACATGAAGAGAAGAAAGGAGCATACAGAAAAGGAAATTTTATTCAACATTTCTGTATTTTTAGTGTTCTGGTCACCTGTTCTTCAGTGCCTCAGAGTATCGCTTGCCTTTTTCTTTAATGGTATCTAACTTTATCCTTAGTATTTAGCTACATTTTGGCATAACATATTAATTTGCCACTTTCTTTTCACGTTATCAAAACATACATTAAAACACTGAGAATCTTTTTATTTTCAGACAAATTGGAGCTATACAGTGGCCCCAGTACTATGGTGCAAAATTTTAAACATCTCTGAATCAAATTAAATGCATTTTTTAAATTTATATTTGCTTACATTGATATAAAGCTTTGTAAACCTCTGTTTTGGCGAAATAAAAAATAGATTTTTAAAAAAATGGTAACCAAATATTATCTTTTTAATGGTAAAAAGTTATATGGATTTCCAGTAAAAATACTCATAAATCTAAATCTGGTAAAAATAAATAACTTTTCTGTATAAATCCTCTGTGTTTTGAATTATTATTTTGAGAGGTTCATTCACAATTCTTATTTTATTGCTTTTAGTTGCTGATGCATGGTCAAGATGAGTGGATTAGGAGAAAACTCCTTGGATAGCTTGACCAATGAGTCAAGGAAACGCAAGCCATTGCCCTGTGATACACCAGGTGCAAGGTAGGTTTATATAGACCTTTCTCTTTTTTTTTAATAAGGTTTTTTAAAATATTTTTCAAGTTTTCATTGCAATTTAGAGTAAGTTCTAACTAATCATTTTGTTCAGTTGAAAAATACCCTAGGCCAGCTTCTGTTGTGAAGATACATGACTTTACTATTATGTGTAGATATGCCAAAGCTGATGAACTATGCACTATAATTAGACTCTTGCAGAAATCTTAATAGAGTGAAGCTGTGATTGCAAGGCAAAAGAAGAAACACTTCTTGCTTCACAGAAGTTTCAAAGGCAGCATCTTCTATCTGGTAATTGATTTGACAGGCTTCATTTCAGGTGGTCATGGTCAGCACAGAAT
Organism: Harpia harpyja; assembly: GCF_026419915.1. NCBI lineage: Eukaryota > Metazoa > Chordata > Aves > Accipitriformes > Accipitridae > Harpia > Harpia harpyja. Next base: position 39,649,462 of record NC_068940.1, on the reverse strand, counting down.
ACTGCAATAGGTTGAGCATTTTTTTGTTGACTTCTGTTTCTCCAGACTAGTTTGCAAGTTCATCTCAAATTTTGGCATTCTATGCTGTCTTCCTGCCCCTCACTCAACTCTGTCAGAGATCGTTATCTGAGGGACTCAGTTTTCTGTACCCCTCCAACCTCATTGCTTTCCACCACATGCTAAGTGTTCTGTGTTATCCTTTCATGTTCTTGTTCCCATAGAGTATTAACCTTTATTAAATTTGTATTCAGTTTCACCAAAATAGCAGGTGTCATGTGTGCTCATATTTCTCCCTTTTATGTACATCCCCACTGTCCCATGCTAATTACTTCCATCATGCAACACATTGTGTTTGAGATCCTCAGATTCTCCCACCGTATCCCAGTGTCTCTTTGTGAGTGTCCTCCATTTCAATTTCTCTTTCCCTTTCTCCAGTGTCTGTCTGTCTATTCAAGAATTCTGTTTTTAATTTTGTCACCCTTCATTAGCTTTCTTTATCTTTCAAGCCCCTGCTTTGTAATGTATTTGTTTTCTCCAATATTGGTCCATGCATACTCTCCTAACTCTTTTGCTTGATTTCTTCTCAAAGAATATTCATTCTCTTTTGATTCCCTCAGTGTGCTCATTCTTGTCCCTTCCCTTTCTCCCGAGTCCTTCTTTTCCTACTCTTGGCATACTCTGTGTATGACACTCTTCCCTCTGTTGATTTAGGCTGTAGATAGTGTCTTTACTCAGCACATTAATCTATGTAGGAAAAGGAATTTCAGAGGGAGACTTCATCCAGCAACATTAGGTTGTCTGGGATTCTGCTTTTCTTGGATGTTGAGATGGCATTTTTGTCCTGATGCCTAGAAATTTCTGAGGTATCCCCTTCCTGTAGTCATCTTGTTACAAGCAAACCAAAGGGATTTCATAGAATGATAAAATTCTATTTTATTTGTCTAATAAATTATAAACAAGTCTGAAGTAACTTATAATGTTAAAATATACTTTCTGTATGAGTGTTACAATTTTATAATAGGCAATTGCTATTTTCATGAAATTTGACGTTAATCACAGGAGGATTTTTTTGATGAATAGCTTTCTCATATCCTCTTAAGATAAACTTGTACTTAAAATTCTTAAAAAAAAAGACAAAAAACCAAACCAAACAACAATGTAACAAAACACCCCACCCCACCCCCCTTCAGATTTATGTTTGCTGGAAGAATAACTACTACCTAGGTTTAATAGGTAGGTATGAGATGAAGTACATTAAAGTTCACAGATTGAGCACAGTTTTTGTATATGATGGTATGTAAGTATATGAAATTATGTTTTTGGTTCCTAGTCTGACCTGCAGTGGTGAGAAGCGTCGGCGAGAGCAGGAAAGCAAATACATTGAAGAACTGGCTGAGTTGATATCTGCTAATCTGAGTGACATTGACAATTTCAATGTCAAACCAGACAAATGTGCTATTTTAAAAGAAACTGTGAGACAGATTCGACAGATAAAAGAGCAAGGTACAGTTCCCTGCTAAGCCAAAATAAATAATTTAATTTTTCTTGTGATTCCTCTTCCAAAGCAGTAGTTACTTGGGAAATTGAGTAGTGTTTTTCACAGTAGCATGTAACTGAGAAAGGCTTCAAACTTTGACTTGAACCAAACCTTTAATATGCCTTAAATAATTTTCTGTTTAAAAGTAAGCAAGTATTCACCATTACTTTTTATTGGGAACCAGGGCTTTAAAACTTTGTAGGGCCTTTCTTATCAGTTTCCTGAAAATACTAGGAAACCTTAAGCTAGTCCGCAGACAAGCTAAAAGCAGATGGTATTGTACCATCTGCTGGTGCAATACACCAAACACCCTTTGGTATGAAGAATACATACTGTTGTCTTTCACTTCAAGGGACCTCATGCTTAAAGGGAGTTTAATGCTTTGAAATGAATTTCTTAAAAAATACCTGTTTCTTATGGGGCACACCTCCAATCAGATATATTGTTTTTTATTTTTTCCTCTTATGTTTTTATGGACTTTCCTTTGTTTTCTTGTGCTGTTCAAGACATGCTTCCTAAATGGTTAAGTATGTGATTCCAGTATATTTAAAATACATTTAGCTTGAGATCAAATAATTAAATAGTACAGTTGGCTGTACTCAGGATATAGTCAAGTCAACAAAGGAGAAAATAGCAATGCATCAAATCTTGGTAATTTTTGTCAGCTAGTGTAAACCTAAGTGGTATAATAATATTTTTTTTTAATAATTTTATTTTTTTAACACCACCCCACCCCCACCTCCACCCCCAATGACTATAGCCTGCCAAGTGTACATATTTCCTTTGGGCAGTAAAGTATTAAAAAAATCAAGTGCGCTATGGTGTATATTTTACCTGTCATGGTAAATTGGCACATCTTTTGAAAACAAGTTAAAACAATTCTAAAAATTAATTTTAACTTCTGGTTTTAAGGTTTTTCTAGTGTAATCTAGTGTATTCTAATGTAATAATTCTGTTTCATTATAGAGTTGAGTATGTGAGAATCTTCCCGTAGGATGTTGTACTCCTCTTGTGGTCTGCTTAGCCAGCCAGCAACTACCACAGAACAAAGCTTACCGTTTGTTTTCTGTAATTCTGCTGCCTGGTGGGGATTCCTATTCTACTTTTCCCTGCAATCAATTTATTTAGGATATTCTGATTCTTAAAATGTGATTTTATTATATACACACACATATGTATACATAGACACGCGCATATGTTAACATGAGCCAAAGCATTTTCATAGAACAATGGTGATGGCATCTGAAGACTGTGACCAAAGATGATGAGATGATAAAAATAAAATCACAAGGAAGAGATATGTATAATGAGTGTGTTTAATGGCCATTGAAAGATTCAGCAGGCATTGATCAGACAGATGATCCCAAAAGCATCAGAAGAAATATTGTTCACAAAAAAAGTTTATCTTGTCAACTTTGTCGAGTCAATTTATGTGAGCAAAGAGTTTGGCATTACATAGCCATGACATTTTTTTCTAGTCTTAAGCAACTAACAATGTATGAGACCTCCTCTCTCATTTGTGCTTTTTTTTTTTTGCCTTTATTCACATGCTTCCTAGAATCTGGCTTGTAATATTAAAATGTAGTCTTCATGTGAAATGTTGCTTTACTGAAATGTATCTTTTGGGTTTCAGGAAAAGCAGTTGCTAATGATGATGATGTTCAGAAAGCTGATGTATCTTCTACAGGTCAAGGAGTTATTGATAAGGATTCATTGGGACCTCTTTTATTACAGGCAAGTACAAATCAGGCCCTAGTAAATCCCTATGGAAACAAATATTTAAGGCAGATGAAAATACTACAATAAAGCCTGCAATCCTATAGTAATAAAAACTATGCAAGAACTATACAGAACTATGTTTGAAAGGGTCAGGAATAAAATCTATCATGTTTTCTTAATATTGCCGGAATTCTCTTTAGAAGGAAAGAAAAGAAGAGCATTTGGCTTTTTGTCATATTCTTGCGCTTTACTTTCTCCAGCAGTCATTAGCAAATTACTGCTAAAGCAGTGCTTAGTAATACAAGGAATAGTTTGCTTTTTTTAGGGCATAGGCCTTAAAATAAATGGATGAGGTTTTGCAAAGACTAGAGGTCTGTGATGTGTGTTGGGGTTTGTGTTTCTAAATTCTGAAGCATTTTAAACAAATGTTGCCATCAAGTAAAACAACCTAAGAATAATTGTAAAAAATGGTACATAGCAAATAGCTTTTGTTTATGCCTAGAAATTAATCCCATATTTACAAGTCCATTAAAAAGTACTTTTGAAACTCAATTGTTTTACATAGATACTGAAATTTTCTTTCAGTTAAGAAAATACAGTATTTTAAGATACGGATAGACCCTTCTCTCTTATCTGGTCACTCGCTGGTGGAAATGTTTTCATGTTCATGACTTGGTACTTGTTTCTACAGAATTTCTCCTTGTTTCAATTTGCCACCAATTGAAATAATGTTACAAATTCATTATCTTGTGTTCAACTAAAGCAAGAATGAAACATGCTGGTTATCACTGTGAAAGAGCTCAATAGAATAACAAATGAACAGATTAATTTTTAATATTGAAATTGTTCCTTACCAGATAAAAATTTCCTCAGAGAAAAATTTAAAACTTCATCTCTACCCTTGAGAAGAAATGCATGTATTGTAACTTGACATTTATCACCCACATAGTTTTTAAACTAAATTATGTTCAGAATTAGGTGGTGTGTCGTATATGTTATGCTGTCATGTTAATATTTAGGCATTGGACGGTTTCCTGTTCGTTGTAAATCGAGATGGGAACATAGTATTTGTATCAGAAAATGTCACACAGTATCTGCAATATAAACAAGAAGATTTGGTTAATACGAGTGTCTACGGTATCTTGCATGAAGAAGACCGGAAGGACTTTCTTAAAAACTTACCTAAATCTTCAGGTAATTAAAGTTGACTTACTACACTGTTACTAGGCTATTTGAAAACAGTTAGAGAAGAAAAAAACAACTTGTAATGGATAACCTTTCAAAACAAATAATGTGTACAAAGAATATTTGACTCCAAAAATACGTTCATTTTGAAAAATATTACTGAGTTCTTACTAAAGCATACCACCAGAAATAAATGTGCTGGAAATTCACACTGTACTTTAGCCTTTGCAATTTGTTTACCTGTAACTTAAAACAAGGATACTAAAAGAACACATTTCCTAATGCCACAAGAGCAGCTGAGGGAAGTGCTTGTTCTTTAAATACGTGAATGACTTTTCAGCTCTCCTTCAAGTGACTGAAAGTGTCATGTAAGGGAAAGAGGTTTTTGTACTTGATTCTCAATACTACTCTTTTATACCAAGGTATAAAACTGATGGTATATTGAGAAAGCATCTTAAAATATTCTTTAATCTCTCTAATCTAGGAACAAGGTATCTAAATTAAGAAAAATAAGTTATGAATTGATTTTATCTGAAAATCTTTATAAATTCTTACTGTGTTCTTTTAAGTTAATGGAGTTGCTTGGACCAGTGAAACACCTAGACAGAAGAGTCATACATTCAATTGCCGGATGATGGTGAAAACCTCTCATGATCTTTTGGAAGATGTAGGCAGCCACCAGGATATACGTCAAAGATATGAAACAATGCAGTGCTTTGCTTTATCTCAGCCAAGAGCTATGATGGAAGAGGGGGAAGGTAGGAAATTTTGTGGAATTACTGTGCACAAAAGAAATCTCTGAGTTAAGGTTTTTGGTATTTGGTACATGTTATGAAATCTGTAGCTTCTGCAATCCATTTTTAAGTAAGTTGGAAGAGAATGCAAAATCTTCAATTCTTATTGTCTATACTTCCATTTTAACAATGAAAGGCTCTTCAGCTATTTTATTAGATGCTTTAACAGAATAGAACGGGAGAGAAATGAAAGAAGAAACATTCTTTTTTAAATACAGATTTGCAGTCCTGTATGATTTGTGTGGCACGTCGTATCACAACTGCAGAAAGGGTATTTCCAACAAATCCAGAGAGCTTTATTACAAGACATGATCTTTCAGGTGAGAAATGTACCCAAGATGAAGGTATGAAGGTATCTTTTTTGTCTGTGTGCTCTTGTTTTAAATAAATCAAGTATGTAAATAAATTGTGTGTCTGTAGTGACTAACAGAATTCATACTGAGAATTCCCAACTGTTTTTTGCAATATATTGTTGTTGGCAGTGGGGTATAATAACAACTGTGGGATGCATTTTCTGTCTCTATGCTAGTATGCTATTGTTTGGCAGCTTGGTATAAAGCATTACTTGTGTTTTAACTTGGCAGCGTTTCAAATGGTTGTCATTGTGCTTTCCTTTACACGTAAGAAATACTTTAAATCATAACTGAATCTAATGAAAGTTCTTTAGAATGCTTGTATTTTTATACAGTATGTGAGCTAATGTTTAAAGTGTTTTATGCTGTTTAAATTGAAATACTTATATAATCTGGATGGGGCTTTTTCAGATGCCAGTTAGTGTTTATGGTGTTCATTTGTGGATGTAGTTGGTCAGTATTTTTGAAAATTTTACTGTGTATGCATCCTTTGGGTGCCTGTAACCAGAGACTAAAGTCACTGTTTTCTAAAGCTCTAGCATTAACCTGTGGGTACTTAACTTCCTCTTATTCAGTTATCTAAATCCCTTTGAATATTGATGTTTTAACAAGCAGCATCATATTCTCATATGGCAGATAATTCATAAATGTAACTCCTGCATACTCAAAGTTTGGTGTTACGCTGATGAACAGTTAAAATGGTGATATAGGAGCCTTCTGAAATGTACCATGTTTATACAAAAGGATTGGCATAGTCATAAAGAGTTTAACTTGTGTATTTTCTTTCCTGTTACAGGCAAACTTGTCAACATCGATACAAACTCATTACGGTCTTCCATGAGACCTGGCTTTGAAGATATAATTCGTCGGTGTATTCAGAGGTTCTTATGCCATAATGATGGACAGTCATGGTCAAACAAACGTCACTATCATGAAGGTAAAAATCTGTTTGCAATGTTTGGTCGTACTGCTTCTTCTAGTGGCTGTGGTTTTTTCTGAAAAATAAAAATGCTAAATTCTGCTGTGGGTTTTTTTTTTTTTTCCATATTTTTTGTTAGTGTTAATTGCTGTGACTCATATTTGCAAGCTGAAGGAGGATGACCTCTTGAGAAACAGGAATTCTGATGGAAGTTATTTTGTTTTTCTAATGTGTCTGTTTTGATAATTTTCATGGAAGATATCAGATACATGATCTAGGAGCCTGAAGTAAGCTGTTTTTCCACAGATGGATATAGCAATGACAGTGACAGCTATATTTCTGTAATAACATGTAATCCTTAATTATCATTAGCTTGTTATTTTTGTTTAACATTAGTTTAACTTTCTTTTAATTTTAATTAATCCTTTCTTTTGTTAAAGGATAGTTCACGAAAAGTGGTAACAGTTGTGTTGATGCCTTTTTCTTATTCCAGACACAAGGTTTCAAAATAGTTTCAGTGTTCCTGTGTTATGTATTTTGTAATGCTAATTTGATAACCTTGATAGATAAAGTGAAGTACAGTCACTGTCTTCAGTGAGAAAGATGACATTTTCTAAGTTTTCTGAACTCTAGCCTTTTTGAAGGATTCACAAAGGAATTCAGGTGGAGAGGATATTAAATAAAGAGACACTCATACTGGCAGAAAATTGAGCTTCTATTCCATTGAAAGTTCTTCAACTTAACTAATTCAATAAATCCTAAATTAAAAAGAAATTTGGAGCTCAGATTAAAAGCATTGGTTTCCACAATTTTTTTGATTGAAATAAAACTTTTAAACTTAAAAATACTTCATCTGAAGGCTTCTAAGTTTCATTTCTATTCCATATTAATTACTTGTATATTTTAGTGCAATTAATATTTAAGTGTTGATTAGTTGTTCTCCCCAAGGAGAAGCCATGGAAACCTACTAACCCAGCCTTGGAAGTCTGTTAACAAATGTAGAACTTTGCCAGCTGTGCATGGTGAGCACAAAATACTGCAGCATCAAAATAATCTTGTTTCCTTTTATCTTCCCTCTACTAATTTAGGAGAAAATGTGGAATACTTCCTTTTTCTGAATATCTATCTTGGGTGTGTCATTTATTTATTTATTTTAAAGTCTTCACCAAATGAAGGGTGTTAAGAATCTGTAGAGTGCATATTAATAATTCTTGGGTTTTAAAATATGAACTATATTTGTGTATTTCCTTTACAGCTTATACACAAGGTCATGCTGAAACACCATTGTATCGGTTTTCTTTAGCGGATGGTACTATAGTGACAGCGCAAACAAAGAGTAAACTATTTCGAAATCCTGTAACTAATGACCGCCATGGATTTGTCTCTACCCACTTTCTTCAAAGGTGAAATCAGTGGTATCTGTTTGTCATTTAAGTGTCATAGCTTTTAAAAATGTATCTGACCTTGAAGATACCTGAAAAAAATAGTATACCAAAATATTTTATCTGATTAGAACTCAAACAGAGGGGGAGTTACTTGGAAAGCAGAGTTGCGCAGCATACAAATAAATGTGTCAACCTAACACTGACACTTCCAACTTAACTGTGTGGCAGAATGACAATCACAGTCAAAAGAGAGGTTTACCCTCACTACCTGCATGGAGCTTGTATTATGCATTCATTATTCTTTTGGGTTAACATTTATAATGACGAAACACTGAAAATAGAAATGCTCAGTTACATGCTGTATCTTACTCTTTTTAATTGCAGACCAATTAAAAAGACAACAAACCCCCCTCAGATGCATCATTGATGACTCAAAGTTAAATGTACCTTAAATAGCACTTCCTGTGACCTGTTCTTGTTGATTGCAAGAATAATTGAAATGCCACTCTGGAGGGAATCTGTCTGCTTCTGGCATTAAAGTGCCTGCAGATGCTGAAAAATGAGTAGCTGAGATTGTTCAGGGCATCATTAGTGTGCACAGTAGAATGGTGTCATGCATTGACTCAGGAAGGGAGTAGAAGAAGGAAGATGTTTAAACTGATAAATCTGACTAATGACTGTTGATGAAAGCCTTTTGAAGGGGTGATACTGTATGTGCTTATAACTCAAATCACCTAAAGGACCAACCGCTTCTATAATGAATAGATGAGTGGCATGGCTTAGTTCTGCTTTTGTGGAAGCTGGAATTCTCACTGCTCTTTTTGAAAAAATATTTGGAAAATTATTTAATAATGTTATTCTGTTTTTGTAGCACTTGATTCCAAATAAGGTTTTAATTTGTTTTCTTGGGATTTCTGGGGATGCTGTTGAACTTACAGAGAACAAAATGGATATCGGCCAAATCCTAATTCAGTTGGGCAAAACATCAGAACACCTGTGGCTGGAAACACAAATTCTGTTGGTGGTGTTATGAACATGTCACCTGGTCAAGGCATGCCAATGCAGAACAGGAACTATGGTATGGGAGATCCCAATGCAGTGGGTCAGCTCAGCAGCACTCGATATGGAGGCCCTGGTAGTATGGGACCAGTGAACTCTGGATCCGGAATGCAGTCCTCTGCTTACCAGAACAACAGTTATGGGTTAAATATAAGTAGCCCACCGCATGGCAGTCCTGGTTTAACTTCCAACCAACAGAATCTAATGATATCTCCTAGGAATCGAGGGAGTCCAAAAATGAGTTCACACCAGTTTTCTCCAGTTACAGGTATTTTATTTTTGCTATAGCTCTTTTTTTTTTTTTTTTAAGCCATCTTTTCTCACTTCTATCTGAATTCCATCTTTCACCCTTTTTAACAGTTCTATATGACCTTGTATGTGTTACTTAAATGTAGTATACCTAATTTCATGGAAAAAAATTATTTTAAAATAATTAACTCAATGTGGCAGTCACACATAATCCAAAGGAAAAATAGATACAGACATTACTGTAGTCTAATAAGTTTGATCTCTCTCATGTGATACAGGTATGCACTCTCCAATGGGATCTGCCAGCAACACCAGCAACAGCACTTTCTCTAGCAGTTCTCTTAGTGCTCTTCAAGCCATTAGTGAGGGTGTTGGAACTTCCCTTTTATCAACACTTTCTTCACCGGGTCCAAAATTGGATAATTCCCCAAACATGAGCATAGCTCAGCAAAGTAAAACGAGTACCCAGGACTCCAAAAGCCCTTCTGGTTTGTATTGTGAACAAAACCAAGTGGAAAGTTCCATCTGCCAGTCAAACAGCAGGGATCTCCTTAGTGAAAAAGATAGTAAAGAGGGAAATCTGGAGGCATCTGAAAGTCAGAGAGCACCATCTGAAAGCAAAGGGCATAAAAAACTGCTTCAGCTACTCACATGCTCCTCGGATGAAAGGGGGCATTCTACAGCATCAAACTCGCCTTTAGACTCAAATTGTAAAGAATCTTCTACCAATGTTACCAGTCCTTCAGGAGTTTCCTCATCAACATCTGGAGGGGTATCTTCTTCCTCAAACATGCATGGGTCACTCCTGCAAGAGAAGCATAGGATTTTACATAAATTGTTGCAGAATGGTAATTCTCCTGCAGAGGTAGCCAAGATCACAGCTGAAGCTACTGGTAAAGACACGTATCATGATGCTAGTAATACAACGCCCTGTGGAGAAGGCACTGTCAAACAGGAACAACTGAGCCCAAAGAAGAAGGAAAACAATGCTTTACTAAGATATCTGTTAGATAAAGATGATGTTAAGGACCCGCTGTCCAAAGAGCTGAAGCCTAAAGTAGAAAGTGTGGATAGTAAAATGGGACAATGCAGTAGTTCTACAATTCCTACTTCTAGTCAAGAAAAAGAGATGAAAATAAAAACGGAACCAGCAGAAGAGGTACAGTATAATGTAAAATGATGGTAGTGAACAAACCAATGTTTTCTTATTACAGTGAATGGCTAAATATAGAACAGTCTTTTTAGTATGCATGTGTAAACATTTCTAAGAAAGCTCTGTGCAAATGGTGTGAAACTATATGCTCAAGTATTATTGTAACTGAAAAAGCGCAAACAAAGAGAACTACAGGATATGTATATAACCAAATGTGCTGTATTGAAGTCTTGGACTAATGTTAACTTTAAGATATGGTACGATTAAGGTAGCGCATATTTACGAATTATTCCTTCAAATCAGATCTTTAACATCTGCTATTTCACATAGCACATGTTTATTTTTATGGCTTATTAGGAAGTGGAGCTGTAACTGCCTCTGTAATAAGTTGGCAATACAATAGCAAAAGGTAAAACATGATTTCATTTTGAAAATATAAACAATACACAAAAATGTGTAATACTTAAAATAGCTATAGATTGGTTTCGTTTCATTCATTGGTTTTCGCACTCTTTTTTTTCCTTCAATGAGGGAAAGTGTTGTTCCAAATACATATATATTCAGCATTCAAATAAATATATGTATATTTATTTGTTTCACTGTTTCTAGAGTTGAAATTCCAAGAAATGTCACAATATAGCAAACTATATCACCATGGAACAACTCTTCTGAAAGCAGCAGTAGATAATATTCCTTTTGTATTTAGTTCCTAAGTCACATTTGGAACTGCTTCAAAGTAAATAATACTGGTCAGTATGGCAGAATTTACTGAAAACATGTTGATATCTTAGAACTTGGATTTCCCAAGTCAGTAATAACTATGTAAATAAAAAATTGCTGCACAATTTTTATATTTGCTAACGGCAGACTATAAATGAAACACGTTGTAATATTTTTTTGAGTACCACTTACAGAAAAGTCACTAAAACTGTGTAATAGTACCCAATGTGGTGTTTCAGTACTTGCTCCTGAGATCTAATTAACATAATCAGAGATACGAATTCACTATACATGCAATTCTTTTTCTGTTAAAACTGCATCTGATTTAAAGACACCTTTTTAAAGAAGGTTAGGGCTCTAATTGACCAGAAAAATCTGTGGATGCTTTTCATGGATTGTTGTGTTTACCAGTGATCACATTAGGCATTTCGTGTATGACACATTATTTATCACTGAATGGTACACATTCTTGACGTTGTTTGCTCTCATTAGTGTGTTTATCTTTGTGATGACTGAAATGTTTATATTCAAAGGTGCTTTTCGTTTTATTTATGTGTACTTCCAGTTTCTCCTAATCCTCAAAATTAGCCAAGCAAAATACTCTAAAAAAATGTAGCTAAACGATATCTGAAGTTCTTTGGAAATTGAGAGATAGCCCAAGGTACTGTCAGTGAACTAAAACATTTGTCTCCCAATTATATCTTTTAAGATTAGCGAGGAGCTAAATGAAAGCTGAAGGATAGCCATATGACAGTAAATAACCTTGGTATTTTACTGCATCTTTTTCAGATGAGTGGAGACTTGGATAATTTGGATGCAATTCTAGGTGATCTGAGTAGTTCAGAGTTTTACAATAATGCTATGTCTGCAAATGGAAATAACCTTGGAACAAAGCAAGCATTATTTCAAGGAAACGCCCTATTGGGTAAGGAATTTCATCTAATATCACTTTGGTTTTAAAACTAGGTTTTTATTCTTACCTGATGTAAACATAATGCATCCTCAAATCCTTCGAGAATACTTTCTTTACCTCCTATATCTTCAAGGACAACTGTAATGCAAAATGGCTAATTATGCTTTCATAGACTATTATGTACACTATTAGCTGTCTTGACAGCACTGATCTACTATATACACAATGAATAACGTTAACTTCAGTTCCTTATTTTATGGCTTCTTCTGGATTTGTCTAACGCAGATTTCTCAGAGACAAGACATCAGGAAAAATGTTTTGTGAGTTGTAAATTAAAATTGACAATTTTTGTTCCTTACAGATGACTAGGGAAATAATATGGGATTGGTGGCAAGCTTTTGATTTCTCACTTATTCTATGCGAAAACATCTTGTGGCCTGCAAATTCTAATCAGTACTCCTCCTCAACATTGAAAGGAATGCCCTTCCTTAGTAGGAAGCTGAGTAGGAGGGAAAGATAACCTTGCTAATAGACCAGCGTCATTGCAGTTGTCACTTCCTTTTATAATGTTGGTCATCTCTTGATTATATAGGGCAATAGATTGCTGAGGTAACCTAAGGAGGTGACACGTGGATCGTGAAAAATGTAAAAACAGGTACAAGAACATGTAAGGCCACTGACACTATTGGCTGTGGAGCACAGTGATTTCTGGTTAATCAGTCCATGCAGTACACTGCTCAGGAGCACACTGTGTCTGGATTCAACCTGTTCCAAACAGAACCATTTGACTTGTTTCTGTCTCCATGTCAGAGTTATCCAAAGGCTGGGCAGTCTACTCGCATATGTCAAGGAGTCTGTAATACTAGTGTGTTTCAAAATGTTAGAAACATAGTTCATTACAGAACTTAAATTAAAATGAACCTTTTTATGTCTAGGGCCAAAGGGAACTGCATTTGGCTTTTCCTGTAAAAGGTCCTAACTATGTACTCAAAATGGGATTTGTGTAGTGAGAACATAAGCAAAATAACTGTTCTTGGCTTGTTTAAGGCCAAGTGTATGTGCCCATAAGTAGATCAGACTTACTTATTTAAGTCATTAATGGTACTTTCTATGTAAAACGTACAGTTGCATGCATCTTTTAATTCTTTAACAGGTATGAGGAGTCCCCAGTCTGTGCAGACTACCCGCCCACCTTTCAACAGAGCCATGTCTTTAGACAGCCCTGTGGGCTCAAGTGCTCCAGTGAGGAATGTCAATGCATTCTCCATGTTACAAAAGCAAAACTTGATGGGTGGAAGTCCAAGAATGCTTGAAAACCAGGAAAATTTTGGAGCAAATCTGGGTTTGTTGATAGTGTACAAATAGATCTCACTGTAAAAGAAAAAGCTTTTATGTAAAAAAGGTTGCAAGCTTATAGTATGAATTTTGTTTAGATGAAACCTTAACATTAATGAATATTAATTTTACCATCAGCATATAAATATTTTTAAATTATTATCCCTAGCTAAAATTACTAGAACATAACTGTTTACTGTCTGTGTATTATTACCAGTACTTTACTTTTGTTTAGTAATTAAGTTATTTTTTACTGTTTCAAGTTTTGAATTTAACATATGTTTTTGATATACAGAAGCAAGAACAGGTCATGATGGCAGTCAGTCATTAATATTTTAAAATATATTTAGATTAATATAGTTGTTTGATGATTTAGAGCTTGGCATGGTAAGCTTTAGATGCTCTTGGAAGAGTTCAGTGAATTGCTCTGTCTTTGGCAGGTGTCCTTGTTGGTAAAACCAAACCAAACCCCATAAGAATAATTCTAAAACCAAAATATGTAATGTATTCTAAATGAAAAATTATTGTATTTTCTGCTCTTCATCATAGCAAGTGCTCCCAACAGAAATGTTGCGATGAATCAGCATCAGTCAGGAGACTGGGGTTTGCCAAACTCGAAGGTGAATAGATTGGAACCTCCAAGTTCTGCTTCAATGTTGAGAGCAGGACCTGAGTTTAGTGCGTCCCTTCCCAGACCCACGGTGGGTGGCTCTATGTCTGGGCTGCCTGTTCGCTCTAATAGCATACCTGGTACAAGACCAATGCTACAACAGCAAATGATGCACATGAGTAAGTTCTTTACTTTTTATTGTCCTACTTAGCACACTCTCACTAGTTTCTTTGTAAGCATTCATCATCAGGATCTTTTCAGTTTTGGTAGAATACTAGCTTTTCATCCAAAAGCTTTTTGAGGTAAAGACTAGTATTGTTCCCTGACTGGGACATTTGATGACTTTTTGGTGCTCTTTTTGTTTTCTTCTGGTGATATCTCTGTGTTTCATACACAGATAATTCATACTGAGTCTCCAGAGTTTTGGGGGATAATTTCTGTGTATTTCTTTAGTGCAGTACTTCTCTGCTAAATTCCAGGAACTAAATGCCATCTATGATTATACTTGAAGATATTAGTATTCTGATTAATTTAATTCATGGTACTTGACATAGATGGGGTTTTTTGCTGTTAACTTCTTGGTAATAAGGGTTTTTTAAAGCTTTTCCTTAAGTATTTAAAAATTCTTCTCACATGGAGTATCCAAATTTCATATAAAACCATGTTGCAAATACAGGTTCTCTTTTAAGTATTCATGTTTGCATGGGAGAAAATAACCCGCATATCTAAAATATGAAGAGAGTGTTAAAGCCTGTGGGTTTTTTCTGTTCTATATCTCTAACAAAGGTTTAGCCTGGAGCTGAAATTGTCCTGTCTAATGTGCCAATGCTGGCATGCCCAGAAAGGGCCGAAAGAGACAGTGGCATTCCTTTTTTATCATGGAAGGCTACCAGGGCTGTTACCAGTTCTCTTAGACAGACTTACTGTTTCAATGTGACATGTGGATATAAGGCTAAATCAGGAAGAAATTTGTGCAGTCCTGACTGAGAATTCCTCAGCTTAGCTTCCTAGAAATCATTATTGCTAGGTGATTCCTACAAATAGTGGGAAATAATGGGATGACACAAACTCTCCTATGTAGTGCTGTATGTCTCTGAATAGGTAGAAGGAAGGCCATACTCCCAAAGAGCAAAACGCTAGTATGTACCTTCCGTTTCTTTTGATTTTCACCTGTTTTGGAATTTAAAATGCCAAATGTTGTTGATATCGCTATGACAATGTGTATTGCTAGTACCCAGATTTCATTGGCCAGAAAACTCCCTTGTTTTGGATGTAAAGTTGCTGTATCTGTCAAGTTCCTATTTTAGGGGCTTAAGGATTAGAAATAGCAATTCTGCTCTAGCAGGGTAGCAGCTTTAGATCACTGTCATATTTAAATCTGTGGTCTGTTATATTTCTGAAATTATCTTAAGTGTGAGTTTATGTACGTGTACACTTTAAAACATGCTAATGGAAAGCTCGTGAAGCTGCTTGACAATTTGTGTTATCATCCACAATGCTTTATGTGAACACTGGGAGAGCAAGATGACATCTTTTGTTTTTAAAAAAACCACACAAATGTTTTACCTCGCAGGGCCAAATGAGCTAAACATTGGCATGGGGGGGAATCCGTATGGACAGCCAGGATCATCTAATCAACCAGGATCGTGGCCTGACAACATGCTGTCCATGGAGCAAGCATCGCGGGGTTCACAAAACAGGTAGAATTGGGGAAGGTTTTAAGTTTAAATACAACTGTTCACTGTCTGTCAGAAGAATTTAAGACCTGGAAAAAAATTCATGTAGCATATACAGTGGGGATAACAGATTGGAGTCAAAATCTATTTCTGTTTCTGCTGCTGTTTTCTCATGGTATGACACTGGGTGTCTTTTAACCCAGCTCCACAAAAGCCATTGCAAACAAAATCAATCCTTGAGCTGGGAGGCATAGAGAAAAGAGGTGGGAAAATCTGAAATCGTGTCTCTGTGGCACATGCAGAAACCAGGAGAAAACAGAATTTATGTGTGTTTAAGGATAAACGGCAGTTGACCGGACATTTTAGGACCTAAATTTGGGACTTAAGAACTTAACTACTTCAGTCTTCTGGGTGATTATTGTACCCAATAATCTCCAGGTCAATATATTATATAAAAACTATGTATATGCCTTCATAGTCCATAGTGGTTGTAATGTTTTTATATTTATAGACAATTAGTTAGAAACTCTTTGGATGACCTCTTATGTCCGGCACCAAATATGGAAGGCCAGAATGATGAAAGGGCACTTTTGGATCAGCTGCACACACTGCTGAGTAATACAGATGTCACAGGTCTGGAAGAAATTGACAGAGCATTAGGAATTCCTGATCTTGTAAACCAAGTAAGTAAACAGAGATTTTGGCCATTTATTTTC